>NC_080793.1:75544791-76164374 GCF_028018385.1 Neofelis nebulosa | reverse complement strand
TCGGGATCTGTGCTGATAGTGTGGAGCCTGCTTGGGATTCTCTCTCCCTCTCTCTCTCTCTCTCTCTCTCTCTCTCTCTCTCTGCCCCTCCTCTGATCGCACTAGCTCACTCTCTCTCAAAATAAATAAATAAATATTAAAAAAAAATAAATTTAGTTTGGATATAAAAAATAAAGTTATATACCTTGCATATCTGAGGTTACTGGCCTGAAAATATCGTTCCCAAAAGAGTCTCAAAAACCCTGTGTGCCTGGCAATGGAGCCAGAGTCCTTTTCCCCTGCAGGCAGGGAATTTGGGCAGTCATTCTAAACTGACCCGCAGATTTTGCACACACACGCACACACACACGCACACACACACGCAAAGGGATATTTGGCAATATCTGAACAGCTTTGGGTGTCACAACTAGGGAGGAGATGGCTATTATGGGTGGAGGTCAGGGGTGCCACTAAACATCCTTTAGTAATGCCCAGGTCAGCCCCCACAACAGAGGATCATCCAGCTCAAAACAGCAGTGGCGACTACACTCGTGGTGAGCGCTAAGTAAGGAATTGTCAAATCGATATATTGCACACCTGAAACTAATATACTATCGTATGTCAACGATACCTCAATATTAATAGCAATATTAATAATAACAAATGTCAGTAGTGCCAAGGCTGAGCAACCCTGGATTAAGCCAGTTGAAGATTCTTGAGAAGCGTCCAGAGAGGAAACGCGAGTTCTTCTCTTCTGCGTTGGAGTCAGCCTGTCCTAAAAGGGAAGGCAGTCCTGGGGCTGCCCATATTGTAGTTTCCATATCGCTGAGGTAACCGAATCCTGTGTCACTGTAGCAAGTCTGTGAATGAACAATAGGGTGAGCCAGGCCCAGAGGCTGGGGCCCCCAAGGGTCTTCCGTTTTCCTTCCTCCCTCCCCTTCTTCCCTATTCTCTCTCCAAACAGTCCCCTCAGAGGCAGTCTTCCCCTGGCTGAGGTGGGGCTGAGGCAGATGACGGAGGGGTAGGTGTCTGCAAAGCCTTTTCATCCCTGTGCCCTCCTAGCTCAGCCAGGGGTGGAGACCCGCCCTGAAGACCCCAGCGGCCCTGTATCCCTTCCCAGGGGCAGCTGGCACCCAGGAGGCAGCTGTGGAGAATGAGAAACCAGTCTGGGCAGTTTTTCTCACTCTGAGCCTTTGTTCACACTTCATTCTCCTCTAGAACAGAGCCTCTCCAATATTGTGGGGCTGCTTAAAGCACAGATTCCTGGCCTGGCTTCCAGAGTCAGAATCAGCAGGTCTGGGGGCCGGGGTGTCCCAACATGTCCCAGTGTGCCCGGAATTTTCCATTGTAGCACTGGAAACCCTGCCTCCCTGGCAAAGCTGGATGGTTGGTCACCCTAGGTAGGGTCCAAGATTTTGCATTTCTTTCTTCTTCTTTTTTTTTAATGTTTATTTATTTTTGAGACAGAGAGAGACAGAGCATGAATGGGGGAGGGGCAGAGAGAGAAGGAGACACAGAATCGGAAGCAGGCTCCAGGCTCTGAGCCATCAGCCCAGAGCCCGATGCGGGGCTCGAACTCACGGACCGCGAGATCGTGACCTGAGCTGAAGTCGGACGCTAAACCGACTGAGCCACCTAGGCGCCCCAAGATTTTGCATTTCTAACAGTCTCCCAAGCGATGCTAATGCTGCCATCAGGTACCCTCACTCTGAGCTACAAAGCTGTCCCACTGCTCCCGGCCTGTGAATCTTACTCGTGCTCCCAGGCCTAGAGCAGATTAAACCAGCTTCAGAAAGGGTTACCCATAGTGCCTACTCCCCACCCCACCCCCAACACTGTGGCAATCACGGTAACACCTCACACTGCAAGGTGATATGATGTACTTGGTGGGGGAGGGGGGTTCTGCTCACATACTTCAAGATGCCCACAGAGCAAGAATCATATTTTCGTATCCTACCTCTTGCCATGGGAATACATCCATGGTACGGAGCACATAAGAAATTTGCTGAATGAAGAAGGCTAACATTTATTGAGTGCTTACCAGACACCATGACTTTGCTAAACATTTTATAGAGTTAAACTCATGTCATTCTGTGTGGCAGATACTATTCCCCCCCCCCATTTCACAGTTGAGGAAACTGAGGTTTGGAAAATTTACATGACATGTTCACAGTACCAGAAAATGACAGAACTGAATTTTAACCCCATTGTGATAGCAGAGCCCTACTCTTACCCATTTACGCTCTGGTACCTACCATGAACAAATAAAGATATATTTCATTGTATAATGAGGTCCAGGAATCATTACTATTTATTTAGAATATACTTCAGGTTTGGGGCACCTGGGTGGCTCAGTCGGTTGAGCGTCCGACTTCAGCTCAGGTCATGATCTCACGGTCCGTGAGTTCGAGCCCCGCATCGGGCTCTGTGCTGACAGCAGGGAGCCTGGAGCCTGCTTCGGATTCTGTGTCTCCCTCTCTCTCTGTCCCTAACCCACTCGCATTCTGTCTCTGTCTCCCTCAAAAATAAATAATAAACAGTAAAAAAATTAAAAAATATATATACTTCAGGGTTTTTTTGTTGGAGTCTGTGTGTCTGAACTGTTTGTGTGTTCTCTGACTCTGCACTGAACACTGATTTGCCACTATTTGTAGCCAGATTTCAGTCCAAGAAAAAAATAGGAGGAGATATTCTGGGTGAAAGACAAGTTTGCTCAGCTCTTGTCCACCATTCAGTGAAAATCCAGTCCCACCCATGTGGATTACAAAGGGACTAATGTCACTTCTGGATCCACGGAGGAGCACAGGACCCAGGCCTGGTATCTCAGAGCATTCCATCTCCTTACCCCCAGGTAAGTTTGGTTTAGAGGTGGCCGCATGACCCACACCTACTCACTGAGAACACTCCATCCTTTAACCACAGAGACTGGTTGCAATATGTTAAACTAATCATTCCTGAAACTTCCCCAAGCCGTCTGAAAGTCTGTGTTCCCCTTCCTCTAAGATAACAACTTTGAAAATATGAAAAACCTTTGGGCTTCTGGTAGCCATCTGTGCAAAGATGTGGAGCATCTTTACATGATTATGACACCAATATGGATAGAATCTGAGCCATGAGATAAAGAAAAAGAGAATTATCCTCCCATGATTTGAACCCCTGAATCCAGATTCCCAGTTACTTGAGCCAATCAATTTCCTTGCTTGTTTAAGCCAGTGTAGATTAGGTTTCCATCATTTGCAACCCTAAGAATCGTGGCTAACGTACCTTACTCATGAGAAATGAGAAGACAGGTGTTATCAGGTGGGAAATATCAAATACCTTGGTCTCGAATAATGATTATTTTACAATGTCCTAATATTTTAATACCTCCTTTATTACCTCTTGTAAGAAAGACCAATGGTAAGTGGCCATCAGATTCTTCCCCCTTTGTTGGAAAAATAAGCTGACTATGGACCAGAGAGTAGTCGATATAAACGAGCAAATAGGTCTTTTTAGAGTTGGCATGGAAATCGTGATTTGGTTCAGCTTTTTGCATAACTTCCTTTATTGATTGTTTCTTTAGTTACTAATTAACGATCTGCGGCCAGATAGGTTTTTTTTTAATGCATTCCTTAGTAAACTTTTTAAATTTATTTTTTTTAGTGTTTATTTTTGAGAGAGAGAGAGAGAAAGAGAGAGAGAGAGAAAGACAGTGTGAGTGGGAAAGGGGCAGAGAGAGATAGGGAGACACAGAATCTGAGGCAGGCTCCAGGCTCTGAGCTGTCAGCACAGAGCCCGACGCGGGGCTACAACTCACGGGCCGTGAGATCATGACCTGAGCCGAAGTCGGATGCTTAACCAACTGAGCCACCCAGGAGCCCCCTTAAGTAAACTTTTTAGGTGCAGCAAATTTACAAAATTTTCTGAAAATATAGAAGCATGTTTATCCGTTAAACTTTTTCTGAACTAGTTTTTACAACAAACTTTGTCTTTAATATGTTATCAGTTGATTATTAAAAGCCAACGTCTCAGAAATGACTGCACATATATCAAGATTATTTAGTTGAATCTGAAGAAATAAAAGGAATAAGGGTATTGCTAATAAGGTTAGTCAGTTCAGCACTTGCATGGTAGAATTTAGAGAGCAAAAGAATCCTGGTAAAGAATTGATTATATAATCAAATTAAAAAACTTCTCTTCAATTTGAGTGTGTTTTCTTCCTGTTTGGATGAAGTGTGGCGTAGTTCTTCTCTGGCCATTGTCTTTATTTTCTTTGGCTCTTTATTCATTGTATGTGCCATGTATTGCCTAGGACCCCGAAGTTGCTAAGTGTCTCACAAGGAACTAGCTCCCAACGACCTGCTTACCAGTGCAAACACGTTGGACAGGTTTAGTGACCCCACTGTGCACATAAGTAGCTGAACCTGCCAAGCACAGGCTCTTCTCCAGTGGTATGCGACCAAGCCCAGGGTGACTTCTGATTTCACATCCTAAATTTTGCTTCCAGGCTATCTTGCAAACTACCCTGGCAAAAGGCTGTCGGTCAATCTATGCCCTCTTTCCTTCTTTCACAAATGTTCACTGGGGGTCTCTGGCTGGGGTCATAGAAATGAGTAAGACTCTGTCTCTTTCTTGATGGAACTTTCAGTCCTTTCAGGGAGATGGGGCTACCAATGCATGTACGGCGTACCTTGAATGTGACCATGGGTTCTGAGACGATGGAGGAGGGGAGCTCCTCGAAACAGATAATATTTTCTCTCTTACATATATTTTCTTGATGAGTATGCCAGTGTGTAACCCCTTCCTCGGAAATGGCCCTTTCTCAGAATACTAAATAAAAGGAAACATCAACTCTTAGCTCTGTGTACTGTGGTGCTCTATAACTGTAATACGACTAACATTTTCCTTACTTTTTCTTTAAAAATGTTTTGGACACCTGGGTGGCTCAGTCGGTTGAGCATGATCTCAGAGTTTGTGGGTTTGAGCCCTGAATCAGGCTCTGTGCTGACAGCTTGGAGCCTGGAGCCTGCTTTGGATTATGTGTGTGTGTGTCTCCCTCTCTCTCTCTCTCAAAAAACAAATAAACATTAAACATTTTTTTAAAAAGTGTTTCAAATGTATAGAAAAGTTGAAAGAATGATACAATGATCACCTATTAACTCTTTACCTAGATTTCACTGTTCATTTCCCTTCACGTTTGTTTACCTTTTGAGGTCTCTCAAAATATATATTTGCTGAACCATTTGAAAGCTGCAGACATAGCACTTCTGCCCTAAAAAATTTAACAAATGTTGCCTAAGAATAGGGATATTCTCTTACGACAACCCAATATGATTAACCACAGTTAAGAAATTTAACAATTCCATTATATACCATACAATCCATAGTCCAATTTACCCAGTTGTCCTAAGAATATCTTTTATAGTTGTTTATTTTTTTTATTTTTTTTTTATTTTATTTTATTTTATTTTATTTTATTTTTTTCAATGTTTTTTTTTATTTTTATTTTTGGGACAGAGAGACACAGAGCATGAACGGGGGAGGGGCAGAGAGAGAGGGAGACACAGAATTGGAAACAGGCTCCAGGCTCCGAGCTGTCAGCACAGAGCCCGACGCGGGGCTCGAACTCACAGACGCGAGATCGTGACCTGGCTGAAGTCGGCCGCTTAACCGACTGCGCCACCCAGGCGCCCCAGTTGTTTATTTTTTTTAAACTCCAGTATATGAATGAGGGTTTTTTCTTCTTTGTCTCTAATCTAGAACAGTCCTCTTGCCTTGTGTTGTTTTTCATGTTCTTGAGTGTTGGACAAGTTCAGCCCACTTGTAGAACAAGGCATACATTCAATTTATTTGATGATTTCTTCACTATTTGATTCCAGTTTAAAAATATGGGCAAGAAAACTACAGGTCACTTGAGTAGTTCTTATTTTGTCATATGTAGGCTTGTTGTGGAAATATTATTTAAATTTTAAAGTCAGACATTGGGGCACCTGGATGGCTCAGTTGGTTGGGTGTCCGACTTCAGTTCATGATCTCACAGGTTCACGAGTTCAAGCCCTGCATTGGGCTCTGTGCTGACAGCTCGGAATCTGGAGCCTGCTTTGGATTCTGTGTCTCCCTCTTTCTCTGCCCTCCCGGGCTCTCACTCTGTCTCCCTCTGTCTCTCAAAAATAAACAAACATTAAAAAAAAAAATTTTTTTTAACTCAGACATTAAAACAAATCTAAAACCAGAAAATAGTTGATTTCTAATTGATGGGAGGATCCACTTGTTTAAGATCTTACTATTCAAAGTTCAGTGAGCAGACCTTCTAAAAAATTCAAAATACCAGACCCTCCGCAGATTTGTTCAATCAAAATCTGCATTTTAACAATACTCCCAGGTGATTCGTATAAATCTTAAAATTTGAGAAGTACCGACCGGTTCAGGACATGGACTGGAGGACAAGCTTCTGACACACTGGGTTTTGCAAATCAAAGGACTATCTGTGGCTGAGCTTCTTAGGACATAATATCCATTTCCTCATTTTTGTGACCAACAGGGAGATTTTTTACCTAGCTAAAAAAATTTCTCTCTCTCTTGAAGTTAGAAGTTGCCACGTGACACAGTTCTGGCCAGTAAGATGGAGAAGAAAGTCATGAGTTGGGGTGGGAGGAGATTTCAGAAAAGAGCACACACATTATGCCCTTTCCCTTCTTCCTTCCTGGGACATGGATTCGAAGGTGGAGGTGGAGACGCTGGTTGTGACAGCGAGGCATCAAACCACATGCTGAGGTTGGCTGTGTAGACGGTGCCCCAGAGCCCTCTGAACCGCCTACCTCCACGCCTCTTTCATGCAGGTAAAAGGAAGCCTCTGGTTTAAGTGGCTGTTCAGTTGAGTTTCCTGTTACTTGAGGTCAAACTCGGTCCCTGGTACGCACCGTTCAAAGGATCTCTTGACAGAGATTTGGGAGGAACTTCTGGTATAGAGCCCTACCTATGGAGGGAGGAAGAGACTTTTCTTGGCTTTTTGTATCATTGATGATTTGGTCCATTAAGAGAGAATGAAATGTGAAGTGTATTCCTTTCCCACTTAGGAACAGGGACAGCTGGACCTCCTCCAGAGGATTGTCTAAGGGAGACAGATCCTGCTGTAAGAGCACTGTCATTTAAATTCTTGGACGCGCAGTAGGCAGTAATGCACCCGATGGGCTGCATGTGTAGACTATCTCCTTTTAATGAAAAGGAGTGAACAAAGACTCGCCTTAGGCTGCAAATGTTTTTTCTTCTTATGTGACAGTAATGCCAGTCTCCTTTGTGGCTCACTATCTCTGTTAACTTCTTTAGACTTCACCAACAAAAGGAAATGTATGTGTGTGTGCATGTGTGTGCATGTGCACGATATGGCACATAGATTTCCAGATGAAAATCTTGTTCTAAAAACAATCTGACATACTTCTTACATTCAGCTTTCATCACATTAGGACTCAGCTTTGCACTGAAAAATTTTTAATCTTCAGCTCTTGGCTTTTTCTCAGCTAGGTATAATTTATTCTTGCTTTGATATAATAAATTCTCACTCATCTTTGAAACTCCTCTCCTACCCCATAATATATTGGTAAGTGCCCCATACTCAGTAGAAGAGTTAAATATTTATTGAATAAATCTATTTGTGAAACATTTATTAAGCAATCTGCTTGCATACAGCACCTGGCTACAGAGGTTGACAAACTTTTCCGGAAGGGCCAAATAGTAATTTTTCTGGGCTTTATGAGGCAAGAGGCAAAAATGTTTATATCATGTAGACACTTATATAACCATTTAAAATGCAACCATTTAAAAATATAACAAGTGCCCTCACTTCACACCATATACAAAATTTAAGTCAAAATGAATCAAAGACTTAAATGTAAGAGCTAAAACTATAAAACCTTTAGAAGAAAACTTAGAAGTACCTCTTCATGACCTTGGATTAGGCAATGGCCTCTTGTATATAAGACCAAAAGCAAGTGCAACAAAAGAAAAAAATAAGTAAATGGGGGGGGGGGAGGAAAGAAAAAAAATAGATAAATTGGATTTCACCAAATTGAAATTTTTAATTCATCAAAGGAAACTATTAAGAAAGCAAAAAGGCAACCTACAGAATGAGAGAAAATATTTGCACATCCTGTATCTGATAAAGGTTTAAAATCTAGAATAAAGACCTCCTGGAAGTCAACAACAAAAAGACAGCTGAATCAAAATGTTTAAATGGGCAAAGCACTTGAATAGAAATCTCTGTAAAGGTGTACACATGACCCATAAGCACATGGAAAGATGCTCAACGTCATTAGTCATCAGGGAAACGCAAACCAAAACCACCATTATCACTTCACATCTACAAGAATAGGTATAATGTTTTTAAAAAGGAAAATACGTTTTGGTGTGGATATGGAACAATCAGAACCCTCGTGCACTGCTGGGGGGGAGGGGAATGTAAAATGGCGCAGCTGCCGTGGAAAACAGGCTGGCTGTTCCTCACAACGATAAACTTAGAATTGCCTTAAGACCCAGTGACTCCCCGCCCCAACCTGCAGCCCAGGAGTCTTTGACTGGTAGTGAGTACGATTCAAAGTTCTTCAGGTTCAACATCTCCTTTTGATTCTCAAAACACCTGAGGTTGGTGGCAGAGGGAGGTCTGGAGCCAGACCTCCTGCATCCCTACTGGGCACCCTTTGGTAGCGTTGCCCAGCCTCATGGAGGGGGCTGCTCCATGCAACCTCAGACTCTGCTGGAGGAACAAATGTGTCAGGCCTTGGCCAAAGTCAAGGACACTCCCGATGCTGGAAGGAGTTTCTTCGTGATGCAGCCAAATGCTGAGGCCTGAAGCCAGAGAAAATAAATGAACAAGGAAAGGCTGTTATGCATTAATGTGATCAAACCTCATGATTTATTTGCTTAATGGTTACTGAAAAAGAATAAGACTTTTAACCATTCCCGTCTTCTCACATTTTGTGTCTATCCTTTTAAATTCAACCAGTGTGATACGCTAACAGAGAATCCTTTTTGATTTCCTTTTGCTACTATTTATGTAAACATAAATCGAGAATGAGCCATGACATCAGTCACAAAAGACCGTATACTGTGTGATTCCATTTGTACAAAAGGCCCAGAATAGGCAAATCCAGAAAGACAAAGTAGCTTAGTGCTTTCCAGGGGCCAGAGAGAGGGAGAGAGTGACAGCCGCTAGGTACAGGTTTCTTTTGGAGGTTATAAAATGTTCTAAAATGGGATTATTGTAATGATTGCACAACTATGTAAGTATACTAAAACCCACTGAATTGTGTATTTAAAACAATGGATTTTATGCCTTATAAATTATATCTCTATAAAGCTATTTAAAGAAAACTCATAAAGGGGTGCCTGTGTGGCTCAGTCAGTTAAGCATTTGACTTGGGCTCAGGTCACTATCTCACGGTTTGGGGGTTTGAGCCCTGTGTCAGGCTTTGTGCTGACAGCTCAGAGCCTGGAGCCTGCTTCGGATTCTGGCTCTCCTTCTCTCTCTGTCCCTCCCCCACTTGTGCTCTGTTACTCTCTGACTCTTAAAAATAAATAAACATTTTTTAAAAAGTTTAAAGAAAACTCATAAGAACCACTACTGTTCTGTCTCATAACTCTACCTTCTAATGTTTATGGAAAACACAAGTAACTTTTATTTAATATCAACAACGTGTCAGCCACTATATTATTTAATTATCCCAACAATGCTATTAGGTAAGCATTATTATTATCCCATGGTGGCGATAAAGAAACCAAGGCTTCAAGAGATGATGTCATTTGTTCAGTGTTACATAGCTACCTTAGAGGCTGCATAGCTAGGAATCAAATCCAGATCTATCTGATTGCAGAGCTCTGAGCTTCACATTTCGGTTTATGCTTTGATTACTTGTTTTGTTGTTGTTATGGTATATATGGTCAAAACTGTCTATTGAACAGCAGGCAGATACTTCCTGATTTCTGAAATATCCTGAAACACATGTCTCAGCGAGGTAGTCATTCATCACGTCTCCTGTGACCACTTTATCAAAGGCTCTCTTTGTGGGTGGCAGGATGGCTAGATCATTTCACTAGACTCTAAGGGGGATAAAATGACACAGCCTCTTCTGAATCCACCAGTTTTGTTAAAACACTGAGTTCAGTTGTCTAAGGTTGTTATCAGAAAGCCGGCCTGTGGCCTTGTGGGTCTGTCTGTGCTCAGCTCTGGACACCCCCGTTTGGATAACATTGTGCTCTCAAGGTCTTTTTTGAGCTGGACACTTTGTCCAGCCTCCGTTTCAGTTGAAAACCCTCAAGATTTCCCTGTGTTTCAAAGATTAGCTGCTTTGGAAATCACTAGAGAGTTTCTCCTGCAGTGTACAATTTAAATGTGCTGCTTCTCTTTTTCTTTCTGCAAAATGGAGTTGGATTTACAGGATGTCAGAGGCTCTGCTTGGCAGAATGTAAAATCTCTTAAAAAGCCCCGTATTTGGGGCTTGCAGAATTCTCTCTCCTCTCTCTCTCCCTTTAGCAGATTTCCAATTGTGCTTCCTCGATGGATTTCAGCTGGTCCTTTCTCCCTGTTGTATAAACTTGAGGATGATTGTTTGGAGTATCCTTCAAACCATTCTTCCTTGAACTTCAACCACCAAACACTGCTCATGCACCAGAAACTCTAACTGTAATTCTTTGCCAGAGTTTAGAAATACCACTTGATACTTTTTTGCACTGGCATTTCCATTCTTGTCTATAGATTTTCAGACATTTAGAAGCCCCTTTCTTCCTGTCTATGCACTGGAATCTCTTTGCCTGCCTCATTGCTGGTCAGTAATCCAGCTTGTTTTCTCACTGAGAGAGAGAGAGAGAGAAAGAGAGAAGTGAGCTAGGGAAAAATGGGTTTGAACCCAGAAACTCAGGAACTTGTTTAAAAAAGAAAGCTAAAGGGTCCCTGGGTGGCTCAGTTGGTTAAGCATCTGGCTCATTTTTTTTTTTTTTTAATTTTAGAGAGAGAGAGCAGCACGAGTGGGGGAGAGGAGCAGAGGGAGGAAGAGAGAGAATCCTAAGCAGGTTCCATGCTCAGCACAGAGCCTGACACGGGCTTGATCCCAGGACCCTGGGATTATGACCTGAGTTGAAGTCACGAGTCAGATGCTTAACTGACTGAGTCACCAGGGGCCCCAAGTGTCAGAATCTTGATCTCAGCTCAGGTCATGATCTCCTGGTTTGTGAGACTGAGCCCTGAGTTGGGCTCTGCGCTGACAGGGCAGAGCCTGCTGGGGATTCTCTCTGTCCCTCCCTGGCTCACTCTCTCTCAAAATAAATAAATCAACTTTAAAAAAATTTAATAAGAAAGTCACACTATTGACGGGGTCTGGAAAGAGAGAGTCAGCCAGTGTCCACCAAAGGGGAAACTTTAAAAAAAAATTTTTTTAACGTTTATTTATTTTTGAGACAGAGAGAGACAGAGCATGAACAGGGGAGGAGCAGAGAGAGAGAGGGAGACACAGAATCCGAAACAGGCTCCAGGCTCTGAGCTGTCAGCACAGAGCCTGACGCGGACCGCGAGATCATGACCTGAGCTGAAGTCGGACGCTTAACCGACCAAGCCACCCAGGCGCCCCCAAAGGGGAAGCTTTTTAAGAGCAAGCCATCCAGTGGCTGCTGAATAAAGAATCCTCATTGCCAGCACTAGCTGCTAAGCCAAAGATTGGAAGACTGGTATGTGTTGGGGAGAGGGGCAGTGTGGTTCTGGGGCTGGAATTAGTTCGATACATCTGTTATTGTTGAATAGCCGTGCCGCCCCCCATGTGCTGACAATCCCCATCTATTATGTCTAATGAGTTTATTCACACTTCTACTTGTTCTCCCTTATTCCCTAGCGTGTTTCTGTGTGAGCACGACTTCTTGAAAAATGGCAACACATTTAACAGGCTCTATGCTGTTTATCCCCGGGGATTACGTTTTGATGTGTTAAATGAAGACTGTTTCTGATGTATATGAACAGGTATAAGAGTACAGACCCCTTTTACTTCAGGGAGTGAAAGTCATTTACAAACTGACAGTGGAGAAATCCTGAGAACAGAGTATTTCAAACAGACTTCCCACACAATTGCTATTCTATATATCTTCTCTTGGCACTGAGTAAATATCTTAAATTGCCGGTTGTTCACTGAGGCTGACAATAAATTCAAGCAGAAATGTATTTAATATCCCCATAGAATTTTGGTGAAAGTGACTTTTGCTTCCGTGCTATCCCCACAAAACCAAACTTGGTAGTGTAATGCTGTTATTTCCTTTCCTATCATAGAAACCAAAGTCGTTGTCCAATAAAAGAGACTGGGAGAGAAATTATAGGAGAGTTATGAAATTACTGAAGGACATAGCACTTTTGTTTTAGAGATGAAGAAACTGAAGCCAAGAGAGGCAAAGTGACTTGACTAAGGTCACACCGGTCAAGTGTGTCTGTGGAGGAGGTATTGTATTCATTTGATGGGGAAACTGATCACCAGATTCTCATATGGAACTAACTTGGTCTTTTCTGCCATGTGAAACAGATCAACACTCACACCAACAGATGCATGTGTCCATGTAGGGCTTGGAAAATGTGTTAAATGCTCACAGTAAGAAAGGGAGAACTGAGGAAGAAGTCATGGCAATACTCCCAGAGAGGCAGAGAGGGAATAGGGAGCAAGCCAGATGGATGCCAACGAGGTCTCTTGGATCCCACACCACAAAACAGCGATCACTCAAAAGATGTTAAAACAAAGAGGGCTTCATGTCAATGGCTTCCAACCTCGCTTGCACTTCAGAATCAACCTGAGGGGCTTCTAAAAACCAGAGGCCCAGGCTACACCCTAAAACAGCTTAATTAGTGTTTTCAAGGTGGTCCCAATACATATGTAAATTTGAGATCAGCTGCTCTAGATAAATCTAGCTCTAGCCATAGGCCCATTGAAGAAGTGACGGAACTAGCTTACCCCCAAATACTTAAGGATGACATTCTGCTTTCCTTTCTCAAGTTCCTCAGTCTTACACTGCTGATGTTCTTTGTTACTAGGAATATAGAGATCTATTGGACGCGTGCCGAGTTTGAGCCACCCAAGTGTTGACCACCTTTATTTTTGTTCCAATTAACTACTGAAAATGCCTTCAAAACTTTGTGGTTTAAAACAGCAATGAGGGGGGGCGCCTGGGTGGCTCAGTCGGTTAAGCGGCCGACTTTGGCTCAGGTCATGATCTCGCGGTCCGTGAGTTCGAGCCCCGCGTCGGGCTCTGGGCTGATGGCTCAGAGCCTGGAGCCTGCTTCCGATTCTGTGTCTCCCTCTCTCTCTGCCCCTTCCCCGTTCATGCTCTGTCTCTCTCTGTCTCAAAAATAAATAAAACGTTAAAAAAATTAAAAAAAAAAAACAATGATTTCTCAAAATTCTTCGGATTGGGGGGTGATTCCTCTGCTGACTTTGTTTGGTTCACTCACACACGACATGACCTTCAGCTTGAGGGTCTGGCCTGACAGACAAAAGACAGCCTCACTCACATCTACAGTTGGTCTTGGCCGGCCCACCTGGATTCCTCACGTGGCTGTCCAGGTCAGCATCCTGAGAGAATAAAGTGGAACTGCAAGTTCTCTTAAGGACAAGCCCTGGAGATCACATTTTTTTTAAAAAGATTTATTTATTTATTTATTTATTTATTTAGGTTTAAATGTTTATTTATTTTTGAGAGAGAGCAAGAGGGAGAGGGGCAGAGAGAGAGGGAGACAGAGGATCCAAAGCGGGCTCCACGCTGACAGCAGAGAGCCTGATATGGGGCCCAAACCCATGATCTGTGCAATCATGATCAGAGCGGAAGTCAGACACTCAAGCACTGAGCCACCCAGGTGTCCCTATTTATTTATGTTTTAAGGAAACTACACCCGACGTACAGGATCTGGAGTCGGATGCTCTACTTCCAGAGCCAGCCAGCTGCCCCACAGCTGCTGCATCTTACGGTCAAAACAAGTATGGTGGCGAAGAGAATGTATCTCAAGGACCTCCACTACAGGCAATGTAATTGACAGAGAGCCCCGGCCAATGTGCTTTGAAATCCATTGCTCAGTATGCACAGAGGCCATGGGCTGGATATTAAAGTTTCAGGCCTGTTCCTGGAAGACATGGGACTGGGTTTTTGTTTTTGGTTTTTTTTTTGGCCAATTTTGCCTCAAACATTCCCCAAAGGCTTTGCTGAAATTTTCTTAAACACTTTTATCCAATCTTCTCTCCCCTTTCTCCTTCACTCAGGATCAGACCTACATCAAAGTCACTCTCTCCCTAGTGAAGGTCAACTTTCTCTTCCTAATTTCTTTCACACAGGTGCTTCTCCTAATAAGGTTCTTGCCTTGTCTTCCGCTTCTCAGAGGATCTGAATTGACCCACCAACTTCAATACCAGCCCAGACTCAAGGAGGGGAAATAGACTCCACCTGTTGATGGGAGGAGTATGAGAAAATTGTTGCCACCATTTCTTTTTAGAGAGTGAGCACGTGCACATCGCACAGGGGAGAGGCAGAGAGAGAGGGAGAGAGAGAATCTTAAGCAGGCTCCATGCCCAGTGCAAAGCCCAACAATGGGCTTGACCTCACAACCATGAGATCATGACCTGAGCCAAAATCAAGAGTTGGTTCGGGCACCTGGGTGGCTCAGTTGGTTTAGCGTCCAACTGTTGATTTTGGCGCGGGTCGAGATCTCACAGTTTGTGAAATTGAACCCTGTGTCAGGCTCTGCAGCGACAGTGTGGAGCCTGCTTGGGATTCTCTGTCTCCCCCTCTCTCTCCTTCTCTCTTTGCCCCTGCTGTGCTTCCGCATGCTCTCTCTCTCAAAATAAATTTTAAAAAATCAACAGTTGGTTGCTTAACTAAGCCACTCAGGTGCCCCTGTTCCCACCATTTTTGAAAAGCAATCTATCATGATTTCCCCATGAGGAATGCCTCCTTCCTCCCTCTCTACATAGGTGCTTTGAAAAAAAAATTTTTTTTTTAACGTTTATTTATTTTTGAGACAGAGAGAGACAGAGCATGAACGGGGGAGGGGCAGAGAGAGAGGGAGACACAGAATCCGAGACAGGCTCCGGGCTCTGAGCCATCAGCCCAGAGCCTGACGCGGGGCTCGAACTCACGGACCGTGAGATCGTGACCTGGCTGAAGTCGGACGCTTAACCGACTGAGCCACCCAGGCGCCCCTTTTTTTATTTTTTTTTAATTTTTTTTTTAACGTTTATTTATTTTTGAGACAGAGAGAGACAGAGCATGAACGGGGGAGGGGCAGAGAGAGCGGGAGACACAGAATCCGAGACAGGCTCCAGGCTCTGAGCCATCAGCCCAGAGCCTGACGTCTACATAGGTGCTTTGGAGATGGTTCTACTCTCAGCTCCATCGTGGCCATATGGCATCAAAGACATAGTTATTAGGAGGTGAGGTCTTTGGGAGGTAATTAGGTTCAAATGAAGTCATGAGGGTGGAGCCCCCATGATCCAACTGGTGCCTTTATAAGGAAAGAAACTAGCGCTCTCTCTCCATAGTGTAAAGACAATGAGAAGCTAGCTGTCTGCAAACTAGTGAGCATGCTCTCACCAGACACCAGGTATTAAATCTACCGGCACTTTGATCTTGGTTTTCCAAGCCTCCAGAACTGTGAGAAGTAAGTTTTTGTTGTTTAAGCCACCCAGTCCATGGCATTTTTGCTATTTTGCTTGAGCTGAGACAGAAAGTAAAATCTCTTTAAATATTTGTATTTTGATTACATGTTGAGATATTTTGGCTATATTGGCCTAGAAAAAGTACAGTTATAAATTGATTTCACCTTTGCTAACTAGAAACTATAAAGGCTCAAAGTTGTGACTTGTTTAGTATTTATTGGATAGCACTGTCTTGAAATATCAAAAGTTTCTGAGAAATTGAATCAATATTTTTAAGTAAAACATTTATTTTTGAAATAATGGTAGGTTCACATGCAGTTGTTAGACTTAAAACAGAGATCTCTTGTACGCTTCACTCAGTTTTCTCTGATGACAACTCTTGTCAATTTGTAGTATAGTATCACAACTAGGATGTTGACATTGCTACAGTGAAGATAGAAAACATTCCTGGCACCACAAGGATCCCTCATGTTGCCTTTTGTTGTTGTTTTTAGAGAAAGAGAAGAGTGGGAGAGAGGGATGGGAGTGAGAGAGAGAGAGAGAGGAAGAATCCTAAGTAGGTCCACTCTAGGTGTGGCTCAATCCCACAACCCTGGAATCCATGACCTGAGCCGAAATCAAGAGTCTGACGCTCAGTTGGCTGAGCCACCCAGGTGCCCCTGCTTTTCTATAATGGTATCCACTACTCTGTGTCAACTCTTGGTAACCTCTGGAAACCCCAACACTGTTCTTCACTTCTATAAATTAGTCTTTTCAAGAACATTATATAAATGAAATTCTACTGTGGGTAACCTTTTGGGGTTGGCTCTTATCACTTAGCGTAATTCCCCAAGGATTCATCCAGTTTATAGGGTATTTCAACAATCGTGTCCTTTCTATTGCTCAGTAGTTGTTTCGTGCCTGTTACAGCTTATCCACCTGAATGGTATCCTATGGCTAGAAATGCTTGGGGCACTCACCTGAGCCTCATGACTTGACTACAGACATTTCCACTTTGCAAACCAATGTTAGGACTGGACTGACCCTTATGACTGCTCCTATAATTCCAAGACCCCCTTTAGCAATAACCATTAGGACCTTTTGAAGAAAAAAAGAGTGTACTACTTACAACCCTGGCACATACAAGGCACACCAGGATATACACCTTGAAGTTGCTGGGAGAGAGAGAAAGTATGCATGAGCCCGGAGCTCTGCTTTTATTGAGGTCCAGGGTAGAGACCTAGGGTTTCACCATTTCACCCTTGATTGGTGAATGTAAAATGGAAGAGTGGCAACTTGAAGCGTGTGAAGAGGAAAATCAAGTAGCCCAAATGGTCCCTTCTGGAAATCAACCAAGATATCTGAAACAAAGCAGCCTCAGTGGGCTTGAAGGTAGCCCAGCTTTTTAACTGGCTCAGCCACTGGCAGTGTGTTCATTTCAGAGAACAGGTGTCGAAATGGATGCCTCGGCAATCAAAGCCTCAATCAGGTGCTTGCATTACAAGAAGAAAAGCCAACTGTCAGGGCTTAAACTACAGTAGTATTTCCTGGTATGGGTGTACCATTGTTTAACCGTTCATGAGAAAAGACAGCTAGGTTGTTTCCCCTTTGGGGCTATTAAAATAAAGCTGCTATAAACATTCATGTACTGGTTTTGGTGTGAATCTAAGTTTTCACTTCTCTGGGATAAATGCCCAGGAGTGCAATTTCTGGGTCGTTTGGTTGTTACACATTAAATTTTTAAGAAACTATCAAACTGTCTTCCGGAGTGGCTGTACCATTTAACGTTCTCATCAACAGTGTATGGATGATTCAGTTCCTCCACGTTTTCCCCAGAATTTTGTGTCGTGACTGTATTTTACTTTAGCCATTCTGATGGCTGCATAGTGACCACTCATTGTGGCTTTGCTTAGCACTTCGCTAATGACTAATGATCTAGAACATCTTTTCGTGTGTTTATTTTCCACCTATGTATCTTTTTTGGTGAGCTATCTCTTTATGACTTTTCTAATGGGATTCTTTGCTTTGTTACTTTTGAGTTTTTAATTCTGTCATTCTAGATAGTAGTGTTTCATCAGATACGTGATTTGCAAAAAGTTTCTCCCAGTTTTTTTATCCTCTTAACTGGGTCTTTCTAAAAGCAAAAGTTAAAATAAAAAAAATATTGTTCTGTATTTTTTTAATTGAAGTATAGTTGACACACATGGTCGAGTTTTTTCAGCTTACAACATAGTGACTCAACAATTCTGTATGTTATGCTGTGCTCACAAGAATGGCCACCAGCTGTCAGCATACAAGTTTTACCATACCATTGACTGTATTCCCTACACTGTACCTTTCATCCCTGTGATTTACTCCAAACTGGAAACCCGTACCTCCCGCTCTCCTTTATTTTTGCCATCCCTCTTTGGCAGCCATTAGTTTGTTCTCTGTATTTATGGGTCTATTTCTGCATTTGTTTTGGTTTTTTGGATTCCACATATAAGTGAAATCCTATAGTATTTGTCTTTCTCTGGCTTATTTCACTTAGCATAATGCCCCCTGGGTCCATTAACATTGTCGAAAATGGCAAGATCTCATCCTTTTTTTTACGGATGAGTAACGCTCCATTGTATACATACCACATCTTTTTTTTTTTTTTTAATTTTTTTTTCAACGTTTTTTATTTATTTTTGGGACAGAGAGAGACAGAGCATGAACGGGGGAGGGGCAGAGAGAGAGGGAGACACAGAATCGGAAACAGGCTCCAGGCTCCGAGCCATCAGCCCAGAGCCTGACGCGGGGCTCGAACTCACGGGCCGCGAGATCGTGACCCGGCTGAAGTCGGACGCTTAACCGACGGCGCCACCCAGGCGCCCCCCACATCTTTTTTATACATTTGTCAATAGATGGCCATTTGGGTTGCCTTTATCTTGGTTATTGTAAATAATGCTGTGATAAAGCTAGGGGCAAATATATTCTTTGTAATTAATGTTTTGGATTTGGGAGGAAATACCCAGTAGTGGAATTACTGGATAATATGGTATTTCTATTTAAAATTTTTTTTTAGAAAATTTGACACTGTTTTCCACAGTGGCTATACCAACTTACATTCCTCACCAACACTTAACTTCTTCTTGATTCTAGTCATTTTGACAGGTGCAGGGTAATATTGTGGTTTTGATTTGCATTTTTTGGATTCATGATGTCGAGCATCCTTGCATGTATCTGTTGGTCATCTGTGTGTCTCTAGAAAAAATGTCTACTCAGGTCCTCTGTCCATTTTTAATTGGATTATCTGTTTTGTTTTATTTTTTTTAAGGTTATTTATTTATTTGTAATCTCCACACACAATGTGGGACTCAAACTTATGACCCTGAGATCAAGGGTCACATGCTCTTCCGACTGAGCCAGTCAGATACCCCAGATTATCCTTTTCTTTTTGATTCTTTTCTTTTCTTTTCTTTTTTGGTGTTGAGTTGTATAAGCTCTTTATATTTTTTGATATTAACCCCTTATTGGATATAACATTTACAAATACCTTATCCCATTCAGTAAATTGTTGCCTTGTCATTTTGTTGATAGTTTGCTGTGCAAAAGCTTTTCGTTTTGGTGTACTCCTAATAGGTTATTTTTCTTCTTGTGTTTCTTGCAAGAGCAGACCTATCCAGAAAAATGTTGCTTTGGCTGATGTCAAAAGAATTACTGCCTGTATTTTCTTCTATGAGTTTTACGGCCTAAGGTCTCACATTGAGGTTTTTAATCCATTTTGAGTTTTTTGTGTACTGTGTTAGAAAGTGGTCCGGTTTCATTCTTTTCCAGGTAGCCTCTAGTTTTCCCAGCACCATTTATTGATGAGAATGTGTTCTCCCCATTGTATATTCTTAACTCCCTTGTCATAGATTAATTGACCATATAAGGATGGGTTTAGTTCTGGGCTCTCTATTCTGATCCATGGAGATATGTGTCTGTTTTTGTGCTGTACCATACTGTTTTGATTACTACAGCTTCATAGTGTAGCTTAAAATCTGTGATTTTAATAACTCCAGATCTGTTTTTTTTATTAAAAAAAATTTTTTTAGCATATATTCATTTTTGACAGGCAGAGCATGAGTGGGGGAGGGGCAGAGAGAGGGAGACACAGAATCTGAAGCAGGTTCCAGGCTCCAAGCTGCAACACAGGGCCTGATGAAGGGCTCAAGCTCACAGAACAGGAGATCATGACCTGAGCTGAAGTCAGAGGCTTAACTGACTGAGCCACGCAGGCGCCACACAGCTTTGTTCTTCTTAAGATTGCTTTGGTCTTTCATGGTTTCATTCAAATTTTAGTATTATAGTTCTGTGAAAAATGCTGTTAATATCTTGATGGGGATTGCACTGAATCTGTAGTTTGCTTTGGATAGTATGGGTATTTTAACAATATGAATCCCTCCAATCTATGAGCATGGGATATCTTTCCATTTGTTTTGTTTTCAATTTCTTTCATTGGTGTTTTAGAATTTTCATAATACACGTCTTTCATCGGCTTGGTTAAGATTATTCCTAGGTATTGTGTTCTTTTTGGTACAACTGCAAATGGAATGGTTTTCCTAATTTCTCTTTCTGCTACTTTATAATTAGTGTGTAGAAACACAACAGATTTATATATATTAAACATTTTTTAATATTAAAGATTTAAAATTTTACTTAGCCTAATTTATTGGGTTTCTTTTTCTTTTAGGAAATTTTGGTTTCGGTGTCAATCCCAAGAAATCTTCACCTAATTCAAAATTTTCTTAAATGTTTATTTTTGAGAGCGAGAGACAGAGAACAAATGGATGAGGGTAGAGAGTGAGGGAGACACAGAATCAGAAGCAGGCTCTGAGCAGTCAGCATAGAGCCCGATGCAGGGCTCAAACTCAGGAACCACGAGATCATGACCTGAGCTGAAGTTGGATGCTTAACCGACTGAGCCACCCAGGTGCCCCTTTACCTAACTCTAGATCCCAAAGATTTTCTCCTTTCTCTTTCTAAAGACCTTATAGTTTTATATTTTACATTTAAGTCTGTGATTCACTTTTGAGTTAATTTTTGTATGAGGAGATTTATAGATGGAAGTTCATTTTTCTTTTTTTTTTAACCTATGAGTGTCCAGTCACTTCAGCACTGTTAGGTAAAAATGCTATCTCTTCTCCATTGAATTGGTTTTATACCTTTGTCAAAAACCAGTTGGACATATTTGCATGAGTCTATTTCTGGGCTCTCTAATGTGTTTCATTGATCTATGTGTCTTTTCACTTTACCAATACCTCACAATCTTAGTTATTTAGCTCCATAATGTGCCTTGAAATCTTTTTTTAAATTTTTTTTAAATGTTTATTTTTGACAGAGGGAAAGAGAGCATGAGTGGGGGAGGGACAGAGAGAGAGGGAGACACAGAATCTGAAGCAGGCTCCAGGCTCTGAGCTGTCAGCACAGAGCCCTACATGGTGTCTCACCCCAAGAACTGTGAAATCATGACCTGAGCCCAAGTCAGACACTTAACTGACTGAGCCACCCAGGCGCTCCTGTCTTGAAATCTTTTAGACTGACTTTGTTCGCTTTATTTTTCTTTTTCAAAACTGTTTAAGCTATTCTGTTTTCTTTGCCATTCTATCATTCACATAGAATAATCTTGTTTATATATAATATATGTATATATACATACACATGCGCACACACACACACACCCCTTGGGATGTTGATAGGAGTTCTGTTAAATCTGTATATCTACCTGGGGAGAGTTGGCATTTTTACTGTGTGAAGTCTTCAAATCCATGAACATGGTATGTCTCTCTGTTGATCTTCTTGGATTTCTTTTTCATGGTTTTGTAGTATTCATCATACAGGTTCAAAAAACATTTTGTTAAATTTATACCTAAGTATTTTTTTTTTTTTTTAGCAATTGTAATTGGTATTAAAGTTTTAATTTTTGGCCTCCGTTACTAGTAGGTAGAAATATAATTGATTTCTGTATGTTTGTCTTGTATCCTACAACTTTGATGAACTGACTTATTAGATCTAGGAGATTTTTGTAGATTCTTTGAGATTTTCAAATAAGCAGTCATGTCATTTGTTAATAGAAAGACTGTTTTTTAATTTTTTTAAATGTTTTTATTTATTTTTGAGACAGATACAGACAGAGCATGAGCAGGGGAGGGGCAGAGAGAGAGGGAGACACAGAATCCAAAGCAGGCTCTAGGCTCTGAGCTGTCAGCACAGAGCCTGACGTGGGGCTTAAACTCACAGACTGTGAGATCATGACCTGAGCTGAAGTTGGACGCTTAACCAACTGAGCCACCCAGGCGCCCTGGTAGGAAGACTTTTTGATGTGTAGAGCTTCACTTTGTTTTGCATTGCGTCAGCTAGATTTTCCAGTATTATGGGGAAGAAGAGCAGTAAGAATGGACATCCTTGCCTTTTTTCCAATCTTAGAAAAAAAAAAGTATAATGTTATTTGTAGGCTTTTTGAAGACTTCATGAAGTTGAGAAAGTCCTCTATTTCTATTTTATGAGAGCGTTTATCAGGAATGAGGATTGCATTCTGTCAAATGCTTTTTTTTTTCTTTTTTTGCACTGATGGTTAAAACTATGTCATTTTCCCTTTTTAACCTGAAAATACATTTTTTTCCCCCAAATAATTATCTAGTTTTGTATTCCTGGAGTAAACCCCACTGGATCATAGTGCATGATTGTTTTTATATATCGTTGAATTCTGTGGTATTTTATCTGTTTCTGAATACTACTTTGTCAAGGAATTTTGCCTCTAAATCTTGATGAATTGAATGTTTGTGTTACCTCTCCTCAAATCCCTCTG
Source organism: Neofelis nebulosa (assembly GCF_028018385.1). Taxonomy (NCBI): domain Eukaryota; kingdom Metazoa; phylum Chordata; class Mammalia; order Carnivora; family Felidae; genus Neofelis; species Neofelis nebulosa. Next base: position 76,141,961 of record NC_080793.1, on the reverse strand, counting down.
TTGAGGTCCCAGCCCCCATTGAAGTAGTATTTGGAGATGGGGCTTTGGGGGGCTATGTTACAGTTAAATTAACCCAGGAAGGTGGAGTCTTTGTGATGGCATTAGTGGCCTTAAAAGAAGGAGAAAGAGATTTTCCTCACTACTTCTGTCTCTCTCTCTTCATATGCAAACATAGAGAAAAGGTCATGTAAGGACATTAAAAAAAAAGAGCTACCTGTAAGTCTGGAAGACAACTTTCACTAGAAACCAAATTGGTTGGCACTTGGATTTAGACTTTTCTGTCCTCAGAATTATGAGAAATAGATCTGTTGTTTAAGCCACCCAGTCTATGGTATTTTGTTACGGCAGCCTGATCAGGTTGAAATCTATATTCATGAAGGATTTGGTCTGTCGTTTTTCTTTGTTTCTTTGTTTCTTTTTTTTTTTTTTTTTTTTTTTTTGCTGTCTTTGATTTTAGTATCAAGGTAATAGTCCTTCATAAAATGAATAGGGAAGTATTTCCTCCTCTTCTAATTTTTCAAAGAGACTGTGTAGAGCTAGGATAATTTTTCTTCGAACATACAGAATTGTCCAGTAAATACAGTCTGGGCCTGGGGATTTCTTTTCAGAGTTCTTAAGATAAAAATGCAATTTCCTTAATAGTTAACTTTAATAGCTCCTTATCTATTTAATCTTGAGTGAGTTATGGTAGATTGTATTTTCTGAGGAAGTGATCCATCTTAAGTAAAATGTCCATTTTTATGGGGCGCCTGGGTGGCTCAGCTTAGCATCTGACTCTTGATCTCAGTTTAGGTCTTGATCTCAGGGTTGTGGGTTCAGGCCCCCAGTTGGGCTCCATGCTGGATATGGAGTATACTTTAAAAAATAAAATATAAAAGTCAATTTTATGTGTATAGTATTGTTCATGATATTCTTTTATTATATTTTGATATCTGTAGTGATACCCCTGTTTCCTTCCTGATACTGGTAATCTGTATCTTTTTTTTTTTTTCTTCCTCTTTTGGTCTTGATAATAGCTTGTTGATGTACTTGGTCTTTTCACAGAACCATCTCTTTGTTTTAGTGATTTTTCTCTTTTTTTTTTAAGTTTAATTACTTCTGCTCTTATTTCCTTTCTTCTGCTTGCTTTGTTTACTTTGCTCCTTTTTCCCCATTGGTTCTTGAGGTAAACCTTAAATGAGTGGCTTGAAACTTGTCCTGTTTTTAATGTATACATTTAACGTCAAGCATTTTGCTCTCTGAGGGGCGCCTGGGTGGCTCAGCCAGTTAAGCTGAGACTGGCTCAGGTCATGATCTCACGGTCTGTGAGTTCAAGCCCCGCATCGGGCTCTGTGCTGACAGCTTGGAGCCTGGAGCCTGCTTCAGATTCTGTCTTCCTCTCTCTAGGCCCCTCTCCTGCTCATGATCTGTCTCTCAAAAATAAATTTAAAAAAAAAAGAATTTTCTCTTCTAATCCACAGTTTGATAGGTTATAGTTTCATGTTCATTCAGTTTGATGTATTTTGAAATTTTGAGCTTTTCTTTTTGAATTACGGTAATTTCCAAGTGTTGGGAGAGTTTTTGGTTTCCTTTCTGTTGCTAATGGCTTCATTCTACTTATTTTTTCTTGGGAGGGGATAGAGGGCAGAGAGGGAGGGAGGGAGAGAGAATTTTAAGCAGGATCCATGCTCAGCATGGAGCCCAACTCGGGGCTCAATCCAATGATCTTGGGATCATGACCTAACCTAAAACTGAACAACCCAGGTGCCCCTTAACTTGGTTTTGATTTATGGCCCGAGAATGTACACTGTATGATTTCATTCTCTTAAATTTGTTCAGATTTATTTTATGGCTCAAGGTGTGTGTGTGTGTGTGTGTGTGTGTGTGTGTGTGTGTACACTTTGGGAGCACCTGGAAATGAGTATTCTGCTACTGTTGGGGATAGTGTTCAGTCAATGTTAAGAACCTGTTTGGTCTTGAATTCTTGGATATCCTTGCTGATTTTTCTGCCCAATTTTCCTTTCAATTAGTGAGAAAGGTGTTAATGCCCCAACTCTACTGGATTTGCCATTTCTCCTTTCTCTCTAGTTTTTGCTTCACACATTTTAAAGCTCTGTTTGGTGCATACAATTTAGGATTGCTGTGTCTTCTTGGTGGATTGATCCTTTTAGCATTATGTGATATCTCTGGTAATTTTCTTTGCTCCAAAATTTACTTTATGTAATTAACATAGTTACTTCTGTTTTCCTTTGATTGAATTTATCATGATCTATAATTTTCTATCACTTCACTTTCAGTTTGAATCTGCACATTTGTAATGTATTCTGAACTTCTTCAATCTGTATGTTTCCAAACTGGGGAAATTTTAATCCTCCTTTCTTTGAGACTTTTTTCAGTCTCAAATGAATGTTAGATCTTTTGTGATATTCCTGCAGATCCTTCAGGCTCTTTTTTTGTTTTTCCCAGTTTATTTTTGTTATGTAGATTGGTTATTGTTCTATCCTTCAGCTGATGGATTTCCTCCTCCACTGTCCCCCTTCATTCTGCTGTTGAGCTCATCCACTGAGTTTTTGTTAACTTTTATTCTTTTTCTTTTTCTTTTTTTCTTTTTCTTTTTCTTTTTTTCTTTTTCTTTTTTCTTCTTTTCTTTTTCTTTTTTCTTTTTTCTTTTTCTTTTTCTTCTTGTTTTTCTTTTTCTTTTTTTCTTTTTCTTTTTCTTTTTTCTTTTCTTTTTTTCTTTTTCTTTTTTCTTTTTCTTTTTTTTCTTTTTTTCTTTCTTTTTTCTTTTTCTTTTTTTCTTTTTTCTTTTTTTCTTTTTCTTTTTTTTCTTCTTTTTTCTTTTTCTTTCTCTTTTTTCTCTTTTTTTCTCTTTCTCTTTTTCTCTTTCTTTTTCTCTTTCTCTTTTTCTCTTTCTTTTTCTCTTTCTCTTTTTCTCTTTCTCTTTTTTCTCTTTCTCTTTTTCTCTTTCTCTTTTTCTCTTTCTCTTTTTCTCTTTCTCTTTTTCTTTTTTCTTTCTCTTTTTTCTTTCTCTTTTTTTTCTTTCTCTTTTTTCTCTTTCTCTTTTTTCTCTTTCTCTTTTTTCTCTTTCTCTTTTTTCTCTTTCTCTTTTTTCTCTTTCTCTTTTTTCTCTTTCTCTTTTTTCTCTTTCTCTTTTTTCTCTTTCTCTTTTTTCTTTCTCTTTTTTTTCTTTCTCTTTTTTCTCTTTTCTCTTTTTTCTCTTTTCTCTTTTTTCTCTTTTCTCTTTTTTCTCTTTTCTCTTTTTTCTCTTTCTCTTTTTTCTCTTTTCTCTTTTTTCTCTTTTTTCTCTTTTTTTTTCTTTCTCTTTTTTCTTTCTCTTTTTTCTTTTCTTTCTCTTTTTTCTTTTTTTTCTTTCTCTTTTTTCTTTCTCTTTTTTCTTTCTCTTTTTTCCTCTCTCTTTTTTCCTCTCTTTTTTCCTCTCTTTTTTCCTCTCTTTTTTCCTCTCTTTTTTCCTCTCTTTTTTCCTCTCTTTTTTCCTCTCTTTTTTCCTCTCTTTTTTCCTCTCTCTTTTTTCCTCTCTCTTTTTTCCTCTCTCTTTTTTCCTCTCTCTTTTTTCCTCTCTCTTTTTTCCTCTCTCTTTTTTCCTCTCTCTTTTTTCCTCTCTCTTTTTTCCTCTCTTTTTTCCTCTCTCTTTTTTCCTCTCTCTTTTTTCCTCTCTTTTTTCCTCTCTCTTTTTCTCTTTCTCTTTTTCTATTTTTTTCCTCTTTCTCTTTTTTCTCTTTTTTTTCCTCTTTCTCTTTTTTCTTTTTTTTCCTCTTTCTCTTTTTTCTCTCTTTTTCCTCTTTCTCTTTTTTCTCTCTCTTTTTTTTCTTTTTTTCTTTTTTTTCTTTCTCTTTTCTTTTTTCTTCCTTTTTCTAGTAATCTCTACACACAATGTAGGGCTCAAACTCAAAACCCTGAGATCAAGAGTCGCATGCTTTTCTGACTGGGCCAGCCAGGCACCCTGAGTTTTTAAATTTGATTTACCATATTTTTCAGTTGTAAATTTTTATTCTTCTTTATATTTTCTATTTCTTTACTGTGGCATTTAATTTTTTTTGAATATTTCACTTTTTTCAAGCAAGTTTATAATTGCTCATGTGAGCATTTTTATGATGGCTCCTTTAACATTTTTGTCAAATAATTCCAATATCTTTTTTATCATGATCTGTTGATTGCCTTCTTTGATTTATTTGAGATCTTCCTAGTTCTTAGCATGACAAATGATTTTCAAGCAAAACCTGGACATTTTATATTATGAAACTTAGACCCAATTAAAATAGGTTTAAATAAGAATCAGGCACCATTCCTGTGTGAGAAGGTACAGGTAGAAGTTCAGGTTCTCCACTAATCCTGCATTGATGCCAAAAGATGGGGGGTCTTCTTGACTGTTGTGCAAAGATAGAAATTTTGGTTCCCCATGTGATGGTTAGTGACATCTGGATGGTTGTAGCCTCATTTCTGTTGGACAAAACTGAAAGTATGAAGTCTCCAGCATGTTTCCTGATACCAGCTCAGCAGGGACAGGAAGAGTTATTTTGTGGAAGTCCAAGCTGTCCATGTGCTCTCTACTGGAACCATAGGGATTGGAGGGGGGCTTATGAGCCAGTGGGGATGACTGTCCTCAGGCCCTATTTGGCTTCTTTGACACCACCTTTATAGGTGTATCGGGGTGCCTCATTACAGCTTCATGAGGGTGGGAATCTGGGTTCCTCACTTAACATTTGCTGGATAAGTTGGGAGCAGGCCCACAATTTGTCTGGGATATTTGGTTGCAATAGAAGAGTCATTGTCTAAAAGTTTGCTGTCTTGATAGACTGACCTTTCCCTGGCTAGAAAGAGTACACTGTTGGAGGGGGTGAGGACTTTTTTTTTTTTTTTTTTTTTTTTTTTTTGGTCTGTACACATTGGTGTTTCTGGGTTATCACCTTCTTCACTTCTAAACTGGGGATATATGAAGCAAAAAGAAAGCCAGAGAATTCACCACTGTATCATTCTTCAGGTCCTGAAGTATAGCCAGGCTGGCTTCTTCTCTCTACCTTTCAGATTCTGAAGTTTATTTTATAATGTAAGGTTGTTTTGCTTTTATTTTTTTAAGTTGTACTTGATGAGAAGAAGAGTGAAAATGTTTATTCTACCTTCCCTGAGGCCAAAGCCCAATAAAGTCAATTTTGATCAAATTTCAAGTATGCTTTTTAAATTCTACTTGGGTTATTTGTTGAGGACAGAAATTTTTGTCAATGTATTCTTAACTCTTCTGTTACCTTAAAACAGTATCATGAAGATCATCTACGTTCTTCTCGAATACTTCTGATTCTCCTGATTATGGATTACCTCGGTTATGAAGCTGATTGTCTTGGCTCCAATATATTGTAATTGATCATCGAGAGTTCATGAGCATGGTGTAATAATAAGAAAGCCCCATTCATGGCCCCAATCAGTTGTTTGTATATAAATTAGAGTCAGTAGGATTCAGAACTCTAAGAATTCAAGCTTTGCTTCCTTTGTGATTTCTTTTTTGGCTTCAGAGCTATCTTTTTCTTTCAAATTTAAGACTACATTCTGTATAGCTGAGTTTGCCAGAGATGTGACTTCCGTCTGTACATCATGATGTATATCACAGGATTTGTACCAGTTTAGATGGCAGAGAAAAGTGATATATGCCACAAGATCCATGTCCAATGTTCACAAACATGCTTGATTTAGCCCAAAGGGTCTATTTTTACTATGTGTGGACTGAAGGGATCACAGTATTCCCTAAAGTTATCTAAATACAGCAGAATTGGTTATAAAAAGAAATTTTAACCACAAGTTCATTTAATCACTTTAAATTTTGCCACAGCAGAGAGGCTTATAACTTTGAAGATACAATCTCTGTTAAACAAATACGGGAAGGGATTTGTTTAGGATGGGAAACATAAATCTACATCCAGGTCCCAGGTTCCCCATTACTCTGGGTGCTCACAGCTCAAAAAATCCTCTGTGCCAATGGGGTCCTTTGTCCATAGTGGCTGAATTCCATTAGAAAAGAGAGAAGTTAGAATGAGGAGTGGCCCCTTGCCATCATCATATATTTTTCTATATTCCTGACTCCTCTTTTGTCCCAGCTTCCATATGCCCCCCAGGATTATGCTTAGTTTGGGAAGTTGATATTTGAGTTGCATATGTTGAACACATGTTCAGTACAAAATTTACAATAATAAAAGTCTGATTTCCTCCTCAGTACGAGGCTAGCAGAAATAATGAAGAAAGTTGGTTGATGAGGCTAAGATTTCTTTCTTAAAGAGCTGAATTGTTGGCTATGTCAACTGGGGGAATGGTCTAAGATGACTATGTTGAATGTTTTGTGTTTGAGATAACTCATTTGAAGAGACAAAACAGAATACAAGCAATCTGTCTGAGAGGAAGGTATTAATTCTGTTATTCACTTGTGTTTGATAAATATGAGGAAGGAAGGAGTTCTAAGAGCAGCTTATAGGTTTAGTCAAGAGTGAGGCCTCCATCACAATGGGACAGTAAGCCAGTAAGAAGAAATCAGTGTGCACTTAGTCTGGTTGGTATTACATCATCCCTCAAATGCATGAATGCTTAAAGAACGTGCTTCACATAGTTTGCTTTCCATATCATTTTATTTTCCAAAAACCTATCTCTTGGAGAATTCATGGCTTCCAACTTTTACTTGTGGAAAGTCTTGACATATTTACCAACCACTACTCCATCTGTGGGAGATTCAGACTAAGGCACAATTCCTGCTCTCAAAAGTCCTTACTGGCACTATGACCTGTGACCTCAAGGATGGAATGATCTACTCTCAGGCCAGCCACCCAGTTGCACATTGGTCTACCTGGACTAGGAGAAAGGAGGGAGATTCTCAGTATCTTCCCATGCTTGGGAAGTGTCTCAAGGGACTTTTGATTGTGAGCCTTCAGGCTGAAAGAACATCTGGCTAAAAGAATATCAAGGTTGGGGCCCAGTAGGGGGCAAAAAGAGCTGAGAAAGTTGTGTTGATGGCTCTGAACCTGGATGTTTTCTTAAAGAAACCGTTAACTCCTGATTGACTGTCTTGCTATAAGCTTATCTAGAGGCTCTAAGAGGTACTTGCTATGTGACAACTTTTTGACTGATGGGTACCATCTCTCTTCTGAGAGGATTCTCACCGGTTGGTATTTTCATGCTCTAGCCAATCATGTTGCTATACAGGGCTTTTGATCTTACATTAGTTTCCATATGCTGCTGTAACAAATGAGCACAAATATGTCTACTGCATGTCTCACTGGGCTGAAATGTAAGCATTACATCTTAATCACTGGGCTATATTCCATTCTGGAGACTCTAGGGGAAATCTGTGTTTTTGCCTTTTCCAGTTTCTAGAATTGCCGGTGTTGTTGGGTTCATGGTCCCTTCTGAGCTTCAAAGCCTGCAAGGGCCAGTTAAGTTATTCTTAAATCACTGCAACACTGACTTTTTTGTCTGCTGCTTCCACTTTGAAGGATCCTAGTCATCAAATCGAGCCTACACAGATAATCCAAGAGAATCTCCCCATTTTTAGGCCTTCTCATCAGCCTTAACTTTGTCTGTAACATTTTCCCATTGCATCTTACATAACCTAGCCCTAGGTACTAGCGATAAGGATGTAGACTTCTTTGGGGTACAATCTTAGTCATTCTGAAACCTCCCACAGCCCCCCATTGGAAGCCTTTGTCCTCAAAGCTAAGTAGTTTATAGGTGTGTTGCCACCTGTTGTCACAGAAGTTCTGAGACGCCTTTCTGAGGGGCTCTTAACAGTAGTGTGCCCAAAACACCTCTTTAACATTGTCTGAACCTGTTGTTTGATTTGCACTGTGGAAGGAATTCCTTCCAGTGGAATGTACAGTTTGATTTCTGAGACTTGACAAGCTGGGTATAAGATATCACCCAAGTCCCACTCCACCTCCGAAAAGAGGTTAGCGCTGCTGTGAGTGAAGAGAATCAGAAAAGAGGAACTGAACATCTGTTTATGAAGGCCTCCCATTTATCTAAGTGTGTGCATTTATTTAGTCGATGAGCATTTATCAAGTGCCTGCCATATGGCCAAGAAATGTGCTAGATACCAGAAATGTATTGTTGAGCAAAAAAATATGGGCTGTTCAAGTACCTTGCAGTTTAGTAAGAGAAAAATCTTAATCATACAGTCATGATGCTAAATGTAAGGCTTGTGCTGACCTACTATGATGGGACAGTATATGGCACCACAGTATCTCATGGCAAGGGGATTACAGCTACACAGAGAGCCCAGGAAAGGCTTCCCTGAAGATGGGAAATCTATGAGTTGAGCTCAGAGTGAGGAGTTACTTTGGAGTTAATTTGCTGATACAAGTAAGAGCCTTCTCAGAAGGGACTAGCGTGTGCAAAGGTCCTATAACAGGGGGGCATGGTGAGTAGCAGGGATATAAAAAAGGCTAATACAGCAGGAGCACTGAGATACCAGGCGAGCTTGCTTCTACATGAGCCTGGCCACGGAGTATTTAAGGGCTTTGTCTTTATCCTAAGAAGACTCTAAAGCTGTAAGTTGAGCCAGGGGGTGGGGAAGAGGGTTGTGTTATATGTGTATTGAAAATATCCCTGGCTGCTTTGAAGAAAACAGATTTTACAGGGCCACTTAATTGATGGTAGTTCAACACATATAAGTTAGGAGGTTATTGCCATAGTATAAATGATGAATCTTGGTATCTTGAACCAGAATAGTGGTGATAGACAGACAGATGTGCACTAAAGAAATGTTTGGCAGGTAAAACGATGATGATATGATGATGGATTAGATTTGGTTAGTGTCGGAGAGGAATAAGGAATACCAGGCAGAAGAACAAGAATAGATTTTGTACCTGTTGACTTTGGACTTGGATCCACTAGTGTGTCATGCAGGCAGTTAAATGAGAGTCTGGAGTGCAGCTTACAGATACTAATTTAGGAACCATTGGCACCTAGGTGGCTATGTCTCTCGTGAGAGAATGGAAAGAAGGGGCACCCCAGAGTTCTCCAGCATTTAATGGTTGGGTGAACCTGAGAGGAAAACCAAAGGCTAAGGAGACAATAGAAGCAGAGTTTGTAACAGAAGTGTTGAAATAAAATCCCTTTTTAAAAATTTAAATCCAAGTTAATTAACATATAGTGTAATAATGATTTCAGGAATAGAATTGAGTGATTCATCACTTACGTATAACACACAGTGCTCATCTCCAAAGTACCCTCCTTAATGTCCATCACCCATTTAGCCCATTCCCCCACCCTATACCCCCCATCAACCCTCAGTTTGTTCTCTGTAGTGAAGAGTCTCTTATGGTTGGCCTCCCTCCCTTTTGATCTTATTTTTCCTTCTCTTCCCCTATGTTCATCTGTTTTGTCTCTTAAATTCCACATATGAATGAAATCATATATTTTTCTTTGACTTATTGTGCTTAACATAATACACTCTAGTTCCATCCCCATTGTTGCAAATGGCAAGATTGCATTATTTTTGATCACTGAGTAATATCCCATTGTATATATGCAGTCTTTGGTATTAATGCTTCTGAAATGGGAGATCAGGTCTGACGAATGTCTTCTGGGTTTAGGGAAATAGTGATTATTACTGAGTTTGGTGAGCATTGTTTCAAAGCACCGACAGAATAGAGAAGCAGCACCAGAGGAGACCGGGGAGTAAGGAAAAGCCACGAATAAAAGGATATTAACAATTCTTTAGAAGGATTGTTGTTGTGTGTGTGTGTGTGGGGGGGTGTTGGGATGATTAGAAGAGAACGAGGGGTTAAATGTGAACTAGGTTAAGTTGCTGATGGTGTTAGGCAGCCTTCTAGATCTTTGACTGACTTTCTGTTTATTTCTTCTACCCGTTACTGGGAGAGGCTTGTTAATCAACACTTAGGTCTATTGATTTTTTTTCAATTCTGTTGGGTTTTGCTTTGTGTGATAGAAGCCGTTTATAGGTGCACATGTGTTTAGAGTCTTCTGGATAAATGAACTTCTTTGCCATTATAAAATAGTCTTATTGTTATCTGGTAATATTCCTGAGGTCTACTTGTTCAGCTGTTAATACAGACAGGTTTTTATTACTTACATGAGAAATGTTTGCCCATCTGATTCCTTTAGATAGACTTTATTGGGGTGTTTGGGTGACTCAGTGGGTTGAGCGCCCGACTCTTGATTTCAGCTCTGGTCACGATCCCAGGGTTATGGGATTGAGCCTTGCTGAGTGTGGAGCCTGCTTAAGTTTCTCTCTCCCTCTGCCTTTCTCCCCTGCTCATGTTCTCTCTCTCTCTACCTCTCAAAATTAATTAATTAATTAATTAAACTTATTTTTTAGGGCAGTTTTCAGGTTGACAGCAAAACTGAGAAGATACAGACATTTCCCATATACTTGATGTCCACACACATGCACAGCCTTCCTCATTATGGGTGTCCTCCCCTGGAGAGGTGCGTTTACTACACTTGATGAACATGCATTAATACATTATTATCACTCAAAGTTGACAGTTCACCTTAGGGTTCACTCTTGGCATATTATACCCTATGGGTTTTGACAAATGTATAATGATCCATATCTATGACTATGGTATCTATTGCACAGAATAGTTTCATTGCCCTAAAAATCCCCTTTGCTCTAGTTATTCATCCATCCCTACTCTCTACCCCCTGGCAACTGCTGAGCTTTTTAGTGTCTCCATAGTATTACCTTCTCCAGAATTACTCCTATTGGAATCATACAGTATGGAGCATTTTCAGACTGGCTTCTTTCGTTTAGCAACATGAATTTAAAATTGCTCCGTATTTTTGCATGACTTGGTCACTTCTTAATAGTGCTCAGTAATATTGCATTGGCTGCATATACTGCAGTTGATGCTTTCACTCACTGAGGGACATCTTGGCTCCTTCCAAATGTTGGCTATTATGAAGAAGCTTTTATAGACATCTGTGTGCATGTTTTTGTGTGAACGTAAGTTTTCAATTCCTTTGTGTAAATCCCAAGGAGTGCAATTGCTGGATCTCATGTAATTGTCTGTTAAGTTTTATAAGAAACTGCCAAATGATCTTCCAAAAAGGCTATACCACTTTGCATTCCCATCAGCAATGAATAACCGTTCCTGTTGCTGCACATTTTTATAAGCATTTGATGTCTGTGTTCTGGATTTTGGCTATCCAAACAGGTGTGAACTGGTATCTCATTGTTTTTAAATTACATTTTCTTAATGGCCTATGATGTGGAGCATCTTTTCCTATGATTATTTGCCATCAGTTGATCTTCTTTGGTGAGGTGACTGTTACCATCTTTGGCACATTTTTTAAACTGGATTAGTTGTCTTACTGTTGAATTCTGAGAATTTTTTATTTTGCATAACAGTTCTTGTTTTAATGTTTATCATTCTCGAGAGAGCGGGGGGAAGAGCAGAGAAAGAAGAAGAGAGCGAATCCCAAGTAGGCCCCACACTGCCAGTGCAGAGCCTCTTGGGGGCTCGAACCCATGAACTGGGAGATCATGACCTGAGCGGAAACCAAGAGTTGGATGCTTAACCGACTGAGCCACCCAGGTGCCTCTGGATAGCCGTTCGTTATTGGATGTGTCTTTTGCAAAGATTTCTTCCCAGCCTGATGCTTCTCATTCTCCTGGCAGTGTTTGTTTTGTTTTTGTTTGTGCTTTTGTTTTGTTTTTCGTTTGTTTGTTTTTGCACAACAGAAGTTCTTAATTTTATATGAAGTTCACCTTTTTCAATTTCTTTCATGGATCTTGCCTTTGGTATTAGACCTAAAAAATCCTCATTATAACCAAGATTTTTTTTCCTGTTATCTTCTAGAAACTTACAGTTGGTCATTTTTCATTTGGGTCTATGATCCACTTTAAGTTAATTTTTGTGAAGGGCATAAGGTCTGTATTCAGGTTCATTTCTTTGCATATGGATCTAGTTGTTCTTGCACCATTGGTTGAAAAGACTGTCTCTTCTCCATTGTATTGCCTTTGCTCCCTCATCAAAGATCTATCAGCCGTGTTTGTGCAGGTCTATTTCTGGGCTCTGTGTTCTGTTCCATTGATCCATTTGTCTATTTTTTCACCAAAACCACACTGCCTTGATTATTGAAGCTTTATAGTAAGTCTTGGAGTCAGGGGGTGTCACACTCCAACTTTGTTCTTCCCTTTTGATACTGTGTTGGCTCTTCTGGGTCTTTTCATCTCCATATAAACTTGAGAGTCCCTTCGTAGATACCACAGTAACTTGCTGTGGGTTTGATTTAAGACTGCGTTGAATCTGTAGATGAACTTGGGAAGAATTCGTATCTTAACAGTATTGAGCGTTAGTATCCACAAATAGGAAATATTTCTCCATTTATTTAGTTCCTTAAAAAATATTCCTGATTCTTCCCTCCCATACCTTGCATCAGTGCGGTCATTAATTTTGCTTATACATAAACAAATATATGCATACATAATTGAATTGGTTTTGCTATTATTTTGAACTGTTATCTTTTAGGTCAGTTTACAGCAACAAAAAAAGGTTTTATTTGCTGTCAGGAGTCTCATGCTCTTGCTCTGTGCAGCTCTGAGTTTTTGAGCTATGTAATTTTCTTAGGAACTTCTAGAAGCTGCTCTTGAAGGTCAGACCTAGAGGTGACAACCTGCTGCAGTATTTGTTTGAGAAAGTCTTTAACTCTCCTAGACTTTTGGAGGATAATCTCACAGGATACAGATCTCTAAGTTGGTGGCATTTTTCCCTCCCAACACTAAATATTTCATGCGTGCTTTTCTTCTTTGCATGGCTTCTAAGAAGAAACTGGATGTGATTCTTTGCTTCTCTTTAGGTAAGGTGTTTTTTTTTCCTCTGGCTGTTTTTAAGAATTTTTTCTTCATCTTTGATATGTTGCAATTTAAGTATATTGTGCTTGCTGGATGGAGTCTTTGGTGTGTTTGTCGTGTTCTGAGATTCTTGAATTCTGGTTTCATGGCTGACCTTAATTGGAGGAAATTCGTCGTCATTATTCTGTCAAATACTTTTGTTCCTTTTTGTATTCTTCTGATACTCCACATACTCCCATTATGTGTATGTTATACCATAGTCCTTGGATATTCTGTTAAGTATTTTTCCCAGTATTTTTTCTCTTTGTTGTTTGGTTTTGGAAGTTTTTTCCGAGGTATTATCAAAGTCAGCACTTCCTTCCTCAGCTATGTCCATTCTACTAATCAAAGGCATTCTTCATTTCTGTTAGTTTTATTATCTCTAGCTTTTCTTGTTGGTTCTTTGCTAGAATTTCCATCTCTCTGCTTCCATTGTCCATCTTGTGTACTGTCTACTTATCCATTAGACTCCTTAGCATATGGGTCATGGTTGATGGACATTTCTAGTCTGAAAATCACAATGTACCTGCCATATGAAAGTCTGGTTCTTTTTTTTAAATTTTTTTTAATGTTTTTTTTTGAGAGAGAGAGAGAAAGAGAGAGAACACGTGCGCACAAGTGGTAGAGGGGCAGAAAGAGACAGAGACATAGAATCGGAGGCAGCGTCCAGGCTCTGAGCTATCAGCTCAGAGCCTGATACAGAGCTCGAATTCACGAACTGTGAGATCATAATCTGAGCCAAAGTCAGACACTTAACCAACTGAGCCACCCAGGCGCCCCATGCCAGTCTGGTTTTGATGTTTGTTTTGTCTATTCAAACTGTGTGTGTGTGTGTGTGTGTGTGTGTGTGCATGTGTGTGTGTCTTATAACTTTTTGTTGAAAGCCAGATATGATGTACTGAGTGAAAGGAGCTCTGGTAAATAAGCCTTTAGTAATGTGATGAGGGAAGAGAAATGTTGTATAATCCTATGATTAGGTCTTGGTCTTTTGGTGAGCTTCTGTCTTTGCACCTGAACTGTGAAATTGACAAGTGGTTCTCCATTTTTTCACTGTTTAGGTGGGGCTGGATGGAGTTGTAGTTGTGTATTTCCCCCAGGTCAGTTAGGCTCTCAAAAAAAACCCCATAGTATCAGTGTCAGTAAAGTAGTTTTTCTTTAGGGCAGGCTATTTTAGTACAAAATATTCCAGTGTGTTTTAGTTAGTCTTCCTCTGCCCCTGCTTGAAGCCAGAGGGGCCTTTTGTCCTCTAATCCTTACTGTGAGAACTTGCTGGAACTCTAGGAAGTAAAACACAAAGTTTGGGGTCCTTCTCCCCAGAATTTTTAATTAACAAATGTGTCCACATTGCTTCTCAAGTAATTTATTTGATTTACATTCGAGGTTTTTCTACCTTGGTACTGGTCCCCACAGGGGCTTCTGTTCACAGGTTTCTGTTCCAGTAAGGATTCTCTTCTCTGGTTTTGGGGGCAGCGTTTTGCCCTGTGACCTCACTTCCCTCATGGATCTAAGATGAGTTGATATTTCAGTTTGTTCAGCTTTTTACTTGTTTTTAGGAAGGAGTGGCAACTTCAAGACTCCTTACATGTTGAGGTAAAAACTGAAATTTCCTCTTGTACCATATTTGTGCATTTATGTTGATAGTGTTTTTCTTGTAAATAGCATTTATTTACTGTTGCACTTTTTATTCTTCTAATCCATGCCTTTATTTTGAGTATTACTCGTTTACATTTAATGTAATTATGATAGGCTTAGGTTTAAACCTACCATCTTGCCCAACGGAGTGGCTCAATTGGGTGTTCGACTCCCGCTCAGGTCATGATCTCACAGTTTGTGGGTTTGAGCCCTGCTCAGGCTCTGTGCTGGTGGCTTGGGGCCTGGAGCCTGCATCGGATTCTATGTCTCCCTCTCTCTCTGCCCCTCCCCTGCTCGTGCTTGTTCTCTCTGACAAAAATAAAGGTTAAAAAAAATTAAATCTACCATCTTGCTATTTTTTTTAACTGAAATTATGTGTTCTTTATTATTTACCCCTCTTTTCTGCCTTCTTTGGGATTAATAGAGTGTCAGTCTTTTTTCCTAGCTTATTAACTATACCTCTTTGTTTAGTTTTGTAGTGGTTGCTGTAGGGTTTACAATATCAATCTTTAACTTCTCACAGTTTATCTTCATATAATACAAACTGCTTTTGCTTTTAAGAACCTTAAATAGGGGCGCCTGGGTGGCACAGTCGGTTAAGCGTCCGACTTCAGCCAGGTCACGATCTCACGGTCCGTGAGTTCCAGCCCCGCCTCAGGCTCTGGGCTGATGGCTCGGAGCCTGGAGCCTGTTTCCGATTCTGTGTCTCCCTCTCTCTCTGCCCCTCCCGCGTTCATGCTATGTCTCTCTGTCCCAAAAATAAATAAAAAACGTTGAAAAAAAATTAAAAAAAAAAAGAACCTTAAATAGACTTCCATTTCCTTCTCCTATATTTCTGCCATTGCTGTCATACCTTTTACTTCTACATGTGTTATAAACTCTACAGTGTCTTAATATTTCTGCCTTCAACAGTTATTTTTTATTTTATTTTATTTTATTTTTATTTAAAAAAATTTTTTTTAATGTTTATTTATTTTTGAGACAGAGAGAGACAGAGCATGAATGGGGGGAGGGTCAGAGAGAGAGGGAGACACAGAATCGGAAGCAGGCTCCAGGCTCTGGGCTGTCAGCACAGAGCCCGGGGTGGGGCTCGAACTCGTGAACCACGAGATCATGACCTGAGCCGAAGTCGGACACTTAACCGACTGAGCTACTCAGGCGCCCCAGTTATTTCTTATTTTAGAGAGAGAACACGTGAGTGGAGGAGAAGGGCAGAGGGGGAGAGAGAATCTTAAGCAGGCTCTACACTCTCACTAGAACCCAACACAAGGCTAGATCTCCCATTCCTGGGATAATGACCTGAGCCTAAATCAAGAGTCAGATACTCAACTGACTGAGCCAGCCAGGCAGCCCAATAGTTAATTTTTTTTTTATGAAACAAATAAGGAAAAAAAAATGTAAGGTTTATTCACATTCACCACTATGAGTTGTCTTCTGTCTGTAAGAAAGTGATCCAAGTGTTCATCTGATACACTGTTTTTTGTCTGAAGAAATTCCTTTAATGTTTATTATAGTGTAAGTCTATTTGTAGTCTATTTGTAGCACATTCACTTGGCATTTTTTTTCTTCAAAAATGTATGTATCTTTAATTTTGGAAGGATTTGTCCTCCTGCTAGATGTAGATATCTAGGCTGACTTTCTTCCTCCCCTCCCCCCCCCGCCCCCCCCCCCCCCCCCCGCCTTCAAGCACGTTAAACACAGCATTCTGTTGTCATAATAGTTACAGATAAGACATTTCTGTTAATTTTTATCTTGGTTCCTTTGGATATGGAGTGTCTTATTTCTTTGGCTACTTTTAAACTCCCCCCCCCCCCCACCGCGTCGTATCATTGGTTTCCAGTAACTTGATCATGATGGGACTGAGTGTGGTTTTGTATTTATTATTGTTAGCTTTGTTGAATTTTAAATATGTGGGTTTACAGTGTTCATAAAATTCCAAAGTTTTTTTTTTTCCCATTACTTGTCCTTATTTTCTTGTCCTATCCTCTTTTCTCTGCACTCCCCTCTCAATACTGGGAGTACATTTACATCCATTTGCTCTAAATATCATAAGTGAATTTTTAATTTCAGGTATTTTTTAATTTCAGGTATCCAGTTTCATGTAATTTCTTTTCATGTCTTCCATGTTTTCCACATTACTTCAAGTTTTTTCATTGATGTATAATTGACATGCAAAATTATATCATTTTCAGGTGCACATTATGATTCAATATTAGTATATATTGCAAAATAATCACCACAAGTCTAGTTAATGTCTGTCAGTGTACATAGCTATAGAATTTTTCTTGTGATGAGAACTTTTAAGATCGACTCTTAGCAACTTTCAAATACACAATATAGTATTAGCTATAGCTGTCAAGCTGTATGTTATATTCCTATAACTTACTTTATAACAGGAAGTTTGTACCTTTGTTATACTACTCCTGTGGGGGGGGAAAGTGCCATTGGGATTTTGATGAGGATTGCACTGAATCTGTAGATTGTGTTGGGTAGTGGGAACATTTTAACAGCATTAATTCTTCCAGTTCGTGAACACAAAATATTTTGTCTTCTGTTTCTCTCATTAATATCTTAAAACTTTCAGTGTACAGGTATTTTACCTCCCTGGTTAAATTTATTCCTAGGTATTTTATTTTATTCATAGGTAGATTCTTTTTGATGGAATTGTTAATTTTTCGGACTGTTTATTACTAATTTATAGAAATCCAACAGATTTCTGCATATTTTTGTATCCTCCAAATGAACTAAATTCATTTATTAGTTTTAGCAGTTTGGGTGTGTTTTTTATATATAATATTATGTCCTCTGCAAATAGTGAGAGTTTTACTTCTTCCTTTCTGATTTGGATGCCTTTTATTTCTTGCCTAACTGCTCTGGCTAGGACTTCTAATACTACGTTGAACAGAAGTGGTGAGAATGGGTATGTATATCTTGTGTATGGTCTAAAAGAAAAAGCTTTAAGCTTTTCACTGCTAAGTAAGATGTTAGCTGTGGACTTGTCCTATATGGCATTTATTATGTTGAGGTAAGTTCCCTCCATACTCAGTTTGTTGAGAGTTTTTATCATAAATGGATGTTGAATTTGGTCAAAAGCTTTTTTCTGCATCTACTGAAGTGATAATGATTTTTATTTTTTAAACGTGGTTTATCATGTTTATTTGCAGATGTTGAACCCTCCTTGCACCTACTCGATCATGGTGTATACTACTTTAATGTACTGTTGAATTAAATTTGCTTATATTTTATTGAGGATTTTAGCATTTGTGTTCATTGGGGTTAATGTCCTGTAGTTTTCTCCTCCTATAGTGTCCTTCTCTGGTTTTGAGGTCAGGGTAATGCTGGTCTGGCAAAATGAGTTGGGAAGGATTCCTTCCTCTTGTATTTTTAGGAAGAGTTTGAAAACGATTGGAGTTCTGTAAATGTTTGGTAGAACTCACCAGTGAAACTGTCTGGTCTTGGACTTTTGTTTGAATCAGTAATCAAAAACCTTCCATTTCCTTGGCAGTCCTCAGTATGTTGAGATTTTGTTATTTCTTCATAGTTGAGTTTTAGAAGGGTACACGTCTCTAGGATTTCAGCCATTTCTCATAAGTTGTTCAATTTGTTAGCATATAATTTTAATTGTTGTCTCTTGGAATCCTTTGTTTCTGGGTTAACAGTTGTAGTGTCTCTTTCACTTCTGATTTGGATTCCTTTCTCTCTTATTTTTTGCTTAGTGAACCCAGTGAAAGTTTTGTCAATCTTGTCTTTGAAAGTATCGGCTCTTAATTTCACTGATCTTTTCTACTGTCGTTTCAGTTTTTTATTTCATTACTTTGACTCTGATCTTTGTTATTGTTCTACTGTGAGCTTTATCTGTTCCTCTTCCTCGAGTTCTTGAGTGAGGGTGTTGGAAAGTTTGTTATTTTTGGAGTTGGTATTCTTTTGCTGTGAATTTCCACTTCCCAATGCTTGAGCTGCATCCCATAAATTTGAGTATGTTGAATTTGCATTTAAATTTTTCCTGAGGTTTTTCTAAAAATTCTTATTAAATTCATTGACCCAATGGTTGTTCAGTAGCATGTTGTTTAATCTTCACGTTTGTGATTTTTTTCCTTTTATTATTTTCTTGATTTATAGTTTTCTACCACTGTTAAGTAGAAGATGGTTGATAAAGTTTCAGTATTCTTAAATTCAAGACTTATTTCGTGGCCTGACATATGATCTATCCTGGAAAATTCTCTGTATGCACTTGAGAAGAACGTGATTACATTTATATAGAAATCCATGAGCATATTCGTAATAGCTATCGTAAAGTTCTCATATGCTCATTTTGTCTTATCTGTCATTTCTAGGTTTATTTCCAATGACTTTTTTTTCTTCTTCCTCGTTACAGGTTGCATTTCCTGCTTGTTCACCTCTGTGCTAACTTTAAACTGGATTATTGGACAGGATGTATTTGTTGTTGTTGTTGCTGTTGTTGTTGTTGAGTGCTAGATTTACTGCATTTCTTTCAGGAGTATTGTACTTTGCCCTAGCAGTCTTTTAAGTTATTTGTGGATCACCT
Source organism: Neofelis nebulosa (assembly GCF_028018385.1). Lineage (NCBI taxonomy): Eukaryota > Metazoa > Chordata > Mammalia > Carnivora > Felidae > Neofelis > Neofelis nebulosa. The sequence continues at coordinate 76,122,951 of NC_080793.1, read as the reverse complement.
TAATCCTTCATTTAGGTTCATTTATTAGTTTCATTTAGCAGTTGCTGTGGTTCATTTAGCAGTTGCTGTGGTTATTTTCGAGTAGTCCTTATTTTAGGCTTAATTGAACAGTATTGCTAAGGTATTTTGAATGAAATCCCCCCCCCCTTCCCCCGCCCCCGGGTGGTTGGAGCTCAAGTATGTCCCCACTCTGGGTGAACTCTGGGAATGGTTCAGCTTCACGTTTCCTGGTTATTTGCTTGGCGTCAAGCCCTTTCCCTCTACACACACATGCTTTTGTATTGAGCAACAGTCCCATGGCCCAGGGACCTTTATGCAGATTTCTGGAACCCCGTCTTTGTGGCACTCCTGTCACGCTGGTAGTATGTACCAGAAATTCCAGCTCCCTCAGCCTTTCTGAACCATAACCTTTTTGCTCTATTGAGGATTCCCTTGCCTTCACTATAAGTCAGGAAGGATTTCTAGGAGGAAAGCCGAGGTAATCGTAGGACTCGTCTGATTCGTTTTCTTTGTGAGGGATCACAGTTCTACACTGTCAGTTACTATCTGAAAACTTTTCGGTTTTCTGGTTGTTGACACTGAAAAGCTAAATCTGAGACCACTTACTGCACCATAGCCAGACTCATCTTTATGATTTTTACCTATTTTCGTCCTGGGTAGAATTCTAGGTTGGTAGTTACTCAATTCTTTCCCAGCACTTCTAAGAAATTGTTCCACTGCCTTCTGGATTTAATGGTTGCTGTTGAGGAGTCAGCTGTGAATTTAATTATTGCTTTTTTTAAGGTAATTCTGTTTCCAGTTTTCCCATTAGCTGCTTTCACTGTTAATTTGTCAACACATTTACTGTATGTCTAGGCGTATTCTTATTTTTGTTTATCTCTCTTGGGGATCACTGAACCTCTTGAATTTATAGCTTGAATGCATTTTATCAGTTTGGATAAGTTTTCTACATTTTTGTCTTTAAAAAATTGCTTCTTTACGATTCTTTATCTCTGCTGCTTCTGGGAGTCCAAACACGGCTATTATACCTTCTCACTGAAATTTGTATGTCCCTTACCCTGTCTATTGTCCATTCTCGTTTTTCTTACCCCACTTTATCCTCACGATGTCCTCCATAATCCATTTTCAAGATCTCTGTTTGTCTCTTCAGCTATCTATAATCTGCAAATAAATGGCATCCTGAGTTCTTAATTTAGGTTATATATTTTTTCTTTCCTTGAATGTTCATTAGTCCAGACATCTTCCAAAATTTGCTCTTTCTCTTGTCTCATTAAACAAGATGTTTTTTAATGTTGACTTATTTCTGACAGAGAGAAAGAGTGTGAGCAGGGGAGGGGCAGAGAGGGAGACACAGAATCTGAAGTTGGCTCCTCCAGGCTCTGAGCTGTCAGCACAGAGCCTGACCTGGGGCTCAAACCCACAAAGGGTGATCATGACCTGAGTCAAGGTGAGACACTTACGCGACTTACACGACTGAGCCACCCAGGTACCCTCTCTTAAATCATTTTAATGCGCTTTCATTTTGAAGCTGAACTTGAGGCCTGTCTATTTCTGGTCCATCATCACTCTTAGGCTTTAGTCCTTTTATTCCCATCCCAAGGTGAGGTGGTTCACCTGGACCACACTGCCTAGTAGGCACTGCATTCTAATACTTGTTCTAAGTGTAAAAGACTAACAAAAATGTGCACTGATTCTCACCTTCTCCTCTTTGCTATCTGTAACTGATAAATGCTGCTACAGGAAGAGTGGACCTAAACACTGGACTCCTTGTCCGGGCTCTTGTCTTTCTCTAAAACCTGATCCAGTCATTATTCACTATCTTGTTAGCTTGTCTGTGCCTTTAGGCAACTCTTTAATATTTTATCCGACTTTCTTACATGCCCTTGTTGGGGTAATTGTTCTGAATGATCGAGTCGGCTGTAACAAGAAAGCTCTCAGGGGCCAAGTTGAGGTTGAATTTATAGTGGAACTAATCTCTGGTCATTCTTTCCAGCTTCCTTTGGCTTTTTTTTGGTGCTGGCATGGAGAAATCAGTTGGTTTCACGTATGCAATCAATAAACATGGTTTGGGATAGGGCAAGTGTAGAGTGTTTACAAGTTTATTTAGTTCAGGGTATGAAATCTAGGCCCAATAAGAAGGAAAGTGGAGAACACAGAGGCTGGTGAATTGGGAGAAGTAAAGTGATGAACAGTCCAAAGAAAATCTTTAGAGTTCAGGTGTTGAGTGGAAATCATTGAATAAACTATCAGGAAGATGAAATTGCACCCAGATGTTGGAGTTAGTGCTTTGGAGGCAGAGAAGTTAAAATTCAAAAAGTGGTCATGGAAGTGGGTGGCTAGAGGGGAGTAGAAAATGGATCACTGAAGAGGGAGAGATCAAAGTCCAGGCTGTCATGCTTTAGATCCTGTCTCCCTCTCTCTCTCTCTCTCTCTCTCTCTCTCTGCCTCTCCCCCACTCACACTCTGTATCAAAAATCAAATAAACATTAAAAAAAAAAAAAAAGAAAAAGCCCACAAAGTCTAGGCTGCCAAATGGGCTTTCCACATAGATGCTGAAACCACCCGGGGTAACATCAAGGGAGGTTTAATAGATGGCAACAACAAGGAGGGAACTGGGCATGTTTGTTTTCCAGATCATGGATGAGGGTCTTGCAAAGGGTTTGTGAATTTCTTCATTCTCTTTAATGGTCTGATCCTGTCATCTGATGTGGTTCATGTTTTCCTGCTAGAAGAGTTATACATATTAAGTATATGAATTAACTTTATAAACGTACACTCATGATGCAAGACCCTGCGTGACTGACCCAACTTCCATTTCTGGCTTTTTTAGTTGGCCTCTTCATAGAGTTTGTCATATGATACAGATTACAATAAACATGTTACAGTGTATGTGGAAAAGCTCTTGGTTTCCTGACACAGGTAACATCACCTTTTTCTTCAGTCTTCCCTTGATGATGGTTGGAACTGCAACAGCCATCTTGTGACCATGATGAAATGGCCTTAAGACCTTAGAGAAATCAGCCCTTTTTAAATTAGTTCATCAAAAAGGAAGTAGTACTTCAGACTTTAAAAAAAAAATTTTTTTTTAATGCTTATTTATTTTTGAGACAGCATGAGCCGGGGAGGGGCAGAGAGAAAGGGAGACTCAGAATCCGAGGCAGGGTCCAGGCTCTGAGCCATGAGCACAGAGCTCGACATGGGGCTCGAACTCGCCAACCTCGAGATCATGACCTGAACCGAAGTCGGATGCTCAACCGACAGCCACCAGGTGCCCCACTCCAGACTTCTTGATAAGTCAAGAAAGAGGAGTAGAAATCTATCTGCTTAAATCACTTTACCAGACTTCAGTCTCACACACAAAAATTTTTTTTTGTTAATACAATTTGTCAAATTGGTTTCCGTAAAACACCCAGTGCTCATCCCAACAGTTGCCCTCCTCAATGCCCATCACCCACTTTCCCCTCTCTCCCACACCCCCATCCACCCTCAGTTTGTTCTCTGTATTTACAAGTCTCCCATGGTTTGCCTCCCTCCCTCTCTGTAACGTTTTTCCCCCCTTCCCCCAGGGGCTTCTGTTAAGTTTCTCAAAATCCACATATGAATGGAAACATATGGTATCTGTTCTTCTCTGACTCACTTATTTCACTCAGCATAATACCCTCCAGTTCCATCCATGTGCTGCACATGGCAGGATTTCATTCTTTCTCTCAAAAACCTCTTAAGATAAATAGTAAACAGTCAAACAAGCTTAAATATATGAGATGATATTAGTGAGTAGTCCTCTTCTGATGGTCAAAAGTGTATCCCTCAGTCCGTACCACCCTGTTTAGCCACCAGACTTCCCCCAAATCAAGCAAGAGTGCAAACAGATTTCGGGTCAATACTCGGGATTAAAACCACAGGGATTGGTTACTTTCTCCGTAGTTGATCCCATGGATGGTAGTGCATATTTGGTGGATTATGTGTTACAGAACCTATGGTGCTCACAATCCAATTTATCCCTAACACTAGCATTTAACACCAGCAGATTCACAAGTGCGTTTATTGGGAAAAATCCCATTTAATACACTTCACTCTAAAAGGATATGAAAACGGGAAAACATCTTTTGATTCTTCAGGGATTCTGTGGGTACCCGCAGACCAGGTAATCCTGGAAGTGTTTGAGTTTTTCTTGGAAAGGCTAGTGCATAATGATAAATGGAAGGGTAAGGAGCTGGGAAGAGGTCTCAAACTGTCATTTGCATAAGTGAGATGGGGGCATGTTTCTAAAATAAATGAGTAAGGGAGGAGAAATGAGAAATTAGACACATTTCTGGTGGCTAAATGAAATGTGACAAGTCAATCTTCTTAAGAGATTTTCTTGAATCTCCTATTGAGAACCATTAAATTAGTCTTTTGGTGCCTAATTCCACAAACACAGTCAATTTATTTTACCCTAATTTTTTACTTTCTGAGTTTACTTTAAGTTTAGCCCCAATTCCAGACACATGGGTACATATTCTTAGGTATCTTTGAGGATTTTTTTTTCTTAAATATATTAAGCCATCACTGAATTTCATTGTTGTTTATTTCTTTGTGGAAGTACTTTGTCACTCTGATGGAATTCTGCCCAGCAAAGGTGTTTTAAATAAAAGAAATTTGGCCTTAAGAAATTACTTGGAATCCTCACAGGGCCTTCTAAAAAGATAACAGCATCCGAGTTTGAATACAGTTTTATTGAGCTATAGACCATCACAAAATATACAGGCACGTAACCCTTACTCGAAAGCTCATTCCTTCACAAACTAATGAGATTGCTAAATATAGTAAGTATATTTGAACCCACTAGAACAGATATTCAGACATTGGCACTAACATGATGTTGTACAAGTTTTTGCACTGGCAGAGAGGCTCATTCTAAAGTCCTGTTGCATCAAGATTTGAAACCTAGCTTCCTTTATTTTTTCTAAGCATACACTTCAACCAACAGTCAAATTAGACTTACTTTTTAAAAGAAGGCAGATACTGTTTCAGAACATGACCTAAATGATGTTCCTCTACTTTCGTAATAGTTTTCAATATATGTTCCTTCTTCTGTTCCTCCCAACAATTAAATGTCACCATATGTGCCAATTCTCTCATGGAATATTCTCTCCTCTTTCCTCTCTGCTAGTGATGATGTCAGCACCATCCACTGGGAAGGGAGGGAGCAAGACAAAACTGAATGTGTGTCCAAGGAGACAGCCAGCCTCACACGCTTGTGGAATCAGTCAGGGCTGGTGTGGGGGGCCCATCCTGGAGCCAGAGGCCGGAGTTAGGCAGGTGGAGGAAAGGAGGGGAGAAACCATCTAAATAGAAGGACAGTAGGATTGAAGTGTCTGCATCAATTTTCTTCAACAACCGAAACTGATTTTTTTTTTTTCAAAAATTTTAAAACGTTTATTCATTTTTGAGAAGGAGACAAAGCACGAATGGGGGAGGACGGGAGAGGAAGAGAGGGCAATGCAGAATCCGAAGCAGGGTCCAGGCTCTGAGCTGTCAGCATAGAGCCCGATGCAGGGCTTGAGCCCACGAACCATGAGATCATGACTGGAGCTGAAGTCGGACACTGAACCGACTGAGCCACTGAAATTGGTTATTTTTAAAGACGCTGTAGTGGTAGCTTCCAGGAAGAGGTGGAATTTTTCTTCATAAATTCATCATTGTTGTGTCTAGTCTCGTACTGTGGGGGCCTGTGTAACAACTTGATTTCATGCTGGGGTTCCAGGTACTAATCTGGGACCTCTGCTCACAGCTGTAGTTGCATTGAAGGCAAAGTACTGAAGCTTGGCTGTGATGGGTCTGGGCAAGTCCCCAGGACTGCTTCCCCATACGTGAGGGTCATCCCTTGATGGGCTTACTGCCTTACCTGGGATTTCCCTCAAAGCAGACCCGTGTAAAGAATTTTCGTGCAAGTCGCTTATGAGCTGACCCCAGGAAGCATGGTGAGAGCTTGAAGGTAACACTGGAGAAGGAGAAAAGGCGTTAAAGCGTGTGCGAATGAGCAGGCTCTGTCGGCAGGAAGAGGGGCCTGCCGGGGACCCTCTGAGATAGTGTGCAGAACAAGCCTACGGTTTGACCAGGGAGGGCCAGGGGCCATAGTACGCGACTGCCAACCCTTGTCCCTCACTGGTTGAGCATCCCTCCTGAGGCATTGATGGACTTGGGGTTGCTGGTTTGTGGCCAGAGAAAGCCGGAAGGATGCAGGCAAGTCCTGGCCTGAAAAAGAAGTGTCTGCAGTAACCGTTGTGTGGACCAGGGAGCCCCCAGTCAACTGGAGTACAGTGACACAAGAGGGTAGCCCCACACGTTGGGGACTGGAGTCTGTGGTTCCACACGGGCATTTGTGTGGCGTAGGCCTGGGGTTCTGGGAATTAATCACCCTTCCTGGGAAGTGAGCAATGTGCACAGCGAAGCCCTAACTCAGGAATGGAAATGACCTCGAACAGTGGTTATGCAGCTAAATCATGCAGCCCTGGCTTTTGGAAGTTACACAAGATCTCGTCCAGCTTCCACAACTTTCTGGAGACCTCTCCTCCCTGTCTCAGTTGAAAATATGGCCCCTGATTGTTCAGAGACATCGAAGCCCCAGCCTGGGTTCATCTGCCCTTTTAAAAAACATGTATAACTTGCCATATTTAGGTGTTCTTTCCTACATGGAGCAGAGCCCTTTTAAGATAGCACCTGGAAAGGCTGGCAAGAAATTGAAAAAAAGTTTTTTTAATGTTTGAGAGAGAGAGAGAGAGACAGAGTGTGAGCAGGGAAGGGGCAGAAAGAGAGAGGGAGACACAGAATCCAAAGCAGGCTCCAGGCTCCGAGCTGTCAGCACAGAGCCAGATGTGGGGCTCGAACTCATCAACTGTGAGATCATGACCTGAGCTGAAGTTGGACGCTTAACCGACTGAGCCACCCAGCTGCCCCTAGAGAAAAACTTCCTAAAGAAAATGTTAGCTGTGGATTTTCGGATCATTTTTGTCTGGATCATGTCCATGTGAAGAATGATTTTCTGTGAGTTAAAGTGCGTCGGGGGCGCCTGGGTGGCTCGGTCGGTTAAGCATCCAACTCTTGGTTTCGGCTCCGGTCCTAATCCCATGGTTGTGAGATCCAGCCCCACGTTGGGCTCCATGTCAGGTGTGGAGCCTGCTTAAGGTACTCTCTCTCCCTCTCCTCTGACCCTCAGCCGTTAACACTCTCCCTCTCTCTCTCTCTCTCTCTCTCTCTCAAAAAAAAAAAAAATGCTTCTAATAATCAAGGGATAAGCTAGTCTGTGTACTCCTGCCTGTAAAGTATACACCCCTTCCTGATCAAACCAGTTTTTACGTTCTGTGTGTGTATCTAAGTTACAGAATCGTTTTTAAAGATTGAGGATTAATCCAGTTACTCAACTGAAATTGTGTACGAGCTTTTTGTCCTTGTTCAGCAATAACTGAGCTGCTTGGGGACGCTGCAACACTTCTTACACGTGCACACACACACTCCCCAAGTGTCAGGTGAATCTGATGTCCCAATTCCTTTTGAGTTGACAGTACTTGATATCTCTGGCCAAGTTGCCATTTGTGAGCCCATCGTGAGCACCGTGCTTTTTAGTAATTAGCTCCAGGTCCCAAGAGGAGGGCATTCATATGCTGCGGGTGCCATAAGCCAGCTAGGTCTATACCCCTGCCCTTCTCTCCAGGTGGAAAGAAAGGTGCTCTCCTCAGGGGCCTGAGGGTGGTTTCCAGGAACAGCCTGAGAGAGGCCACTGTTAGGATCTCTCCCCACCCGAATTCAGCTGCCCTCACAAATCAGTGGCTTAAAACTGGCTGTGGCGGGCATTTATTCACACCATGGAAATGAGCAGACCCCGCAGAGGCGTCCCACACTTCTGCCTCCTCTGCCCCCGTTGTTAACCATTTACCAGGATATGACTGGAGTGGGCCCTTGACTGTTGCACAGGAAGCAGCAGACCCCTTCTGTCTAATCATTGCTGCTACACAGTCCTTGATGTGGGCCCTGCCCCTCAAGTGTGCCCCAGCTGGTGCCTTGACCGGACAGTCTGTGGCAGGCAGTGTGGGACTCCCGGCCGGCACTGAGGAGATCCCACCATCAGCTTTTTGTTACCAGGGTTTGGTTGAATTACCGTCTTAATTAAAGAGGGTAGGTTGCCTTACTTTACCCATAAGCCTATGGGACAGGAAAATGCTCTGGCCTTTGCCTCCTTGAAGAAAACAGGGAGAGAGAAAATCGACACAGATCAGCTTTCAAGTCCGGAGGCGTAAGAATTCAGAGAAAACAGACTTTAAGTAGGCTGCGTCTAGAGTCAAAGGTCAGGTTAAGATAGTTGGCTCAAATAATGTTGAGCAAGTTCATTTTTTCTGTGGGTTATGGGTTTTCAAGACAATGGTGCAGACGGACATAGGTCCCAGAGGCCACAGAGTGGGGGGATGATGGAGGCTGCCTGACATCTCACTTCCTCGGGGCGTTGGGGATGGGGGGGGGGGGGGGAGTTGTAGGGACTGATCACTCCAGCCCTGTACTCAGTGAGAGTCCTCAGTCACACCATCCTTTACTAGTAAGATCCAGGGGCGCCTGGGTGGCTCAGTCAGTTAAGCATCCAACTTCGGCTCAGGTCATGATCTCGCGGTTCGTGGGTCAAATCCCGCATCGGGCTTTGTGATGGCACCTGAGCCTGGAGTTCCTTCGGATTCTGTGTCTCCCTCTCTGCCCCTCTCCCGCTCACACTCAGTCTCTCTTTGTCTCAAAAACAAACATTAAATTAAAAAAAAAAAAGCCCAAATTAAAAAAAAGAAAAAAAAAGACCCAGGGAGGGGACACCGACTACCAGAAATGGTCTCTAAAGCATGCAAGAACAGGAGAGCCTCACCCAAAGGCTTTTAAGTGAAAGTTACACTTTCACTTGTATTTGAAAGGATGAGTATGCCGAAAAAAGCCCAGAAAATTCCGTAAAGGCTGGGCCGCTAGTTGGGAAAGACCTGGTTGTAAGTAGCAGAAACAAGTTTTGATTTGGTTAGGGTTCTACATCCCCGCATATGCACCGATTTTCTAGAAAACCCTTTGCTATCCTCACCATCATTGTAACTTCACAAAGTTAAAGAAAGAAAAACTTGGCTTTAGCTGATCTCCAAAAAGCCTCAGGGTTTTTTTTTCTAAGAGTAACAGCCCTAAAGGACACCTACACCAGGTCCTTTTTCCCATGTGGAGTGGACCTGTTCACTCTGGCTGCTCAAACAGGGAAGCTCTGAGCCAAGCATTTGCCTCTCTCAGCCAGTCGATCTTTCCTAATTCGAAGACTGCCTCAGGTTGAACGCAGGCAGCTCTTTGTAAGTCTTGACTGAGCAGCCATTAAATTGTGTATCTACAAGGTTTTTGCCACCTAAATTAGGTCAAGTTTAAAAAAAAAAAAAGAAAAATGCTGTCCATGGGACTATTTCCACTGAAGGAGAATAAAATCTGATTATATACAGAAGGGAAAACACTTTCTGTGTGTTTGCCTAGAAATTATTAAACCTGGACAAGGCATATGTAGTATAAAGTGTTTTAGGAAAGGAAAAACTTAGTCCAAAACTCCCTAGAATACAAAACATTCTGGAAGAGGCTTAGGCAACTTCAAGAGAAGCAAAACTCAAGAATGAATACTGTGGTACAAAATTATGGCCAAAAATACTGTATTTTTAACCAGCAAGATCATCGGGGCATTATTATACAACATTAGGTGTTTTTTTGCAAAACTAGTTCCCATCCCCAAACAATAGACAATACATGCATTTGAATGACATTTTAAGAACAGTAAGTAGGATTCTTTTAAATACTGCAAGTTAAAAATGTTTTCTGACAAAACTCCCTAAATACATAGGTCTAGTAAGGGTTTCCAACATGATGACAGGTGAGGAATCCAGCAAGAAGTTGTATTTAGAGTACTTTGAGGAAAAGAAATCTACCAAAAACATGTGTTTAAGTCAAAGTAACTGGAATGTTACACAGCAATTTCCATCTCTTTCTAAACTGGACAATATTCTAGTGAAGAATATTTTCTTCCCTGTTTTTTTTTTCCTACCTATCAAAGCTTATATGAAAGTCAGAATTGCTTTATTGAAGTAAGATCCAATTTTGCCCAATAGGTGTTTTTGAAACGTGTAAATGTCATTTACTATTGGGTTGGAATCCTATGGAGAAATGGAAGATACGTGATAAGGGAGGTAAGAAGGAAATTACTGTTTGAGCACCTACTATGTGCTGGGTGTGTATGCATACTTTGAACAGATGATTCTAGAGGCAAGAGTATTATTGAAAGGTCATTGGAAGTTGGGAAGACAGCAATGAATGGGTTGTTACTCTGTGAGGAAAAACAAATGACAAGTTTAGACTCTGTACTAAGTATTTACTAAACAGTAGGTGTCTGGCTCGAAGAATTTCTAACTAATCACATACAACTAAACCATTTCTTGTCCTAATTTGGTGGAACCAAAATGAAACCCCAAACACGTAGTTATCAGGACAGACCTATTAACGCTACATATGCTGGAAATATGTGGAGACAGATAAACAGACACTATTGTAAGTTTTAGTTTTTGTGTGTTTCTAACCAAAGACAGATCTTTGGAAGAACATAGTAATGAATACCAAGCACACCTTGTTTGTATCAATTGAGATGTTGTCAATTACCAATTAAGTGGTTTTAAACCCTTATTTAATTTTAAGAAGAGGAGCAATATACATTACAATACTTGGGTACACTTTATTTTTATATGGGTTAACATTCTTCTATATTTCATTTCATTCATTTTTTTTTGAAAAACTGAAAACAAAGGGAAATTGAGGGTAATTTGAAGGTTATTTCCAACCAATATCTGAGTCTTGCAGTATCTCGTTATACAGCCCTTTCTTCCCATTATTTTTTTTGCAAATAAGTCGTTTGACCCAAATCCAGCATAAATAGCTTTTTACCAATTCCTAACTTAAGACAACTAACATTTACAATCATGTGGCAGTATAAATTTTAAAATTACAGTTCATACACCTTGACAATCAAGATAGTCTAAAGTACAAAAAGTAAATTGTCCTTTAGCTGAATTACCTTTTTGTAATAGGCTTGCTATTTAATCCACAAAAAAAAAAAAAATACAAGTTTCAGGTGTTCTTTGAATACCTTTTGTAGATGTCATATGCTAGTAAACAACAAATGCAGGTTCCTAAGATTTTTTTTTTCCCCCAAGTCTATTCATGACATTCAACAGAGCTCTTTGTATGAAAATGTTTTTTTAAAAAAACAAAAACTTCTAGGGGATTTATTGACTTCTGAATGGGTGTGTTATTTCCCTTTGTTTCAAGAGATGAGGCACAAACTTCTGGATTTAAGCTCTGTAAGGCATAGTACAAACCTCCAATTTACAAATGAGGAATTCTCTGTGGGTTTGGAACTGCCATGTCACGCAAAAAAAGGGAAAAATTATCTGTAAACTGGTACACTGCAATGTGGTGAGTCATGAAATGGCTGCTTGCCTTGGTATGCTGAAGAAAGGTTTTTGTGGTTTGTGTTTTTGTTTTTGAATAAGACATGCCCAAGTCACCAAAAACTGGCCACAGGCCTCCATTACCTGGAGCATCAATGGCAGGAGACAAGTGGCACACGCTTCTAACGCTTGCAATCACAATAGAAAGCATGAGTAAACTTTGTTTTTTTTTATACAAAACTGAAAAGAATCCCTTCCCACCCCTAGCCCCTTCAATAAAACCCCAAAGAAACAGAAAAAAAAATCATTTAGCTTCGATTGACTAGTGTGGATACAATTAGGTTTCCATGCATCACTGCAGCGAGGGTGATCAATTTCTTCCTTTCTCAAGAGAAAGGGAACTTGTCATGCACCCTCCGGCAAACAGCGAAGCCACCAACCTCAATTCTGCATAGCAATTCCATTCCAATTTCATAAAGACAAATAGAACAATCTTTCCCTGTTTGCTCAACTTCTTCGAGCTTTGAGATCATGTTTAATTGACTACATCTACTATAGCTCTATTAAATAGAATATCTTGATTCCCTAAAACTGTAACACTTAGGATCTTGTGATGAGGTTTTCTCTATACACACTGTAGGCCTTCAAATGTTATTGTTGACTTTTTTCTTCTTTCTTTTCTTTTTTACTTTTTTCTTTTTTTTCTTTTTCCTTTTTTTTCTTTTTCTTTTTTTTTTTTTCGTTTTTTTTGTTTTGTTTTGTTTTGTTTTGTTTTGTTTTGTTTTTGCTGCACCAAATTTAAGATTGCCCTTTCAGGCAAGCAGTGGTCTCTAGCTGTTAAAACATTTCCTTAGTGGATCACAATAGCTTCTAAAACTGCCTTTCTAATAAAGGCCATCAGAGAGGTAATACTAAACTGTGCATTTGCCAAATAAGAATATGAATCGTATAAAAGCTCATATTCCAATCCTAGGTCAAATGGCAAAAGTTCTACAAAGTTGGTTTCCATGTTTGTATAAAAGCTCCGACTGATTTTATGTATTTTGCTATGAAATTACCTTTGGGTCTTATCAGTACACCTCTACTCAGGAATGTGCAAATGATTTTATACAGCACGATGCTAGTACCGCTCTGTACGATAGTAAGGTTTTTTTTTTTTTTCTTTTCTAAATGGAAAAAAAAAATATCCCTAGTCAGAAATAAACTGACCAATTTACATTCTCCTCTCTTAAAAAAGTAAATAAAATAACATTATTCAAAATGTGAATTAGCTATAAGACATACACTTACATAGATACATATCGATACAGCACATTCAATCTGCCAAAAAAAAAATTAACGATTACAAAGCCCGTATGGATGCGGCAATAGCAAGAGGTGTACGTACAATGACTAGAGCGTTCAGAATTGCACTAGCCCTACAGGCAGTCTGGTTCTCAATTAAATTAGAGCTGCTTTCCGAGCAAAGTGAAAAAGTAACTCGTGGTGTTTGTGGCCGGGAAAGGAAGGAGAACATCTCACTACGGGTTAGTAACCCTGGTTCTCCTCTAGTAAAGCCATTCATTTTCTCTTGCCTTCATTGTTCCCCAAGAGTTGACGGATAGGGGAGTCTGGACTTGTGCCAGATAGTACGATACTTAAAATAAGACCAGTGTCGCGGCCTAATTCTTACTCCCCAGCAGGTTTAAAATAATCTTTATTTCCTTAAATCGTATGTCAACTCAAGCTGCTGGACCGAAGCTCATCAATACAGGTGCTGTTTTGTTTTTTGGGTTTTTTTTTTTTTTGCATTTGTTGAAAAATTGCACGTTGAGAACTCCAATGATCTCTCCTAAGAGGTTTAGTTACACAAATGCATGTTCTATAAAACACCGAGGGGTTAACTCTTAAGGAAGTCTTGTGGACCTAACTCAAATTCAACTTAATCGGTCACCGGTTTAAAAAGTTCACAAAGGGGGTAAACCAGCAGTAACATCGGATTTTGCAAATGAAAGGTGTCCGAACACTTGAATAACGTCCTTGGCAGACCTACTTGACCTTAAAGAAACACAAAGGGTAAGACTGGCTTTAAAGGAAGAGACAGAAGCAGATTTCATGTTCTATCACAGAAGACACTATTTTACATTGCTGATTTGGACACTCAACACGAAACGCACACTAAATGTGATCTCGAGGGCAGAGAAAAGAATGGACCATGCCAGTCAGATTGGCAGTTACCTATTCTTGGGCAACTGGTGTTTCAGGTGGATTCTCAGCCAATTATTTAGGCCTCACACTCTTACTCTCTTCCATTTGTGAGATACTGGCTTTTACCTCTGAAATTTTTACTACTTTGACAAAAAAGCCAGCTTTGGCAACACATACCCATAATAAATTATGGCCCAAACACTAAGGGGGGAAAAAAAAAGGATGAACATCTGAACCAAGGTGGGGAAAAATGAACAACCTAAGAAACAGGTTCTGGATAGCAGCCATTGGGGTAATGTAGTGTCTGTTGGGCATATACATATATATAGAAAATGGTTTTTTGTTTTTTTTGTTTTTTTGTTTTTTGGCATCTGCAATTTAAAGAGAGGGTAAAAAAAAAAGTAAGGGTGGAAGGACCATGGCACATGGCGTTAAAAAAAAAAACAAAACTGTGGTCTCTGTTCTTGCCTTACTGTCTGTGCATATTTCTCTCAGCAACCAAGCTATGGCTGAAGGTAGGAATCCAAAAGAAACGACCCTTCGCTGTAAGACGGGCATCCACCCTCCTAGCCCAAAGTGAGGCAAGATCATGTACTGATATAAAAACAACTCTATATGTGTATCCAGAGCAATACATTGAAAACCACAGTATTAATACTTAGAATCCTTCAGCAACACTACAAACCGTTTAACTTAAGCTGATGCCGATGGCTGAAATCAAATGGCGCTGTCCTGTCGTTGGAGAGAAAAACCCGACCAAGAATGGAACTAGGATAAAGGCCGTTGTGACCCAGGGAAAATCAGGATGAGGGCAGGGGGCGAGGCAAAGGGCAATCGGCTTTGTTTTCCTCAATAGAAAAGAAAAAGAGAAAGAAACCACTCTTATCTTGGTGAGTGCATGACTAAGAATTGAAAATACACTGAGTCACAAGGTTTTTGCCTAAAAAAAAGACAGCGAGGAAATGTGCTGGGACCGTACTTCAGCATCCTGTTTTTCCTCTGAATAGTTTAAATAAAATCATAATATTTACTACAAACCCTGTGGACACATTCACACAGAGTCCGGGACGGCAATAAATTAGTATTATGCAAATGGTTTTCCACAGAAATCCAGTCCCTCTTGTACAGCTTCAACAGCCCACCGGGGAAGGGACGGGCGGTACTGAGGAGGCACAATTAGACCAGATTGTACTCCTTCAGGTTCAACTGGAGGATGGTGTCCTTGACGGCGGCAAAGACAAAGCGGATGTTCTCGGTATCTGTGGCGCATGTGAAGTGGGAGTAGATAATTTTGTCACTGTCAGGGTTCAGGTCCACGAACATCTTCAGGATGAATTCTCGAGCTGCCTGGGCATCTCTCTGGGGTCCTGTTGGTCAAGGGAAGAAAGGGACGATTTGTCAGCGGATCTGTGTGTGCCTATAAGCAGTTAAGTGTTCACTGGGCTGGTAACAATGCCACGGGGAGGACGCTTGCACTGCAGCTTTGATCCGTTATAACTATCTTCCCCAACTCGAGTATGTGCAACTGTTCCTCTTTGGCATGTTATCTGACCATCCATTCGTCTGCCTGTCCGTCCATCCACCCACCCACGCACAAGGTGTGGTTAGGCGAAAAGAGGCAGACGGCTTGAATGCTAGGTGAAGTTTCGCTCTGACGCCTTACGTGACAGGGAGCTACTGTAGGCCCTTCAGGAAGGGAGGGGCGGAGAGCTTACTACTATTGGACTGAGTTACTTGTATTGGTTTTTGCCACACAGTAAGCATCCATACAGATAGAGCTGCCTTAGGCTCTCCTGTCAATCTGCCTCCCAGGGGCCCCTCGCCCCTGCTGTGGATCTTTTTACATTCTCCAGACTGAAATCTGTTTCAGAATAGTTCCTGGGGCACCTGGGTGGCTCAGTTGGTTGAGCAGCGGACTCTTGGTTTCAGGTCATGAGCTCCAAGCTGACAGTGGGGGCCCTACTTGGGATTCTCTCTCTGCCCCATCCCTGTTCATGCTCACTAGCTCGCTCGCTCTCTCAAAATAAATTTGAAAAAAAAAATCTTAGGTCCACCTTCAATTGTGCTCTGCTACCTAGCTTCTGGATTGCTGGTGTTTCTGGGCAAACTACATTTACGTAGTATTCAGTTCACTATGTGTGATAAGAGAAAGACTGGTGTATGTTTCCTTAGCTTTATTTGGGGTGTCTTCCAGGCTGAACACTCTTCTAGATGCCTTAAAACAGGACTGCAATATATTTACCAGGGTATAGTAAAAGTTTAGCTTAAAATTTTGCCATGAGGGGTGCCTGTGTGGCTTAGTCGGTTAAGCGTTCGATTTTGGCTCAGGTCACGATCTCGTGGTTTGTGAGTTCGAGCCCCACGTCAGGCTCTGTGCTGTTAGCTTGGAACTGGGAGCCTGCTTCATATTCTGTGTGTGTGTCTCTCTCTACCCCTTCCCTGCTCGTTCTCTCTCAAAAATAAACATTAAAGTCTTTAATTTTTTTAAGTTTGTTCATTTATTTTGAGAGAGACAGACCCAGTGAGAATGGGGGAAGGAGAGAGAGAGAGAGAGAGAGAGAGAGAGAGAGAGAGAGAATCCCAAGCAGGCTCCACACTGGCAGCGCAGAGCCTGATGTGGGGCTCAAACCCACGAAACCGTGAGATCATGACCCGAGCAGAAACCAAGAGTCGGTCTGCTCAACCGACTGAGCCACTCAGGAGCCCCAAACATTAAAATCTTAAAAAAAAAAAAAAAAAAAAGTAAAATTTTGCAATGCATTCTTAGATAGGGTGCCAACATCATAGGCAACAAAAGAAAAATTGGACCTCATCAAAATTTAAAAGTTTTGGGCATCAAAGGACACCATCAAGACAGAAGAGACCACCTACAGAATGGGTGAAAATACTGGCCAAACACATAGCTCATAAGAGGTTAACTTCCAGAAAATAGAACTCCTATAACTCAGCACCAAAGGCAATCTGAATAAAAAATGGGCAAAAGGGCCTGAATAGACATTTCTCCAAAGATATATAGCTGGCCAACGAGCACAGACGGGCTCAACATTCTTAATCATCGGGGAAAGGCAAATCAAACCCACTGTGAGCTGTTATTTCACATCTGCCAGAATGGCTATAATAAAAAGAAAAAAAAAGGATACAGTATGGGCAAGGATGTTGAAAAATCTGAACGCTTATGCATTGTTGGTGGGAACGTACGATGGTGTAGCTGCTGTGGAAAACAGGTGGGTAGTTCCTCCCAAAGCTAAACATAGATGACCAACTGGCCGGCAATTGTATTCCTAGGTATGTATATCCAAAGGAATCAAAAGCAAGGACTCTGGGGGGCCTGGGTGGCTCAGTCGGTTGGGCCTCCGACTCTTGATTTTGGCTTAGGTCGTGATCTCACAGTTTGGGAGATCGAGCCCCTAGTGTCACTGCGCTACAGTGCATAGAGCCTGCCTCAGCTGCTCTTTCCCTGCCCCTCCCCTGCTTGTGCTCTCTAAATAAACTTAAAAAAAAAAGGGGGGGGATTCTATTAGTTACTTAAACAATGAATTTCACTGTCGTAGTATTCATAAATATGGTAAAATGGACTTCAAAAAGCCCTGAATTGTAGCTTTAAATGGGTAAATTACATGGTATGTGAATGATAGGTCAATAAAGCGGTTTTAAAAATTTATTTAATAGATCCTGACAAATGTATTAATTTAAAATTTATTGTTAACTAGGTAGGTGTCTTAACGTTACTATCGAGTACCGAGTATCCATCTTAGTCTTTGAGGCCCATATATGTACATTTCCCCCGTCTTTTCCATCCTAAGAAAGAAGGAGGTCCTGCTATAGCCTTCTCCTCCACTTCCTTCTGACAGGACCATCTCAAGATCCACAGCCTCCATTTTTTCTGTCAAGATTCTTGTTATCTACTGGTTGGGATAAAGAAATCTTGGAAAACTATACTGAGGGCCTGACTACTGCTTCCAACAAAATGCATCGTGAATTTTAGACGGCCAACTTGAAGACTTTTCAAAATGGCCTGATTGCAGATTGGGGATTACCCCTATGAGTTTATATCTAACCCTGCCAGAAGGAGGAGAGAAAGAGCCATGAAGACAAATGGGTTATTCCCACTTGAACAATGACCACAAAAGTAATGTTTGAATTTTTGACTTCAGTGACCAGAATTGAAATTTTTGTCAGCAATTAAGAAGGCTGGCATCATAATGAAAGTGCCATAATAATACTATGATTATAATGTCCTGTTTTTCTCAATGTACTATTAAGTTATTAATTCCACAGCAGTAATAGAAAATATTTAGAGCTAGGACTAATACACTGTTGGGGTTGGAGAAGCTTCCCATATAAAGGAACCCCAGCTTTCTGGTTTGTGAAGGAAGTTCCCTTTGGTTTTGTATATCTATCCTATTTGAGAAAAAAGGGGCTATTTTTTTTTAAGCCCTCAGAACTAGACTCAAGTTCAGTGACGATCACTTGCAGTGTGTTAAGTTTTTAAGCATAAATTAAATTATTTGAATAAACACAAACTACAAAGAAATCCTTACAGACATCCTAGCACGCACAGAGGACCAGAGTCTCTCTGAACAATTCTGCAATTCACGTCCATGTGGAAACGGTAATTTCTCTTTCTGAAGAGAAATACAGAAATGGCACTCATTATGATTAAGACCTTGGAAGTGCAGAAATGTGGAAGTGTGAAGTTCATAATACTATAAACATGTTTGTTATAAAAACAGCACTGCAGAGTAGGCCTAGAATTTTTTTCAGTTGTAGCTCATCTTACAAGGGCTTGGTATGCAATGACAGCTGTGTTTGCTTTGTGAATAAGTGTCTTTTTTTTTTTTTCCTTTTCTTTTTCCATGGCTAAGTCGCCTGTGTGCCTTACGTGCACGTTGGGGGAGGTTAACGGTAAAAACCGTGTTCACGGTTTAAAACCTTCGCAAGGCGGGCGTGTGGGAAGGAAAATGCTTACAGTGATGGGGGAACCCAGGGAAATTTACTGGATGGAGGAGATAGGTAAAGAGAGGAGGATGATGTGGCAAAGAGAAAAAAAAAAAAAATTATCCCAAACAGCTGTTGCAGAAAAAAAGTCTTGTGCTGCAGAAAAATCAAACCCACATGTGGCATGCTGTGGGCGCTGTGCTGAGCAGTTAAGCCTTGGTGGCTTTGCTCTGTGGGGTAGGCTGTGCTGTGTTTATCCCCTGCCGTCCTGTATGCAAGCACATCAGGTTTGCAGGTGGCCACGTATGGGGTGGGGTGTCATTTCTTACCTGCTGATTCTCATTGGATTACGAGAAAAATTAAGAGAGTCTCTTCTAGGGGCGTCAGGCAAACGTGTGTTAAAGTGTAACCAGATGCTTCGTGCCCATCTGATTCAGGTGGATCTAGTGGTTAAAGACTAGTCTGTTGTTGTTGGAGACCAGGTTAGCTACGTGTTAAGTTTCCTTCCTTTCTTCTTCTTTTTTAAATGTTGGTTTATTTTTGAGAGAGACAGACAGACGGAGGCACAGAATCTGAAGCAGGCTGTCAGGCACAAAACCTGATGCGGGGCTCAAACTCCCGAATGGTGAGATCGTGACCTGAGCCACCCAGGCAGCTCAAGTTTCCTTCCTTCTATAGTTTCCTCAGGAACAGTGAGGGAGGGATAGGGTTGATGAAATTTGTAACAGTGCCAGCTAGTGGCAAATGAAAAGGAGTAAAAATGGAAACACTGTGAAAGGCTAGCAAAGTATTTGTTTTTAAAGGCACAATAAAGCACAGTAAAGTACTTGGATAGGGGACAGGAACACACTGCCAACAAACTAGACAGAGGACTGTATCTAATACCTGGTAACATCCCCAAAGTTTCTATTTCAATGCACCAACCTTTAGAGTCTCACACACATTTGAGAAGGGAAATTCAGTTCACCAAAGACGCAACCTTGCCCACTCTGCGAGCCAGCACCTAACAAGTGCACGTGGGATGAAAACGTGAGTACAACTCCATCCTTGATGTGCTTGTATCTTCTCAGAAAGCTATAAAGCCAAACTGAATTATTCGTGTTTTGAAGAAATCACCTTTCTGAGGGAGCTTTTAGAAGTCCAGAAACAATGTTGAACTGCTATCCACTGTAGATCCTATGTCGATAACGTAATTTAAAAAATGGCGGGGGGTGGGGCGCCTGGGTGGCTCAGTTGGTTAAGTGCCCGACTTTGGCTCAGGGCATCATCGCACGGTTTATGAGTTTGAACCCCACACTGGGCTCTCTGCTGGCAGTGCAGAGTCCACTTCGGATCCGCTGTCTCCCTCTCTTTCTGCCCCTCCCCTCCCAAACAAACTAGAAAAAAATATTTAAAAAAATCATCTGTTATATCCACCTATTGATACATCTTTGTAAGAGGTTCTTTCAGGTTTGTGTTCTTCTCTGTGCCACGTATCCCGCTAAGTGACTTATATATGGTTCTATTCAATTATTTACTATGAAAAAGAAATGGAGTCATTGAATAGACATGTCCAAACCTACAATGCGAGTGGCAGAGCTGGAACTCTGTGACACTCAAAGCTGTCCTCTTAACTACTATTCATGTAGATCTGGGTGTGTCACACTTTCTCTGTAATGCACCACAGAGTTTGGTTCTGGTCCAATAAGGTGACATAGGAAGACCCTCAACTCACCTCCTCTGGGACACGTGTTATCTACACCTACTGACAGAGCAAATCTTCTTGAAGAACTGAGGATTGACTGAACAGCTTCTGCACAACCAAAGATGGAGAGAGCACACAGAGAATGGCAAGAGAGATGGAGACACGGTAATGAGGGGGATGTCCCCCCACAAGGCTACCAACTGCAGGGGGGAGGGGATAGTACTGAGGGGCTGTGGGCAGACCTGTCTTTGGGCCCAGAAAACAAGCCGTGGGTCAAAAAGGTAACTAGGATGTAGAGGGACCAGCCCTAGAACCTGCCAAAAGACGGGGGTGCTGCTGGCACTCTCTCCTGGTCACAGGGGCTGGGGAGTACCACAGTTGATGTGGCCTCCACCATGACAGGAGTAGCGTGTGGCTGCCATGGCTGGCCTGCTGCCTCAGGGAGGCCTGGGCCCCTAGCCCATACCAGCCCCAACTGTCCCACCTGGGTGGCCGCAGCACCAAGCACACGGGCACATCCCTGGTCAATGCTCACTAGAGTTTTAGCCAGCACACCAAGAGGACACAAGAACAAAGCACATCAGAACACTCCAGGTTCCAACCACTTTGGCTATAGCAGCCCTGCCAGGGCACCACGCTCTGGAGCCCTCTGGGAAGTACCCTGGAATGCCTTGAGACCTGTACCCTCTCTTGGCTCGCTCCAGCCATTGGGCCCTCTGTGCTGACTACCTTGGGACACTCTGGCTTGTACCGACTTGAACTTCAACTGTCCTCCCAGGGCGCCCTCTGAGTGGAAAGCCCTGGAACCACTCCTGTGCTGACAGCCCCAGGACCCCTGGCTTGAACCTATTTCCTCTTCAGTTGTCTTGCCTTCAGATTTAACTGTCCTGCCAAGGCACCCTCTGTGTGGAAAGCCCCGGGATCCCCCAGCTTGCACTCATTTCAGAATTAACTGTTCTGCTGCGGTGCTGCCTGTATGGAGAGGCCGGCTATACCACCAGGACAGCCCCAGCATGAGGTGCTCCGGAATCCCCAGCTCATGCCAGCCAGAGCTCCTTCCAAAGTCAGCAGGCACACACAGTCTACGCAGGGGACGACCACGTACAAGACTATTCCATCTACTGTAGCTGTTCCGCCTACTTCATGGAAACAGACAAAGAAAGTCAAACACAAAGAGGAGACAGAAGAATATGCTCCGAACAAAAGAACAAGACAAAAGCTAAGAAAAAGACCTAAAGTGAAATCAAGATGAACACTAGGCCTGATAGAGTTTAAAGTAACGGTCATAGTGCTCGCTTTGGCAGCACATATACTAAAGTAAGTGTCATAGATGCTGCAGGGGATGTGCAGAAACGGGAACCCTCTTGCACTGTTGGTGGGAATGCAAACTGGTGCAGCCATTCTGGAAAACAGTGTGGAGGTTCCTCAAAAAATTAAAAAGAGATCTACCCTATGACCCAGCAGTAGCACTGCTAGAAACTTACCCAAGGGATACAGGACTGCTGAGGCATAGGGGCACTTGTACCCCAACGTTTGTAGCAGCACTTTCAACAACAGCCAAATTATGGAAAGAGCGTAAATGTCCATCGACTGATGAATGGATAAAGAAATTGTGGTTTATATACACAATGGAATACTACGTGGCCAGGAGAAAGAAGCAAATCTGGCCTTTTGTAGCAACGTGGATGGGACTGGAGAGTGTGATGCTAAGTGAAATAAGTCATACAGAGAAAGACGGATACCATACGTATTCACTCTTATGTGGATCCTGAGAAACTTAACAGAAGACCATGGGGAGGGGAAGGGGGAAAAAAAAGAGAGGGAGGGAGGGAGGGAGGGAGGCAAACCATAGGAGACTCTTAAAAACTGAGAATAAACTGAGGATTGATGGGGGGGGGGGTGGAAGGGAGGGGAAAGTGGGTGATGGCCACTGGGTGTTGTATGGAAACTAATTTGACAATAAATTTCATATTAAAAAAATGAAAAAAAATAAAGCATCATAAACATGCTCACTGCCTTGGACGGAAGACCTCAGTGAGAGCTTTAACAAGAGGAAATATTTTTTAAAAATCAACTAGAATTGAAGAATACAATAAAAAAGTGAAAAATACACTAGAGGGAATCAATAGTAAATACGTGTATGCAGAAAAGCAAATTAGTGAT
Organism: Neofelis nebulosa; assembly: GCF_028018385.1. Lineage (NCBI taxonomy): Eukaryota > Metazoa > Chordata > Mammalia > Carnivora > Felidae > Neofelis > Neofelis nebulosa. The sequence continues at coordinate 76,100,511 of NC_080793.1, read as the reverse complement.
GAAGAAGACACGGTGACAAGCACATATGCTGAACAGTAAAAAGAAAATTTTTAAATGAGGATAGGTTAAGGGATCTCTTGGACAACATCAAGCAAACGTACATTTGCATTATAGGGCACCAGAAGGAGAAGAGAAAGGGGCAGACAGCTTATGTGAAGAGGTAAAAGTTGAACACTTTCCCAACCTGAGAAAAGAAACAGATATTTAGGGTCAGAAAGCACAGAGAGTCCCAAATAAGATGAATACAAGGAGGCCCACAAACACAATAATTAAATGTCAGTGGTTAAAGAGAATTTTAAAAGCAGCAAGAGAGAAGCAAAAAGCAACATACAAGGTAAACCCCTTAAGTCTATCACATGATTTTTCAGCAGAAACATGGCAGGCTGGAAGTAAGGGGCATGATATAGTCAGAGTGCTAAAAGGAATAAAAAAACCCTACAACCAAGAATACTCTAACCAGTGAAGTTATCATGCAGAATTGAAGGAGAGATACTGAGTTTCCCAGACGAACAAAAGGTAAAGGAATTCATCACTACTCAAATGGCCTTACAAGAAATGTTAAAGAGATTTAGGTGGAAAAGGCTATTAATTAGAAGAAAATTATGAATACAAAGATATAAAATGAGAGAATATTTACATAAATGTGGAGGGGGAAGTAAAAAAGTTCTCTTAGAATGTGTTCAAACTTCAACGACCGTCACCTTGACACAGACTGCTATATACTTAGGGTGTTATATGAATCCTGTAACTGCATGCCCAAAACCTTTAATATAGATACACAAAAAATAAAAAGAAAGCCAAGCATAACGCTACAGAGAGTCATCACAAGAGAACAAGAGCAGAAGAAAGGAACAGAGAAGAATTACAAAAACAACCAAACAAAACAATTAACAAAATGGCAATAAGTACCTACCTATCAACAATTATTTTAAATATAAATGGTCTAAATGCTCCATCAAAAGACATAGGGTGGAGAAAAAAAAAACACGACCCCTCTAAATGCTGCCTACAAGAGACTCACATCAGACCTAAAGACACATACAGACTGAATGTGAACGGCTGGATAAAGATACTCCATACAAATGAAAGTTAAAAAAAAAAAAAAAAAAAGCTAGAGTACCAATACATATATCAGATAAAAAATACATTTTAAAACAAAGGCTGTAACAAGAGACAAAGAGAGCATTATATAACAATAAAGGGGTTAGTTAACCCATCAAGAGGATAAAAAAATTGTAAATATTTATGCACCCAACAATGAAGCACCTAAATACAGAAAGCAAATATTAATGACATAAAGAGAGAAACTGACAGTAATAAAATGATACTAAGGGACTCTGAAACCCATGTACATCAATGAATACACAATCCAGGCAGAAAATCAACAAGGAGACCATGTCTTTGAATGACATATTAGACCAGATATAGAAATTCTATCCAAAACCAACAAAATGCACACGGGACATTCTTCAGGAGACAAGTCTCAATAAATTTAAGAAGATTAGAATCATATCATGCATCTTTTCTGACCAGAATGGTATGAAACTAGAAATCAATAGTAAGAAAAAACCTGGAAAAAACCTAAACACAGAGGCTAAATAACATGGTACTAAACAACCCATGGGCCAACAAAGAAATCCAAGAGCAAATTAAAAAAATACATGGAGACAAATGAAAATGAAAACACAAAGTTCCAAAATCTTTGATATGCAGCAGTTCTAAGAGTGAAATTTGTAATGATACAGACATACCTCAAGAAACAAAAATCTCAAACAATCTGACATTATACCTATAGGAACTAGAAAAAGAACAAAAAAGCCTGAGATTAGAAGGAAGGACATAATAAACACCAAATCAGAAATAAATGAAATAGAGACTAAAAAAATAAACAAAATTGATAAACCTTTAGTCAAACTCATCTAGAAATAAAGAGAAGTAACAACCAACCACAGAAATACAAAGGAATGTAAGAGACTACTACAAAAAATTATATGTCAATAAACTGGACAATCTAGAATAGATAAAATTTTAAAAACATACAATCTTCCAAAACTGAATCAGGATGAAATAGAAAATCTGAACAGATCAATTGCTAGTAACAGAATGGAACTGGTAATCAAATAAGTCCCAACAAACAAAAGTCCAGGTGGTTTCACAGGTGAATTCCACCAAACATTTAAAAAAGAATTAGTATCTATTCTGAATTGACTATATCCATCTATTACAAAAATCAGAGAGGAAGGAAAGCTTCCAGATACATTCTACAAGGTCAGCATTACCCTCCTACCCAAACCAGTCACAGACAGTACAAAAACAAAAAACAAACCCAAAAAACCCTACAGGCCAATCTCTCTGATGAACTTAAATGCAACAATCAGCAAAATATTAGCAAACCACTTTGAATAATACACTAAAAGGATCATTCACCATGGTCACATGGGATTCCTTCCAGGGATCCAAACAAAGGTGGTTCAATATTCACAATCAATCAATGTGATACATCCCATTAACAAAATGAAAGATAAAAACTATATGATCATCTCAAGAGATGCATCAAAAGCATTTGACAAAATTCAACATCGGTTCATGATGAAAATCCTCAACAAAGTTACCTTAGAGGGAACATACCTCGACATAATAAAGGCAACATAAGAAAAACCCACAGCTAGCGTCATACTCAATAGGGAAAAACATTTTCCTGAAGATCAGGATGTCCACTCTCACTACTTTCATTCAATACAGTACTCCAAGTACTAGACACAGTAATCAGACAAGAAAAAAGAATAACAGGCATGCAAATTGGTAAGGAAGAAGTTAAACCGTCACTATGTGTACACTGCATTTTTTAATAAAACCTTTATTGTTTTCATTTTTAGAGAGAGCAAGAGTATATGCATGGGAGAGGGACAGAGGGAGAGAGAGAATCCCAAGCTCGGATTCTCAGGACTCAGGGCTCGATCCCACGACCCTGGGATCATGACTTGTGCTAAAACAAGAGTCAGTCGCTCAACCAGGTGCTCCTATACACTGTATTTCTTTACAGAGAAAACCCCAAAGACTTTACAAAAAAACTACTAGAAGTCATAAGCAAAGTTTCAGGATACGAAATTAATACACAAAAGTTAGTTGAGTTTGTATACACTAATGACGTAGTAGCAGAAAGTGAAATGAAGAAAACAATCCTATTGACAGTTGAGCCCCAAATAAGAAAATACCCAGGAATAAAATGAACCAAGAAGGTGAAAGATCTGTACTCTGAAAACTATAAAACTGATGAAACAAACTGAAGATAACACAAACAAATGAAAAATTTTCCATGCCTATGGATTGGAAAAATTAGTATCATTAAAACATCCATACTACCCAGAGCAATCGACAGATTCCAGAAAATTCCTATCATAATACCAAGAGCATTTTTCACAGAAATAGTACAACCAATCCTAAAATTTGTATGGAACCACAAAAGACCCTGAATAGCCAAAGCAATCGTGAGGAACAAGAACAAAGCTGCAGGTATCACAATCCCAAATTTCAAGATCTACTACAAAACTGTAGTAATCACGGGGCGCCTGGGTGGCTCAGTCGGTTGAGCTTCCGACTTCGGCTCAGGTCACGATCTCACCATCTGTGAGTTCGAGCCCCGCGTCAGGCTCTGTGCTGACAGCTCAGAGACTGGAGCCTGCTTTGGATTCTGTGTCTCCCTCTCTCTCTAACCCTCCCCCGCTCATGCTCTGTCTCTCTCTCTGTCTCAAAAATAAAACACTAAAAAAAAAAAAATTAAAAAAAAAACTGCAGTAATCACACTATGGTACTAGCACAAAATCATATACATAGATCAATGGAATGGAGAGCCCAGAAATAAACCGATGCTTAAATGATCGATTATTCTATGATGGAGGGGGCAAGAATACACAACGTGGAGAAGACAGTCTCTTTAATGAACGGTGCTGGGAAAACTGGACAGCTACATGAAAAATAATGAAACTGGACTACTTTCTTCCATCACATACAAAAATAAACTCAAAATGGATTGAAGACCTAAATGTGAGACCTAAAACCATAAAACAAATGATGTTTGATAAGGGTTGAATATCCAAAATATATAAAGAACTTATACAACTCAACACTAACAACAGTTAATCTGATTAAAAGTGGACAGAGGACCTGAATAGACATTTTTCCAACAGGTACATAAAAATTAAAACCACACCGAGATATCACCTCACACTAGTCACAATGGGTAAAATAAAAACCCAAGGAACAAGTGTTGGCGAAGATGTGGAGAAAAAGGAACCCTTGTGCTCTGTTGGTGGGAATAGACCGGTGTAACCACTGTGGAAAACAGTATGGAAACTCCTCAAAAAAATTAAAAATAAAATTACCATATGATTGGTAATCCTGGCAACAGTGAAAACAATGTGAAGACACACATGCACACCTATGTTTATAGCAGTATTGTTTACAATAGCCAAGATACAGAAGGAATGTAAGTGTCCATCAATAGACAAATGGATAAGGGAGATGTGTGTGTGTGTGTGTGTGTGTATGTACACACACACACACAGAGGAATACCATGCAGCCATAATAAAAGATGAGACATAATAAAAGACAAATGGATACACACACACACACACACACACACAGGAATACTATGCAGCCATAATAAAAGCTGAGACAGTGCCATTGAGACAATATGGACGGACCTAGAGAGTATAATGCTAAGTGATGTAAGTCAGAGAGAGACAAATAGTATATGATTTAACTTGTATGGAATCTAAAGAACAAAACAAATGAATAAACAAAAGGGAGAAACAGACCCATAAATACTAAAAACTGATGGCTGTCAGAGAGCAGGCAGATGGGGGAGGTGGGGAAAATGACAAAAGGGGGGTGGGAGATTCAGGCTTCTAGCTGTGGAATGAGGTCCAGGGATCACAGGCGCAGCAAAGGGAACACAGTCAATGGTAGGGAAATACAGTCACCAATGCTGTATGGGGACAGATGGCAGCCACACTTGTGAGCACAGCACAACATACAGACTTGTCCAATCACTACGTTGTACACCTGAAACTAATGTAACGTTATGTGTCAACTATACTTCAATTAAAAGAGGGCCAGAGAGTAAATATTTTAGGTTTTGTGGACGAGTCTGTCACAGCTACTCAATTCTGCTGTTAAAAGCATAAAAACTGTGTGTAAATGAACGGGGTGTGGCTGTTTCAATAAAACTTTCTTTATAAAAACAGGTGGCAGGCCACAGTTTGCCACTCTTCATCTAGACTCCAGTATGTATGGGGAGATGTGCGTGTATCCTGTCATAAAAGTTCTTTCGGGCGGTGGCTGTGACTCTTTGACTTGTTTCAGAGTGGCTTGGTGTGGATGCATTTTGTTACTGGTCAACAAGTATTTCTCGGAATGGCTGGGTGTCCTATCTAGTCATTGACGATTTCACACTCTAGCTGGGTAGGCAAGATCTGTTTATAAGGAGTGCTTATAAGTAAGGAAATAATGCAAAGCCATTGGTGTACTGATGTGGGTGTTATGGATTCTAAGCACTACAGGAAGAGTTCAAGGGGCTGGTGCCATCCCGAAGGACGATAGGATTGCATCAGGCCATGCAGCACCTTCCCCCCTCCCCCAAATAAATATTTGCTAACACTCGCCATGTGTCAGGTATCATGCTAAAATGTCGTACATATGTTATCTCTGTTAGAGCCTGTAAGACGACTGCATGAGTTTGGTCCTACTGTTCAGAGAAATTAAGTGACTTCATCATGGTTCTAGCAATACGAGGTGTCAAAACTTGGATGCCAACCTGGGTAGAGTGATTTCAGAGCATGGGTTCTTGTCACAAAACTGTGTTCTCTTTCCATAGAGAGGCAAGAGCCAGCTGTTGCCGAAAGAAAGAGCCAACTGTAATGATTGATACATGATTGGTCAAAACTGTGGGGCTGTTCCCTCTTCTGATACACTTATTTCAAAACATGTAAGTTGCTTTCTTTGGCTCTAACTTTCAGCATTGTCAGGGAATTGAAACATTTCAGGTGGTTACGGGGCAAGGCCAACAATAATTTGTACTTCATCAATCACACATGCACAAGGCAGCAACAGTAAGCTGCTGCGTCAGCTCTTGCATTGCTTGGGGGGCAAGACGGATCCCCAGCTACTGGGCTGGCTGAAGAGCACTGACTTACCATCATATTCTGGGAAGTAGTCAACTAGGTGGGAATACATAATTTTCTCCTCTAGAAGATCTTTCTTGTTTAAGAATAGAATAACCGAGGAGTTCTGGAACCAGGGATATGTGATAATTGTTCTAAAGAGTGCTTTGCTTTCCTCCATTCGGTTCTGAAAAAAAAAAAAAAACCCATCAGAAAAACAAGGCATGAATTATGCGATTACTCAATCTGTGAAGTGTTTGTTTTGGAAGTCCAACGCATCTTCTGTACGCATTCAACTCTTGTAGCCTTGGGCTGGACTGTAGTTGCTGTTATCAGGATTTACATGCAAAAGGTTCATGCCTTGCGTTGGCTCCTTTATTAAGTAAACTCTCCGGTTGACCAGCAGGTGACCAGCTCTTCCTCCCACAGACACACTCACCTCTAAGTCATTCCCCCCCAAGTCACAGACAAAGGCAGATTCGGGAGGTCCTCCTTTCTCTGGGGATATAAAAGCCTTGGTGTATGAGAACACGTCTTCCTGGACACACAGGTGATTCTTTCCAGCCCCCTGATTTAGTGCTACGTGTGATGACCGAGTTTCTGGCAATGAAAACACCTGCCTGGGGTTGAGCCTCCCTCCACTGCTCACGGGGGGTGAAAATGCCCTCTAAGTCACCCAGCGACCTATGGGTGCCTGGTGGTTTAAGCCAAAGCATCCTATTCCCATGGCAGCCAGCTTGGTTCAGGCCCACATCACTTGGAACTACTTGTCTCTGCTTTATGGTCATGAATTTACCTAAGCAGTTCAACGGGTCCCATCAACCCCAGGACTTTTTCTGGGAGCTCTGGAAGAGAGCGCCTTGATTTCATGGATGATGACTCAGGTAGCCTCAGGAATTTCGAGCAACCGTCTTGAAACAGAAAAAGAAACCAGGTCCTGCTCACCTGGTTTTAACTCCTTGGTCAAACCATGCCTGAACTTGGTTCTGCCTCTGGATTTTCAGTAACATCAGCCAATTAGTATCCTTTGGTTTTTAAGCTAGTTCGAGCTGTGTTTTTTTGGTATATAAAATACTTGCAGTTGATATATCTGGATACACCACCCTCCCAAATTTCTAAAAGGAGATGAATGAACAAATATTTCAGGGCTGACCATGAAGACTAGGAGTTCAAGCTGTTAGTATTTTCTCCTCAGAGTCTGCCTTTCTGATGTAGAAGGTTCCCTAAGTTTCCGAGCGCAGGGTTACAAAGGCCAAGCACACTCTTATGCATAACCCTTTGACTGTAGTTCCAGGAAATCTCCAGGAAACCCGGCTCACCAAGGAAAATTTTCTAGATCCTGAATATGTCTTGCTCTTTCCGTCAAGTGCGCCAATTCAAATCAAGTTGGAAAGACACGCTTTGCCAAAACAGATCTTTACCAACTCTTGTAAACCCCACGATCGCCAATTTCTTCAACCTTTAAACTTCATGCCTATTGAAATATTTAAATACTGATGCACCACGGGTCTGATACAATGAAAGATGACGTCATGGCTCAAGGGGCAATGTTTATTTCACTACATACATTTCCCTTTTATATAAATTACATACATGTTTTCTAAAAATAGTATTTTTCTATCTATATACCTTTCACTGATTACCATCACCAGTGGTAAAATTTAAAACCCTGGGAACAGTATTTACTGAGAAATGGTATCTCGGAGCCTGGGATTTTATAGGCTGAAAATTTCAGGACTGACGGATAGCAAAGGCCCTAATAAGAACTGAAAGAATTTTTTAAAAATCTAAAGAAGATTAATTCAATAGTGACATCTCTGATGCGAGAGTTACTTTTTTTTTTTTTTTTTTCCTTAGAGCTAGAGAAAATCTAGACAGGCATACTGTGGTCCTTACAGAAGCCCTGTTTACAAGGTGGGTATATGCACACTGGCATCAACCAGTGAGTCTCCATTAGAAATAGTTCTTATAGTTAGCATTCTCTAGGAGGGAGGGGATGGAATCCCCAGGGACAGGCTCTCTTTGGGCCTTTCTGGTTGGAATCCTTCAAAGGCAAGGGGCTAGATGCTTTGAGAAGACAGGAAAAGGGAGGAGCGGTCCAGGGATCTAAGAGTTTCAAGACTGAACTGGCTGGAGCTCCCAGGCTCTGGGCGGAGTCTGCTGGGAGGGGACCCTGCACCAGCCTGCAGGATAGCGGCCAGGATAGTGGACCCAGCCCAGCGCCGTGTTCCAGAGATGCCTTGCCTAGATGGTCGTTCCTGTGCCCGGTGCAGCTGCACTCAGGGCCACTCTGGAAGCAGGGCCACTGATCGGGCTGCTTCCCTGAAGCTTTGCCTGTGCGTGCAGCTGGGGGCTGCTCTTTGCTACTTGGCTGGAGCTTCGGATTCAGGGAAAAGCTGCAGACCAACCAAGGGGGCAGCTGACCAGCAGCGTCAGTAACACTGTACCTTTGACTCGGGTCTACAAACTCCATCTCAGCACGGCCCCGGGAATCTGTGTTAACTCAGCCTCTGTGTGCAGGCTCAGCTCTGCGAAGCATGGGGCTGCAGAAAGCGCCTTCACCTTGATGTATGTTACCAACAACCAGGGGACCCTGTTCAAACGTGGATTCTAGGGGCACCTTTGTGGCTCGGTCCATGAAGCACTGGACGTCGGCTCAGGCCCTGATCTCACGGTTCGTGAGATCGAGCCCCATGTTGGGTTCTGCGCTGACAATGCTGAGCCTGCTTGGGATTCTCGCTCTCTGCTCCTCCCCCACTGGCACTTTCTCTCTCTCAAAATAAATAAAAACAAACAAAGGTGGATTCTGATTCAGCACAGGGTGAGGCCCGCGGTATTGCGTTTGCAGCAAGCTGCCAGGGGAGGCTGCTGGGATATGCACAGCATGCTGCTGGGGCTGCAAGGTGCAGAGGGCTTACAGAGGCAGGACAGCGCCAGGTTCCATGCCTGCAGCGAGAAGGGCAAGTCCTGTGATGAAAACCGAACCATGCCAGCTTCGTTCTTTTTATTCTTCCCAGTTAAGATCCAGACTTCACGCAGTAAGTTGCTTTTCGTTCCATGGTGAAAATTCCTTATCTTCCCCCCTCCTCCGTGCCATGGCGGGGGGGGGGGGGGGGGGGGAGGGGGGAGGGGGGGCGGGGGTGGATATCTACAAAGCTACACATCACAGTCCTTGGACTAAATCCTCAATGAACTAAACGAGATTTGCATACATCCATGCTTCACAAGGCAGTGGAACCTGCAGAAGACGAGGCCTCATCCACTGCGTTCTGTGAACTGCAACCTGGGAGGGGACAGTGTGGGCCGGGAGGCTCGGTGGCACTAACTTTTTAGTGATTTGCCCGGGCCTGGGGTTGCAAGGAGGAGAACAAAACAGCAACGTGGGAGGCCCGGGCAAGGCCGATGGGGAGAAACAGTGCGGTTTTGTTCACCTCTAAAGACGGGTTCAGGGGCGCCTGGGTGGCGCAGTCGGTTAAGCGTCCGACTTCAGCCAGGTCACGATCTCGCGGTCCGTGAGTTCGAGCCCCGCGTCAGGCTCTGGGCTGATGGCTCGGAGCCTGGAGCCTGTTTCCGATTCTGTGTCTCCCTCTCTCTCTGCCCCTCCCCCGTTCATGCTCTGTCTCTCTCTGTCCCAAAAATAAATAAAAAACGTTGAAAAAAAAAATTAAAAAAAAAAAAAAAAAGACAGGTTCAAAGGTAGTCTTGGGGGAGGGGCACGTCACACTCCCCTGCTCTTGGGGTCTTAACCAGCTGAGTCAAAAGGGACACTAGTAAAGGTTTTACTGTTCCAAACACGGGGCTCCTTGCTAACGGGGGGGCCTGGCCTAGGCCTAAGACCGAAAAAGACTCTGGACTTCCGGTCACCCCCACCCACTACTCCAAAGCTGAAAGCAAGTGTCCTTCCCAGTGAAGTGTAACCTGATGCAGGTGACAAAGCTGGAATGCAGGGAGCAAAGAGCGATGGGCCCACCAGGTCCTGCCTGGTCTCTGCAGCCCCACGGGGATGGGAAGAGACACCTGGGGACAGGAAATGAGTGCGCTCGGTGGCCAGTTGGTCTCTGTGCAGTCACCCTGACCAAAGTAAGTGTGGCCCAGACCACACTTGATATAGCGTCAAAGCGTTTCTCCAAAATTCAGATATTGGAACCCTAATCCCTGATGTGACGGTTTTAGGAGGTGGAGCCTTTTGGAGCTGATTAGGTCATGAGGACTGAACTCTCAAGAATGCAATCCATGCCCTCGGAAAAGTAAAATCCTCACCCCTAATGTGATGATGTTAGGATGTGGGGCCAACAGGAGGTGAGTGGGATCAGTGCCTCTATAAGAGAGATGCTGGGGAGCTCCCTCACCCCTCTTGCCCTGTGAGGACACAGGGAGAAGACAGTCCTCTGTTAACCAGGGAGCAGGCCCTCACCAGACACCACAACTGCTCTCGCTTTGATCTTGGACCTCCCGGCCTCCGGGACTGATATAAACGGTTGTTGTTTATAAGCCATCCACCTGTGGTGTTTTGTTACAGGAGCCCAAAAGAGCTAAGACAATGCCGATTGGGTGAGTTACTATTTCCCCCCTCCCTGCCCCCTCAGGGCTGGCACCCATCCAGGGGCGGAGTCTTAAACTGAAAAGCACTCACCCCTACCTGGGGCCCTGGGAGGACAGGCTACCGGATCCCCGCTTTGTAATCACAGGCAGAAAAGTGTGACCGCTGAGTGTCTTCTCTGCAAGATCATCCGAAAAATCCCTGTTCAAACCACCAGCCAGGGGTCTTACATGCCCAATCTTCAGTACTTCCAACTGATCCTCGAGAACCCCAATCTCCAGAAAATGCTGCTGTTTCACGCAACCCCCCTGTTAACACAGGACTAACGCTGCCTCCAGGGAAAGGCCCTGAGGTCCTCATCCCGGCATTCACCACTTAGCACAGCCTGACCCTGCCGCTCATCTTCTGTCTGAACTGCTACGCGAGTCCTCTTCTCCACAAAACCGGGCTCCATGTCACAGCGGTCACACAAGGGTGGCTGACCTGCGGCCGGTAATGCAGTCCTCACTGGTAATCCTTCAAGGCCCAGATCAACAGGACTTCCCCCAAGAAATCCTTCCTGAGCTCCCCTTCCTGAGCCCCTTGGATTGGCCTGCCACCCTCACCCCTGCACACACAATTCCTGGACACACACAGCATTTGCTAGAAGCTGGGAATGAAGGGGTGCTGGAGGGTGTACAAAGAGAGGAGGGATGGTGCGGCGTGCTTACGGGTCCACGGGATGGGCCCGGAAGAGTGGTAAACGCAAGAGGTTAGGGTCACACGAGAAGGAAAGGTCTGGAGGAGCAAGACTTAAAAGCAAAGGCAGTTTTGAGTGGAATCTAGATGAAGGAGAGATTACTAGGAGGAAAGGGGAACAAAAGCAAAGCCCAGGAGAATTTGAACCCACGACCCTTGGAGAAGAGATTTGTGGGATTTCTGTAGGGAATACTTCACCAGAGCTTCCGATCTCTGTAACTTGGGCATGAAGAAGATTCTCCTCCTTGAGAATGTGAAAAATGTGTTCTCCTTGTTTGTATCTTAGGGTGGGGGCGGGGACGTTCCAAACACGCCAAGTTCTGTGAAGGACACGTGTGCCTGAGCCTCTGTCGCTCCTAAAACAACCTGCTGGGTCTGCAGTCCTGCTTGTTTTCTGTGTTGGCAGGTAGTAAAGTCCAACGGGAAACCCCAGAAGACAACTTAAGTGCAGCTTACCGAGATGCAGTTATTTGCCTGGAGGTAGGAGTCACTGCTTTCCTTCTGGCTCAAGTACAAACCTCCCTTCCACTGAGGAAAAGGCCGGATCCAGGGGATGCGGCCCAAGAACCCAACTGGAAGCTGGCTTTCTTCGGGCTATGACCTGGCCCAAATCTCTGCATGAACAACTACCAGTGGGCCTGAAGGGACACGATTTCACGTCTGTAGCCTTTGGGTTCCGGTGCCCATGGAGAGCGGACGTTCTCTCAGTGGGCTATTGCTCTCCTCGCTTCCCCTCTGCCCAGCTGGCATCTCCCTTTGGCAAAAGTCAGCATCACACCAGAGGTCTGAACGCCCATTTCTAGAACGTCTGCAACTCCTGATTACTTGGCCAACACATCCATCTTCTTCCCATAAGATTCACTTATGTTTAAGACCCTTAACTCTTGCCCATGATACAAGCCATCCACCCGCCTGCCTCTCCCTGCTGGTAGTTTTCCCTCTTACCAATGGGTTGATAAACCACATTGATTTATATTCCCCATACAATCTAGAATGCAGATTTTAAATGCAAAACTAGATCACTGAAGATGTAAACCTACAGACTGTCGAACTGCCACTGAGGGATGATAGTCACCCATCAGTTCTCTCACCTGGCCCCTGAGGTACCGTGTACCCTGCAGAAATGGGGATGAACTCTCCAGGGCCCAGAGGAGCCCTTTGGTATCAGAGATACAGACGATCTGAGTGATCCACAAACACACTAATAAACGCCAGAAACTGGTCAGGTGACTATGATTCTGTGTTCATAACTTGTGTGCCCACTTCTGTGGTCCTTGAGCTTTCTGTGAAAAAGGCCAAAGCCAGACACTCGGCTTACAGGAGCGAGGCACAGATCTACAGAGCATGAAGATGTCTGCAATGTAACTGATTGTTCAGCTAAGGCGGGGGCGGGGGCCACACATTTATCGTGCTTCACAATATTTTTAAACCCGGATGTGCAGAGTTACAGGTTCAGACACCTGCTGGCCACACACCTACACTCCACTGTCATGCCCAGGAGCTCACGGGGCTTCTTTCCGTCTACTGGCACATGTTGGAACATGTGGAGCCCAGGGACCCTACCCTGGGGACCTTCTGACTGGCACCGTTTCTGCTTCTGAAATTGATCTGGAAAGGAGATCGTCACAATGTAGGACTTGATGCTTCAGGAATTCATACAACACTACGTTTTAAATATGGTTCTTCACTTTGAATTGCTCTGATGAGCGTCACTGTTTCTTCTCAGATGTAACTCATCTGAGAGTAAATTAGCCTTATTAAAGGTCACTGTTTTAAACAAAACTAGTTTTAACACGATCCATGATAACGTAAAATGTGAATTAAAACAATCATTTGTAGCTTATCAAATATTGCACCCCCCCCCCTTTTTTTAAACAATGAATACTCTGAAAGATTAACGTCTTTAACAAGGAATTAGGAAATGTTCTGTCAGGTATTTCATTGATACGTGTCAACTGGGTGTATACATGCAACAACTCAAAAGACAGGGACTCCAAAACCTTATGAAAAAACATCTGCAAGCTGGTCCTCTGCATATTTCTTTCCTCCCTCGATGACTGAGGAAAAAGGTTGGTAGTTTGACTTTGTACCTGCAGCAGGATCATGTTGTTAGGTTCCTATCTGATGTCAGTGCTATGAGCATTCAAAACACATTCTGTGCCAAGCTCCTGTTGTGGGGTGGGGGGCGAGGAGGGAAGGGCCAGAGCTGTGGGCTGGAGACCTCAGTTTGAAACATGGCTCTGCCTCCAATACTGGTATGACCTTGGACAACTGACTGGACCTCAGTTTCCTTATTATCTCCCAACGTTTGAGAGGACAGAAGGAGACAATGCATGCCAAGTGCTTAGCCGTGACCCCGGCACACAATAGCTTGCAACGACGGCCACTATCAGAGACGGCAAAATTGCTACATAGGAACCTCTTGGGAAGGCGATTCGCTTACCTCAAATCATTGGTCAAACTGTAAATCCACTGAAATCTTTCTATTCCCTGGAATTGCATGAAGTTATTCTAACCATGCTTTCAAATCCAGAAAAATGTGGTTTATAAGAAACTGAAAAATCATTCAGGTTTCTGCCAACTGCTGACTTAGAGAACGTTTCTTCCTAACATTGTCCATACGTTAAAGGGGGAGTATCTTCAAAATGTTGAAAAATGTTCAATACCCTCAACCCCACCGCAAACCAAAAAAATGGATACAACATATTAACAGAACAGTTGGAATGACAAATAATGAAAGTCAGTGCCTGGCCTTCCTACTTCTGCTATCTAAATCAGATGACAGGAATAGAAATAATAAGGATACTAAGCACAGCCGGACAGATGTAACTTCCTCCATAATTTTCTTAGTCTTTGCAAATCTTTGCAAGTGATTATTTGAGATCCACTTCTGGCATACTCTCCAGGCTGGAAGACAGATCCTGAAGGTTTTAATATTGTAATTTGTGCCTGTGAGTCAAAGTAGTCTACCGCACAGGATGTTTAGAGAAGCAAAGAAAGAGAGTGCATTTGCTTGGTACCTCCTGGGCTGAGGTTTCCAGGTGATTAGATGGAGCTTGTGAATGAAGTGAAGTGATGGAAACCAGAGTGGGTGAAAGAGAGGGCAGAAAGAGACTCTGGAGGGAACGGTCAAGAGGCAGTCACACTCTCAGACTAAAGAGAACGCAGGGCCTCAACGTGGGCAAAAGCAAACACGACAAATGTTTAACCCCTCTGATGTGGAAGCCCATGGTCCTAGACACTGAGAAAAGGTAAGAAAGTTCATCTAGTGACCAAGTAGCAAAGACTACTCCTTGCAAAGAATACTTTACAGCACGTTGATCTTTCTACTTATAATTACACTATGCTCCATTACCCTACTAATTTTATGCTTACGTGCCAGTGAGCCAATGTCTACCCTTGATTTATACACATAAATCCCTTCTCTTGTAATACCCCTCACTGACTGACGATTTCAATATTTAATGCCTTGAGTATTCACGTCATCGACTTTTCAATTCATTGACCTTCCTCCTATCCTTCTTGTACTCCATCCACACACAATAGCCTGTGTCACTGTCTTGGGGTGGTTCCATGAGCAGGTCAGGAGAGATCACCAACTCCTTGCTCTCTGACATGGTATCTCATGGCCAAAAGCAGCTGTCCTCCCATGCTTCTTAAAAATTGCTCTAGGGGCGCCTGGGTGGCGCAGTCGGTTAAGCGTCCGACTTCAGCTCAGGTCACGATCTCGCGGTCCGTGAGTTCGAGCCCCACGTCAGGCTCTGGGCTGATGATGGCTCGGAGCCTGGAGCCTGCTTCCGATTCTGTGTCTCCCTCTCTCTCTGCCCCTCCCCCGTTCATGCTCTGTCTCTGTCTCAAAAATAAATAAAACGTTAAAAAAAAGTTTAAAAAAAATTGCTCTATTATACCACAAACTTACATCACATAGGCTGTCACCCTCATTGTGACTCCTTGCCCCCTACTAAGTATCGAGGCACCAGATAATCTCCCTTAGCTGGTTCGTTGGGCATTTCTTCTGGCTTAAATCTCATGAAGATAAGTAACTCCCACATTTCAAACTTGCTTAAGCTGATGACTGTCATTTCTTTGTTTTTACTAGAGCTAACTGGAAAAGACTTACAAATTTTTGCATAATTAAGATACAGATTTCCTTGCAGAGTATAGACAGAACAATAACTTATTCAGCATTCCAACTTATCATTAACTCCTTGGGTTATGTCCCCATTCACATAAAATATTTCAGCAACAACCAACTTGGTGGCCATGCACTGGGGCAGCCATCGAAAGAGCCCAGGCAACAACCAGACAGACCTACAGAATGTGGCTGACACTTGAGTGGCTGGACTCTAACCCTGCACCCTCGTGGATCCATCAGCATGTGTCAGGAATCCAGAGGCACAACCCTACTGAATGCGCCTACGTTCCCACTTCATCAAGGTCATTTGTGTGTAGAAACAGCTCATTTACTGAAGGTCCACTTGGTACTTCTTTGCTAGATTTAGCCGGAACCAGATACAAACTGAAAATGGAAACCAAGAAGAAAATACAGATGATTCTTTTTTTCTTTGTGCATCACTGGTAAGACACAGTGAGTGTTTCATGTTGGCTCCAGAGCACAGGTTAAGACCAAAAGACTCCATTTGTAACCCACTTGTGTGGAACTGTGAAGCACGGCAGAGGAAATGCTGGTAAGGGAATTCTGAATTGTGGGTGTGTGCAAACTTTTCCAAGACTGAATACCAATTCCACGGTGCCCCATTCCCTAAGGACCTAAGTTTCTGAAATTCTGATCTGACCTGAATGTTAACAGCAGCAACAGAAATAACTCTAGAGAGAAAATTTTAGTTGGCTTTCCCCAAGCTATCCTTGTACTTATTTTCCACACTTAAAAAAAATTTTTTTAAATGTTTATTCATTTTCGAGAGACAGAGTGTGAGTGGGGGAGGCGAAGAGAGAGAGGGAGACACAGAATCCGAAGCAGGTTCCAGGCTCTGAGGTGTCAGAGCCTGAAGCAGGGCTTGAACCCATGAACTGTAAGATCATGACCTGAGCCAAAGTTGGACGCTTAACCGACCAAGCCCCCCAGGTGCCCCCATTTTCAATACTTAAAAAAAAGTATTTAAAATAAGGCCCAGTGATTTATTTTCCATTATAAAATTAATATGGTCATGGCAGAAAATTAAAAAACTAAAAGAACAGGAAAAAGGAAGAAATTCCTTGGTTGAAATGCCCACCGAAAACTTATTTTTTTCTTCTTCTAATTTTAACTTTTTCCAGTCTTTGAACTATGCAGCTTTAGGGGTTATTTTGTATCAGTGCTGTCTAAACGAACTTTCTGAGATAATGGAAGGTCATTTTTGGACCTGCACTATCCAATTTAGAAGCCACCACTGACCTGTCGCCACTGAGCGCTTGAAGGGTGGCTGATGCGACGGAGGACATAATTTTTAAATCTTATTTAAAAATTAGTCACGTGAAACCTGTGGCTACTATATTACACAGTGCAATTTTAAAAGACTATGATTAGGGACACCTGGGGGCTCAGTCCCTCTCCTCTCTCTCTCTCTTTCCCTCTCTCAGTTAAGCATCCTACTCTTGCTCTTAGCTCAGGTCCTGATCTCAGGGTCATGAGTTCAAGCCCCGTGTTGGGCTCCAGCCTGAGTGTGGAGCCTACTTAACAAACAAACAAGGGGCGCCCGGGTGGCTCAGGTCATGATCTCACGGTCCGTGAGTTCGAGCCCGGCATCGGGCTCTGTGCTGACAGCTCGGAGCCTGGAGCCTGTTTCCGATTCTGTGTCTCCCTCTCTCTCTGACCCTCCCCCGTTCATGCTCTGTCTCTCTCTGTCTCAAAGATAAATAAACATTAAAAAGAAAAGACAAATAACTGTGATTATTTTGTATATAAAATATATCCTATATTTTGCTTTCAACATTATATCCTACACATCTTTCTGTGTTTTCAAATTCATATTTAAATAGCTTCATAAAGTTACAGTGAGCTTTACCAAATCCCTACTGTAAAACACTCTGCTTGCACTAATATAAATAACATTATAATTTACAACTTTGTATACAGATTTTCATAGTGATAATTTTCTTTATTAACAGCATATCAAAGTACATTATAAAATTTGAGGTTCTTGGTGACAGATGATCAAATAGCTTTCTAGAGAGGGTGAATGAACTTAGGCACCCTGTCGTAGGGTGTGAATTTATTTTACTATTCCCTCTCAAGAAGAGAGTTTTATCCTTTCAAAATCTTTTTTGTATCAAATTACAAAAGTCATGAAAGGACACATCAAATGACAGGGTGAAAAAAATGACAACTCATTGTCTTGCTTTGAATTTCTTTGAATATCAGTGAGGTAGAACATTTTCCAGTAGATTTACTAACTGGAAGTATTTTCCCTTTTGGTAAATTGTCTGCTCACGTCTCTGCTAATGAAAACTGCTCGTTTTTTGCTCTGAATGTTTAGTTATGGGTTTGTATAAACCCTTTACATAATGAAGTTATTAACCATTTGAATTTTTCCCAATTTTTGTCACTTTGAATGTTGAGGGTCTCAAAGAGGTTTTCTGGAGCATGTTTGAAATCTGATTAAAATGCTTTGATATTTCTAACTTAATAAAACAGTTCTACTTTATTACAAATTCCCACCGGGTCTCTTTTCCTTAAGGCCAACTCGGTTTTCTGTGCTAGCCAGCTTGGCGAACTTAAGTCATAGCTCAACCCGAACTAGTCTTTTGCCAACTGTTCTAGAGGTGTCACAAAGAGCAAAGTGTGTCTGAATGTCAGCTTTTTTTGCGCTTGTCCACTTTCTGATTCTACAGTTGGATGTGAATGGTAACTTGGCCAAACTGCTGGAGACGGTGGATGAAGAGAAACAGAAACAGGCTATGGGGATGCAGGGGTAAGAGACCGAAAAGGAAACCGGCTCAGATGATACAACTCAGCTTGGAAACCCTGAATAGCCTAAAAAGGTCTGAGGGAGATTTGACCCATCTACACAAATCAATTACATACACATCCGTACATCAGACTGAATCTGGGCAAAATTCCTGGTGTATCAGTCATGCCAGGAAAGTCTGTCTAGAGAAAACAGGGATAAAATAAAAGAATCTAAACCAAATTGGTAAAATATTTTCTTTAGTGCCTCAAAATGTTTTTATAGATGGGTCAGTTTGGCCCAGAAACATGTTGTTGCCTAATTCTTTGGCAAATACAACAGGGTGACATTGATGCTAAGAGAAGAATTTGGTTTGTCGTGTGACCTAAGAGATAAGCTCGAAGGACTTGTGCGGACTGCATTTTTGAGCCCTTCTCAATGGGGGACCGCCTGACCTGGCCCTCTTTGTGATCACGTACGCTCCGAAGTTTGTGTCACAACTCTTGGTCCCCACCCTTCGGATTCTCCTTCTACCCTTCAGAGAATGCAGGACTATGGCTAGAATTTCCACCGAGAGGGATTAGACAGTGGGTAAAAATGGAGAATTAAGATAGGGAATCAGAGTTAGTTTGGAACTGAAGGACAACAGTAAACAGAAGAATTGGTCATATGACAAGAAAATTAAAGAGAGAGGACGTGTAAGCTGATGGCATAACAGTTTTCCACAAGGAATGTATAAAACATTCTGAGGGGCACCTGGGTAGCTCAGTCGGTTGAACGTCTGACTCTTTGGCTCAGGTCATGATCTCATGGTTCATGGGTGTGAGCCCTGTGTTGGGCTATGCACTGACAATGCGGGGCCTGCTTGGGATTCTCTCTCCCCCTCTCAAAAACAAACAAACAAACAAACAAACAAACATCAAATAATTTTTAAAAACCATTCTGAAAATAAGCCCCTTGTGAAATGAGTTCGGTACATTATATTCCTAAGGTCATTTTACATTTTCAAAGCATAAATGATTTGTCACGCAATTAATAGTTTTTTTTTTTTCAGTATGATTTTGAGGGATAATATATGATGACTGTTTTCAGACTCCGACATGGGTTTTCGGTTATGAGTGATATTGTTTATTTTACTTAACATTTAATACTTTTCATGAAAATAACATTTGTTTAGTACAAATATACGTCAGCCATTTTCAAAGCACTTTAGCGTACAGAAGGGTGGGCAAGCTTTTTCAGTACAGGGCTGGATAGTAAATATTTTAGGCTTTTTTTCTAGAGAAAAACTCTGTTGCACAAGGTCGCCTGTTCAACTCTGCCAACGTACCAGGAAAGCGTTTATAGACAATACGTAAACGCAGGAGTGTGGCCAGGTTCCGACAAAACTTTGTCTTGGACGCGAAAATGTGAATTTCACAAAATTTTCAAGTGTCAAGAAACATCATTCTTGATTTTTTTTTCGATCGCTTAAAAAATATAAAAGCCAATCTTTGCTTTTGTAAACCACAAGTGTACAAGTGGTACAGTACAGACAGGGAGCTCAATTTGGCCTGTGGGCTGTCGTCTGCTGATCTTTAGTGTAGAACAGCATTTAATTCTTTTTTAAAATTTTTATCAAAAAAGTTTTTTTTAAACGTTTATTTATTATTGAGAGACAGAGAGACACAGAGCATGAGCAGGGGTGGGGTAGAGAGAGGCGGAGACACAGAATCTGAAATAGGCTCCAGGCTCTGAGCCGTCAGCACAGAGCCCGATGCGGGGCTCGAACTCACAAACCGTGAGATCATGACCTGAACCGAAGTCGGTCACCCAACCAACTGAGCCACCCAGGCTCAGCATTTAATTCTTAAACCAAATCTGAGCAGCAGATACTGTTGCGATTCCTATTTCCTAGGTGAGAAGGCTGATAAAAAGGAAGTTAACACAGCTAGTACGTACTTAAAAAACTATCACAGCTATGGGAATTATTAGTAACATTCCAAATATGTAAGTTTGAGTATATTTACTTACAATTTATGTGCAAGGAATTGATCATGTATGATGTAAAGCACACGTATGTGGAAATAAAAGCAAAACTAAGGTTTCTCCCTATAAATCTGTTAATATCTTTGAGACTAATTTCTCCCCCTCCCCCACCTAACTTGTTTCTCTAATTCTTAGATACTGCGTTTCTCAATTCATTTTCCTTATTTAAGAACAGAGCATCATCCTTTCACAGCACAGAGAATGAAACATAAGAAAAAGAACGTCTTTATTCGCTTGCTTCATTTCTCGTGTGAGGGCTACTTAATTTTTAGCAGATCTATTTACCCAGATGTTGCACACATGTAAAAATGCTTTTCCAGATGTTTAAATACCATACAGCTGGTATTTTAAACCAATAACATTCTTGTGAAACAGTCCTCATTTGTAGATGAAGATCTGGTTTTCATGCTACTTTAAGTTGCTTACAAAATAGTTCTATAAACATTCTTCGTTAATAAGATACCAATAATAACCTGTGTGTAGATTACTGTGTCCTTGCTCATATTATGTATTCCTCCAGATGACTGACAACGTAGAGGGAGGGCAGAGAAAATGAACATGAAACACTCAAACAACTTGGCGGTGGTTTATGTATTACTGAAAGGTATGATTATGGGATTTGGGGGTAAAATTCTGTTGTTTGCATGAACTGTAGTCTTCAATGTTTATTTGATCCTTGTTCTATCATCAGTGGTTCTATTTACAGTGCATACTCGAACAAGGTCCTGGCACTTTTTAAAAGCAACGTTTACTTCTGCTTAAAAAAAATCAGTATTCACATCCTGAACAATTTACTGGTGGGTACAAGAAATTCACCCTCATACATGCGGGGTGGCTCAAACGATCTGTCCTTGGAAAACCATAAAGTGCTCAATTATGCTTTATAATAACAAGCTTTGAAAAACAATAGGTGTCCACCATACCCCGTTTTCTAAACCCCCAGCATTTTGTATCATGTGCAATGCCAGTAATAGGGAAGGTGCATAGAGTATTACAAATTATCCTTTCAACAAAAAAAGCATTCACTACACCAATGAAAACCTGAGGATGGGTTGTAAAGTGTCAGGATAGAAAGCTTCAATATTTTACTCTAAAGGAGACTTTTCTTCTCTTTTGCTCTTTATCCTGATAAAAAACTTGCTGAATGATTTTAAAACATTTTTGATGAAATGTTTTTATGAAACACTTGCAATATGGCCTCATTGCTAAATTGGGCAGGCAGACAAAAAAATAACAATAGAGTATCAATGTCCCACTTTGTACAGAAAAATACATTCCAGGTATCATGAAGTAAGTAAAATAACTCTTCTGAAGCTAATAACCAAGTGAGATCAGAGACATGTCCAACACAAACTCCTTTAGATACTACTGAAACATTAAACTCACACAAAACCAGGTTATTCTACAGTGAAAGAAAGGAGGTGTTTGGGATGGGATGGAAGGCTAAATTAGTATCACGAAGAAAGCAGACAACTTTGAAAGACCCGAGGAAAGACGCTGGAAAGAGCAGCACATGAGCAAACACCAGTCATTCACATGGGAAAATCCATGCCTGTGGTCACAGACACACAATCACTAGACTCTCTCACTGTGTTACCATGGAGACTCAGCCGGAGAGGCCTTATGCTTGGCACACAGCCTTGAAAGCATGCATCTGATTTCAAACCTCCGAGGTGAAGTAACTCTTCAGGTATCCAGACAATCTAAATGTGTTAGAAAATTTATAAACTCCCAGGTACGAGTGTGCTGGAAACAACAGTATTTGAGTGCAGGTCAAAGGAAACGGGATCAGGACTCCTTCTATTGTTGAACTGGACCGGATAAGGTGAAAGGATACCACAGATCTCGAAAGTTCCAGAAGCAGAGTGAGGCAGCAAGAGTTCCACCATTAGGGAGGGATGTGAGCTGCAGGTTTATGGCCGATGTCTGCTGCGGCTGATCATCTTTTCCAACTGATTAGAAGCTGTGCTATCCCTTTAAGAAGGGATATTAAGAAGCTGTGCTATCACCCTTAAGAAGGTGCTAGCACCTTTCTTAAGTCTTGTAAGTTTATAACCTCTGAGAAGAGCATCTGGAATTGGCCAGTCCGTCCCCTCCACCCTACCACCATTTTCATCTTGGAAACTGAATACCAGCTTAAAGAACTGCTGCTCCTGGTCTAACCCTGAACTACCCAGCGGAGGTTCAGAAACTAAGAGGGGAAGGAATTTAGGGTGACAGTGACCATGTGCTCCTGATAACCGTGATAACAGAAAGGAGTGCAGGTCTTATAAATACGTATTTCCGCTGACTTTGGAAATGTAATTTCGTAACAATTAGGATCAGGGTGCAAGGTGGAAATCACATATAGTCTAAATTACCCTTAAAAGTGTATTTTGAAGATATCCACTGGTGGCCAGCATTTTGCCCCGCCATATGTCTGATCCAGACCGCTTTTTCCTTGGTGGTAGGAAAGGTCATGGTTCATTTGGTGAGTACCGGATGAAGCTGGGTTTGGGTCTGGGTTTGCAAGAGGGGCCTAGGTGAACAAAGAATTAGTATCCCTCAACACCAGGTTCACACTCGGCACTGTATGCACTCACACTAGCTGAGACACGCAGGAACTGAGGCTGATTAACTTTCTCTGACGCAATGTTATTTCACTGCATGCTGTCACTAGAGAAAAGGCACCCCAGAGCCTTTTGCATCACTAATCTCCTCTTTCTTTTCTCTCTTCGTACTTTTTCTCCTTTTTTCTGGCTTGGCATCTAGGAGCGCATTTTCATAAATCCACTTCTCATGTGGCTTTACTATGTAATTCCATAGCACCTATCCGTACAGGTGACACAGACCGTAAAAGATTGATACAGTCTCAAAGATATGATTTGGACCAATAATTCTAATGTTGAGGAAAGTAAAAAAAAAAAAAAATTCAAAATGCTTGGGGCTGCAAAGGAAGCTTTCCCATGGTTTAAACTTTTGAAGAGAGAAAAACAGGGGCAGGGAGGGGGGAAAATGTGAAGAAAATCACCTAATCAAGGACAGCCAGGTAATATAAGCACTTGTAAGAATTACCATCATGTTCTATGCTTAGTAGGTGTCAAAAGTTGTTATTTAAAAACATTTTTTTTAAGTTTATTTATTTTGAGAGAGATACAGCGTGCATAGGGGAGGGCAGAAAGGGAGAGAGAGAGAGAGAGAGTCCCAAGCAGGCTCCACGTGGCCAGCACAGAGCCTGATGCAGGGCTTGAACTCACAAAACCATGAGATCATGACCTGAGCTGAAACTGAGAGTCAAATGCTTAACCAACTGAGTCACCCAGGTGCCCCTCAAAAGTTGTTATTTTAGTTTTTAAATGTTTATTTTTGAGAGAGAGAGACAGAGCACGAGCCAGGGAGGGGAAAACAGAGAGGGAGACACAGAATCCGAAGCAGGCTCTAGGCTCCAAGCTGCCAGCACAGAGCCTGACATGGGGCTCGAACCCACGAACCAGGAGATCATGACCTGAGCTGAAGTAGGATGCTTAACCGACTGAGCCACCCAGGCACCCCAAAAGTTGTTATTTTAAATAAATGAGGGTAAAAACTAGAAATGACTCAGAACTTCTGAAAAATGCCGAGAGCAACCTGGCTGTGAGAGAAATTTTCAGAAACTTCGAGGAAAAGACCCATCTTCTTCATTCTGGTCCCTGAGACCCCAAAAGAATGAAACCACAATAACAAAATCTAATGAAGAAACTGGGAAACAACTCCACAGATGTGGAAGAATATCTGCCAAATATGTGATAAGTGCACTTCTCTGAAAGGGAACTGGAAGCATTATTTCAACCAGGCTCAGATGTGTGTGTGTAAATGTACGATCCGGAGATGTTCAGGTGATAACCTTTCACTCTGCACATGGAGGACTGGACCTGTGAACTGGTCCTGGGAGAGGAATAGGAAGAGTCCAGTGAAAGTCTAGTCACATAACTCATGGTTGTATGGGAAGCAGTCATGATGAGCGGAACAGCTGGATTATGGAGCATCTCTATGCTCTCCAAAACCCAACTCTAACCCAGAGAACTGCCTGGAGAGGAGGCAGAGAGAGGAGGCAGTTTAGTGCCTCACTGCTGTAAAGTACCTAGGAATACCAAACCTTTCAAGAAAATTCCTGCATGAAAAACAAACCTAAGCAAACAAACAGGAAAGGGGTAGGGTGGGGAGAGAGAAGGAAAACAAATCCAAGGAAAGAGATCAATGCAGAAAACTAAAAATACTTCAAAAACAAAAACAAATCCTCAGAAATATATCCCTGAAACAAAAACAGGATACTGACCTAAAAAAAAGGGAACATTTGGAGAAGAGAAAGAGCTCTTAGGAATTTCAAAAAAGAAAAGTTATGAAAACCAAAAACCAAATAAACAAAAAGACAAGTTTGGAGGGCAGCTCTAGGAAATTTGTCGGGAAATAAAGAGAATGGAAGATTAGAGAAAAGTTCAGTAAAGTGAAAAAAATATCAGTCAAGATTTCCATTTCTCCATTTCTCTTCTAGAAAAGAAATTATAGTAAGAGAAAACAAATAAAATGAAAGCAGCAAATTTTCAAATGAATAATAAAACTTCCTATAACTAAATCTTTAGGTTAAGCAGCTCCAAGGGCAGGGGTAGAGATGATGAAAATAGATCCTTCCTTAAATTTGAGACTATGCAGGATAAATAAAGATTCTAAAACTTTCTATTGAAAATAGATCGCATGGATTTTTGAAGGAGCCACGGATTTTGAAAGGACATAATGGCAGACATTCTGTTTTCAGAATGGTTTATAATCTAAGAATTCTATACCCAGCCAAAGTATCAATCAACTTCAAGGGCAGAATATGTGCATTTTTAGACATGGATAGAATTTTAAAACTATGTCCCTTTGACCTTTACTCAGAAAGCTATAGGAGGTTATGCTCCAGTAACATAATGAAGAAAGCCAAGAAAGAAGACAGTATTGGATCCAGAAGCAGGCAATTCAACATAGGAAAGAAGTTAAGTGAGCTCCCAGGATGCCAAATATGTAAGGTGCAAGAGAACCACCAGTCCTGGTTAGAAAAGGAAGACAAAGGGATTCTAGGAGGAGAGTTTCAATTAAAAAAAAAAAAAAGAAAAGAAAAAAGGAATTGATATATTATCTGATATGTTGACCGTATCTTATAAAATTTCACAGATCTGTTGATGACTTAGAAAAGAATCAGCTAGTGATACACGTATACACACAAGAAGAGAAGAGAAGAGAAGAGAAGAGAAGAGAAGAGAAGAGAAGAGAAAAGAAAAAGGAAAGGAAAGGAAAAGGAAAAGAAAAAGAGAAAGGAAAAGAAGGCAATTATGAATTCTGGGGCGGGGGGTGGGGGAGGGAGTTGACCAAAAAATGACTGAAATCTCAATTTAGTACTTAGCTCATCAATGAACTACATTTATATTGTCTCATATTGTAAACACTGAATTATAAAAAAACTGTGATGTAACCATGTTGAAAGTATAGGAGAAGAAGTGGGTGGGAGTGTTAAAAACATATAATCTTTATGCACTATAAAAGAACAAGATATAGTAGTATAAATACAAGGTTTAGAGATATGAAGAAAATAATGGAGACCAAGAGATAAAAGTTGAGGGCAGTATCTCTGGTAATAGGGCTGTGGAGAAGTGGCGGTTGAGAAAGTGCTATTTAAAAAATTATACAGTAGCTCCCCCCATCACCTTATTCATGGGGCTTATGTTCCAAGACCCACAGTGAATGTCTGAAACCACAGACAGTACTGAGCCTTGTACTGTCTAATAACTAATAATAACTAACAATAACAATAACTAATAAAACAGAACAATTCTAACAATATACTACAAAAGAGTTATGTGAATGTGGTCTTTCTCTCTCTCAAAATATTCCACTGTACTGTATGCACTGTTCTTGTGATGACGTGAGCAATTAAATGCCTATGTGATGAGAGGAAGGAGGTGAATGACATAGGCACTGTGACATAGCGTCAGGCCACTACTGACCTTCTGACGACGTGTCAGAAGGAGGATCATCTGCTTCCGGATCGTAGTTGACTTCAGGGAACTGAAACCACAGAAGGTGAAACCGCAGATGGGGGTAAGGGGCAACTATTAGAAGTCTTTGGTTATTCAGATTTCTAGACCATTATTTGATTTAAAAAATACAGATTAACTTAAAAAAATTACTAGTTTCATGTGCAAAAAATAAAGATCTGGGAAGATACACAAAAAAGTGCTGGCAGTAGTTACCTAAATTTGGGGGATGGAGAAGGCAGAGTGAACACTAAAAGAATTTTTACTCTCTTCTGGAGTCTTCTAATATTTAAAATTTTTAATAATAAATATGTATTACCTTGGCTATTAAAATAAAATTTGACTAATATATTTTTAAAAATTGACAATATACTTCATATTAAAAAAGTAATATGGTATAATATATAAAAGACAATTATAGTCATATATTATAATTACACTATATCAGATATAATTATGTTTTATAATTTATTAAAATATAATTTTATAATATAATCGAAAGGCAAGACATCCAAGGAAAAGGGAAGTCCATTGCTGGGAATGACGCAGGGTGCTACGTCGGATGTCACACAGAAAGCCAGAACCTTTTAACTCCTACTTGGTTCTGAAGATTCTGTCAGGGAGAAGAACTTCATATTGAAGAAGGCAAGAGAAGATCACTAAGAAGAAACTAAGACTGGTATGGAGATGATTGTAAGAGACCACCCTAATGAATTGCTCTGAGATCAAGTCTCTAGCTGGAGACGTGACATGCTAAGGCAATACATCAATCTGGTTTTAGTTACCACCTTTCTGGTGAACATTACACAATGAGCAAGGCCAGAAGGGAATGGGTCCAAGGACCCTTAATTCTGATGGAGATCGGGGATGGGAATGGGACGGTGTGTGGCAGGAAGGTTGCTGCGCACTGGATTTTCAGATAACCTTCGGTATTCTCAGGGCAACACGAAGGCTCCATGCGCCCGTCCACAGCACCTCCCAGACAACTGCATGGGAGGTGAGAAGGAATGGGGGCGCAGCTTCCTTGCCTCTAGGAATGGAGCTCCTAACTTGTGCAGTGGAACATATTTACTGAGCATGAGCTCTGCACCAGCCAGCCCACGTGTTACCTCGACCAATTCACAAAGCCTTGTGACATGAAGCATTCATTTTTCCCAGAGTGCAGATGAAGAGATCTGAGGCTCTATTTTGAACTTCCTGGCCTACCAAGTCCCTACTTTTTCTACTGAGCCATGTTGGATGATAGCCACTGGTCAGGAATTTTTTTTTTTTTTTTTTAAGTATCCTCATTCAAAGTAAGCAACACGTTTAAGGTATCCGTGCACATCCCTCACGTTTCCACCACGCAAGACAATGTGGGATGGAGACGGGTGGTGAGGAAGGCTTCGTTCTCAGCCTCGTCCCCAAGGCCACTTCCTGGGAAGACCTTCTGCCTCTCTAGGCTCCAAATTCCTCACCCAAAGGAAATCGGACATTTTATTGACTCTGACTAACAGAGTCAATATTTTCAGGTATTGTTTTTAAAAGGCTTACTTAGCTATTCACCTGTTTAAAAATCTACATCCCGTGGCACTTCAAATAGCATCTTTTGCAAAAAGCTGTCATTTCGAGGTGTGGAAAAGCTGAGCCCTAGGCAGTGAAAGTACACTTAATGACTGAGCCTCACCTAAAATGCCCTGGAAAGATCAAAGGATTCATTCCAGTTCTGGGAAAAGGAAGTAGATGTTCCTAGCACATGCTCCTCTGACACTCCCAATTAACTTTTAAGGACAAGTATAAAATGCTTTGTAGAGCCTAATGCTTTAAGTAGGCATGGCCGTAAAGGTGAGGCATAAATTGCCTCCCATTGAACAACCATGGAGGGTGACAGGAGTGGGTCAGTCTCAAACAACGGTCCAGCTCAGTAGTAAAATCCATTAACTCTAGGCCTGGGGCAGCTTTGAAAGCACTGGGTAATGGGAAAAGTTACTTGACGCTTCTTTGTTGAAATTCCCAACCCTCCCTAGTTCTAGAGAGGAAATGTCAACTGCTCTTGTCAAAAAGAATATGGAAATGGGGCACCTGGGTGGCTCAGTCACTGGGGCGTCCGACTTTTCATTTTGGTTCAAGTCATGTTCTTATGGTTTGTGTGTTAAAGCCCTTTGTCAGGCTCTGTGCTCACAGCGTGGAGCCTGCTTGGGATTCTGTCTCTCCCTCTCTCTCTGCCCCTCCCCGTGCACACGCGCACACACACTGTCTCTCAAAATAAATATATAAACGTTAAAAAAATTTTAACTCTTAAAAGAAGAATACAGAAATCAGTGGCACAGCACACACATGACAAATTAGTAAGTTCCAAAGTAAACATAAATGACAAGTGTTTAATAAGTGGATTTTGGCTCATTGGGGTGGAAGTCCTCCCGGGTACCCCTCCCCCCAACCTGAGCCAGTCCAAGGTGCTGTATCAGGACTGCTCCTGTTATTACAGTCAGATTCCACCAGTTGAAAAAAGTTGAGCCCAGGGATCGAGTGACTCTTGAGGATAGGCCGGGGGTAGGGTTAGGAGGAGATCTGAGAGAAGAGCATGTCTCCTGTTTGGACCCTGGCTTCTGACTTTTCCAAAGGGTGACTGTCTCCAACACTCTAGCTTCTCTGTTCTGTATGTCACAGCCTCAGTAATTGGGAAGGACATGGGGTCTTCACTTCCACTCTGTCCCTGGGCTCTCAATACTCACGTGACTTTGACATTTTCTCTCCCACCCCCAGGCTAGGGTGCCTTCCTACTTGGAGCCCAGTCACGGTATCATGAGACAAGTACCAGCCTCTTCACAGAAGCAATGCAGAAGCATTGAGCAGTGCAGAAGCAATGCAGAAGCATTGACCGTGCAGAAGCAATGAGCTAATGCCAATAAGCCCTCCTAAAGTAAGGGCTCTTGGACATTCACCCCAAAGTACCCTTTTTAATAACTCCCCTCGGCAAGCAACAGAGCATTTGCAAAGAAAACAGGCTGAAAGCTTTAAATATATTAGCAGGTCCTTCTCATCCTTCCTTTTCCTTTTATCTAAGAGTTTCAGGAATGTGTATGGATGGGAAGAAGTTTCTGGTGAGAACAAAGGCACCTTACAAGTATTTATTTACATAAATGACATGCTAAATGTGGATCATTTTTCTCTAATCACTAATGCTGTTGATGTAATTCCACTTATGCTGTATACACAGCTCAAAGAAATAAATTGGCATTTCTATAAAATAAAAAACTACTCTTCACAACCCACAGACAGCAATCCAGTAACACACAGAGCCGAAATTAAAGTTTCTGAAACATTGTCTTTCCTTATTATGTGCAATGTACTCTATTCTACTCCCTGTATCTTCCCTATGCTGCTCCAGCCACTTATATTTTTAAAAAAATACATTGAACAAGGCCGATTAAATTGATACTATCACCCAGTAATAGGTCTTGATGTGCTAAAGAAAAATACTGTGGATAGTTTGCATTTCTTCACAAATGTACATCTTCTCCTTAATCATATATAGCAAATCGAACAAATATTTTACAAGATTGGGCTAAAAAGCCTCTGTAGCCAAAAGGATATCTGATTAGTCACATCTGGTGCATCTTTAAAAAATGTTACCTCCAGGGGTGCCTGGGTGGCTCAGTTGGTTAAGTGTCCGACTTCAGCTCAGGTCATGATCTCGTGGATTTTGAGTTCGAACCCTGCGTCGGGCTCTGTGCCGACAGCTCAGAGCCTGGAGCCTACTTTGGATTCTGTGTTCCCCCTTCCCCCCCCCCCACCCCCGGTCTCTTCCCACCTCGTGCTCTGTCCCCCCTAGTCTCAAAAATAAATACACATAGGGGCGCCTGGGTGGCGCAGTCGGTTAAGCGGCCGACTTCAGCCAGGTCACGATCTCGCGGTCCGTGAGTTCGAGCCCCGCGTCGGGCTCTGTGCTGACAGCTCGGAGCCTGGAGCCTGTTTCGGATTCTGTGTCTCCCTCTCTCTCTGCCCCTCCCCCGTTCATGCTTTGTCTCTCTCTGTCCCAAAAATAAATAAAAAACGTTGAAAAAAAAAATAAAAAAATAAATAAATACACATTAAAAAAATTTTTTTAAAGTTATCTTCATTGAAAATCACCTCGACACGTATTTTCCTTCTATAACTGGAAGTTAATATTAAAGAAGAAATACCACGATTCCTTTGCATCAATATGGAAAGATTTCTAATGCATGGGCCAACATTCCATTATACTGACCCTTGTATTTATCATAGGATTATCAAGAACAGATGTTATGGACAATTTTTCTTAAATGCAAAATATGAAAAACAAGTAAGCAGGCAAACAAACTTGCCTCTTCCCAGTGGTTGTAATCCTAATGCAGTTTTCCTTAATGAGCAAATATATAGATGGGGTCTTATTAAGAACATTTTAAATATAAGAAGATTCTTGTGACAATATAATCCCATTAGTAATTACCAGGTTATTGTCAGCACGCAACTAAGAAAAAGAAAGAAAACGAATCAGGGTCATTTCCAAGTATAGAGGCTGACCCCACGCACTCTATCTTTCCTCCAGCCAAAGGGAGTGGCTCAACCTTCCCTGAAGATGCCTATATTTTTTGGTTTAATGCTTTCCTTTATTTCCACCATTCTCTGATTGGAGCATTTTTAATCCTTATGTTCTTCTTTTGAAAATTGGCCTATTTCAAGTCTCAACTTAAAAGCCACCTCTTCGGGGCTCCTGGGTGGCACAGTCGGTTGGGCGTCCGACTTCAGCCAGGTCACGATCTCGCGGTCCGTGAGTTCGAGCCCCGCGTCAGGCTCTGGGCTGATGGCTCGGAGCCTGGAGCCTGTTTCCGATTCTGTGTCTCCCTCTCTCTCTGCCCCTCCCCCGTTCATGCTCTGTCTCTCTCTGTCCCAAAAATAAATTAAAATAAATAAATAAATAAATAAATAAATAAAGAATAAAAGCCACCTCTTCTTTGTTTTTTTTTAATTAAAAATTTTTTTTAATGTTTATTTTTTAGAGAGAGAGATTGGGGGAGAGAGAGAACAGGCGAGGAGCAGAGAGAGAGGGAGACAGAGGACCCAAAGTGGGCTCCAGACTGACAGCAGAGAGCCCAACGTGGGACTTGAACCCACGATCATGACCTGAACTGATGTCAGACTCTTTACTGACTGAGCCACCCAGGTGCCCCAAGAGTCACCTCTTTGGTGAAGCCTCCCCAGTCACTGAGATAGGAAAAAAAAAATCTCTGAAATCATGCATGGCTAACAATCATCTATGACATAATGATATCCTGCTTTGGATTCTGTGTCTCCATCTGTCTCTCTCTGTCCCTCTTCACCTCATGTTCTGTTTCTCTCTCTCTCTCTCTCTCTCTCTCTCTCAAAAATAAACATTAAAAAAAAATTTTTTTAAATGTTATCTCCATTGAAAATGGATCCCCCCTTGAGTTTACATTTATTCATGTAAATGTTATAGACTGTATGATCTACAGACTGTAGAGCTGTATACTGTATACAATATATACTGTATGATCTACATTGTAGATACTATGACAGATACAAACCCTGATTGTGAACTTCTTGGAGGAAAAAGGCTCTGTCTTACTTACACCTATAATCTCTCAACACCCAAACATCACTCTGTCATGGCAAGTGATCAGGAAATATTTGTTGGGCGAGTGAACATTTTGAACAAGGACGAACACAGGCATATATCTAAAATGGTAGGGGTAATGCTACTCCCTAAAGTGATTTAAATACATACCAAATTGTGAGTCTAATAAAGGGAGACCAGTAGTGCTTTGCCTTTCCAAGCTCTTATTCCTTTACAAATCCTTTCTCCCTTCATAGTCTGAATAGCATGTGACATGTGGAGTCAGTGGAATCCAATTCAGCAATCAGAGGTGATTAAGGGAGCTATTAAGCATCTGTTTTCCATATCATGTTAGGCAAGGCAATCAGTAATAGCCAGTCTTTTCCCCCAATACCCCTGACTTTGGAAGAGTTTGTCCAGCTTTCTTTGTGGCCTTGACTTGCTCAGGTTGGCAATGATTCCACATGTTCTCTGGAGATATTGCCAAAAGAACAGAAATATTCCAGAGTGGGCTGATTGGCTTCCCTGGTGGTACAGTAGGCCTGAACTAGTCCCATACTGAAAACTAACTCTAGGTGAGCCTGGATTTTAAGATGGGCACTTTATGATGGTTGAATGGGTTTCATAAAGCCCAGAAAAGACACGACATGAGTAACTGTAGTTGGCCTACAGGTAAGGAGAAATTTTATAATGGGGGTGGGTGAGTGGGTGGGGGATACAGGGGTGTGGAGAGCAGTGACCTCACTCGAAGCAATGCTGGGTACCCTGTGGACACCCAGAGTCAGAATCTGTATCTGAGTCCACGGCTCCCCCTTCTCCTTAGTGATAAACAAGGAAGACCTTCCACTTTCTGTAATTTCAGTTTGATGACTGTTGCCAGGATAACTAGGAAATGAGGCAAGGAACAGAGACCTCCAGAGAGAGAGAGAGAGAGAGAGAGAGAGAGAGAGAGAGAAACTGGGTCACCAAAGTGATCCATTACATTAATTCTAACAGAAACTGTGGCCGGGGAATGTAAAAATGAATCTGAAACGAGGTGCCACCGTCCTGAAATACGATGGCTGCAGGTACACTGTGCCCGTGTTCAGGCCATGGGAGAAACTCCTCCATCAAAAAGGTGCCAATGCTTCCCTTGGCCGTGGGTAACAAAATCACTTTGTCTAAGTCTTATCGTGCACACAGTGGGGAGGAAAACCTCATTTAAAAAAGTCTGTAGTCATTGGCAAATTAATCACTTTGGCAAGTATTTCCCTTTGTAGTCAAATTGCCAACAGAGAATAAAACAAACATGGTGCAGGCAAAATTTCGATTACTATCCCTCAGCAAACATGGCAGGAGCATTCAAAGATACTAAAGAAATCTGGAACAAATTTAACATGAAGCAAGAGTGGCAGTGGCTCATTTATTTGGAGCCTTAACAGCAAGTGGCTCTGTATGATATCAAGGAGTGTCTCATTGGTGGGTTGCAGTACATTGCACAGGGCAGGTGGAGTCGACACTCAATAGATGTTTGCTAAATGGAACTTCCAAGCTGAGAGAAGCTTCCACAGGACTGATCTGATGGGTGCTTTACGCTCCCACTCAAGCATTAAGGAATAAGCAGCAAGCCAACACTGACTTCACCCAGACCTGATCTCCTGGTTACAGCAGACCCAACCGCAACCTGCAGAGGTTAAAGAACTTGCTCCAAAACCCACAAGGCGCTTCTGGTGACGCCAAGGGTGGATGGAGTTTTCTCACCCTTTGGCATCCAGTCCAAGGCTCTTTGCTTCCTTGTTCAGCTATAAGGAACTGTGTCTGCTCTTACAGCCTCGTAATCCGGAAGTATTTGTGCAAACTTTCTGGGTTTCTACAGAAGGTATCCTGCCTACGAATTTTGTCTTCCTTTCTCCCAAGTGATTTTAAATTGAGGGTGATTTCAAAATTAGCATTCTTAGAGATGGGAATTGAGTTGTTTTCACTGAAGATTTTTTTTCAAAAACAGGTAATAGAGAATTTAAGCCCAGTTTTGAAGTCACAATGCTCAGACACATATTTGAGAGACGTTCTTCAGTGTGATCACTGGGAGGAGGTATACATTTTATATATTTTATACAAATATGTAAATGCATATAAAATATAAATAAAACATAAACAGGTATAAATATATAATATATTATAATATATATTATATACGTATTATATATGTAATATATATAATACGTATATATTATATGTATATATACACGAAAGATATCTGAGAAAGGTTTTCAGATAAGACAGGAGACAGCTGCAGAAGGCACATCTTGGTATTCATTTTTACCAGAGTCTAACATGTGCTCCTGGCTTTAAGATGATAAGCAGTCCCCTTGTCAAACAGTCATGCTTGCGTTGCCTATGGATGGTTCTGGGGATACCATTGCTTTCAGAATGAGAAGGGCTATGATTAAAAGTTTGTCTTTAATTAGAGAGAGCAAATAAGTTTTCACAGATGAAAAGATGCCTGAAATCAGACTCTATTATAAATACAAAACTGTTTGGGATGATTCTTGGGAACGTGGTGACAGGAGTGGGAAGGTACAGGGAGAGGAAGTATAGTCTGAGAATTTAAACAATACTCATGATGTAGGTAAAACGACCTTTTTTTCCCTAGAATTGTCTACAAATACCAATTTGGTGTGTATCTGATGATCACGTTTATTATTCTATAGCATGCTTCCTAGGACTATTGTAGAATATAAATAATAGGAAAGGCAATGGGTATTGCCCCTGAAAAACCAATGCACATGAATTAATTAAAAAGTTCATGAGCCAGTGGGATATTTAACAATGTTAAATTACTCTGTGTACTTAGCAAATGCAACAACAATTTCCTACTCTCAAACAGTAAGAGCCAAATCTCCCAGAACTCTCCTGTCATAATGGTATCCTTATCAAATCACTTTCCTTTCTTTGTGTGTTGGGACTGATTTCACAAGGCCAAAGTCAAGGAAAACAATTTCTCTTGAAAGCAAAATCTCAGTCTTCTCCCCATAAGCCTTGATGAGTACAGTGCTGGGAAGTAACACTGGAGGAGGTGGAGGCCAAATGAAATATTCGGAGAAACAGTCAAAAGCATACAGAGTCCCTCTGAACCGGTTTTTGTGGGGACGGTGGCCTAGAGTCTTGTCCCTACCTGTCATCAGGGGTCAGCCCGGGTGTGCTTCCTCAGCACTGTGTGCCTCCCGACAGGGTTAGATGTCTTTGGTTCCTGCTCCCTTAGCACCTGTACTTACTGCCATGGAAATGCTTTACTCTCACTCTGCACCATCACTGCCTGCTTCCTCCGGGGTCTCCTCCACTGAGCTGGGAGCTTCGTAAGGACAAGGGGAAATAGAGCATCCTAAGGATCTACCACAGTTCCTGGGTCACTCTAAAAATACCTCTTGGCAAAATAAATTGCCATTTTATATGTATTAACTCATTTAACATTCATAACACATTCCGAAATCCTCACGATTTTATTTTAATGACCCCAGTGGGGGTGGGGGGAAGAGCATTGACTGTGTTGCAGAATTCCCTTTGTTCTGCCATACTATATTCCTGAGTCCCGGCCCTGGATATAGTCATAGGACCTCGATGGCAGATACAACATGGTCCTGGGCAGTGGGTATGTCACAACCAGGTAAGAGATGCTTTTTGCTATACATGTGTCCAGCACAGGACATGGGGACTGCAGGAGCCCTTAACAGGAAAGACAATTCCAAGACCTGCCAAGTATGCCAAAAATCAGGAAACTTATGTCAAGGGCATACTGCAACCTGGATGAAACCAAGTGGTACGGTCACAGGATTCTGAGAAGCTGTAACTGCAGACAGTAATCTGACCAGGAGCCTGGTGTGCCCCTGGGGCAGCGGCTATTCAGTGTCCATCCGAATGGGTTTCTCCCTTTTCCAAAAACAGTACAGTTGTAGCCACAGCGACGACTTCCCTGCTAGACTCCATGTCCAAGTGCATCTTGAAGTTGTACGTGACCATGTGACTGAGTCCTTCCAAATAAAACACGAACAAAATGATGTGTTCTGCTCCATGTCTGGGCCTTAAAAGAGCAGGCGTGACGCCACCACGTCGCCCTCCACTTTCTGCTCACTGAAACCGGATATGGCAGTGACCCAGCTCAACTGCCCGCCTGAGAACCGTGCCCTCGGGAATGCAGATGCGAGGACTTGAAGGAGCCTGGGCTCCCGACTCGTCAGGAGGAGCAGGTCTGCTCTGCAGCACTGGATTGCTTCCTTATAAGAGGAATGAATGAACGTGTCTATGCTTTGAGCTGCTGCATTTCAGGGCTCTTTGTCAAGAGCATCTGAGCCAACTCAATTCTCTAAGGAGGAATGGGAATTAGGAGCAGATAAATGGTGGTGGCCTCGTTTCCCCTGCACATTTCTGAGCTTCAACTTTCCTTATCTGTGAAACGAGAAGGGTAACTAAAATCCTTTCTGGCCCTGAAGTTCTATGATTCATTGGCATTCTCATTCCCGTGAGACCTATCCAGTCCCATCCTAACAGAAGCACTCTGTTCCCTCAAGTTTGCTTTCACCGTGCCTTGTCAAAGCCTGCTCCACAGCTTTCATTTACCCTGATAACAGCTCGTTATCTCCACTTGGAGCTTGTGCCATTTACTGAGGATCGAAACCTTAAATTAAAGGATTGAGCTCATGTGTGACAGTTCAGGTGCCGATCGGGGTTGATGACATTTTGGAAAGGCAAAGACTTTCCATGAAATTATTCCTGTGAAATGGAACCTTCAAGTTAAGCTCTGCTTGTATCAGAACATAAACACGCTGGAAATTTGTTGTAACTGTCTTCCAACGGAAGGCAATCTGTCCCCACAAGTACTACAAACGACACCTCGTTTATCTTTTTAAAACCAGCAAAAGAACCATCCTCAAGGACCTCTGATCACACAATAATTGCTCCCACTTCTGGCTGCCTCAATATTTACCCTTCGCCAGACCTGCAAATAATTACCAACTTTCTGCCACGTTAAAAAATCTCTTCCTCCCTTTTCCACAATTTCTCTGACATCCACTGCCATTTTTCTCTCCCTTTCTGCCTCCTCTCCAGCTCATAAATACTTTCTGTGAGAAAAAGAACCGCTAAACTGACTTTCACATTTGTATCACTTAGAGCCTGGTATCTGCTCTAACGGCTCAGGTCCCCAGTTCTTCCCAGCAGAGAAATGACTCACTATGATATTTTCTACCACTCCTACTAAGCCAGGAGCTATCACCATGAAGCTCTCATTGGGTCTTGAGTATCAACTTGTATCAGGACCATATGAAGCATAGCTGCACTTCCGGTTTCCAATAGCTGAGTGATTCCACTAGCAACATAAATGTTCTCCAATTTCACTATCTGCACACAAACTGCCCACTGGCAGATCAGCTGTTTTTTCAATTTCGACAGTCCACTATCGAGCTCCGGGAACATTTGAAAACCCTTATTTGGAAATTGAAGAAGATGAAAAAAAAAATGGAAAAACATTCCGTGCTCATGGATTGGGAGAATAAATATTAAAATGTCAATACTACCCAAAGCAATCTACACATTCAATGCAATCCCAATCAAAATTGCACCAGCATTCTTCTCGAAGCTAGAACGAGCAATCCTAAAATTTGTATGGAACCACAAAAGACCCCAAATAGCCAAAGTAATTTCGAAGAAGACCAAAGTGGGAGGCATCACAATCCCAGGCTTTAGCCTCTACTACAAAACTGTAATCATCAAGACAGCATGGTATTGCCACAAAAACAGACACAGAGACCAATGGAATAGAATAGAAACCCCAGAATTAGACCCACAAAAGTATGGCCAACTCATCTTTGACAAAGAAGGAGAGAATATCCAGTGGATAAAAGACAGTCTCTTTAACAAATGGTGCTGGGAGAACTGGACAGCAACATGCAGAAGAATGAAACTAGACCACTTTCTTACACCATTCACAAAAATAAACTCAAAATGGATAAAGGACCTGAACGTGAGACAGGAAACCATCAAAACCCTAGAGGAGAAAGTAGGAAAAACCTCTCTGACCTCAGCCGCAGCAATTTCTTACTTGACACATCTCCAAAGGCAAGGGAATTAAAAGCAACAATGAACTATTGGGACCTCATGAAGGTAAAAAGCTTCTGCACTGCAAAGGACACAATCAACAAAACTTAGAGGCAACCAACGGAATGGGAAAAGATATTTGCAAATGACATATCGGACAAAAGGCTAGTATCCAAAAGCTATAAAGAACTCACCAAACTCCACACCTGAGAAACAAATAATCCAGTGAAGAAATGGGCAGAAAACATGAATAGACTTCTCTAAAGAAGACATCCAGATGGCCAACAGGCACATGAAAAGATGTTCAACGTCACTCCTCATCAGGGAAATACAAATCAAAACCACACTGAGATACCACCTCATGCCAGTCAGAGTGGCCAAAATGAACAAATCAGGAGACTGTAGATGCTGTCGAGGATGTGGAGAAACAGGAACCCTCTTGCACTGTTGGTGGGAATGCAAACTGGTGCAGCCGCTCTGGAAAACAACAGTGTGGAGGTTCCTCAAAAAATTAAAAATAGATCTACCCTATGACCCAGCAATAGCACTGCTAGGAATTTACACAAGGGATACAGGAGTGCTGATGCATAGGGGCACTTGTACCCCAATGTTTACAGCACCATTTTCAACAACAGCCAAATTATGGAATGAGCCTAAATGTCCATCAACTGATGAACGGGTAAAGAAATTGTGGTTTATATACACAATGGAATACTACGTGGCGATGAGAAAGAAGGAAATCTGGCCTTTTGTGGCAACGTGGATGGAACTGGAGAGTGTTATGCTAAGTGAAATAAGTCATACATAGAAAGACAGATACCATATATTTTCACTCTTACGTGGATCCTGAGAAACTTAACAGAAGACCATAGGGAGGGAAAGGGGATAAAAAAAGTTAGAGAGGGAGGGAGGGAGGCAAACCATAAGAGACTCTTAAAAACTGAGAATAAACTGAGGATTGATGGGGGGGAGGGGGAAGTGGGAGATGGGCACTGAGGAGGGCACCTGTTGGGATGAGCACTGGGTGTTGTATGGAAACCAATCTGACAATAAATTTTATATTAAAAAAAAGAAAGAAAACCCTTATTTGGTTTCTAGCAATCAACACATAGCTCCCCAACATAGAAAATCATGCACATTGGAAGTCCTTTGAAATTTTCTAAGCCTGCCAAACCCAACTATGTCACTGAAAGCTAAAAGCAAAATTCTAAAAGATACAAATATCAATCATCCCAGCTGTAATATTTCTTGATTAAGGGGTCTGTCTAAACGTATATCAATTTAAGCCAAGTCAAAGAAGAGTTTATCTGGAAACCTTAAGTACAAAGGAGTATTTCCCTCCAGCAGGTGCAGGGTGATGGTGTGGGGCATTTTTAAGTATTTGTGTGCATGGCCATGCAAAGACATTTGCCCTACATTTGTTTTCAGAATTTAATTTTTACCCATTTTCAACATATTCTTTCCTCAAATGACCCTTTCCTCTAATACAGTTTGCATACATTGTTGATGTCGTTTTCCTTAAAGTTACTCAGCATAGGATTAACATATAAGAGTTAAAGCGACAACTGAATGAAAAGCCCCCAACAGCATTATAAATACTCTAGACCACAACGTCGAGGGGTATATTCAAGAAACATAGTAAGAAAGTATAGATATATATTTAGACAAATGTTCCATATGACATATCTGTGTTTTAATGGCTCCTATATATCAAAGTGCTAATTCCTCAACTAAACTGCTAATTTATAAAGTGAAAATTACATGTACATGATAACAAAATTTTAACACCAAAAAATAAGCAAAGAAAAATAGAAGTTCCTTCCACCTGAGATCCATGTTACTGCCCCATACTCCTGTATAATATTGCCCCATACTTCTGTATAATACTCCTGTATTATTTCAGAAAAATGTTTTGCACATATGTATAATTTGAATGTATGTACAAATAAGGTTTAGATAAATGGAAATATACTTTATGCATTGTCTATGCTTTTCTTTTTTTTTTTTTTCACTTAATAATATGCTTTTGAGACAATGCTATGTCGGCACAGGTAAATCTAGTTCATATGTTTTGTAAAGCGCTTGGATAATTTTCTGGGCACCTGGGTGGCTCAGCTGGTTAAGCGTCTGACTTCAGCTCAGGTCATGATCTCATGGTTCGTGGGTTCGAGCCCCGTGTCGGGCTCTGTGCTGACAGCTTAGAGCCTGGAGCCTGCTTTGGATTCTGTGTCTCCCTCTCCACTACCCCTCCATTGCTCACACGCTGTCTCTCTCTGTCTCTCAAATATGAATAAAAATGTTAAAAAATAAATAAATGAAACATAAAGGGCTTGGATAATTTTCTGAATTAGTCATCTTGACATGCATTTAGTTTTTCCACAGTCTTTTCTCATCTCTGCACTTTAGTTTTTGTGCAAATGTGCACAAATAAATTGTTGCAGCAAAGGACATGTATATTTTAAACGTTGAAAGACACCTAAAATTGCTTTCAGAGGACTGATGTGTAATTAATTTAAAAACAAATCATCTTGTTTGTAAAGCTACAAACAGCCCATTAAAATAAAAATACAGATAAAAATAAATGGACTTGACAGAATGTCCTTAGGATATATAACAATTTGGATATGTCCAAAACCTTTAAGACATACTTTGTTGGCAGAATTCTGTGGAATTCACAGAAGTATGAAAATACACATTTCAGACTTTGTAGATCAATGTTAGCAACATAAACTTAGCATTCAAAACAATATCATGCAAATGTTATCATTTTTTTTTTGAAGTTTATTTTGAGAGAGAGCTTGAGTGTGAGCAGGGGAGGGGCAGAGAGAGAGAGAATCCCAAGCAGGCTCTATACTGTCAGCGCAGAGCCCGATGTGGGGCTCAAACTCATAAACTGTGAGATCCTGACCTGAGTTAAAATCAAGAGTCGGACACTTAGCCCATGGAGCCACCGAGGTGTCCCCAAATTTTATCAAGATTGAGCTGAACCTAATGCTATTAGGAACAGAACAAAAAACCCCCATAATTTTGTAGCTCTCTAATATCTTTAAAAAATTTAGTGAGTCTTTTTTTTTTTTGGCTTTTCAATTCATCGTTGGAAAACATCTGGATGTGGAGTGAACACGACAATCCAAAATCTCTTTTAAAATATTTCTGTTCTGTCTCCCTCTCTCTCTGCCCCTCCCCCGTTCATGCTCTGTCTCTCTCTGTCCCAAAAATAAAATAAAAACGTTGAAAAAAAAAAATTAAAAAAGGGGCGCCTGGGTGGCGCAGTCGGTTAAGCGTCCGACTTCAGCCAGGTCACGATCTCGCGGTCCGTGAGTTCGAGCCCCGCGTCAGGCTCTGGGCTGATGGCTCGGAGCCTGGAGCCTGTTTCCGATTCTGTGTCTCCCTCTCTCTCTGCCCCTCCCCCGTTCATGCTCTGTCTCTCTCTGTCCCAAAAATAAAATAAAAACGTTGAAAAAAAAAATTAAAATAAATAAAATATTTCTGTTCAACCCTAGCAAAAGTAAACTCTCTTAGGCATTTTTCAAAAAACAAAAATGGGATAGTCCCTAGCCAATAGGTTCTGAGATAATATGTTTTTCTACCTGTATGTCAAATATTTAAAAAGCTGTGTTCAGTCCAGTTTCCTAATCAACAGCTGCAGGACGTGGCTATAATTACTGCTCTCTCTACTCCAGACCATGAGACGGGTCTACGGAAGAGTGCAGAGGCTGCACAACTGATGGTCCCTGCTTCAATGTGTAACCCAGAAAACCACTCCCTTAACCCCAGGACAACTTGCGGCAAGGCCAGACAATGACACAGATATTTAACACCTGGAACAATGAAACAAAGGAAAAGGCTGGCAACAGAGCCATGGGAGCTGGCTGGAAAAATTTTTAACTGCAAAACAAAAAATGCAAAACAAAGCTCAAGACTGCAATGTGTGTACAGAATAAGGGCATCCTTATTCTGCACAAGGGTGCAGGCTTTTTGCCTCACTTTGCTTTCTAGAACTATTATGTGCTGTGATAATAATATTCTATGTGTAAAGCCATTTAAATTGTTTGGCCCCACCCTTGTTTTCGATGAGGCAATGATCTTGCCTTTTGTGATTTTGCTACTTGTATTTTTCAGGAAGGTAATTCTGACTCTGGTGAGGGATTACGGTATTGTGATAGATCAAAGGTGAAGATATCATTTATATTCATTACATGGGTAAATAAAAACTGTTACTCTGAATATTATTGAGCTGTACAAACATAATGTCGAAAACGCCCTGTCTGGTGGGATGATTCTGTAAACAGACAGAGAGTGAAAAGCAAAGCATGCTGGTAATGCAGCGGCAACTGACTTAGGGAAGAGGCAGGTGAGAAACTGTGTGTGAAAATCTGTAAATGATTAGCAGCCTTGAGCAACTCAAGCAGCTCTGGGAAGCCTACATAAATGTTCCACATAAATGCTATTTATATGTGCTTTCTGCAATACATTGCTATCAAATAGCCTTATTTCATTAGTGGTTCCATTTAAATCACAGGCTCCTATATCATTGGTAACGTCTAGAACCAACAGCAGTCAAAGTGAAAGTTAACAAAAAGTTTAAAAATGGTTAGCTGGTGCCCAGATTTCACCCGATGCCATGAGAAATGGTAAAGAGGAACTTCCACATTGTATGGTCAAAAAAGAACTACAAAGTTAGGCTGCCAAACAAGAAGGCACGTTTGACGAGCAAAGGGAAAAACAGCGGGGTGGGGACGGAGAGACAAACCAAAATCAGGCTCTTAACTGTACAGAACAAACTGATGGTCAGCAGAGGGGCCGGGCTGGGGAATGGGTAAAACAGGCGATGGGGACTAAGGAGAGCACTTGTGATGAGCACTGGGTGTCATATGGAACTGATGAATCACCATATTGTACACCTGAGACTGATATTCCACTGTATGTTAACGAACTGGAATTTAAGTAGAAACTTAAAAGAAAAAAAGTTTAAGTTGCAGAACTATCAGGCTTCCAGTGTCAGAGTTCCTGTCTCAGACTAAATTTTTACATAATACAGGGTTTGAAGTTCATCTGCATACATTTAACACAATCTCTTAATTAAACGGTAAGGGAGCCAAGACTTGGATATTAAGTGATTTCCCCAAGA
The DNA here is from genome assembly GCF_028018385.1 of Neofelis nebulosa. NCBI lineage: Eukaryota > Metazoa > Chordata > Mammalia > Carnivora > Felidae > Neofelis > Neofelis nebulosa. The sequence continues at coordinate 76,057,349 of NC_080793.1, read as the reverse complement.
TTAATAGGTAAATTAGTGGAGTTTTGCTTCCACAGAAGCAATCGTGCTCACATCTGCAGTTTTCTTTACTCGTGGAGAAAGTGGCACTAACTGGGGCGTTAGGATACCAGGACATTCTGGGAAGACTCTTTAATAGTAAGTAGAAGCAGCATGGGGACTTAGATTAAGTACCTGCAGGGAAGCCTGGCTCCATCAGTTACTAACTAGCAATATGACCTTGAGCAAGTCACTTAAACTCACTGGATCCCAATCTTCTAATTTTAAAGGGAGAAGGCTGAAACAGATCAACTCTAACCTTCACTGCTAACATTTTATAAATGTGATACGTGTGTTCAAGTTCACATAAATACCATTATTTTTGTGAAGCAACAAGTCTTTTGTCAGGACAACTTCGGAATTTACCTTCAGCTTTATTCCGAAGTTAGAGTACCACCTAGTGGACATTTTGCTGACTTGACTAGCCGTGAGTAATAAAAACGTCAGTTTACGAAGCGTTAGAATTGTTTATCTATTGAAACCAACAAACAGAGGACGTCCAAAGGTCATACATAATAACTATCGTCGACTTTTTGAGAATCTTTTTACCACTAACGTGATTGAATGCCGTTATTTGGTATTACTAGAAAAGCAACGACTTCAAGCAATTGAAATCATCTACAGATTGGGAGAAAATATTTGCAAATATTTATCTTATAAGGGCTTCATACCCAGACCTCATAAATGATTCTTACAACTTAGTAACGACAAAGAACTTAATTCAGAAAGGGGTAAAGGAATTGAAGACATTTCTCCATAAAAGACATACAAATGGGTAATAAATACAAGAAAACATGCTCCACGTCACTAATCATCAGGGAAATCAAAACTGCGATGAGATATCACTTCATATCCATTAGGATGGCTATTATAAAACACGTGGGAAAAACCAGAACATACTAAAAGTTTTGGGCAAGTATGTGGAGAGATTCAAACCCTTGTTTGCTGGTGAGGATGTAAAATGGTACAGCCACTATGAAAAACAGTAAGCAGTTCCTCCAAACAATTAAAAACAGAATTACCAAATAATCCAGCAAACCTATTTCTGAGTGAAAGAAAGAACTGAAAGCAGGAGCCCAAAAGAACAGAAAGCAGGAATTTGAACCAGAATTTATACACCCATTTTCACAAGCAGTGTTATTTAAAGAGCCAGAAGGGAGAAGCAACCCAAGGGTCCAGTGATGGATGAACGAGGAAACAAAATGTGGCATCCACCTACAAGGCATATCATTCAGTCTTAAAGAGAAAGGAGATTATGACATATAATGTAACATGGATGAACACCGAAGACATGCTAAATAAAATAAACCAGTCATAAAAGGACAAATACTCTATGATTCCACTTACACGAGGAACCTAGAGCAGTCGAGTTCACAGAGACGGAAAGTTGAAGGATGGTTGTTTGGGGAGGGGAAGGGCAGAGTGGGAAGTTAATGCTTAATGGGTTCAGAGTTGCGAAGATGGGTTCAGAGTTCAGCTTGCAAAGGTGAAAAAATTCTGGAGCTGGATGGCGGTGATGGCTGCACGAGAGCATGGATGTTCTTAACACCTCTGAACTGTGTGCCTAGAAACCGTAAGTTTCATGTACATCTCACTAGAGTAAAAGAGAACTGATATCAGTGTGAAGTGGAAAATAACTCTCTTTTTGGAGAAAAACTCTTCATTTCCTTAAAACTTAAAAAAAAAACCTTCTTGGTTCTGATTAAGAGCTCACATATGATAAATAATGCAACAAGTCCAATGACATCCCGGGAAGAGTGAATTGTTCTTGATAACTGTTGAAACGCTTTCAAAAGGGGAATGTGTACTTTCAAAAGGGGAATCCAGGAGTAAGAAAATAAACACCATTGTCTCTTGTGATATTTGACTAATAAATAATGCACATTTGATGAGACTTCTGGGTGTTTCTGGTTTTCTTTGAGCTTGATCCAGAAGGGAGATGTGCTAAACTTGAAAATGTTCACTCCATTCCAGACTGGGCTCAGCGCCTGGGGAGATCAGACAGCGGTGTTCTGATGCCTGGAGTGCTGGCCGTGCAATTTTGCTGCCACAGTCTGTAGCCCAAGAGTGGGTGTAAGCTAGTGACAGCTGGAGCTGCCTGTGCTGGAGGGGACCGTCACTCTGTTAAGAATGATTGGCTCTGAGCAATCGCCCTTTGCTCTTGTTTTCAATGAGGTAGTTGTGCGGGGGGCCCCTGCGGGGGAGGGGGGGCCACAAAAGGTATGACTGTCCCTGGCAACAATGAATTAAGTTGCTTTTAGGTTTTAGTAAGCCCTTTCCAGAGCCTTTCCCTTCAGAAATACTCTCTGTGCTCCTGTATTTCATCTACCTTTACAAAACCTACCTTTGGAAAAGAGAGAGCCGGCAAATGAAATTACCCTAATAAAGAAGTGTCAGGGGAAGCCTAATGTGCATTGGCATTTTAACAGGGTGTGACACAAGGCAAACCTATGAACCTCTAGCTTCAGAATTCCTGGCGGTCAACGAGCTGGCGAGGGGAAAAATGGTGGTCTTCTGTGTTCGTCTAAAGCAAGGATTTTCAACCTTGGTACTACTGCCCTTTGGGGCAGGCTGATTCTTCACTGGGGGTGGGGGGGAGGCTGTCCCGTGCATACAGAGTCCCTAACCTCTCTCACGGGATGCCAGTAACACCCCTCCAGTTGTGAGACCTCCAAATGGCTCCAAACATTGGCAAACGTTTCCTGGGGGCGGGGGTGGGGGGGTGGGGGGAAGTTTCTCGCCAGCCTTGTTAAGAACCACTGCTCTAAACACAACCATGTAGGTGGTCAGCTGCTCTGTCAACATGCATCACCAGCTCTTCTTGCCAAGGAGCTTATAATCTCACTAAGGAATTCAGATCTACACTGAAACTGTTAGCAAATGGTACAAGCCAGGATATGAGACTAAGTGCTCGAAAGTGCAAACAGTGACAGGAACTCTTGTCAGATTTCCCTAAGAAGCTTCCAGTGCAATTTGATAAAACGGAATAAGAATATTAATATCTAAAGGGAAGTCCCTCTTCTTCTTTAAGATGACTGCTGGAAAGAGAAGGAACACTAAGAGATCTCAGATGGGTGCGTTTTCACAGGATTTCCTGTGTGAAACCTTTTACCATCTCTCTCTCTCCTCAGCCTATCCTGACATCTAATCAAGACTGTTGCATCTTGAAGTCAGGGTTTCCCCTCCCCACTTGCTCCTTCTGCAAAGAAATAAGCCCTAAAATATCTTCCAAGTGTGGGGAATTTGTAGAGTTTTAGTGTTTTAAGGTTGTAGCTTTTATACTGTAAGCCCCAGGTAAGGAGCAAATTTCCAAGATGGAATATTTTCAGAATCCTGGATAAGGAATCATCATCATCATCATCATCATTATAATACTCACTTTTATAGCATTTACTGTGTGTCAGAGACTGTCCTAAATACGTTATATATGGGAAGTCACTGAATCCTTCTAATAGCTCTAATACTGCTGAAGAATGCATTGTTCTTATCCCTACTTAACAGCTAAGCAGACGGAGGCCTGGAGAGCCCCATGGTCAAACAATGAGAAAGTAGTCGATCTGGGATCTCAATCCTCTTTAGAATTCTAAGCCAAGCTCTTTTGGCTAAAATTGCTAATGGAAACTTAACTCTGAATAATCCTGGATACTCAAATCTCTTTAGCCTCGATTGTACAAGATGCCGAACTAGATGGTTCATAGAGATCCTTCCAGTGCCTAGCTCATGAGAGGTGCTCAATAAATATTTAGCCCTGGAGATTTCTCCCATGAGATTCAACTCAGGAACAAGGATGTCCCCACCTTAGCTTGATATTTGGAGCAAGGTGTTGCAGAACAAACACCGAGCTTGGAACTTAAAAGACGGGAGGTCACAGGCTTTCCCCTCCCCATACGAGATGCATTTCCTCTTCAGCCTCCCCCTAAGACAACAGACTGGTTAACACTAATGGCCAGCAGAAGAGCAGTAAAAACTTTTTCTTTGAGGCTTTCCTTTATTTCAAGAAGTTTGTCTTTAAGATATCCGTCGGGACTTGTGGTTAAGGAGTCCGTTCTACAGATTCTACGTTGAGCACAGCTACACCACTCAGGAGTCTACATCAACCTGTGGATTCTGAAACCCACGAGGACTTCAGTTAGCAGCCAGTCTCTGACTGGCTACTGAAGGCATGACAGGTCACTCCAAAGCCCCTGGTATCGGCATCACCGAGACTTCTTCTGTTATAACCTTAGCGATGGTCTGGTAACACGCTGAGTGGAGAGTCTGGTTCAACAGTAAAATTCTGAGGAACCCACCGTGATGACAGCAAGGTCGAATGGGAGAGCTAACCCGGAGAATCCCTTACCCCTGACAGTGATGTGCAGGCACTGAGGAAACAAGGACCTGTGTCGCCCTGGAGCACAGAGAGTGAAGTTAAGCCTTTGCTCCTTGAACTTCACGGGAGTAGCACCCTGTATGAAACAGCAAGGCAGTTGTTGTTCAACACAAATCTGCTAAACGACGTAGAAGGGGGCATGGCTGCTGGAGAAGGGAAACAGGAATTATAAACCTCCCTCAACACTCACGTAGCTTTGCATCCCAGGCAGGCAGGAGGTTTGATAAGAATGCATGGGTTTCTTATCTACTGGGACTGTGATACTCATTCAAAAGAACAACACAGATTATAGTAATTCCAACAAGAATTACCCTTCTCTCTCAGCATTAAAGATAAAGAAACAATCTTAACGGAGACTGTGCACTTGGGTAATCAAATAGCAACAAGCACTGTTTCTCCTCATGGCGGTGCATACCTCTTCATGGGACTGACTGATTAGCAAAGTGACGGGCACCATTTGAGAAATTTCAGGTTAGTTTTGGAATTTAGCATGTGGCTTGGGACATGAAGTATTCTGGGTCAATTTCAATGTTTAAAGTGATGATATAGATCATATCAGAGCAGGCTTACTATTTATCTGTAGTTTTTTTTAAAAGACACTCTGTGGATGAGAAAAAAAGAGGAGGATGTCTACAGATGAACGCTCATTCACTGTCTGATAATGCACAGAATGATTTTTATCCAGTTAGACATTGGCTCATTTGTGTGCTCAGTGCCTGGAGGGTCTGTTGGAAAGGCAGGTAAATGATTCACTTCTCATTCCAAGACTCAAACAAAACAACAAAAAAACCCCACAATCTCAACTGAAACAAGAGACCTGGGCCTGCCAGACTCAACACACACACACACACACACACACACACACACACACACAAAACAGGGAGCTTAGCATCAGTGTCAACAACAGGCCTTTGTCAAAAGGCCTTGTTTTTTCATTACTGTCTTTCCCTGTGAATCAGCCGGATGGCTCAGACTGCCCGAAAACCCAGCTCAGCTCCAATATCTCAGCAACTTTTTCTCTTGGTCTGACAAGTCCCACAGCAAGACCTCTCTACCCACTGGGAGAGGAACAGAACAGTATCGAGCTTCTGATGGTTTTAGTGAATCTAAATTAAGACACAACAAAACAAAAGATTATATATGTTTTGTACCTGTGCCAAAGGAACTCTTCCTGAGCACCGGGCCATTTGGAAATGGGATCACAAAAGCATAAATCACAAAGAAAGACCTGCTTGAAAACTTCTATTTTCCAGGGGATGAAAAATAAAACATTATTTCACCCAGTTCATCCATAGTTTTTAATTAGTTGGGTATTTGCGGGGGCCGGGGGCGCGGGGGAATGCACGCGAGTCTAGCCATTAACTCAGTTCAAAGGACAACTCTGAGACGGGAAGAAAGTGCTGGCGAATGAACACTGTATGTTAGAAACTCAGTTTAATGAATACATAACCTAAGTGGAAGCGCTTTTAAATTCGATGCTGTCTCTTCCCTTTTAGTAAGCTGACAGCCTATTTAAGGGATGCGGGGGCAGTGCAGGGATGGGATGGGGAGAAATGGGGCATACATTAAACATAAGTTTGTGGTGCCATGACTTCAATAATTAGTATTTGACCGTCCTCATTGGGCATGTCAGCCTGGCACTGTTGAGGAAGTGAGGCAGGAAATCAGCTGCTAATTACAGTATGTATTTAACATGCGGCAAATTAATCAGGAAGAGCACGTTCAGTGTCATTTTTTTTAAGAGACTTAAAGCAAAGAGGCAGCAGGTGAAATGAAGTTTAACAGAGAATTTAAGATATATATTCGAATCTCCTGGAAGCATCATGTGTCCCACAAGCACAGGTGAGATCGAAGGGTGTCCACAAGTCTCTAGGAGCAGGCAAAATGATTCTAACCACTCATTCCTCAGTTTAGCGGAAAGGACTGGCTATGTAATTCACAGGACACGGCACAAAATGAAAATGCAAGGCCACTGTTCAAAACTTAAGATGGGCATTAAACCAAGTGCGGCGTCCCGTGTGACTGCACCTGTGTGCACCTGGCACACCTGTGAAGCCAGGCCTGCTGATGAAAGAGACTTCGTATGTCAGACCATACAAATTGGGTGGAGTTTATGGCTGCAGCAGCCATTTCCGATAATTACTTCTATCTTAAATTCAGTCACAGAAGAGGGGGGGAAACTGTCCCTAGGCTCCCCAAACAAAAACAGAAAACCCAACCCTGATGACGGGGAGGCTGGGGACTAACTATTTCCGGTCTGCAGCTGGGTGCTATGTCACACTCACTGTTCCTCCCAATGCCTAGGATGGAATGGAGAATAAGAGTGCAGTACCCAGGGACTACCTGCCCATTAATAACAGTCATTTACCGGTGAAAGCATTGTGTAGTGCACACTTGGAGGCTTTAAAAAAAAAAAAAAATTTATTGTTGAGAGAGAGTGCGAGTGGGGAAGGGGCAGAGGGAGAGGGAGAGGGAGAATCCCAAGCAGTCTCCACACTATCAGCATGGAGCCTGACGGCGGGTAGGGGTGGAGGGGGGAGGCTCGAACCCATGAACCATGAGATCATGACCTGAGCCCAAGTCAGATGCTCAAGTGGCTGAGCCAACCAGGCGCTCCAACTTAGAGCCTTTTAAAAATGCAATACACATGGACAAATATATTTCATGTCGTACTTAGTCCAAATGCACATGTGCGGTGCATGCATGCAAACAATGGAAACAAGAGTTTCATGAAACGGTAATTCCCCTGACTGTGATGCCCTTCAATATCTTCTATTCAGTGTCATTTAAATCTATTTTATTTACTTTTTTGAAGATGCAGCTCATGACGCACCACCTGGAATTCAAACCCAATAATGGTTCTATAACTTAGTGATATGTTGAAACCCACAATTTGAAATCACCATTATACCAGCTAGTGTTTTTCTCTGTGAGGCGTGTTCTCCTTCCTGCCCTCCAGTCTTCTGGAAACACCATCTGCCCCTGACCACTGGGTCAATGTTAACTTATACTGAGACAGCCAACACGCTATCTATCCTTCTCCCCTGAAATCTTCAATTTGCGTAAGAAGCGGAAACTCCTTTTTCTCTTGGGTTGCTAAGATGGGAAGAAGGGGTTCAGGTCTGTTTGACCACAGAAGGAGATGCCCAACCAAATCCCTGGTTCAAGAAGCCTCTAAGACACCTTCCGGGGTGCATGACCTACTATGTGCTTGAGTTAGTTTGCAAGCATTTTTGTCTTTTTCCAGCACAAAGTCGTGACTAATACAAACATTATGATAGACAAAACATGTAAACAGGTCACAAATGTGTTATGAATAGGAGTGGCAGTATTTGTTTTAATGTTTTATTTATTTATTTATTTTTAATTTTTTCTTTAACGTTTATTTATTTTTGAGACAGAGAGAGACAGAGCATGAATGGGGGAGGGTCAGAGAGAGGGAGACACAGAATCTGAAACAGGCTCCGGGCTCCGAGCTGTCAGCACAGGGGCCCGATGCAGGGCTCGAACTCACGGACCGCGAGATCGTGACCTGAGCCGAAGTCGGTGCTCAACCGACTGAGCCACCCAGGCGCCCCAATGTTTTATTTATTTTTGAGAGAGAGAGAGGGAGACACAGAATTCAAAGCAGGCTCCAGGCTCTGAGCTATCAGCACAGAGCCAGACATGGGGCTGGAACTCACCAACCATGAGATCACGACCTGAGCCAAAGTAGGATGTTTAACTGACTGAGCCACCCAGGCACCCCAGGAGTAGCTACATTTTAAAAGCCATATTGATTTCAGTTCCCTTTTTTGCATTTTAAACCTTTTCCTTCTATTATTCTGAAAGGATTTTTCCCCCAAATTTTTATTTAAATTCTAGTTAGTTAACGTATAGTGTAGCATTTGTTTCAGGACTAGAATTTAGTGATTTATCACTTACATATAACACCCAGTGCTCATCATAACAAGTACCCTCCTTAATACCCATTGCCCATCTAGCCCATCCCCACCCACCTCCCTCCAGTAACCCTCAATTTGTTCTCTGTATTTAAGAGTCTCTTACGGTTTGCTGAAAGGAATTTTCTTAAACAAAAGGCTTCCTTGTTTTTTAGCATTTGCACAAATAATAGTTTTCCCCCTATTTTATCCTATTGAACAAACACTAGTTAGGCTATAAGGCATAAATGTCACATCAAAGGTTCTCTTGAAGAAGACTGAATTAGCCACAGATGATATTGTTTAGAAATGAAAGTTACCAAAGCATTTCCTTCACCATTAAAATAATTGATAACATGAACTATCACTTACTGAATGTCAATGTACTCCAGCAAGTTTAGACATTACCTATTTCAATTTTTTTTTAACGTTTATTCATTTTTGAGAGAATGAGAGAGAGCAGGGGAGGGTCAGAGAGAGGGAGACACAGGATCAGAAGCAGGCTCCAGGCTCTGAGCTGTCAGCACAGAGTCTGATGCGGGGCTCGAACTTCTAAGCATCAGATCATGACCTGAGCCGAAGTTGGACGCTTAACTGACTGAGCCACCCAGGCACCCTGTAGACACTACCTATTTTAATAATCCTCATGACACTCTGAGCCAAATAATATTCTTACTGTGTATAGTGAAAGGGAGACACAGGGCTATTAACTTCTTCCAGATTATTCAGTTTGAAACTGGGTAGAGCTGGATTCAAACCAGGACAATCTGACTCTTTCTACTTCCCTAATGCTTGTTTAGGCATTGCCTTGGAGCTGTACATCACACAGTTGCCCATGTCCCTTAAAAGCAATCCCTGTTCTCTTACTCCTTTTTTAAAGTGACGATTCCCGTTACATGGATTGGCAATTCAAAAAATATATAGCATTTATTCATTTCTTCATAGATTCATGTGCGAAAACATGTTGGAAACGGCACTCCAGCAGATTTAACTGAGGCAGCAGAGGATACAAAGAGAAGGGTGGTTGTTTATGCCCTCGAATCTTGCTCTGTTCTCTCGGAAGAAAACTTCATGTGATCCGGACGTCCTATGAGCTATGAGCTATGGGAGCCTGGTGTTTCATCACATGTGCTAATTTTCCACAGAGTAACAACGCCACCGATAAGGATCTTAGGCTTTATAAAATGCAGATTTTCTACCAAAAGACAAACTCTTCTCTTTTTTTAAAAAAAAAGGGAGAATCAGATGGTACTGAAGAGAGACCCCAGCTGGTTAAATTTGGCCACCAGAGTGGTCCAGACTCCTCTGGCTTTGAGCCCACAGCATTTGACTCTCAACAATGTAGAGCTTTCATTTATTTTGAGCTTTTAACCCTCTGCATTTGCTCCATCCAAGATGAACAAACAAGTGTTGAAATAAATCCTGGCCTCATAAAACTGTCTCCCTTATTTCAATGAACTACTTAATTTGTATTATTTCCAATGGCTGTCTCACTTTTCAAGATAGTTTCAGCAAATGGACAGAAAATGGATGTTTTCTAATACGGCTAAGCTGCTTTGACTAGTCATTTGTACCGATTTCTTTATTTACTGGTATCCTCGTCTTATCCTCCTAAAAGCAATTAGGAAAAGAGAAAGATGCCCAAGGTTTATTTTTATTTAAGCAGACTTCAGTTGATAAACATTCTAAAAAGATTTCTTAACTTGATTTTAAAAAATGTATCATTTCTTTAAACTTATATGGCATATATGTTTATGAAAAACATTACAAATGCACATAAGACGAATGAAACATGAAAACAAAGTTGCCATTCAGAGATAATCCCTAATGGCTGCAGTTCAACTAACCTTCCATTTTTGTATGTGCCAGTAATAAATATCCCTATTATAGGTCTTTAAAAATTAGACATGTGCTCTCTATTTTGAAATCATTTATTTACATCAATATATAAGGAGGCACTTTCTACCTAATATTAGTTATACACCCCCATTATCATTTTTAGTTTATAAATAGCATTTTATTTTCTAGACATACAAGTTCCCCCGCTATCCAAAAGTTCACTTTATGCCACTTTGTTTTTATGATGGGCTATGTTTGTACCTGTTTTTGCTAACCAAAAGAAATCAGAAGAGGGCTTTTGCTTTTATGAAATTACAGTCATTTCTTTGCTTTATGCCATTCTGGCTTATGAAAGGTTTTGGAAAAGGCAAGGGTATTCTTTCAATGAGTCACAATGGCTTACTGATGACTCTAAAATTTTGGCCCCTGAGGTCAACCAGTGGAAGCTTATTAGACTCTCTGGCTTCTGCGCTCTTAGATCACCGATTAGCCTTACGCTACTCAGTGGCTGAACCAGGGGGAGTATGTGTGACTGCAAATATATCTCGTTGTTTCTACACTGATGTTTCTGGAGAGGGGGAACAAAGGGCTAACATTCTCTAATTAGGTAGCCTGCTGGCTACATAATTTTAAGAACGCCACTCAAGGGCGCCTGGATGGCTCAGTCAGTTAAGTGTGGGACTCCTGATTTCAGCTCAGGTCATGATCTCACAGTTGGTGGGTTCGAGCCCTGCATAAGGCTCTGCACTGTTAGTGCTTGGGATTCTGTTTCTACCTCTTTCTGTCTCTCCCTCGCTCTCTTTCTCTTGCTCTCTCAAAATAAATAAAGACCCTTAAAAAAATTAGTTGCTTTCAATTATTCACAACTATACACAATGTTGTGATGGGCTATTCTCTACATATCACTGGGACTCATAATCAAACAATTAGAACAAATCCCTAGAAGTAGAGTTACTGGATCAAAGGGTATAACCTTTGATTTTACAAATTACCATAATAGTGGCACATTGTGCAATTTATCCTCCTTCCTGTAGTGTAGGAGTATCTATTTTTTTTTACACCCTCTTTCTTTTGAACCTTTGCTATTCTAAGAGGTGAAAAAGCACTTTCAGACATCAACTGTGTTTCTATGATTATAGAATGGTCAGATTTATCTTTAAAATTCAATTTAGAGCAGTATAGATGGATGATGCAGCGAGACCTCCCCAAATCCACCCTTCCACAAAAGTAATGACGAAACTGGCAAAAAATGGTCAACATCAGCTTTTTCAGAACTCCAGAAATTAACCGAAGATTTGCAACAATCTGAAGAACATTTGTCCAAGAGAAATAGCTAATGTGGGTGAGAACAGTGAGTTTTGGGGCATTTAACTCGCACTATTTCCATCCCCCTTTCCCAGCTCTGCAACAGCCTTGACAACCAATTGTCTTCCAGCCCTGGCGGCTGTGAAAATCAGCAGTAAAAATATTCAATATTCAATATTCAATAGGCAGAGATCAGCAGAATGGATTGAAAGAAGAAAACAAATTATGATCTAACTACATGCTGGCTACAAGAGACCCACTTGAGACTCAAAGACAAAATGGATTGAACGTCCAAAGATAGAAAAAGACACAAGGGGTGCCTGGCAGGCTCAGTGGGCAGAGCTTGAGACTCTTGATCTCGGGGTTGTGAGTTCGAGCCCCACGTTTGGTGTAGAGATTATTTAAATAAATAAAACTAAAAAAAAAGAAAAGAAAAGAAAAAAAAGAGAAAAACACATGTGCAAGAGTAACCAAAAGAAGAGCTGGGTGACTATACTAATATGAGACAAAATAAACCTTCCGACAAATTTGTTACTAGAGACAGAGGTATTTTATAATGAAGAAGGTTAAATCCATCAAGAAAGTCTAATAATTACAAACATATGCACTGAAAAACAGAGACCCAAAATACATGAAGCAAAAACCTAACAAAATCGAAGGGAGAAGTAAACAAATGAACAGCTCAAGATTTTCAATACTGGATGGAACAACCAGCTAGAACAACAAATAAAAAGATTTGAAAAACACTATAAACCAACTAGACCTAATGCATATTAATAGCTACTTGACCCAAAACTAGCAGAATTCACATTCTTCTCAAGTGTTCAGACAGCAATACTCTTCAAATTGATATACATATTAAACAGCATCCCTCCTAAATCCCAGTTATTTTTATTTATTTATTTTTTGCTGGGGTTTGCAAGAATGGACAAGGTGATCCTAAAATTTACACAGAAATGCAAGGGGTCCAGAGAAGTCAAAACTATCTTGCAAGAGAAGCACAAAGGTGAAGGACTCACACTTTCCAATTTCAAAACTTACTACAGAGCTACAATAATCAAGACATTGTGATACTGGCTTCATGACAGACATACACATCAATGAAACAGAATTAAGACTCCAGAAATAAATCCTTATGTTTATGGTCAACTGATTTCTGATGAGGGTGCCAAGAAAATTCAAGGGGAAAGAATAATCTTTCAGTAAGTGATGTTGGGACAACAGAACATCCACATGCAAAAAAATTTAAAAAATACATAACTAAAGTTGGGCCTTTACCTTATATTGTATACAGAACCTAACTGAAAATAAGTCACTAACCAAAATGCAAGAGCTAAAAACCACAAAACTCCTAGAAGAAAACATAGGTGTAAATAGCCATAGCCCTACATTAGGCGCATTTCTTAGGTACAACATCTACAGCATAAGCAGCCAAAGAAAAAGTAGATGGATTGGACTTCATCAAAATTAAAAACCTTTGTGTATCAAAGGATACTTTCAAGAAAGTGAAAAGACAACCCACGGAATAGGAGACTACTATTTGTGAATCATATTTCTGAAGAGCCTAGTGTCGATTTTTATAAAGAATGTTTGCCATCACGGGGCGCCTGGGTGGCGCAGTCGGTTAAGCGTCCGACTTCAGCCAGGTCACGATCTCGCGGTCCGTGAGTTCGAGCCCCGCGTCAGGCTCTGGGCTGATGGCTCGGAGCCTGGAGCCTGTTTCTGATTCTGTGTCTCCCTCTCTCTCTGCCCCTCCCCCGTTCATGCTCTGTCTCTCTCTTTCCCAAAAATAAATAAAAAACGTTGAAAAAAAAATTTTTAAGAATGTTTGCCATCACCAATAAAAAGGGAAATAAGCCTATTAATATAACGAAAGATTTTAACAGACATTTCTCAAAAGAAGATATACAAGTGGCGGTAAGCAAATGCAAACATCATTAGTCATCGGAGCAATCAAAACCACAATGAGGTACCATTCGACAACCACTAGGAAGGCTAAAACAAAAAGAGCAGACAATAACAAGTGTTGGTTAGATATGGAGAAAGTGGGACCCTAATATATTACTGATCGGGTTGCTAGATGGTGCAGCCACGTTGAAAACGGTTTTGCGGTTCCTCAAAATGTAATCATCGACTTACCAGATGGTTGACAAATTTTACTTCCAGGAATAGCCAAGAGAAGGCAAAATACACGTCCACAGAAAAAACTGTCCGTGAATGTTCACAGCAGCATTATTTGCAATAGAGCTCACAAGTCTGATCATCCCAAGTATCCATCAACTGATTAACAGATAAATGAAATATGGTATATCCATACAATGAAATATTATGTGTCAATAAAAAGGAAGCACTAAAATGTGCTACCACATGGATGAACACAAAGTCCTACATATTATATGATTTCACGTATATGAATTGTTCAAAAGAGGCAAATCCATAGAGATATAAAGTAAATTAGCAGCTGCTGAGGGTGAAGGAGGGAAGGTGTCCTAAATTAGAGAGGAGTGACTTTCTGTTTCCAGTCTGTCTTGTAGGCAGCTTAGAAGTCATCACTCCATCCTAACTGGTAAAAAGGTGAACAAAATGAAAAATTAGTAACTCTTAGATCCATCAGAGATGTGAAGACATAGGGCAAAGTGTTGTCCCCCAAATTGGAGAGACAGACATGTGAATACAGAGATCACAACATACTGGAACAGAAACCATGAGAAAACACTTCCAAAGGAACCAGTGCTGTGGTAAGAAAACCTAAATTGTATCTGACAAATTGCTGGAGGCTCAGCATGGGCAAGTCTGAAAACTCAAAACTCTGGGGCCACATGGTCATAAGAGAATGGAAAAGGAACCATTATGAAATACACCTGAGCATTCCATTCTTCCTAATGAGGGCTGGTCTTAAGAGAAATTATTTTACCAGAGTATAACCTATCGGGGTTTTATCAGAGCCTAACTTCTGGCTGGGATAACAAAGAAAAAAAGAGAGAACACCAATGACTAGTATCAGAAACAAAAGAAGAGGTCACCACAGAGCTCATGGACATTAAAAGGATAATAAAGGAATACTCTTAATAATTCTATGCCCAGAAATTTGATTACCTACACGAAATGGACCAATTCCTTGAAGGATACAGTTTGTCCAAAGCTCACACAAAAAGAAATACACAAACTGAACAGGCCTATATCTAGTAAAGAAATTGAATCAATAATTAATGACCTCCCAATCAGAAAGCAGGCCTGGAAGGGTTCACTTGTGAATTCTACCAAACACTTAAGGAAGAAATTATACCAGTTATCTATAGTCTCGTCTCTTCCAGGAGACAGAAGCAGAGGGATCCATGGTAACTTATTCTATGAGACACCATTTTCCTAGTATCAAAAGCAGACAAATACATTACAAGAAAATAAGACTACAGAATACAAGGACAAGCTCCAGACTGGGAAAAAGTATTTGCAAATGATATAACCGATAAAGGATTGTTATCCAAAATACATAAGAACTCTTAAAATTCAACGATAAGAAAACTGAGAACTGGATTTAAAAATGGGCCAAATACTTGAACAGACAACTCACCAAAGAAGATATGCAAATAACAAACATACGGAAAAAAAAATGCTTGCAACTTGACATTAGAGACACGCAAATAAAAACCACAAAGAGGTATCACTATATGCCTGTTTAAGAATGGCCCAAATCTGCAACACTGACAACACCAAATGCTGATGAGGGTGCGGGGAAATGGGAGTTTTCGTTCATTGCTGGTGGGGATGCAAAATGGCACAGGAGCTTTGGAGGACAATTGAACAGTTTCCTACGAAACTTAACATACTCTCGTACGATCCAGCCATCACACTCGCTGGCATTCACCCAGAGGAGATGAAAACTTACGTCCACATAAAAAACTGCATATGGGTAATAACAACACTTTTATTCAAAGTTGGCCAAACCTGGAAGCAACCAAGATGTCCTTCAGTAGGTGCACAGATTAACAAACTGTGGTCCATCCAGACAACGAAGTATTATTTAGTACTAAAAAGAAACGAGCTATCAAGCCGTAAGAGGCATAGATAAATCTTAAATGCATATCACTGAGTGAAAGAAGCCAATCTGAAAAGGCTACATACTGTCTGATTCCAACTCTATGACATTCTGGAAAAGGCAAAACTCTGGAGGCAGTAAAAAAATCAGTGATTGCCAGAGTGGAGGAGAGAGGGATGGGGGAGGGATGAATAGACAGAGCACAGAAGATTTCAGGGTAGTGAAGCCATTCTGTATGATACTATAATGGTAAATACATGTCATTCATTATACATTTGTCAAAATCCATAGAATGTACAACAATCCACAGAAAGAGTGAAGCCTGAAGTAAACTGTGACTTTGAGTGACAATCACATGTCAATACAGGATCACGGGTTGTAACAAAGGTACCAAATGTGACAAATAAGTAGAACAAATCCCCTGGTAGGGGATGTTAATAAATGCAGCAGGCTATGCATGCATGAGGGAAGGGGTCCCATGGGAAATCTGCCACTCAATTTTGGGGTGAGCCTAAAACTGCTCTAAAAAATACAGTCTATTCATATAAAAAAAACCAATTGGGATAGCGGTGCTATTTGTATCATTCTATGAATATACTAAAGTCCACTGAAGCATAAACTTTAAAAGGGTGAATGTGATGGTGTATGAATTATATCTCAATAAGCTGTCAATAAAAAAAACTTCCATCCAAGCTTTTCTACCTTCTATGTGGCTAAATCTTCTGTCACTACCGACACTGCTCCTGAAATACTCTTTCATTCCCAAGTTAGTAACAACCTGTTCAGCTCACTTCCTGCATATACAGTCTGCCCAGTGCGGTCCCCGATCTGCTGCTGCCACCGCCTGCCTGCCTTCCTCCTGCTTCGTCCCCACCTCTTATGAAAACACAGCCTTTTCTGTGACTCACCAGACCGAAAGGCAGGACACTGGCACTTCCGGTTTGCTTCTTGCATAACTGCTTTATTTCAGCAAAAAGCACTTCTGACTTTAAGGAAAAAAAAAAAAAAACACCTTCTTGATGACAAAAAGAACAATACGTCAGGAATATATACAAATTACAAACTTATAAAGGACAGGATACTGAAATCTCAAAACATCAAAAACAGAAGTGTGGAATTAAGAAAATAGACAAGTTTACAACCAAAGTAGGAGGTTTAAAAATAACTCCGTCAGTGAGGGGGGAAAACTCCACATGCTGCTTTTCAGATGGCGTTATTTTTTTTTTCCCCAAAAAGGAGAGAGGACATTTTTTTTTCCTTTTTTTATTCTTTTTAGGGATTCATTTCTATATACTTTTATGAGCCAACCATGCCATACAAACATTTTTATGATGAAGAATTGGCAGGGTATCTCGATATACAGTATATAATATCATTTTTATTTTACATATATTATATATTTTTATTATGCTAATCTAAAAGAAACATACACCTTAAAATAAAAGTTTAGTATATTTCAGTTTTCTCCAATGTCCCCAAAGTACATAAAGGGGTAATTCTGCCCAAGTGATTTTACTCTCAAGCAAAAGTTACATACTAGTGGTTTTTTTATGCTTATAATGTTAAAATGCTGGTGTTAATATTCGTATTCTATTTGTAAATGTAATTAGAATGAACAAAAAAGGTAAAATTATATAAGTAATATAATTCAAAACCAGTAAATTTATAGCAAATCTCATACTAAAATATCCACCTTCAAAATATAAATGCTATACACTACAATTGGGGGAAGGATTCCTTAAGAAAGACATATAAAGGTCAGAGTTTAAAAGACCACTTAATTGGCCACATCAAAAGATATCACTTAAGGTGGTAAAAAAGCAAGTCATGGACTGGCAGAAGTTTTTTGCGGAGTTTCTATCAAGAATATGCAAAGACATCTAAACTAATGATTCTTTTTCTTGAACACAGACCAACAAAAACTGATCATGGAATTACATCAGCACTTTAAGATAGAGGATATCCAATGGTAAAGAAATAGACAAAGTACTCAATCTTGGGGTGTCTGGGCACAGTCAGTTAAGCGTCCTACTCTCAATCTCGGCTTAGGTCATGATCTCACAGTTCATGAGTTTGAACCCCATATCAGGCTCCGCACTGATGGCGTGGAGCCTGCTTGAGATTCTTTCTCTCCTTCTCTCTGCCCCTCCCCTACTTGTGCTTGCACTCTCTCTCTCTCCCTCTCTCGTAATAAATAAACTAAGAAAAAAAAAAGTACTCAATCTCATCATAATCCGAGAAATGCAAACTCCCACCACAAAGAAATGATACTACATACCCAATATAATGGCTGAAACTTAAAAGCTGACCATATCTAAGTTGGTAAGAATATGGACCAAAGAGAACACATATACACTGGTGGTGGAAGTGTGAACTGTTTCCAGAGTTCAGACTGGCAGTTGTAGTGGGTTGAAGGGTGAGCCCCAAAAAGGCACGTCCACACGCTATCCTCCAGAACCTGCGAATGTGACGTGATTTGGAAAAAAATGACCTCCAAATGTAATTTAGTTAAGGAGCTTGAGATGAGATCCTCCTGGATCACCTGGGTTTACCCTAAATCCAACAACAAGTGTCCTCCCTCACAAGAGACAGCAGACAAGAAGACACGGACACAGAGGAGAAGACTATGGGAAGACAGAGGGAGAGACCGGGGCTATGTAACTACAAGGAATGCTAACAGAAGTAGGAATAGGAGGAAAAAGGGGAGATTCTCTTCAATAGCATTCAGATGGAGCATGGCGCTGCTGATACCTTGATTTCAGACTCTGAGCCTCCGGAACTGTAGGAACAAATTTCTATTGTTGTAACCCACCAAGTCTGGGATTTGTTACAGTAGTTCTAAGCAATGGACAGAGGCAGTATTCACCACAGTCGAACATACACGTTCACTGTGAATCATCAATCCTATTTCTACTCGACAGAAAACCAGGCACATGTATTCAGTCAAAAAACGTCAAAATAGGGGCGCCTGGGTGGCGCAGTCAGTTAAGCGTCCGACTTCAGCCAGGTCACGATCTCGCGGTCTGTGAGTTCGAGCCCCGCGTCAGGCTCTGGGCTGATGGCTCGGAGCCTGGAGCCTGTTTCCGATTCTGTGTCTCCCTCTCTCTCTGCCCCTCCCCCGTTCATGCTCTGTCTCTCTCTGTCCCAAAAATTAAAAAAATAAATAAAAAAAATAACACGTCAAAATAATATTCATAGCAGCATTATTCACAACAGTTGCAAAGAGAAAACCATTCAGATATCCATCAAAAATAGGATGGATAAATTGTTTAAAATTTAGGATGGATAGTCATTTCATTGAATTTAAATGAATGATATAAAGTAATAAAAATGAAAAACTACAGTGACACACAACATGAATTTATCTAATAAACACTATTTCGAACACAAGTTGACACAAAAGGATGCATTTAATTTCAGTTTATATTAAGTTCAACAGAGGCAAAACGATGGTATTACAAGTCAAGGTAATAGTTACCCTTGGGGGAGAGGGGGTGAGGTTGTGATTGGAAAGGGGCACAAGGGAGCTTCTGGGGTACTAATAATATCCCTCTCTTGTGGTGGATGGTAATTACACGGATGTGTTCACTCTGTGATAATTCCTCAAACTGAACACTTATAATTTATAGCTTGTTATATATATGTATACATCATCAAAATAATATTAAAAACAATTTAAAAAATAACTCAGTAATTAATGAAACGTACAAGAAATTACTAAGGACTTAGAAGATCTGAATAACTCAATTAACAAGTTTGTTCTAATAGGCATAACATAGAACCTTGTCCCCAAAGATATGAAATCACAATTTCAAGCACATGTGGAACATTTATAGAAACTGACCACATACGACAACACAAGCAGTGTTTTCAATGATAAATGGTGAGCTATATAAACCATGTCATGTTTATGGATGGTAAAATTTAATACTGTAAAGTTGAAAGAAAGACCAACCTCAAATTTATCTATGTATTTATTCAAATTCAAATCAGCTTTGTTTTCTGGAATTTGATGACCTGAAGTTAAAATTTACAAGGGAGAGTAAAGGATCAAGACTAGCCAAGAAAATTCTGAAGAACAAGAAGGTAGGCGAATTTGATGCACTTGATATCAAGATTATGCAAAAAGTAGTGACTTGATACATTTTACGTTGGTGCAGGAGCAGTAAACAGATCAACCAAGCAGAGAACCCAGAGAAAGACACACATATGTAGTAAAACTTGACATATGTCCCAGGTACCATTGATATCAATGGGAAGGAAGACAACCAGAAAGGTTAACAAAATAATAAACACACCCACTTAAAGGCCTCAGAGAGCTGAAAAGCAAGGAAGAATTACCAGGGCAATATCTGGGGAAGGAAAGGTCTAGAGAAGTGGGCACAGGATTTGGGGCCTCTTTCCCAGGGGTAACCGCTGAATCTGGAGGTAGCAGCTGAGAGCCCGAGGGAAATGGGTTGTAGTGAATCACCACCACTTTGCACCCAAAGTGAGGGTGTGCCCACGGAAACCTGTGTAGGCAGGGACTACCGCCCAGCTCTTTGGCCACCAGAAGACCTAAAGCGAAAACACCGACAAATAACAGAAGCTTCAGACACTGCTGATGGGAGTGTGAAATGGTGCATTCACTTTGGAAAATACTTTTGCCTTATCTACTGAAGTTAAAGATATGTATTGCCTATGGGCCTGCAATTCTTTTGCTAGGTAGATAGCCAACAGAAATGTGTGCCCATGTACATCCAGAGATACGTATCTGAATATTCACAGTAACATTATTTGTAATAACCGCATACTGGAAACACACACACAAATCTATAAACAGTAGAATGGAGAAACAAATGGTGGTATTTTCATGCAATAGAATATCTATGGCAATGAATGAATTACAAGTGAATAAATCATATAAAATGTATGCACCTTATAAGCATAATCTTGAGCAAAAGAAGCTAGGCACAAAAGTTTATATCAAAGTTCAAAAACATACCGTTTGATTCCCTTTGAATAAAAGTTAAAACACAAGGAAAAACGAAACTACAGGATTCAAGGATACATGTTTAAGTATTAAAACTAAAGAGAACAGCCAGGAAGGGGTTCCCTTAAAGAACAGTGGCCAACTGCTTGGGGAGGGGCATCAGAAGAGCTTCAGTAGTCTTGGCAATGTTCTGTTTCTTGACAAGGGTGCTGGACACACAGATACTTTGTGGTAACTCTGTGCTGTGTATTTTGAATTTGTGGACTCTTCTTTATATGTATGTATATATTTCACAGTTAAAAAGAAAACGGTAGGGGCGCTTGGGTGGCTCAGTTGGTTAAGCATCTGACCTCGGGTCAGGTCATGATCTCAAGGCTGTGCTGACAGCTCAGAGCACGGAGGCTGCTTCAGAGTCTGTGTCTCTCCCTCTGCCCCTCCCCTGCTCACACCGAGTCTCTCTCTCTTTCAAAACTAAATAAAGAAACATTAATAAAAAATAAAAAGGTAAGGTGGATGATGGATTTACTATTCAACAAACGGTATTGGGTCAATTGAACAGATATATAGCAAGAAAATATGAAATCCTTATCTGTCATACTCAAAAATCAATTATAGGTATATAGAAAACCTATGAAAAAGCAAAATCTTGTAACTTTTAATAGGTACTAAGGGATAGGTCTTCATATTCTAGGGGAAGACAAAGAATTCCCGAAGAAAATACAGTAATACAACCAATAAAGGAAATGAGTGAGCTGACTATATTAAGATGAAAACTCTTCCATAAGCAACAAGCAAAAAAGGCAACCCATGCACTGAGAGGTAATTTTTAACTCGCAAACAATAACCAGAATGAGTTTAAAAGGTGTGTATATTAGGGTGCCTGAGCATCCAACTCTTGATTTTGGCTCAGGTCATGATCCCAGGACAGTGGGACTGAGCCCCACATTGGGCTCCACGCTGAGCATGGAGACTGCTTAAGTCTCTGCTCTTCTCTCTCCCCCTCTCCCCTTCTTGCATGCCCTCTCTTTCTCTCTTTAAAATAATAAAAATAAATAAAGATAACTCCACTGGGGGTTGGAATGAGGGGGAGACAAGATGAGGGTGGGAAAAGGTAACCCACACTGAAAGCCACCTGCTGGCTGAGAAGTGTGTGAAACACAGTAGGGCCTGTGCACGCAACAGAACTAGATGGCGGTCTAAATAAGTGAATTAAAGCCACATGTAGCAACATAAAAAAAATAAATCTCAAGAACAATGCTGATGGAACAAAACCCACGATGTAAAATCATCTAAATAAAATTAATCATGAATATTAAGCATCCAATATTACATATTGCTTATTGACATATACATATGTAGTAAAAATGTGAAAAAAATATGCACAGGAATGATATATGCCAACTTGAGGCCAGTAACTTCTGGGGGAGGGAGAGAAATCAATCCGAGAAGGTTATACAAAGTCTTTAAATGCATCTGTATCATTTTATTTCTGTGAAGATACAGATTTAAAGCAAGTAAGTTCTCTAGAATTTTATGCTCTCCCGGATCACTGAAATCGTTTCTAAAAACAAACAAACTCCACTTCCTTAGCTCTTCTCGCCTTTATTCTTTTTTTTTTTTTTAATTTTTTTTTTCAACGTTTTTTAAATTTATTTTTGGGACAGAGAGAGACAGAGCATGAACGGGGGAGGGGCAGAGAGAGAGGGAGACACAGAATCGGAAACAGGCTCCAGGCTCCGAGCCATCAGCCCAGAGCCTGACGCGGGGCTCGAACTCACGGACCGCGAGATCGTGACCTGGCTGAAGTCGGACGCTCAACCGACTGCGCCACCCAGGCGCCCCTTCTCGCCTTTATTCTTATTACATCGAGCTATGAGTTTAGACCACGTGGCACTGGCCCATGACAGACTTTGATGTTAAGGCACCACTTTACACGGACAGAAGCTTAAGGGACAGCCCTAGGAATGCTTAATATTTGCTTTCCTGGGGGCATGTTATTGTGGATATAACTTACTCCCTCCCACAGCATCTCTTTGTGAAGGTACAGGAGTAGCTCGGTACCAGAAGCAGCTAACTCGTTTTAAAGACAAATGAATCTTCTAGCAGGCCACAATTACCTCCTTTTCTTGGTTGCTAAGAGATGCTTAACTACACTTGTGAACTGCTGCTAAGACAGGTACCTGGTTCTGCGATTTGTATTTCAATTCTTAATCTCACCCTCCAATCCTTACTGTCCTTTCATACAGACTTTTCAGGTGATTTACTTTATCCTCCTGTGTGTGCGTATTTGTAGACACATGCATGCTAATCGACAGCCATAAGGGGAAACTGTCATAAATTTTATTGTATTAAAATTTAATACAATAAAATTTATTGTAATAAATAAATAAATAAATTTATATAAAATTCATTGTAATAAAATAAAATTTATTGTATTAAAATTTAATACAATAAAATTTATGACTCCATCAAAAGACACAATTAAGAGAATAGATGGCAAGCTGCAAAGCAGATGTTTGCAGTACGTACAACAAAAGGCTCACATCCACAGCATGTAAGGAACTCCTAAAAAGCAGCAGGAAAATGATAGATAATCCAAACGAAAAATGGACAGAGATGTTATAAATGACAGAGCTAAAATTCCAACCTGATCTTACTTTATTTTAAAACAATTATTGTTTCGCTTATTATTTGTTAACACTCTCCCGAGCCACATCATCAGTCACTGTTTTACCCCATGGTCATGGTAGAAAATCTTCCAAATTATTTTCCTTTTTGAGGGCGGGGTTAATAACCTTCCCTATAATAATTGTATGTATATCATTCTAGAGATCAGATTATACTAAATACACTCGTCAGCAATCCGCCTTTTTCATATAATTCATCCTATAAAAAATATTGCATTGATTGTACCAGTATGGCTTCAATGAAGAATTTGAAAGATTTCCAATATACAGACACACGAGTAGTGTCCACATGTGGCTGGTTTGCCACACGCTTACCAGCAGGAAGTACATGTCCCTGGTTCAAACTCATAAATGGTGATCAGAAAACTTTCTCCAAGCTTCCTTCAAGTCGTACGAGCAAAGAAGTTGAGGAGTATAATAATATGGAAACAGAAAGCCTGAAGGATGAAAGGGGTGAGGGAAGGGGTTTCAAAAAGGAACAAGTGGCTAAAAATGAACAAAGGAATGTGGAAAAGGGAAGAAGAGTTAAATATAAAAAAAAAAAAAGTAGGACGTCTTTCAGGAAGAGCCTTGTTAATCGGGCCATGAATCTGAGCCAAGTATACCAAAGTCTGAGGAGCAAGATCAAGTTTCTGATTTCATAATTTAAGATCAATACAGGATGGGAGAGCCAACCCAACTGAGAGCGGGTATCGTAACTCGGCTCTTACTTTTAACTACTTCTAAGTTTCCTATAGGTCTTCCCTTTGAGGTGCAATTTCTTTTCTCAAGTTTTAGTCATTTTCCCTGCCAATGCTGAATTTTATATGAAGAAAATCCCCAAAACTCACTTGGGAGTTTTTGGAACAGAACAAAGTCCAGGGTTCACACCGTTAAAGAAAATGTTCAGACCGTGGGTTGTACCTGAATGACTTCAAAGGGGCTTCATTTTAAAACCTAAGAGAAGAGAAATATTTCCGGGTTCAAGAATAAATGTTTAGGGAAAGCATTGCTGGCGAATCTATCTTGGTTCAAAGGAGCGCTTGGGGTGTGGGATCTACCTTGGTATTGTATCAAAACTAAAGCTTAATGGGTTGTGACCATTTCAAAATTTAATTTAATTTAAGTTAGAATGGCACATTCGAAAAGAAAAGTGGAGGAGAAAAAAGCTGGACAGTCTAGGAACCATGGTCTGTAAGACGGCCCCCGAGTCAAAGTCTGAGAAATTATCATCGTATTTGTGCTCAGATATTCATGTAACAGAAAACCAGAAAAATAAAGACTAAAAGAGAGAGTGCGGATACATGTTGATAAGCCTAAATGTGTTATGGGAATGCTTCCTGTGGGCTGCGGGCTCTCACGGGCGCTTAAATAATGTAGGCACCGAAGGATTACAGTAGAGCAGCTGGCTCGTGCTGATGTGTTATCAGAGGGAAAAGAAGACAGTAAAGACAATATGCAAATCTACGTGGCACTGCAACCCTGCTCGATCTCACTCACTATTGGGTGATGTGTGTCCCTCTCTGGAGGAAAAAAATAATAATAACAAAATTAATTCCCCAAGCTCCAGGAAGGCTGAGAATCTGGAAAGACGAAAGCACATCTGCATAAAAACTTGAAGATTGACACCAAAAGTCTTAGAAACATGAAAAGCAACAGCAATAATCCAAAGTACTTTCAGCTGGTTTTGCCTGCGGCCCGCACTGCCTTTTCCAGAGTTCTCCAGGACCAGAGGGGAGGCTGATAGTACCCATTTCCAGGTGTTTCTCGCACATACATACCAAAGGAGGTACCACAAGGTCTGCTTTGGATTAAAGTTATGGACACCAGATTTCAAAACCAAGAACAAAATGTTTCAGGAGTTCATTTCAGTTTTGTCTCACCAAAACCAGAGAATTTGGGGAAAGGAGAATGCTATAGTTCTGAATTCCCTTAATGATTTAAGGAAGTGGAGAGCCAAAGGCATTTTCATGTATTAGTCCTCCCCCCCCACCAAAAAAAGACTGTGACTACATTCTGACATTAAAAAATATTTTTGACAGTGTTCCCTAATTACCAACAGTGATGGCTGTGGCTAGCAGGAAGTAATTAATGAGTGGCATTGCTCTTATTATGCTTAAGATCATCTGCAATATTGCCAACAGACTTGACTTAAGGTCTGAGAAAAGAGCACCATGAAATGGCTTTGATCTCATAGAATTACAAGGTAGGCTTTAAGAATATTCCCAAGTGGGGTGCCTGCGTGGCTGAGTGGGTTAGGCTTCTGACTTCGGCTCAGGTCATGGTCTCACGGTTTGTGAGTTCAAGCCCCACGCCCGGCTCTGTACTGACAGCTCCAAGCCTGGAGCCTGCTTTGGAAATGGTGTCTCCGTCTCTCTCTGCGCCCCCCACCCCCCACCTTTCATGCTCGGTCTGTCTCTCTCTCTCTCAAAAATAAATAAACATGTTAAAAATTTATTTTAATAGTCACAAGTGATCAGGGAGTCCTAAAGAGAAAATAATAGATTTATTATCTTAATTTGTAGCATAATGCATCACCAAGGAATAAACGAAACTGGCAAAATATTTTTAGATGCATGTAATGCCTGTACATTGAATGGCAAGTTACTGTGGAGACTTTAGTTATGGTATCTGATCATCAAAACAATGTCATCTTATTCTAATTAATATAATATACTATTACACAAAAACTAGATATCCATGAGCAATGTCAGGTAAAAACTAGGATAAATAGAGAGAGCCAAAGCATAAGAGACTCTTAAAAACAGAACAAACTGAGGGTTGATGGGGGGTGGGAGGGAGGGCAGGGTGGGTGATGGGTATTGAGGAGGGCACCTTTTGGGATGAGCACTGGGTGTTGTATGGAAACCAATTTGACAATAAATTTCATATATTGAAAACAACAACAACAACAACAAAAAAACCCCAAAAACCAAACTAGGATAAATAATCTGTAATGTCCAGATAATTGAAGAACTGAATTTATGTGGTAGAATCAGGTGATGACCTACCTAAGGAACTGAGGTAAACTGATGAGCATTAAGTCACAATATATATATATATGTCTTTACAGATACAATGTACTTGGCTTGTATAAAATGTGGATAAAGAAATGTGTACTGATAAACATTTCCATTTCTCTAGCTAAAATGTAAACAGTGACATAAGAAATAAAACTATGTGTGCTTCTTACATCTTCTGTGTAGTTGATAAATTTTATTTTACTGGACAGCAAACTAGAGAGATCATGTCCCATATAACGAAGGCCTTCCTCTCCTCTTACTCTCTACCCAACAAAAGCACATCTCTTTTATGAGGCCCTTCTGGGCAAAGTTCATTTTGTTTTTCATTTTTTGTATCTCTTTAGATGCCCAGTACCTAGCACATAGTAGATAAGCCCTCAAAACATTTTCTATCTTGATTCAACATTTGAAGAAATCAGAAAAGCTGTCTTATTCTGTTCCCAACTATGATATGCACTACATTCAAAATACTATATCCAAAGATTAAGGAACAACCACTGAACACAGATATGAAGACAGAAATACATATAGAGAGATTATAGTTAAAATTCTGATGGTACTTGCTTACCTTAAATCTTGGGAACTGACTGCCTTGTATTTTAGCTTGCTTTTCAGGCACTTTTCATGGTAGCTACAGAGGGCAAGTGGCTGATAAAACATTCTTAAAAAGTTACTTGTTTCAAAAGCCCATAACTTGTAACCCTGAAAAGATTCTGAAATGCATGAATAGGTGAATAGGTAACTCAGCTCTATATGGGATATTGGTTCCTGAACTTTTTTGTTTTTTATTTTTTGTGGAGGAAGGGAGGGGGGGAGGAGGGAGGATCTTAAGCGGGCTCCACACGCAGCATGGAGCCTGACACAGGGCTGGATCCCATGACCCTGGGATCATGACCTGAGCGGAAATCAAGAGTCGGACGCTCAACTGACTAAGCCACCCAGGCGTCCCTCCTGAACTCTTTATCAATCCTACATACAAGAGAAATGCTATAAAGGACTGCATATTTATTTTGATACAGATATTAATGCTTCTAGAAAAATAAAATATTTAAAAGGACCAGAAGCCAACATTCTTCTTTACCAAAAAATGTATAGTATGGAAAGTGTATTTTAATATGTCAGACTGTGTTTTAATCAGCTAGTGGAGATATCTCACTTCCTTCTCTTTGTTTTTTATCCTATCAGAAGGATATTTAATATTTACTGTTGGCAGGTCTGCAATGTCTGCCTCTAACAGGATGTCAGGAATCTTTTCCATTCCCCCAACACACACGCACTGAACTCCCGCTAGAAGTGAGTTTTCTATGCCCCTGCATTATTCTCCATAGTCAATTCTGACTCATCAAGACTTTATCATCCTCAAAATCCGTATTTATACCTGTTAGGATTTCATGTAATGGGGAGAAGAGTATAAATACTGAATCAGTTCTCCACACAAGCATATCAAGGGTATTTTTCCAATCATTCACTGCTTAGCAGAGATAGAATTATGCCACAGTCTATAGAATTCTGTAAGAGCCGAAGGGCCACGTCACCGAGACACTTCTTGGCTCCACAATGAACTGATTCAGAACCCAGCTGCAAAGTCACTCACATGTGCCAAGAGAGGTTTTGAGTACTCTTTGGGACCCACCCAACACCCAAACAATGATTTAAACAAAACGAAAACAAAACAAAACAGGCTGACTGGCTCCAACCCTCCCAGCTCCATCCTGTAGGAAGAGTAGGAAAAGGGCTAGAAAAAGATGTGAGGGTTAGCCTAGGGGTTTCCATGTTATTTTCATTTTCTGAGTGTTAAAAGTATAAAATAGGGTCAAATTAAACCTGAACACACGGGCCTGCTCACACATCTGACAAAAGAGTTTACCGTTCTCATTACACCATGTGCTAGCACAGGGTTATTTTTATTATTTAAAAAATCCCCAACCCAGTAGTCAAAATGCAGTGAAATAAGTTTACCCCATGCTCCACACCCTGCATCCTCTTATTTGTCTCAAGTATTAAAATGATAATCCATTGCCTGTCCAAAGAGCACTCACCTCATTGTCCGACTCCACGAGAACTTGATCATATTCACTAAGCGCTACTAGAAACATGATAGAGGTGACATTTTCAAAGCAGTGTATCCATTTTCTTCTCTCTGACCTCTGGCCCCCTACATCGACCATTCTGTAAGGTTAACAATATTTATATTAATAGCATGTAAAGAAAAAAATTCAACATAAATATAGCTTTACTTATACTCTTAGGAAAAACACACTCTCTAAAAAGAATGGTCACCCAAGTCGATTCAATGACTTATTAAACATCTACTGATTTTCTGTTACCTAACAGTCAAAGTCAAGACATTCCGGGTAATAAGCCGCTGTGGCTACAAGAAAGTTATCTGATGTGTGTGAAAATGATAACTTTGCAAAAAATCCGGGACTGAAGTCAAGCAAAATGGTGTTTTACCTAATCGTGCACAAAAGAGTCAGGAACAAAATATGGTTTGTGGTAAGCTACAAGGGCAAGTACTGACTTCAGTTTCTTTTTCTGTGAAGCGAGAATGAAGATCCTGTGTATTTCTCAAGGACACTAGAAAGGACTGTAAATACATTTAAAAGATACAAGATGCTATGTATTTCAATATGGGTGTGTGTGATGCTTCAACTAAGTGCAAACAGGACTCCACTGATACTTTATCCAAAGGGCATTGTGACTTGCTTTCTCCTTCCAATGTTGGCAATAATTTGGGACAAGTCCAGCCATGTTGGGTAACCTGACTCAACTGGCCTTATGCACAAACCAACTTGTTAACCTGCTACAAGTCAGGTGTATAGAATGTCAAGACGCTGTAAGAGGCATCATTCGAGCTCCTTCAAGGATGTGTTTTTAACACAACTGTGTGCTAGTTACTAGTTAGGAACCACCAACGACATCAATTAATTTGAGTTTTAATGTTCGTATGAAAATATCAAGCAATACCTGGTACTGAATCCGAGTTGCTTCACACTGTTCAATCCGTATCTCAACTAACACGTGCACCACATTTGTGGGATAAAATGCTATCAGAGAATGAAAGCTGTAGGTACACAAGTTTGAGAGTAGGGCTCTTGGAGCATTTCTTAAAAACTGCAGTTATTCCTGGTGTCTCTCTGCCTCCAAGCATTAAACATAAACTAAGAAATCGAGGATCGTCTAGGGACTGCTTCTCAAAGTTCTCTAAGGCAAAGAAGAGATATTTAAGGGGCAAAGCAATGGATTCAGGGAGACCTATAAACTATGGACATCAAAACTAAAATTCTTAAGTTTTTAGAAATATTAAATCCTAGCTCTTTCCCCATGCCAAACAAACAATTCGCTACTCATTCACATGAAATCCTCATTCTATAAAACCCTGTCACTCTGAGCCCTGTAAGATGCTTCTGATTGGTGGCAGGGAATTACTCTTCTTGGCCATTACTTTTACTGCGGTGGCAAAAACGTCCTCTACAGCTAGTGTACGTGGTGTAATAAAAACGAGATGCTTCAGAATTCATTAATAATTATAAAACAATGAGGAGATGAAAATCTCTACGAAATGCCCTACATTTTCTGAAAGTATTCTGTCGTACAGTTATAAGAGGAAAGAAATTTGGGTGTTCCCAATGAAAGATCTTTAAATGGCAGGAACTCAAAGCTTAAGTGATCCAGAATGCTGGAACTATAAGGAACGCTGGCGATCATCTAATGCAACCATTTTAGAGATGAAAAAAAGGAGGTTCAGAAATATTTCCAAAACATCACCCCCTTTACGGATATGTCTATGAGTGTGGCATTTGGCGGTCAGGCCTAACTGTAGGGCAGAGACTGATTCGACTAAAGTCCAGAGTACTTTGTCAGGGAATGACAGACAGCCTGCTCATCTGAACCACTGTGGAGTCACTCAGGTCACATTAACTCCTATTTCACACCCCTGTAGCGTATGTAGTTGTCTTCAATGGCATAGGCTTCCCCAAAGAACTCAACTCTCTGTGCTCAAAGACATATTCACACGGTTTCATTTCTCAAAGCACAATGTGGTTTGTACTCTAACTAAAAGTACAACCGAGTGATTAAATGAAAGCATATTATTTTTCTCTTCTTAAAAAAAAAAAATTAGAACACTTCTGAAGTATTACCCACACAGAACAGTAACAGAATTTTTCATTCTTTTTTCCTACATACATTTAGACTGGGCTAACCAATCCATTTTCAAAATGACATATTCTGAAATTTTTCAAGCAAGTTATTTTAGGAATATGAAACACCCCGTATTGTTATTGCAGCTGAAGAATTTTGCATTGGTACCAGCACGCTTGGGAAACAACACGAAAGCTTGTGACAGCATATAGTTTCTATTATTAGTAGGGCATAAGATCATTCATGTATTATACAAATCTAAAAATCTATCCTCACAGTTAAAATGATTCTCAAAGAGTAATAGGATCAATGTTTAAGTGACTGATTTTGTTCCACCCCCAGCAAACTAAGATTTCATTGATTTCTTTGTGATCGAATTTGAAATGAGACGCCTGCCCACACACCTTTCCTCCACTTCCTCTTTCTGGAACACGTTATTTTATTTGTGTGTCTAATGATAATAATTGGTATAAAGGTGATATTGTTTCAAAGTCTACAACGGATTTCAGTATTTGTAGAGTTCACCAAATGTACTCAAGGCATAGGAGCTGGAAGGTGGGTTTTATGGACTCATTTACTACCTGAAAATGACACTTTGTAAGTCAAAGGGGTATTCGATGATCCCTGTGGTGGGGACTCGAACTCTAAGCACATCTTGTTGCGTAGGCAGGTAGGCGGGGTCGGCAACACGGTCCAAGTCATTAAGATAGCTGGAGGAGGGAAGACACAATGAGAAGGTTAGGACACCATCAGGCCAAATCTGCCTATGGAAATGGAAGGGCAAAAATAAATCCTAACAGGTAGAGAAGAGAAAGAAAAATTTCATCAAGTGACAGAGAAATCTGGAAAGTTGAAAGGTAAAGTCAACCTTCCATTAGTCACAGCAAGGTTACCCATCTATGGATTACTTGCTTCACAGGCTTTCTGATGCCTTCTCTTACTATCAGAACCCATACAAAAAGTAGAGGGGGAAAAGAAAAGAAATTCAATGAGCTTTCTACCTTCTACTTGTTTAGCAGGTCTGATGGGTAAAGCAGGAGGTTAAAGCAAATAGTTTTTGAATTACTTACATAAATTTTATTTGTCTATTTGTATAAATAAACAGATAACAGTTACATATGAGGTCAGGATATATTCATATATAAGACTTGCTTGGCCCTGGAGAGGATGGGCACAGATATGGTTTCAAGCATATATATTTGTATTTTTCATAAATATATAAATAAATAAATAAATATAAATATATATATATATATATATATATATATATATTTTTTATTTTTTATTTTTTTTTTTTTTGGTCTTTTTGCAGAACATCAGTCTTTTCCTGGAATGTATTTCCTCATTCCCCTAAGAGAGGACAGCAGCATACCATGTCTTAAATTCTGTCCAAAGCTGAAGTCATATGTAATTAATGTGAAGCCACAAGATTTGAGATTTCTGGTTACTGAGGTAACAATGTCTAAGGTCAGATATTTCCAGTGTTCAGAGTCATCACACCTAAGCTTTAAATTTATCTGCTTATATGATACTTCTCCATTCCTTAAAAAAAAAAAAGCTTTTCATTTTGAAATAATTTTAGACTTACAAGAAGTCACAAAATTATCACAGAAAATTCCCCCGTACCCTTCACCCAGCTTTCCCCAATAACGACTTACATAATGACAACATACTATCAAAACCAGAAAACTGATATCCATCCACTACTATTAACTTAACTACAGACCTTATTTAGATTTCACCAATTCTTTCTTTTTTTCTTTCTTTTAAGTAGGCTCCACACCCAGGGTAGAGCCCAACGTGGGGTTTGAACTCATGACACTGTGATCAAGACATGAGCTGAGATCAAGAGTCAGACGCTTAACTGAATGAGCCACCCAGGCAACCCCTAGATTTCACCAGTTCTTAAACACACACATTTGTGGGGGGAAGTGCATAGTTCTATGACATTTTATCACATGTAGAGATTCGTACAATCCCCAACACAATCAGGATACAGAATTGTTCTGCCAGCCGCAAAGAAAGTGTCCTGTGTGCTACCTCCCCTAAGTCTGGCAACCACACATATGTTCTCCATCAGAGTAATTTTGTCACTTGAAAAATTTTATGTTCCATTTACTTTTCGTTCTCTCAAGTTGCAAAAAAAAATATTTTGCAACTCTGAGAATGACATGATTTGATATAATTAACAGCCAACTGGTGAAAAGGACTGGTCTGCATGGCACCCTAATGATTTCAAAGACTTGCTACTCTCCTTGGCCCTGGAAAGGATGGGTGGGCACAGATACGGTTTCAAGCACGTAACTACACAAGTGTAGACGCACAGTAACTCACAAGTAAACAAGATTTAAAGAACAGATGGCCCCATTCACTGAATGAGAAGGGATTACAATCATAACACCTTTACGCCCACAAACAAGACAGTAAGTTTTGATATACACAACATGAGATGTCTGGTGCAGAGTGTGTTATAAATCACCAAGTGCACACTCAGTTGACATGTCCTAGGTAGGGGAAGGATTCTGTCTCACACATCGCTATACCTGCCTTAGTACCTAAAAGAGTGCCTGGCAGATAGTCTTATATGAATATTTTTGGGATGGATAGATGGTTTTCCTCTGCTGGTATTTAGTTTTACCATTATTTAAATACCACGGTTACCAGTGGTGTTTCCATATTAATTATATTATTGAATTTGAAACTGCTTGTTGACAAGAAATATTCCATTAATTCTCCAAGATCGATGCATCATTAAAAATAGTAGAGCTAAGAGACTTCAACAAGGAAATAAAATAACTGCTTTTTTGGAGGCATATCAATGGTTTGAGACAAAAAAGGATCATCTTGGAAATTCCTAATGCAAAGCAACTAAGTAATTAGTATTCTAGTGGCCTTACCCAAAACACATCAATGATTCTCTAGCTGGCAATTAGCTCTCTACTGACTGATAGAAACCAGCCTCATATCTTCAGTTATTATAAAAATGGCCGGAGGATGAAGACAGGAAGGCTGAGACAATACTGGTGTGGGGGACAGGAAGAAAAATGGACAGGATCCAGAATTTTAGTCAGTATCTTGGCATGGCCTTGGAAGTATCTGATGGGGTTAACAAGCCATGTTTTGGAAGCTGGTTTATATCTCATTCTACAGATAAACCGGCTCATCACACTATAAATGCAAAATCAGTTGGCTAGTCAGTAGAGATGGAGTTTTCTGATTTACCAACCACATGACTTGAAAAACTTGAATGCACATTCTGAAACCCACAAGACCATCATTTATTTAACTACCGTCTATAAAAATCAATTCAGAGAAATCAGAGAACTTCTAATTTACATTGGCAAGCTGGCTCAGAAATATGCTACCCAATAAACTATTTCTACTCACTTAATACAATTCACAGAGGTCAAATGGAGGGTGGCTAATTCTTGTACATAAGGTACTGTCATGTCCCCGCAGTAAAGAGAAATCATGGCTTTCTGATTCTCAAAGTACTAAACAGGCTACTCGTTGCCACTCCACTTTTAAACACAAATGTGTATTTGCACAGGAGAATTTAAAGTATCATCACATGAAGTGGGAAATTATCTATCACACTGCACATGATGGGGCAAAGACAGAATCAGGGTACTGATTCCGCAACCAAAAAAGACACGTAAAAGGACTTACTGACTGCCCTAAAAATATTGCCCATGGGGTGTCTCTGTGAACCAAGGGCACTACTAAAACACTAGCTGAGTATCTAAAGCATTCATACTTGCAAGAGTACTTTTCCTTCTTTATCTTTCTTTTGCTCCTTTTCTCTTTTTTTATAAAGGTTTATTTATTTTTGAGAGAGGACCCGCGAGCTGGGGAGAGGCATGGGGGGGGGGGGGGGACAGAGGATCCGAGGCAGGTTCTGTGCTGACGGCAGCAAGAGCCCAATGCGGGGGCTTGAACGCATGAACCCGAGATCATGACCTGAGCCGAAGTCGGATGCTCAACCGACTGAGCCACCCAGGCACCCCTCTTTTGCTCCTTTTCACTGTCAGTGTAGTTCACAGAAAGTAACAACCACCTCTTAACAAACTTAGACTGAGCACTTACTTGCTGCTTGCCACACTGGGTTCCGTCTGTTCACTGCCCAGGTGGCAAGAGCAAGGAAATAACTACTGAAGATGCTCCCTACATTTCTGACTAAATGAACTGCACTTCTCGCTTGACATTCTTTTGGCTTTGCCTCCGTTGGGTGGTGGAGAAGGATTGAAGATGCGTTGTGGACAGTGAAACAGGCAAAATATGTATGCAACCAAGACCCGCAGTTTCCAGGGCGCCTGGATGGCTCAGTCGGTTAAATGCCTGACTATTTTTTTTATTAAAAAAAATTTTTTTTAGTGTTTATTTATTTCTGAGACAGAGAGAGACAGAGCATGAGTGGGGGAGGGGCAGAGAGAGAGGGAGACACAGAATCCGAAACGGGCTCCAGGCTCTGAGCTGTCAGCACAGAGCCTGACGCAGGGCTCGAACTCACAGACTGTGAGATCATGACCTGAGCCGAAGCTGGACACTTAACCGACTGAGCCACCCAGGCACCCCCAAATGTCTGACTCTTGATTTCAGCTCAGGTCATGAGCTCTCTTGGGATTCTCTGTCTCCCTCTCTCTGTGTGCCTCCCCTGCTCTCTCTCTCAAAATAAATAAACATAAAAAAAAAAAAAAAAAAAAAGACCTGCAGTTTTCACTGCCAGGAGTGGGCCAATGAGGAGAGCTTGCTCCTGTGTAAGCCCCACCCATGTGCTCCCTTGGCTCTGGGCTCACAGCACTTTCTGCATTTCACGGCTGCTTAGGGGAAAAAGCCACTCTGTTCCTTTAGAAATGGGGTTACAGGGCAGAAGGGACCAGCACATCCTCATGTGTTGATTCCTGACACATTGTGAGGGAAGGTAATAGAAGAGTCTCTGAACTGAACTGTGCTTTACATCGAAGCATCTCATATTCTGAAGAAACACTTGGGTGGAATATGCCGGTTGGGCAGGGGGAGGGGGGTGCGGGGGAAGAGGTTCATGGTGGATTATTCCATTCATTTAACCTTTTACAAAGAAACACTGAGGTCTGAACAAATTTATATTGCAGAGTAAATTCAGAAAGTTAATTATAGCTATAATTTGTTTTGTAGGAATGATTCTGAGCGGCTGCTGAGGTCATTCTCAGGGTGTTGCTATGGTAACAGGCACAAGGTACATTTCCAAGGCAATGTATGTGTAACAAGTGGCTGGCAGGAGCTCTCTCCTGATGTCAGGGAGACAGATCTC
The DNA here is from genome assembly GCF_028018385.1 of Neofelis nebulosa. Classification (NCBI taxonomy): domain Eukaryota; kingdom Metazoa; phylum Chordata; class Mammalia; order Carnivora; family Felidae; genus Neofelis; species Neofelis nebulosa. Next base: position 76,021,750 of record NC_080793.1, on the reverse strand, counting down.
CCATGGTATACACGGGACTTCTTTAACTGTCTAGGAGACAAGACATATGCAAGAGTGCTAGAAAATGGGAGGTTTAGTGGATAAAACTCACCTCACTCCCATCCATCCATCCAATAACTTGTCATCGCTTTGAGATATTTCTAATTGATAACTTGGTAAGTGATTAAAAAAAAAAAAAAGTCCTCACTATTTTTCCACGTGTGTTTGTCCCGTCAGGGTTCTCACACTCAGTGCAATCAGGGACCGTGACTACCTTTGTTTGTGTCTGGTCACCAACACTTAGTCGAAGGACTAGACACAGCGGCAGGTGCTGAACAGGGGACAAACTGAAACAATTTGGTGGAAAATGCTGTAGTGGTTAGAACAGCAAGTTACACCTTTTAGGAGAAAACACAGGAGTAAGGGGGTTGTTAGCTACCTATGTAATTACCTGGCTGGGATATTACTCGCCTGCATCATGTAAGAACTAAATTTTGAATTTAAATGCCTCTGACGAATGTAGAGACAAGACAGAAAGGAAAGGCATCATCTATTTAATTTCATTTAGCAGCTGTACTTCCTGCTCCTCTCTAGGTCCTGGCCAGAGAATGATATAATTTGTATATCTGCTTTATGCTTGTCAATATCAAGCTTTCAGGCCTTGGAATTCCCTCTAACCCTGGGCAAATGGAGAGTGGTACTTTACAGACAGAAAATTCTCACACACTCTCCTTAATGGAAGAAACGGGTTTCTGATGGTTTTCAGTGAAAAACAAGGCAATAAGAAAACTCATGTAGTAAAATTTCAATAGTTTCTTTCCTACCATGAGAAAAATGCAGGGTCATCTAGAAATCACTGATACATTTTGACCATGACATTCTCATAGGTGCTAAGGCCAGGAGATTCCCAGGACATAATCCCTGCCTTCAAGAAGTTTACCGACTTGTGTCAAGAAAAGGGTTATACAAAGAGGCAAAATGGTGAAGTTTATTAGGGATAGAATGAACATTCACATATTTTGGACAGAGTCATTTTCTGGGAACTTGTTTGAACTGTCTCTAATCCTTGGTGATTATCCACAAAGCACCCTTCTGTAGTATGAGTGATTTTATTAAGGAAATCATGCCCATTAATTTATCATCACACCTTGTAGCTGCTAAATTCTTTATATATTTAACTTCAGGGTCACCTCTGGCTACAAAAAAAATAAGAAATTCAGAAATAGGATATAATTACTTTAAATGATTAAAAATATAGGAGAAAAGCTTAACTGTCCCTAAAATAAAAGCTCCAATCAAAATAATTATGGCATTTTCTCTCTTGAATGTTTTTTAAAAAAAAATTCCAATTATTCCTCTTTTTTGACAATAGGTTGTCAATAACAGTTTTGAGTTCACCTTCCCATTTAATTTATGCTCCAATCTGACATGTAACGAGAGCCTGTTTTTGACAGAAACATCTTTTTAGAATCGAAGAGAAAAAAACCCACCACCTATGACTGGAAGGGTAATTGAAAAGAAATTAGAAATTAAGTGGCTTTTTTTAAAGGCAAGAAACATGAATAAAATTCAGAGATGACTCAGCAGGTAAACTATATCACATTACAGCTGTGGTTTAAAAAAAAAATGTAGTAAGTTACAGGCATACAACCCTCAGCAATTACACCAAAAGGGGGAATACCTGTGGGTGGTAAGTGAAAAAAGAAATCTCTGACATTTGGTATAAATCCAACCAAACATAGTAAGATAGATGAATAGCTCCTCGGAGTAGTTAACCTGCTATGGGCTGGTGCCTCGCATATGTGCCCGCATCCTTCAATTCCCGTGGAAGGGCCTGCTCTCAACAGGCTGCATTTATGACGGATTTGCAGCTCAAGTCAGACATTAAAAGGAAGTTCTGGCACAGAAAATGGCTCCGGGTAGAATTTCACATTTTTAATTATTGAAAAGAAGGTTAGAAAAACTAGGTCGGCTTCATCAAAAAACCTAAGAAGGCCTCATTGTAAGAGGAACAGTCCGAGGGGAGTTCAAAGCTGGATCACGCCAGGAGATCTTCTTTGACACTGTCCAAAGCAGCTGAAGCTAAGGAGACAACCAGGAACACGTGATTCCCGTACAGGTACCATGTGACCACAGGGGCTCGAAGGCAGAAAATAAAAAAGACAGTCAAAGCGAACGTTCAAAGAACAACATGGAGGGAAGTAACAGTTCTGCGAAACTGCCAGTCGCCGGGGGCAGTCAAGTACAGGGTCTGGTGCCCAACCTCCTGCATCTGGCAGGTCTTGTTGCAGAAAGGAACCTGCCTGGCCATCTGGTTAGGCTGGTTAGCTGCACAGGATTACTCATTACGCAAACGCTCCCATCCCGTGAAGAGCTCATTTTGTGGGGGGGCAAACCAACTTTCCTCCTTCATTTTTAACACATGGCACACCATGATCAGCGTTCAAGGAAGGGCAGCATGTATCACGGGGACTTGGGTCCTGAGGAGTTATTTGTTTTCAGTACAAAATTACAGATTTAAAACAAAGATCACCCAGTGGTAGCAAGTAGGTGATATCCTTATGGTTTATGAAAACAACTCAAGGGAGAATATTCTGGGGCATAAAAGAGAAGTCTAAGAAATCATGCATTTCAATTATCCTTGGCCAAAGAACTAAACCGACTCAGGAAAGCAGATTTGTAAAAGTAAATTAAGTGTCTCATAAAAAGATCCTATCGCTGCGTCTGTTAAATAGTTTCAGGTTCTTAGGAATCTTATACATGGTTAGTTGATACGAATGCTTCAAATAAAGAGCCCATCGATGTCAAATGGAAAATGGGCCAGGCAACTTGTGCGTCTGCTTGGGTCATGGAGATAGATTTTTCAGTCTGTTGCTCAAACAAATAAATCGATCTTATAATTAAAAGCAAAAGCAAGGGGCGCCTGGGTGGCTCAGTCGGTTAAGCGGCCGACTTCGGCTCAGGTCATGATCTCGCGGTCCGTGAGTTCGAGCCCCGCGTCGGGCTCTGTGCTGACAGCTCAGAGCCTGGAGCCTGTTTCAGATTCTGTATCTCCCTCTCTCTGACCCTCCCCCGTTCATGCTTTGTCTCTCTCTGTCTCAAAAATAAATAAACGTTAAAAAAAAAAAAATAAATAAAGCAAAATGAGAAAAGAGAGAAGAGAAAGAGAAAAGGGAAGGAAGAGGCCTTTTCCAATTTGCTGGTCTGGCTTTCTGCTTTATTTGCCTTTTATGTGGTAACTTTCAAAGCTGCTGACTAATTCTGACAAAATTTTTACACTTCTAAAACATATCAAGAGGGGCGCCTGAGAAGCTCAGTTAAGCATCAGACTCCTGCTTTTGGCTCAGGTCATGATCTCACCATTCGTGGGATCAAGCCCCCCATCAGGCTCTGTGCTGACAGCACAGAGCCTGCTTGGGATTCTCTCCTTCTCCCCGTCTCTCTCAAGATAAATAAATAAATATGAAAAAAAGTAAAACAAAGCAACTCAAGAAACATCAGAAAACTGCTTTTTATCCTTGCCTGCTTGTCCTGAAATGTAATGATAGTGCTTAATTCAGTTAATCTACACAAATTTATTGAAAATCTGTTATATGTTAAAGCTAATGCACTCTGTGTGTGTCAGAGGGAGGGGGGCTGGCACAGGGAGCTGGTACAAAATACTTAAGATATATATATCCTTTGCCTTGAGGGACGGGAGGCTACCTGGGAAGCTAAGATAGCACAGATGAATCAATTAAGAAATAATTAAGTGCCAAATTGTGAGCTGCTAACTATGAAGGCCATAAGGAAGGAGAGATGATTATGAACTGTAGTCACGAGAGAATAGTGTGGAGAAGTGGGGGATGAGTTACACTGAGCAGACAAAATGAGATTTGGGTAGGCAGAAACGAAGAGAAAAGAAAGATGGGAAGAAATTAGGAAAACCCAGAAGTTACTTACTTTCTTACTATTCAGTCATTCATCCAATTACTTTCTCCGAAAGTCTACACTGAAAGCTAGGTACTGTGCAAACATGGAGTGCCAACCATAAAATTAAAAAAAAAAAAAAAAAAAAGATGCGAGTCCTGTCCTCAAGGAGCTTGTAGTCTGGCAATGGAGATGAATGTGCTTTAAATAACTACACTACAAGGCAGGGGCGCCTGGGTGGCTCAGTCGGTTGGGCGTCCGACTTCAGCTCAGGTCATGACCTCACAGTCCGTGAGTTCGAGCCCTGCGTCGGGCTCTGTGCTGACAGCTCAAAACCTGGAGCCTGCTTCGGATTCTGTGTCTCCCTCTCTCTCTGCTCCTCCCCTGCTTATGCTCTGTCTCTCTCTGTCTCAAAAATAAATAAATAAACATTAAAAAAATTTTAAATAACTAGAGGCTCCAGTGGTTGTAGGCAAGCGTCAGCCATGAGAAAAAAACACGACTGATTAAAGTAGGTATCTCAGTGTCATGTCCCCTTAACTTGGTTGGATGTTGGTTCTGTAAGATCAGAACTTTCATTCTGATAAGGATGATCAGGTCTGAGCAGCTGGTCATAGTAAACTAATTGTACTAATTACAGATCAAAATTCAACTCATTACTTTAAATCAAGATGCCATACTGATAATGAAGCATCAGGGTCATCCGGTCAGAGTTAAAAGACTGCTTGGCAGGCAGGAGTCAAAATAGAGGGACCCAAATGACCTAAAGGGTTACATGGAGAGAGCAAGGTTCCAGAGCTCACTTGTGACTGAAGCTAGAGTTGTCTTCTGATCAGGTACCTGTTCTATTACAAAAGGCTGTCAATTCTACCCTTGGATCCACTGATGGTTAAACCTATCACACTCTCCTTAACCCGCTATTCCAGGTACGACAATGAGCAAAAGGCAAGACGTGTAAGACACAATCCTGGCTCTCAGAGTCAAATCAACTCAATGAACATTTCCGGTCATTCATACTATCTTTGGTACTAGACAGGGAATATGACAGAGGGTTCTCCGATGCCCACTTCCTATCAAGTTTTGTTGTGCAAAGCAGCACTTACTGAGTACTGCGGAAGGAATACAAGCCATCCATTCTCTCAGTATTCTGAAATTTAGCTTTGGGTTAATTCAGAGGACAGGGGCCCTAAGGTAAGTTCTATCTAAACGCAAGTGGACGCAGAATACCAGTTGCCTGTAAACATTCAGTCTTCTCTAAGAGATACCTGCCATTTGAGTTGTGGGGGGAGAGGGGGGCAGGCGGGGAGGTAAAAATCAGACAGTGAATATTCTAGGCTTTGTGGGCCATACGGTCTCTGTTGCAACTATTTAACTCTGCCAACGGGCGCAAAACCAGCTACAGGTAATACATAAGCAAATGAGCGTGGTTGTGTTCCGATAAAACTTTATTTATAAAAAAAACAAACAAACAAAACAGGCAGCAGGGCTGAATTTGGCCTGTGGGTTTGCCAATCCCTGTTCGGGAGTAAAAACATTCCTGGTTTCAACTGGGGACAGTGCCGTCCTGGGGAGACTGTGGAGAAGAGGCCGAACTACAGAAGCTGAAGATGCTGGGCCAAAGCGTGAGCGGGCAGCAAGCTGACAATATGAAGCATGTCACTCGCACCCGCTATGCCCTTCAGGCAGGGTGAATGAATGGCAGACAGGTGCCCTTTCCCTATTACATCGCAGTAATGAAGGTTAGAGTGTAAAGCATACCCAAGTCTTATCTTAGCATCTCTGAAGTGCCAAGGGTTCTAAAAAAGGAATAATAAAGACCCGCATCTTAGAATCATCAGTTCACTGTGGAAGACAAAAATTTTGTTTGTTTTGTTTGTTTTATTCTTGCAAAAGGTTATTAGGAGATACGGCTCATTAGGTGACAAAACAGAACAAAAATAGAAGTAAATATGTCACTCAAGTGAAAAAAAAATGACATACTATTGTTGGTCTTTTCAAAAAGAGCAAACATATTCAATATCCATGCCCTCTTCTGGGCTCAAGATGGCATTTTTAGTAATTTAACCATGTAGAGAATAATCTTTGTTCATTCCATTCTCAGGGAAATTTGGGGGTGCCAGGTTTTCAGTTGACTGCATAGGATAATGGTTTCTCAGATAAAGGCAGTCTACTGTAATAGATCACAGGATTTCAGAATTTAGAAGGCAATTTAGAGATTATAGATCACACACCAGAGTCTGGAGCAAGTGGGGTTTACTTCGTCACAACCCCAGAGGTGATGAGTGGCAGAGGGAACTCCATCAAAGACTAGACCTTGACCCAATGTTCTCTTGACAAGACGATAATCTCGTCTGTCTCCAAAAGCCTGCAGTAGGGTTACACTTCCTTTTTATCAGCAGATGAAGAGTAAAGTCAGGATGGCTCCAAGCGTCAAAGGAAACACACCCTAGAGTTAACTATTTTGTTCATCAGTCAGGAACTTTTTAGCAAGGTATCTCTTCAAAAGAATCCAGCCCGAAATCAGGTGGATATACTGAGTCTACCTCTGAAATTCCTATTGCATTTTGAGCTCAACATTCAAATTCCTTGCACATTTTAAAAAATTTTTTCTTATTTTAACGTTTATTTTTGAAACAGAGAGAGACAGAGCATGAACAGGGGAGGGGCAGAGAGAGAGGGAGACACAGAATCTGAAACAGGCTCCAGTCTCTGAGCTGTCAGCACAGAGCCCCACGCGGGGCTCGAACTCACAGACCGCGAGATCATGACCTGAGCCGGAGTCGGACGCTTAACAGACTGAGCCACCCAGGCGCCCCTCCTTACACATTTTTAAATTAAGTTAAAAATTTAGGCATGAGGTTAAAAGTAAGCTCCAACAGTGACTTACGCCCAAAAGCCAATTTACATATGTGTTTTGGATTTACAGAAAATTTCAAGAAGGTGTCTGATCTGCTGAGCTCCTTGGAGGGAACTTCAGGAAAGGCGAGATTAGGGATTATTTGGTCTCTTGAGGTGAACACAGAGCAGTCTTTGCCAAAAGCCTGCAGTGTGAGGACTTCTCTCACTACGTGCCAATGTGATGGAGATTTAGTACTGTAGGCAGTGAACTCATTTGACCTGATGCCTCAGTACATTAAAAAAAGATGGTTAACCCCAGGAAAAAAAAAAAAAAAAGAGTAAACCTACAGCCATCTGTTTATTGTGCTCTTTATCTAAAGATATTCAAAGCCCTCAGGCTTTTTTTTTTAATCAATAACAAAAAAGTTAATAAGAAAATTCACAAAACTCTCCAGCATCTTAGAGTGCTATTTATTCTTTTGATCAATAAAATTAGAAGGATATACCAAATGAAAGTCAATTGCAAACTTATCCAAAACTGCTTATCCATCTCCTAGACTTTCCCATTTCCTTGCTCCTGGGCTGCCTGCCCACTGTTTATTATGATCAGTAAGTTGGCTAACCAAAGCAGAAAGAGGGAAGCTCAAATGACTTTGTTGTAGCTTTCTTACTGGCTCTAGTTTAACTCCAATAAAAAGTTAATGGATAGAGTATGGGGGGAAAGGGTTAAGACGTGAGGCTATAATACGAGGCGCCTGGGTGGCTCAGTCGGTTAAGTGTCTGACTTTGGCTCAGGTCATGATCTCACAGTTTGTGGGTTTGAGCCCCGCACTGGGCTTTCTGCTGTCAGAGGGCCTGCTTCAGATCCTCGGTCTCCTTCTCTCTCTTCCCCTCTCTCACCTCCCCCCAACCCCCGTCTCTCAAAAATAAATAAACACAAAAAAAATATTTTAAAAAAAGACTAGAGGCTAAAATAAAGAAATAATAATTCTGAATTATCCGTGACTTAGAACATCTTCCACGGTGTATGAATAATTGACATGTTGTTAAACTGGGTAGATTTTCTGGATGATAATCAAAACCCTGCTGGGTTTATTTTCCAGTAAACTCTACATAATTTTCCTTCTTGACCTCATATGTACGGAACTACCTATAGGCAACATTTATAAAGATTAATGAACAATTCGCATCTTCTATGGTGAGTGATTTATCTCATCATAGACATTTATCTATTAATCTATCATCTATTCATCTAACTAGAGTCAATTTTCTATCTCTCTCTCAACCATCCATCCTCTGTAAAGCTGTATTTCACAGTGATTAAGATCTGGGGCTTTAGAAGAAGAAAAGTGATTTTGACTCCTACTCCTACTCTTACTAACTGTATGACTTTAACCAAGCTACTCAACCTCTCTGACAACCGGTTTCCTCTACTGTTTGATGGGGATGATAGGAAATATCTACCACTTTAGGCGGCTTTGAGGATTAAATGAAATAATGCATGTGGAATCTAACATATAGTAAGAATCTAACTACATACAGTACAGAAGTACACAATCTAACATAGAATAAGTGTTCAGCAAACAGGAGTTACGATGATAACAGAACTTTCCAGAACTCAGACCTTCAAAAATAGCAGAAGAGAAAGAAAAAACAACTTTGAATGCTTTCACGGCTCTGACTTCACAGTTCATCTACAATGGCACCTACATCATGACCGCACCTACATCATGGTCAATGAAATAGTGGAAAACTACCCATCTATTATTTCATGGGACGATCATCTGTGAAGGTCAAACATGAGCAGTCACCGTCAGGCTCTGAGGAGAGAGACACTTTAGTAAACATGGTAACAGGTACGAAAGAGATGTGCAAAGTACTAACCCACAGGACACAGTGACTCACTATCTTTGGTGTTGGGCAACACTTTCAGAGAACAGACCACTGACCAGGGTCTGGAAGGATGAAAAGGAGCTCACCGCATAGGAAAGAATAAGGACATGCTTGGCCTCTGCTCTCAGTACTCCTGGCATGTGGCCGGCAAGACTCTCGCCATCAGCAGGGTCCTGGAGACAACAGCTGTCGTGCTGCCGACTCTGAGCAGATGTGCGTGGCCCTGATTCTCACACTGCTAGAGATGACATGTGTACGTGTCACCTGAATCTAAACTGAAGAACCACAAGTAGAGACACTGCTCGAGAGAGGTGGTCCTGAGCTCTGGAAGAGTTCTGGAAGGTGATGATATTGTTTAAGAAATCACGTCCAGAACACCAGTGAGGTGTTGTTTAATTGTAAAGATAGAACAATGCAGAAAAATCTTTAAGAAGTATAGGAGGGAGATACAAATACTAAAAATACACCAGTCGGGGGCACACAAAAAATGTCAGAAAAGAGGTAACAGCTATCTGGAATACAGAGTCAAGAATTATTTTGAATTATTTCTATTTCATAGTTATTCTGTGAAAATGAAGTCAGTACCGGGAATCAACGGTGCTCAAGATATGGGGCCCCCATCGTTTTGAGTGTTCTTCCTGCGGTTCCCAGAGCATCCGCTCGGGCTATACACACGTGAAATGAAGCAGCAGGTGGGTGGATCCCGAAAGCCACAGGTCCTATCTTTGTGGTGGGAGGGCTTTCCTAGCTGAGGGAAAGGAAAAGTGCCCAAGCCTAACTGGGGAAGAAAAAGGGGTCTCTAATACTCAGGGCTCCTGACATGGTGGGATTAAAGGCCGGCCAGCCAAGCTGTTGGCCACCGCTCTATAAAGAGGACTAACTCGTCTTGGGAAGTGACCAGAAACACGGGGCCAGCTAACTCAGGTTTCCACATACAACTCCTTACATAACTGGTAGGAATACCCTGGTTCTACTTCCCTTGAAGTAAACAGTCTTCTAGCGAAAATAAAGAGGGGAGGGGAAACCCCAAACAAAATACAAAATGCCTCCCTAGGTTTCATGTAGCTAAACTGACCAAATGTTCCTGCTTAACCAGGATTCCCAGGTTATGCCTTTTATTTCGGCCTATTAATAGCAACCCCTTCCTTCTCAAAATGTCCTCACTGGAATGGTAAGTTGTATGGTCACCATCTATTTAGTCTATAGAACAAGTTACTGTAACAAAAAGATGGAAACATCTACTTTTTAGTAGAAAATTTGTTAAAAGATAATCAAATAGCACCAGCCAAGGAAACAGCCTTGTATTTCACAGAAGAATACCAATGTGGACCAAATGATAAAAGTGGAAAATGTACTCTTTTACAAATCCTAAGGGAAGCATTAAATCACACAAGACTTATCAACTGGAATGGAAGTCATTAAGTGAAGAGTTGATGGGGAACCAGAGATCACCCAGTGACAAAATAACACCACACAGATTGCTTTTGGTGGCAAAAGGAAAAATAGAACTTTATAAGGGAGGGTGTCAGCACCCTAATACCGTGGGGAGCCTTAGCTGCGCCCGTGATGGGCAAACAACATCTCTTAAAATGCAATTTACTCACAATTAGCTTGAATCGAATCAAGTCTTTAAATGTAATTTCCAGCTTACAGTAAATTCAAGAGACAACGGAGCAAGTTAATTCATACTACATAAGGCAATCAGGCTAATCTCTTCAACATGCCAGTGAAATGCGTACAGGCCTCTACTAGATCACGAAAGCCTAAGGGACATATAAACCAACGCAATGTGTAGTCCTAAAACTGACCTACTCTATAGGACATCTTGGAAGAATTTGGGAAGTGGGACTGTGAACTGGGTATAATGACAAAAAGGACTGATGATTAATTTTAGGTGTAATACAGTATTATTTATTATGTGGGGAAACGTCCTATTTTTTTTTTTTTAAAGAGATAGATCCTGAAATGTGGGTATGTAAGGATCTGTGATAATTTACTTTCTTACTTCTGCACACAAATATGGTTAAAAAAGAATTAGGTGTATGTGCATACACATAAACCAACATCTATCTATCTATCTATCTATCTATCTATCTATCTATCTATCTATGTGTATAGTTCAGAAAATCAGCTTCTCCACATTGCCATTAGGGGAAAATAGAACTGTTTAAAGAATAATCATTTGAAGGAATTTAGATCAGCCTGCCCCAGCTGCCCCCACATGTCTGTCTGACTCCAGCATAAGGGATGTGTCCAAAGGCATGTTTCTATGGTTCACACAGCCTATACGACAGGATTCTCAGACAGCGGCTTTCCCAAAATCCCAGTGCTAACAGGAGGTTCAAGAAATGGTCTTAAATAGCTCTTTCCTTAAAATAGCAGATGTTGCCATGTCCTCTTATTGTACTAACAGGCACCTGTCTAGAAATCCACAAATCTAAGCTAAGGAATGTCACCAGACACGTGTAGAGCCTTGTCTCAAGAATATATGCGCAGCAGCTGATACAGGTGTCCTCGGTGCACACAGGAATCACTCACAGGGTCTATTCCCAGAGCAGAGGCAAAATCATTTCCTAAGGGGGAACCCTGACCTTGGTAAGCACATAATCATTTGACACTGCTTCTCTGATGCCCTAATGGCAAGACCTCTCTGTAGGGAGAAAAGTTACACATGGGTAAAGACTAGAACAGGTGAGAAGGGGGAGAGACGGGATTTATGATAAAAGTGAAGAGATCAGGGTTAGATGCGATGAGAGACTGGAGGATTTATTAGTAAAAAGAACTTGGTAAGGGGGATTCATTCCTTACTAAGGGTCAGGAGAGGCATCACGGCAGCACAGTGAGAAGTGGAGAGGAGTGACGGGAGAACTTGAGAATGACAGATGAGGGTGGAGGGGAAGCAAGCAGATAGGAGGAGACATACTGAGCAGGAACAGGGAACAAGGGATAAAACACAACAGCACCATGGGGAGAGAGATGAAATCTGAAATGGCAAAGCAAACATAAGGACAGAGGGGGCAGGAAGTAAGAGAAAGACAGCTGGTCAAAGGTTGAGGGGGCAGAATTTGGAAGAGACAAGAGCTGACTGCATCTCTCATCTCTGCACTCACAGAAACTTACACAGTAAAGGTTCCGGAGGGAGGGCGGGAGGGAGGGACGAAGGGCGAAGGCAGGCAGGCAGGCAGGCAGGCAGGCAGGCAGCGAGTGGAAGAGAAGCGACGGGAGGGCAGTGAGATGAAGGTGTGGAAGAAGGAAAGAGAAAATAAGGAACGAGGAAAGCACACATTCCACAGGCACACCAGGGGATTAACACTAGTTAAAACATGACAGACATGGGGATCACGAGCCTTCTATGCCACGTTCTAGAATTACGTAATGCAAATTTACCATAGGAATACAAGCACTGCTGTGACCAGGCCACATTTCTGTGGCTGACCTGAATCGTAACTGATCTTACGCAAATGCCTAGAATCAAAGTCGAAACATGATCTACTATATTGAGAAAACAGAATTGATCAGCTCTTGGATCTTCCAGGCACCATATGTGATGCCAACCAGCCTCTGGGGCTCCTCATTTTCCCCAGGGTCCTGCTCTCATCCAGTGGGTCACTTCATATGAACTGGCCTGAGGCTGTGGACTTTTTTCCATCCATTCTTCTGTCCGCCCAGAACCAACACCAAGAAGCGAAGCCTGGGTTAACATAATTAATGTAGACAGAAATCTGGCTAAATACTACAAAAAGTCCATTTTTCAGGCGCCTGATTATCTAGATTGCTGACTACATTGATTACATTAATCCAACAACTGCCAGATCTTCACTTTCTTTCTGTTGGGCGAGATTTAATCTAGAGAACTAACAAATCTCTCTAGGATGCAAATCTCTCCCAGGACACGTGATTTTGATTGACAGCTCACCAAACAATTTTGGAATGCATGCAAAAGTAGACTCACACGCAATTTTCATGCAAAGGCAAACCTGTCCATCAACATAACAGTGGTTCCCCGAGAGCAGTCAAGGTTCTGTGTCTGGAAACTAGAAACTAGGAAGTGTGATGTGTGAGAAGGCATAATCGAGAGTATTTGGGGTTTTTAATGTGTGTACGTGTTTTCTGGCACATGACCAAAGGATCAGAAATTTGTATGAAAAGTTATCATTACAGGATTTCAAATCACAATGGAGTATGTGTTTGAGTACTGCTGGTCTGCAATTTGGTGGAAGCAATGGGTGGGTAAATTCAGATTCCTTGAGTTTTCAGTTTGGTTTTCAAATGGAAAACAGTACGAGAAATCCTCTCTCTGACTCACGATGCCAGTCTGTCCCTTAGAAGAGTCTACATGTATGAGGTTGGCACATCTGTACTTCCTAACTGGAGTCTGAGGCAGATACCGAATACAAGTGCAAGAATACAGAAGTTATCACTGCAGAGCACACGAAACTGAAGAGAAAGATCCAAGGGGCCTCCTTGATGAATACTCACTATTTGGTAGAGTCAGACAACTGATATTCTCGTCGTCTATCATAGCATTCCTGGATTCCAGGATCATTCCATAAACTCTTTATTGCATCTACGTATGGATTCTCAAAAGCAGACACCTTCTCCACATCGACTTCTCGAACTAATTGTGCATGAGCCTGTGGAAAACAAACAAATACAGTGGTTTTAATCTCTCTGTCACTGAAAACTGCCTTTGGTTTGCACGTCACACTGCGCACAACTGAGGTTTTCCTTCATGTGCTCATTTTCAACCTGGTTTATCAAAAAGCAATGCTTCATTTCTTTTTTCCTTACAGAGAATCCAGTCCCAAATCTTTCCCTCTACAGTAAACCTGGAGGCTACGTAATGTTGATTAGAGGAAAACAGTGTTCAGCTTCCCATCAGAACAATGAGGATGTCATGCTACACATATGATCATTTCTGGTGATTATCATAATCCTAAAGCAAAGAACAGGAATAATTATGCCCTCTGTATTTATAGTTCATTATAATCAAACACATAATACACTCAGCCCTTGAGTTTACGTCTTAGCATAAATTTAATCAGACTCTGAAAATAATCAGGTTTAATTTCTATCATTCCCTTTCAAGATAGGATATAAAACCCCCAGAAGAACAATTCTTATCAATGATTTAATGTGAAACACAGTAACCATTCCCCCTCCATTCCAACACACCTTGACCTCCAGAATCTTTATTTCATACATGCCTTATCAACATTATCAGATTGAGAATTCTATTCAACTTTTTAACAAGGAAAAAGGACTTTGTTATTTTCATTACAACATTTAGTAGGAAAAAGGTAAGGAGATTTTAAAAAGGTTTTTGAGGGGCGCCTGGGTGGCTCAGTCAGTTAGGCATCCTCACTTCAGCTCAGGTCATGATCTTGCTATTCATAAACTCCAGCTGTCAGCATAGAGCCCAGCTCGGATCCTCTGTCCCCTGCCCCCCACCCCTGCTGCCAGCCCCTCCTCCATTCTCTCTCTCTCTCTCTTCCAAAAATAAATAAAAGCATTTAAATTTTAAAAATATGTTTTCAGTCAAAAATGACTAATGGCTTAGTCGACTGGGCTTCCAACTTCGGCTCAGGTCATGATCTCATGGTCCGTGAGTTCAAGCCCCGCATCAGGCTCTGTGCAGACAGCCCAGAGCCTGGGGCCTGCTTTGGATTCTGCGTCTCCCTCTCTCTGTCCCTCCCTGCTCACGCTCTCTCTCTTCTCTCTCTCAAAAATAAATAATAAAATCTTAACAAAAATAAAACAAAAAATGTTTTCAATAAGAGTGAAATCAAAATGTGGTACAGTCAACCCAGAATATACCACTGCCTAAAATCCCTGTCAAAATAAAAACCCTGCTCACATCCATCCATATATATATATATATATATATATATATATATATATATATACACACACACACACACACATATATAGTATATTCATTTAATTACATTATATCAATATATGTATGCAAATTATACATACATATAAATATAACTGCCTTAGAGACTGGAGGTAGGTAGCTGATAATACATTTACACTCTTACTTGCCGAAATACAAACTTCCAAACTAGGTTAGTGGATGGCTTATCATGATCACACGGTGACCTAATTGTTCATTTCAAAGGGTTTTAAGCAGATGGAGCTTTAATACATTTTTTAAAAAAATCAGTTTAATCCATGTGAGACCCTGTCTGGTTCCCCAACTTTACCTACCTTCCCTTGCAAGTGGGAAGGGCCCCATATCATTAGATTAATCTGGACTTAAGTAAGGTTTTAAGAAGCCTAAAATGACGAGACTGAAGAAATCACCTTTCTTGTTAGTTCTGTTCTGACCTTGACAGATCTAGTAACCGAGAAGTTCTAGCTCTGCTCTGGACCCCAGTCTTGGAAAAGAGATCCCTGTAGTTGCTTTTGTACCTAGTCCCTGTCCAGGCGATCTGTTCTGTTATCCCAGCAGCGAACGATCTTGCCAGCCTGGAGTCCTGTTCCTCAGTTCTACTCTGGAAATGAGGCTCAACAATCTGCCTTACGATTCTGATGCATGCAAAAGTTTGAGAGCCACTGCAGACTACAAAGCTCGCAGATGCTAGTTGTTCTGATCATAATTAATTGCCTTGCTGGCCAGGAACGGTTACGGGAAGCTAAAGAGAAGAGGCTCGCAGAGGCAACAATCATTCCAAAGCAGATGTCACTGACAGATGTTCTTAAGGGCCAGAAAGCCAGGGAAATGACTCAATGGGCCGGATACAGGCAATAGGGACTAATGGGAACTGCGGCACAAATATATTCCCTAATTAAAGAAGGCAGCTGCTCCTTAACTCCAACGAATTGTTGCCATTGGCAAGGTTGGTCCATTGTTGCCTGATCTTTCAATTTTTCAAGGAAGCCAAAAAAAAAAAAAAAATCTAGGTTTTTCTGTGAAATAGCCCTAATTTTAGGTCTGGGCAACACTATACAAGATAAATAAAACATATCTGTGACTGAGCTACATCGGGGCCATTCAACTGCAACATATGTTCCAAGAGATGCTCTTCTGGGTGGCTCAGTTGGTTAAGCATTCCGCCTTGAGCTCAGGTCATGATCTCACGGTTCACCAGTTCGAGCCCCACATTGGGCTCTGTGCTGACAGCTCAGAGCCTGGAGCGTGCTTCGGATTCTGTGCCTCCCTCTCTCTATGCCCCTCCCCCACTTGCACGCTCTCTGGCTCGCTCTCCCCCCATCTCTTTCTCTCTCTCTCTCTCTCTCTCTCTCCCCCCTCTCTGTCTCAAAAATAAATAAGCATTAAAAAAAAAAGATGCTTTTTCATTGGCTTCCCTGATAAGCTTGACCACTAACACTGTCCTGCACAGAATCTAAAACACAGTAGCTGGTTACTGGTTAACATGTGCTAACGAGTAGGTAATTTTCAGTATTTTTCTACAATAATATTTAGACAAACGTTTATATATCCATAGGGAGAAATGGTTGGGACCAAACTCTGAATGGGGTAAAAGCTACATGGTAACACAAGTTAGCATACGTACTATTTCTTCAATGCCCTTGATACTCACTATACTGGGCCAGTCTTGTCATTTGGAGGAAGTTCTGTTTCGGCATCTAGAGAAGTTAGCTTCTGGCGGAGAAAAGACCTTCAACACACCAGCCACTTTTCACTCTTATGATTAAATGTTTACTGGACCCCAATGGAAAGCTAGGTAATAGAGCAATTTGAAAACCAGATTTAGTTCTTTCAGGGGGTGGGGGGAAATGGTTCATACAGATGGCAGCCCAACAAAGCACAGGGTTATGTGCTCCAGGAGTAGGAACGAGAGGGAATATTTGCATGTCCATCCTTAAGTTCAGCTGACTGCCAGGGCATTAAAAAAAAAAGACAACATTCTCAACAGTGTATAGTTGTGACTTTCCACAAGAACCTGCCACTGTAAAATGACACCGTTTTCTATTGCCAGACCTGTCATTTCTTATCTCAGGCTACCTCTGCTTGCTTTCACTCACCATTGGAATGCCTTCCGTCTTCCTCTCTTTAGCTCTTGTTCCAGGGCTGTATCCTATGCTGCCTCTCCCCCCGGAAGTTATTTCCATTTGCTTCGCCTCCAAAAAAGTTATCTTTGCATCCTTTGCACCACGGAACTTCTATGCTTTGCTTTATGTCAATAGTTACGTCTTGACTTATCCCCCTTCTAGACTATACAATGAGGGAACGGGCTGTAGCTTATTGGTTCTAATTTCTTTAGGGGCCCATACAACAAATATGTGTCCAATTTAAGTGCGCTTAAAAAATACACAGAAACACAATGCCAGGCCCTACAGGTCGAAGTCAGTTTCTCAAGGAAATCTATTACCCGTTACTACTCTCATACAAGGGCACAATCCTCAGCGACGCTTATCGGGGTGGCTGGTGCACATCTATTTTTGTGATATTGGTTAGTATCTTCCTCTCCGTTCACAGAAGAAGTTGCAAGACACGCGCAACACTGCTCAGGTCCTAGCAGACTGCCTGTCACGTGGGAGATGTTCAATACAAATTTACTGAATGAAGGATACAAGGAAGGAAGAGTAAAAACTGCACCATCTTGCAACCAGGACATCTACCTTCCAGTCCTGGCTTTACCCATAACGCTAACCGGCCATGACCCTTAGGAGAAAGGCCAGTTCTTTCTTTTAGAACTTCATTTTCCTTATCTGTAACAGGATGCCATTAGACCGAATCGAGGACTCATCCGGCCACAAGTAATATGATTACAAACACAGAGGACATGCATCTAGGATGCATACAGCACCCAGGAGCATGTCATATACCATGTACTGAAACAACATTTCACTATTTCCAACCAGCGCCTCAGGAACAGAACACAGTTAAGTCTGTACACGAGTAATGCTGCACAAGGACTGAGCAAATAAAACTCACCGCCGACAGGGGAGATCAAACGCGATGTCGGAGAGAAGACAGGATTTAGCTGTCAGGTGGAGATAAAGACACACGATGCTTCCAGGGAGGAGGAAGAAATGAACAAAGGCTCAGAGGACAAAATCAACATGGCCCTCTCTCTTAACTGTGAAAACACCAGTCTAGTGAGGAAGTTTCATGCTGACTCTTAATTCAAACTAACCTCTCCCTCTGAGAAAGTTCCAATGCTAGTCTCAACTATGAACCCTAACTCAGAAGTCAACGTCTACCATCTATGAAAGAATATCACTCTCAAAAAGCACAGGTCACCACTTGGCTTTGACCCATATCAGAATCTCAAAGTCACCTTTACTGTCTCTTAGACTTCATTGTTTAATTCCACCCTTGCTGTTTGGGAAAATGACATCCAAATATAAGCAACCGTAATTTGCATTTATGTAAGAACGTTCTCTGAAGTTCCGTAAGTTATTTAAAAGTATGACAGCATTTTACAAAATACACATAGAATCTTAAAACTGCTTCTATAAATGTCCCCAATGAAAGTAAATCCTCTCAATTTCCTTTGTAAAAAATATTCTGGATGCGTTAATAATATTCTTTTGCTATGTGAGAATAGGAACCCTATTTGTTTTCTTCTATTTGTCCAAATGTCCAATGTGAATAATAGTGGAAATCACAAGCAATCACGCAAAATTAAATAATTATAAATGAAAAAGCCTAACTATGATGAAAAGGAAAGAATTCATTTCTAATAATATAAATAACAATTACAGAGGACTACTGCGCTCATTTGGAACTCTGTGCACAGTAAACAGGTATGAGTTCATCGAATAGAATGTAAAATACAATTCTATTTCATTTCAAGTTACAGTGGAACACACTGGAAATATTTAATGATGAATGCTCGCTTTCAGTGTTCTTAGCAAGCTGGTGGCCAGCCTTAGCGGAACTCTGTGAAGACGAAGTAGCTCCTCTTAGGAACTCTGGCAGAATTCTAGGGAAAGACCACATGGAAACCACAAGATGGGCCAATGTGGTAATGTCTTGTTTTCACGACTCGGTGGTCATAAAATTCAGGTAAATCTTGGACGTGTTGGTATTTCCATGGTGGCTTCGGCAAAGGGAAGGAGGAACTGAGTCCCCACCAACGTGGGTCTTGCCCTGCCCACAAAAGGCCAAGCCTTTGGATGACATAAAAAGGACCTTATAATCACTTTGGAGGGATTTTCAAAAACCCATTAACGGCTCGGGGGGTGGCTTTAGGCTAGAATGTCGCACTTATTCTGGTTCCTACAACCCAGAAGTAGAAAACCGAATGGTAACTTCCACATTTGTGGAAGCCCTCAGACACAACATTCAGCAGCTCATTAGGGCTGCTCTGTTTGAAAGGGCGCCCAACACAAGCAAAAGACCTCTGAATTAGAGTCTGAAACACTGTCAGAGTCTGTTTTAACTCTGAACCAAGGCTCAAATCATCTCATTTTTGTTTTTCCTTGGTGCGTATTTCCATTTTCACATTTGACTCGAAGAAACAAAACAAAACAAAACAAAACCCTGCAGACTCCTAAATAAAGTGTGGGGGGAAAACATCCCATGCTTTGTGTTTTATTTTTTTTTGTTCTAAGGAAGCACAGAGTAAAATAAGGGACCCTGGGATGAGATTGCTGTGTTGTGAGCCCACCTTCACCCCGCGTGAACAGAGGGGACCCTGGGCACGCTATTTAACACTTTTAAACCTCTGGTTCCCAATCTGTCAAATGAGGGTAGAAATAGAACTTACCTCAGAAGGCTTAAGAGGCAGAATGCACCTAAAATACGTAAAGGCAGAGCCTAACACCTAAAGCTACCAGTTACGGAAAAAGCAAAAGAAAAGGAAAAATAGCACAGAGCACATAAACCACGCTGCACGCACCTACTAGCTTCTGTGACATTGGGCAAGTCACCCAAGCCTTACTTTGCTCATAATAATATTGAGGTCATAATAGTATTCTGGAGGTCATAGTGAATCCTGGATCTCTGAGTCCTCAAATTGGTAAACACCTCTTAGCATAACATTTCCTACAGAAAACTTGGATGACAGCTATCATTTCTTAGACCACTTCACCTTCTCTGACTTCAGCACAACTTAAAGAGCTGACCTTCATAAAGGCGCATTGCACACGGGCCACAGTTGTGGTGGATGAATCTTTTTATGACCATTACCGCATAAATGACAAAGGACAGCAAAGTCACACCGAGCTCCTGCCGGCTGGGTTCATGTGGCAAATGACTCACTCCCACAGAAGAGCCTCTCCACACTTAGGATTCAACTCGTTGCTCAACAAAATTACAAATTACTACATGATGCAAACTTGTTTTTTTTGTTTTGTTTTGTTTTGTTTTTGTTTTTTTTTGAGAGAAAGAGCAAGCTTCAGTGGGGGAGAGGCAGAGAGCAAGAGAGAGAATCTCACGCAGGCCCTGAGCTATCAGCACGGAGCCCAACGTGGGGTTTGATCCCACAAACCATGAGATCGTTACCTGAGCCGAAATCAAGAGTCGGACGCTCAACCGACTGGGCCACCCAGGTGCCCCTGTGACACAGCCTTTTGAGGTCCCTGACGAAGATTATACATCCTGTGTGCGGAATCCTTCAGAGCTAGGAATCTACTGATTTTCCTTTGCTAAGCACCCACGTTCCTCTTCGCACCAGTATCATATGGAGACTACTGAATTTTTTACTGAGTAATCCAGAGAACCAGAGTGGAAGGAGGAAGAATTTTAATTTTGACACCAAACCAGACTTCAGTCTTAATTCTCACACACCAGCCCTGTGTCTTTAGGCCAGTCACTCACGCTTCCTGAATCTCAGTATTCCCATCTAGAAGATGGGAAAATAACTCATTGTAGGACTGTTAGGAAATGTAAAATGCCTAAAAAAAAAAAAAATTATAATTACTGTGAAATATTGTGGTATCTCAAAATTACCATAAATAAATAATTGCCATCCGTAATTATTTCAACAAACATTTACCTATCATGTGTCAGGCAATGCACTGGACACTGACAAAGCAGAGAATCTGTGTGAAATAAAATGTCCCAAATAATAAAATACTCGACAAGAAAGTTTATTAGACTGTCACATATTATTCTTTCATTAGGACTTTACAAATTGATTCTCCCATTATTATTATTATTATTTAATGTTTATTTATTTTTGAGAAAGGGAGAGGGGCAGAGAGACAGAGTGAGAGAGCGAGAGAGAATCTGAAGCAGGCTCTGTGCTGCCAGCAAAGAGCAGGATGTGGGGCTGGAACTCACAAACCGTGAGATCACGACCTGAGCCGAAGTCCGATGCTTAGCCGACTGGGCCCCCCTGGCCCCCCTATTATCCCATTATTGAATTTGTTCTTCTATCACAGATTTTTATTTTTAGTCTCTATTACCGTGTTCACCAAGGCAATCAATGACTATAAGGCATGCTGCCTTTCCTAAAACACATTCGCTGGAAATGTATTTCTCCCTTTGAGTTTGCTTCACTAATGGCTGTATCTGCCTATTCTAAAATACAATGAATTCCTTCTTGGTGGAGGAAATACTTCTTGTTTAAAATATTCTTTTTTCTTTTAAAGGGCTCAATCTCTTTCTTGGCTCTACCACCATAAATTTGGTATAAATATTCTTCTGTTGAGTTCTCTGCTTATCATCTTCCTTTTTCATGTCTGTCTGCCATGTCCTAATTACCATTATCAATGACACTGTAGGTCAGATGCTTGATGCAGCATGACATAATATATATGAATCAGTCCAAAGAGAGGGCTGACTGATTAATTACATGGTTCCATTACAAAGAATTTTGCTCTCAGGTCTGTAAAATCTTAGGATGCGATATGAAAACTGTGCACAGCTGAAATGTCACTTCATGATTATGATGGTAATGGCACAGTATGAATGTGACACACCTACACGTCACGAATACTGTGAAAGCCAGCTTATTTTCCAAGAGTTTGCATAAAGTAATAGTGATAAAGAAGAAATTAGAAAGGGAGATTCTTAAGATGTGCATATTTTTAAAAAAATAATGAGGTAAACTTTTCAGGCTGCTTTCAAAGAATATTCAAGGAGCATTAGGTACTTTGGGTTTTAATGGCTATTTGAAAAAAATGGGTTCTAAGATCAAAGGCAGATAACCGTGGAGAATGAGGGTTACAAAAAGTTACACGGATGTCTGTACTGCAGAACTCAGAACTGTTAATAAGGTCATGGTGCCAGAAACCCACGAGCACAGGCCAGGGTTGGAGACACTACCGCACCTCCCACACCTGCCTGGCCACGGTGGCTTCTCCTTTCTCAGGTCAGTTGATAGGACGGTGTTCTCAGGGATCACATTCTGAGGAACTGCGTAGAGACTGCGACTTCCAACAGACAGGGGTTGATTTTATACAAGCGAAACAACCAACAGATGGATTCTCCCCTATTCTGGCATAATAGGTAAATGCTTGCTTTAGGGATTCATAGCATCTTCATTTTTGAGATCACATTATGTCTGTGGCTCATTTCCTCATATAATGTCTCAGAAGAAACCTAATCATTTTAGCTCTTTGCAATGTCTGTGCTCCTACAATCTTATTAGCCAGAGGACTAAGCTGCTGCTGGCTTGGGATTTTATTTTGTTTCACAACAGGAGGAACAGATAAAGAAGCTTCCCCTGCTTGGCTTGGTAGAATTTCGAACAAAGCCGCAAAAATTAAAAGAACAAGCTCCTTAATGAAGCATTCCCAGATGTTCCCGACGATGCCAGAGTCCATCCCAGCGGGTGTAATCTTTCTGGGACAATCCCTGTGAAACCTGCCCTTTACGGCTTCAGAAAGTGTGCTCAGAACTGAAAGCGAAAGGCTCCCAGCCCCAGGATCTTGGGCAAAGGAGGGAGTCTTTTAGAACACTTGTTTCAATACCTCTTCAACTCAGCAAGAAACTGTGCCAACACTAGGAATGGAAAAATGAACGGACAGCAGCACTGCCTCCAATGAAAGACAGTAATGACACATTATAACCTGAGTAGGAAGAAATAAGAGAAGTCACATCTCATTAGGTATTTGTGTGTGTGTGTGTGGGGGGGGGGTGACGGGGGCAGGTGTTAAATATTAAGTTCTATAATTTGTCACTCTGATTAAGAACCCAAATTTCAGGGGCGCCAGGGTGGTTCAGTCGGTTGAGCATCCGACTCTTGATTTTGGCTCAGTTCATGATCTCGCGGTTGTAGGGTCAAGCTGCACGCTAAGCACAGAGCCTGTTTGGGATTCTCCCTCTCTCTCTCTCTGCCCTTCCCCCACTCATGGTCTCTCTGTCCCTCTCAAAAAGAAATAAATAAACTAAAAAAACCCACAAATTTCAGGAAGATTATGGATAAGAATTGTAAAAAGGTACTCGGACAAGTAGTGAGAAACTGGTCATTTTCCAATGGGAAATAATGCTAGAGTTCACAGTCTACGCACTGACATTTTCAACTATGAAAAGGGCTACTGAAAATAATGCTATATAGCTTTGAAATATTTTTTATTGACCAACAAATCAGTTTGACTAACATTAGTATTATCAACATGTTTTCAAATATAAAATTCTTTCTCAAAAATAAAACTTTCAAGTTTCCATGTAGATTAAAGTAAAAAAAAAAAATGAGAAGGAATTTTCTTGGTACATTCGTGTATTTCAGTCATGTTCTTAGCCACATTTGTTCTGACATCACATCCCTGACATTTTTTCAGAAGATTATATTTTTTCAATATGGATATGTTGTATAATAAGCTATTTCATATCATTACCCACAATATTTTCCAAAATCGCACCAGCTGTTTCAGGTTAATAAATTTGAAATTGTTAACATTTTCAACGGGTCCTTCTCTATAGACCTTAATATTTTTATTTTGGAAATATTCTCTTTTTGCGGGGCTGAAATATCTGGTAAGCCCGGAACAAATTCTGCTACATGGAAGGTCCTGTTAACTCTTTTATTTTTCAACTTAAAATACATAAGTATTTCAGTTCCAATATTTCCATAGAGCTATCTTTTTGTATAGTGTAGAATATTATCCTATCACAAATACTTTGGGAGACAAAAGTCATTCTTAATAGATTATCACAACTTGTTTGGACATAATTGACTTATTGGTGAGTCATAACTAATTCCAAACACATTCTGCTCCGTAGGCTTCTTAATTTAATAAATGTTTTACCATGATACTGTGCTCCATCAAGAACTATATTCATCTCATCACTAAATACTTTTACTTTCAACAATTTTTAAAGAGGCAAAAGCATTTATGATATTATCCCAAATAATGCCAAGATTATTTCACTTTATCAGAATGAACATTCAAAAACTTCACGTTGCCTCCCTGAACTAAAGGGAGAAAAAAAAATCAAACCATTAATTATTTGCAAAGATTTTCTTCTGCTGAGTTTCACAGAATAGTTCCTTTTTTCAATTTTTTTGTACATGCATAAGAAAACTTGGAATAAAAAAATGAGCTAAATTAACATGGATCACTTGATCTAAGTGAAAAGTCATGTTTCCCAGAGTAACATAAAAATGCATTTTCTGCAGCTGCCCATGCTAAAATGTCATTTTGGGTACAATACTCTGAAAATAACAGCTGATTTTAGAAGTAGAGGTTGACACTTTTTCAGCAGAAACGTGTGTTTTGAATTTTGTGTGGTTGATGACATCATGATGGCCACCATGGTAGATGCTAAATACTGATAAACAATTTTGTACAAGTTACAAATTATTGTTAACCCTCTTGAGAAACAAAAACTCAGTATTTAATTTTGTGTTAAACATACACTTTCGGTTTTTTTTTTTAAGATTACGGCCAAAAAGATTTATTCTAAAAATAAAAGGATTATCCAACAATAAAACTAAGAGTAACAGATTTACACCAAACTATAAATGAGAAAGAAAAAAACAAACAAACATCGAAGCAAAAGCTTTCAGACCACCATGGCAAGAATGCTTGGCCTTAACTTTCCACATAGTTCAATTATATGGAATATAATTTCCCAATGACCCTGCTCACTGGAGGTCTGGTGTCCTCATGGCAGATAGACCAGCACACGGCATGATTAGCTAATAACAACCAACAGATGGTAAAGGCAACAGCACCCTCCAGACTGGAAGGAGTTGGCTGTCCCCACTCATTCTTGTCCAAGCTTACTCCATATTAGCGCCGAGTGCCCACAGGCTGTCTTTGAAAGGGAGATGCAGTTACATTGCATCTGGAAGGATTTGGAACAAAGTTGGAACATCTTTCGGATTTAACCAAGTGTTAAAGTGAGAAATCTGTTCAACTGCATGAACAGAATCTGGAAATACAAAATGAAAATCTATCAAATCCATCCTGGTTTATTTTAATAATAAGAATGCTTACTTAAAAATCCTAAACTGCAGGGATGCTGGGCCAACAGGTGTAACCTCCAAGTATCTCAAGCAAACCAGGACTCTGGATCAGGCTATGCATGGAGAAGACTGAGGCCAGGGGAGTCAAGAAGATGAGAGGTAAGCTGATGGACTGCAGACGTACTTACCTAGCACAATTTTTGTGCTACTACTCACTACTGCCAACGATAACAGGAGAGTGCATAATTCTTCAGAAGAGTGAAGAATAGTTTATGTCCGATAATGCCGAAGTTAATTATGTTGTGACAAAGAACAGACCTGGCTGTCTTCACATTACCTGTGTGACCCTGAAGTCATCTGACTTCGGTCCCATCCCCTTACCCCCTGCAGAGACTGTGTGATGCTCCTTCTGCATATGATCAGGAGGCTTGTGCACTCTGCGTAAGAGGAAACAAGAATTACACTGAATCCCACTCCCACCAGTGGGCATTCACTCAGATTCCTCATCAGGATCCATTAAAAATGTTGTGCACCTGGGCTCTTTCAGTGTGTTCCCCTTACCCGCCCCTTAATTTATTTCCTAGAGCTGAACTTTGAATGCTCTTGTTCTGAGTTCCAATCCACCCAGGTCTAACGGAGGGGACCAGGGCGTGTGTTAGGAAAGGAATCGTAGTACAAGGTTTGGGTTATTAGGGCAGTCATGACCATCTCAAGGTATAATGTGCAGTGGCCAAGAGCCTGTGGCTTCGGGGGCAAACACTGAGCTTCTCCCCTGCTCCCAGTGACTTGCCTTCGGGCCTGTCCAAGGCTCCATTTCCTTAGCCCTAAAGTGAGGATGTCATAACGTCATCACGATATCGTCATAAGCTTAAGTGCAATACTCTTCATAAAACAGCAAAGTAACATGCACACACTAATGGTTCAGGAAATAGAAGCAACCTTTATAGTTTGTACTCCAGTACAATCCAAGGGGAATGATGGCAACATATCCTCAGTCCTTTTTTTTGCACTCAGTGAAGCCTTTAGGAGGTTTCAAAATTTAGGAATCTGTTCCAAAAATTCAAAATAGCTTCTATGGTTCCTACCAACATGCCATATAGCACTGTCAGCTTTAAATCTTAAGGACGTGCTGTTTTGTACTCTCACTTAAATAATGGATTATATACAATAACTATAGTGACCACTGGTGATTATTATACAGTTACAATTTTTTTCCAACTAAAGCATGTTGCCTTTAGTTAACATAAACAATTTGTTTTTCTCCACAGGTAAGCCTAAAACTCATACTGCATTCACCTCAGTGTGAGTTTTCAAAACAAGCAAAGACCACAACCTGACAAAAAACCTTTTCGAAGACAGACACCCAAACAGACGTGCATGAAGACTTTACCAAATAAGATATATCCAGATGCACTCTTCCCATTAAATTCTCGTAAGCTTCCCATGAAAAGCTAAAGTGGTCCATGATGTAGCACGGGTCATTAAATAGAACCAATCAAATCCATCTTAATGTAACTCAAAAGGTCTCTACGATTTGCATTGCTTTTTCAGGAAGATAAAAATGCATATTGCTTCTCTTATGTGTTCTTAGCTATATGTCTATTTTTGAAAAGCTCGCATGTAATTTCTAAGTTTAGGACCTACTTCCTCTCTTACTGTGCCGTCTGAGCTAGCGTCCGTCTCTGGTAACGTTTGGATCCTCACTCCAAAGAACCTATTTAGACGGACTCTCACAAGGAGGATAACCTTCCCCCGAACCTCTTCTGTCCTTGTGGAGGGTAGAAGATGACCACCCTCCTCCAGTCTACAGCTTCTGGGGCACCACCCACGTAGATTTTAAGTATTTTAAAATCCCCTTTACTTGGTGGTAGGAACAAGCAACCTTTCCAGAGTTTCAACATCTTTGGTTAAAAAAGTCTCTTGCTAGGAAAAGGAGTCAAAGGAAGAGGTTCATTTCTTTTAGCCTAAGGCAGAAGACTGCTGGGAGAGAAAACAAAAAGGAGGAGCAGTAAAAGGGGTTGCATTGGTGAAAGAAGTTTAGACAGTGGCGCACAGACAGAATCATTTATCAATCAATCAAAATCATTTATCTGGGTTAATGATCAGGTAATTGATCTTTTTTGTTTTCCACTCATTACTATCAGATTTAAGAAGGACAGATGAGATTATACAGAAATAAAAAAAAGGGGCGCCTGGGTGGCGCAGTCGGTTAAGCGTCCGACTTCAGCCAGGTCACGATCTCGCGGTCCGTGAGTTCGAGCCCCGCGTCGGGCTCTGGGCTGATGGCTCAGAGCCTGGAGCCTGCTTCCGATTCTGTGTCTCCCTCTCTCTCTGCCCCTCCCCCGTTCACGCTCTGTCTCTCTCTGTCCCAAAAATAAAATAAAAAAAAAAAAAATTGGGTGTGAAGGGGAAACTTCAAGCAATATATTCAACATTTCAAAGAGAAACATCCTGAAGTGTGCAGCCAGTGAACGTAGTGCTGGAGTCTTGATGTTTAGGAGGAAATCATTCGTCACCCATAGCAGCAGCCCTTAAGTAAAAAGCTAACGTACAGATCTGGTGGAGGAAGGATATGTTGTGGGGTCTCAGTCTTCCACGAGCCCTATTCATCTTCTCATTTAAGCCTTTCCTAACGATTATCTTCTTGGGGCATTTACAGACTTCATAAAACATTCATGGGACACCAAGCTCTCTACCTGCCTGGCACTTCTTTTGAACTGTTCCACATTTGTGCACATAGAATTTCCAGAAATGCTGCAAAGGACTTTAGGACAGGCACTGTCTACTATTTCTCACATTCTAGCATGATCCTAGGGCCAGTCAATATGTATTCCGCCAGTGGAACGGAACTGTCTTCATTCTGATATATCTGTCCAGAAATACAATCTGATAAGACTGAGGATAAGAAGAAATAATGACCAGTACTGGACAGAGAAAGCAGTCCTGCCCAGGACATTGGGAGGTCTGGCTGGGCCTCTGGTATGATCTTGGACTAGACTCTTAGCCTGTACAGAAGTGTTGACTTCTGTAACTAAGCTCTTGGATTCTAAAATGGTAGAGATGCCTTGCTCTTATGATTACACATTCAGACCTAAGCTGGGTGAAATTAAAATATTTACCCAGTGGTATGGCCTGGGTCACTGGTCAAACAGAAAAGAGCTGGACTCTGAACTTCCCTTGGCATGTCTCATAACACCCTTTTGGCTGATGGATCACAAAGGGGCCAAAAGTGTCCCAGAGTAGGACCAGGGCTGCTGGGGTCACTCAGAGAACTTAGGGCAGCAGCTATAACATAATTTAAAAGATTTTAACACTGGTACAGTGTTATCAGTGGGTAAGGGCTGAATACCAGCTCAGCCTATAAGTAAGAGCTTTGACTCATAAATATATTAATTTTACCCCAAAAGTTATTCTTATCTGACAGTGCAGGATGGCTTACAGAACTGACAAAAAAGACACAAACACAGAAATTACCACCAATTCTATCAATAACGTCTTCTTTTTATTCCACTCCCGCCCATACTTCCAACTCAACCTTTTTTGAAGTAACTATTCTATGTAACTCCTGGCTTCTCCACAATAACATTAGTTCATTTTGCAACGAAGAGTCCAAACCATATTATGTTCCTTGCTTTGTTCAACAAATAAAGCATAAAGGCCAAGAACAGACCTGACTACGGCCTTGGTTTTACGGGATTAGGAAAGTGCTATTTTTTGTTCACAGTAAAATTCCCTGTGACATGAGACAGCAATGACACTCCCATCGAGAAGCTTGCGGCCCCTCTGGACTCAGATGCAGCTTGTGGCATGCCAGCAGCCTTAAGAGCCCAGGAGGATGAAAAAGAGACCAGTGGGGAGGGCTGACATAATCCTTCCACTTAGCACTTGGCTGAACATTAGAATCACCTGTGGGGCTTAAAAAAACTCTCAAGTCTAGGTCCCACCCTTGGAGATTCTGATTTAATTGGCCTGGGATGTGGCCAAGGTTTTTAAATTCTCCGTACGTTGTTGAATGCATAGCCAGAGTTGAGAATGGTGGAAATGATGCTCTCCAAGGTAGGGGCACATAACCATCCATGGAGGGGGGCAGAAAGAAACTTTCAAAGCTCATGTGTTACATCTTAAAAAAAAAAAGAGAGAGAGAGAGACTTTTACTGTATTTAATGTATGGAATAACAATGGCACCTGCACCTATCAGATAGATAGCCACATGTGGTGACCAGGAGTCCTGAGGGGCCCCCACTCTGCTAGGTGTTGCAAAATATCTCCATTAATATGTCTCCAGATAGGTAACTTACAGATTCTATTACCTTAAAGATTAGAATCCTGACAACACTTTATAATGAGACGGGGGATAATCAGAAACATTTTGAGCCACGAGAGGTTTCCTAATTATGTGATGGCAAACTACTTAGAAAATTGTCAAACTTA
This sequence comes from Neofelis nebulosa, assembly GCF_028018385.1. Classification (NCBI taxonomy): domain Eukaryota; kingdom Metazoa; phylum Chordata; class Mammalia; order Carnivora; family Felidae; genus Neofelis; species Neofelis nebulosa. Next base: position 75,992,420 of record NC_080793.1, on the reverse strand, counting down.
AAGATGAGCTGCACATTTTTCTTTTGCAGAATGACAAGCGTTCCAAATACACTGACCTTTCTTTTGTCAGGACCAGGGACTGAAGCAGCAGCCTATTTGGCTGACACTTTTATAAAAATAAATATATTTAATCTCTCTCTTCAAGGCCAAAGAGCATTTTAACAACGAATTAGAGAGAAATTGCCAGGAAATGTGTGCTGTGGAAAGTGCATTTCGAAAATGGGTATTTGGAAATGTTTTCATCGTGATGGGATTGTGCTGTCAGCACCAATGTAAGATGTGACACTAGAAAAAGACCGTTATGTATAAGCTTGAACAGTTGGGAAAAAAATATATCAGAGATAAGAGTTTAGGTGAGGTTTTAAACTCATTTGTTAAAAATGGATCATGTAAACTTAACACCTTTGGATTAGTTTGAAAGAACAGCTGACTGATGCCAGCAAAGATGCAAATTTACTAGCAAAGTTTCAATAAGAAACTTCTGTATAGGTGGTCCGTGGGATCGAAATGAGCATGATGATTTAGCAGATACAACCAATGACACAGTTCCATTTACAGCCACATAGCTCGTGTGAGATATTAAAATTAAGTAATGAATGAAACTGTACTTAGAACCAGACTACCCAATCACTGTCACACAGAACCAATCAAATTTTAAAAAATCATTAAATGTTTTTTATCACAGAGGATTCAACAATTTTATCAAGTATAATGTCATGCAAAGTAAAATAATTTTTATCGATGGGGCGCACGAACAAAAAAGTCTGGACCATACTCTTGTCTGACAGACTACCCTGTGCATTCAGTTGGCCATTCCAAAATCAGAGATGTGTAGTGAGGGGAGAAGAAGCTTGCCCTGCACACCGTGGTTATCATGGGTTGGTCATGTGCAAGACAAAGGTGAGGGAAAAGATGAGGAATTCTGTCCCTCAAGAGTGAGCTGTGAAGAAACTTCTGGAACTCTGCTAAAGATTGGTTTGGAGATCAAGTAGGCAAGTGCGTATTTCACCAGTTCAGGGAACCTGGGGAGCTTCATATTTTTATTGTCCCAATGTCTCAAATGATAATTTTATATGGGGATGCTTAAGAGATGCTGTGAACAAAAGCCAATTATTTTTTGGTTAAAAAACTATAACTGGTCTGCAGTTTATCAGTAAGATCTGCTTCCACTAATGCAACATAAAATCATTATAATTGATAATGTGTTCTGATATCTACAATGGTCAGCCAGTGGGAAGTGGAAAAATTATTAATTAGGATCAGTGAATTATAAAAAGCCTCTGCTAAATATAGTGCAGTGGAAAACTACGAGACAGTGTTCTAAGCCCAGAAGACACTCACTTTCAATGTGTTAGAATCCTCTGTTTGACACTCCATGTATTAATATTTGGTTTAGTTGGTAGAATCACTAAATATCCTGATCTTAATATTATGGTGACAGTAAAAATGCTCAGGTGATGAAAGGGAAACTGGTCTATAGAAATCATATCATATATGATCCTAGAAACATTGTCTATGCTTTTGTGAAATCTTACTCTTAAAAGCTAATCTTTAAAGAATGGATTAGCTATTGGCGATCCTTCTTCATAAACATTTTGATGTATTCATGTACCTCCCGTTTGGTTTCCTCACAGCCTCAAGGTCTCATGTGACCTAAACGACTTGTATGCAACCGCTCTCACTCACTCGCCTCTCAGAATGCATTAACTCGCAAAAGAATCTTCCCCTGGCTCAGGATCACGTGCTTCTCTCACCTGAGGTGCCCCTGCCCTGGCTAACTGAGGAGATAGCACATGTAGGTCAAAGACATCCTTTGCAGAGATTTAAACCCATCCCACCCCCCCACCCCCAGGCAGCATTTAGAGCACTTCCCCCCACCCCTTCCACTGATTATTTTTCAATATGGGATACAAAAACTTGAATTGCAGTAAGACAAAATCCCCTGCTTCTTAATGTTCTCCACACAGTGCCCGTCACATACAACCGTTCTACTCATTTTACTGAAGTGTCTTTTGTGTCCTGCTTATTAGTTCGTAACGGAGAGGACTATAAAAGGAATGAAGTAAATCCAGGCTAGGCTTCACTGACCAAAACGTCTCTCCTTAAGCTCAGGTGTCCAAGGCTCACTTGTTCCCAAGTTATTTGTTTTGAACGTTATGATAGAGACTAGCTATCCAGCTCTGCAGAGCCATCCATGCCTCCCTTGGGTGCTGCACAAGGGGTGGAAAGAAACGCATATGGCTCACCTGGAAGAGGATTCAGCAGGTGGCACCTGGAATCCGAGGCTAAGGTAACAAAATATGCTCTCTGGGTAGGTGAGAAACCACAATATCCATAAAGTTAATACTGAAATACATATTTAGAAGAGCACCAAGGAAATCCCTGGAAACATAATCCTGGGAGTACTCCAGTCTGTGATAAAGGGTATCACGTTTCCCCCTCCTTATTCAGGTTAACAGAAATCCTATTTCCCCGTCTTTCTCTACTATTTTTCCTCCCATTTAATTCCTCCCACCATTCCTATGGTATGATGTATGAATTACTCTATTTGAAATCTAATTACCTACTCTGTGCACAGCACTGTGACAGGCGCTTTAGGAGACACATAGAGGCTAATGGTTACAGAGATCATTATGAAGACAAGTAAGAAAAGGGAAGAACCTGGGGGCCGAGAAGGGGGACCAAGAAGGGTTCAGCGAAAGACATCTCCCAAATGAACATGCCGGGAATACATGCAGATCCTCTGGAGCTGTTCAACACGTCCATCCCCACACTGAAGTCTGTGACGCACCAGGAAAAGAAGCTGAGTGAGCACGGTCACCTTGGATAGTTGGTCAGGTTATTCACTGCACAAGACCCTAAGCCGAGGGAGCAGTGGGAACCAAAAGCCCGCCCACATGCTACTGGCCAGGCACAGTGTCCCCTCATAGGAAGGCTTCCTGCTCAGATAGCACACGCCTGCAGGAAAGGCACTAACTGTACCAGCCCACAGATATTTCTCTTTGCTTCTGAGTAGCGTTTACAGCACAATTTAGCTACATGATTTAACAGCTAATTATATACGGTCTCGTGCCATTCTTGCTTTATTTTATATTTTAAATATCATCTCCCTAGCTAGACTTTCCCTGAGTAGCAGTATGTCTCTCCCTTGGGCGGTTCAATTCCCTAACGGGCCTCCTTAGTTGGATGGAAATGTCTGTGTTTCACATACCCAACTGGATCAGAAGTACAAAGTAAACAGCTAGTGGAGTGGTACCCAGCCACTTCAGGTTGACAACTCCCCAGGCCCTGTGGTTAAAAACTGCTCATGGCTTTCTAGGGTTTTCTGGTTCGTACCTCTGGGCTTGACCATGAATAGACACATGAAACCATTCCTGAAAAGATAAATGTATATCCTGGGCTTCAAGATTAGTGTCCACTTCCTCAGATGCTCCTGAAAAAAAACTGGAAATTGAGAAGTGTTTGTGAGAATGTCTTTCATGGGACATTAGCAATGGTTCTGGGCAGCAGGAATCCCAAGGAAGCTCCACTTCCTCTTTAGGCAGCGAGTCTGGTCAGACCTATTTTTAATCCTGCATTTTATTGCTAAGCAGGCAATTTGCTCAATAAGGCAAATCGCAAACTTTGTATGTAAAACCTACAGTTGCCACTCCTTCTTTTATAGAAATAGGCTCTATGCAAGGAGAAGCTGATCCAATAGTTAAAGTATGAAAGACTTGGCTGTTCTAGAAAAAATATTTTCTTCCAACATCTAGGCAAAGACGGTTTCCAAAATTCCTAGAGTCAGGGAAAATTAAAACCACATGGCCAATGGCGTTGAATATTGTGGTGTTTCTTTTCACATAGAGAAAAAGATTTTAAACTATGCAATAATACATTTAGAACTTAGGTACTGGGTATCAGTGAGTATTAACTGTTTTCAAAGTGAGTGTCAGGATTCATCAGTAATAATAATACTCGCACAAGGCTGACTTAGCGTCACCCGGTAACTACAGTTATTGTACTCTTCAGCGGCTGAACTAGCGAGAGCAGTTTGAGATTTTCGTCTTTGTCCTTCGATGCAGAGCAGAGCTCGGTTACAGTATTTCCCACTTTTTCATCTTTGCGCCCCTGTAGTTTACAACCATTTCGGGACACCCTGGCCATTGAGATGTTATGACATACCTTATGAACTGTTAAATAAAAGTGGGATGTTGCTTTTTTATCCATTTGTTTGTGATTTTTAGCAGAGATGATTTTATACCTTTAGGCCAAATACAGTTAAGATCCCAGAGCTTGGAGGATTTGGGGCAAAGAATTTTCTAAATTAAGAACTGTCCTTTCAAATACACTGACTCCACCCCATTTTTTTTTTTTTTTTAACAGAACACTGTGGAGATCTACATTGTTAGCCGAATCTAATGCACCACATTCTGCAACTCCGGTTGATTTTAGGAAGAATTGCAAGCCTTCCTTTGAGAAGAAAGCCTGGCCCGCATTTGTTTAAAATGTCCTGAAGCAACTGGATTCCTGGCAGTGATGCCGGTAGGACAAGGAAACTTCTGCAGGTCTTGGAAAGGTAGTGACTTCTGATATTTGGTACTAGGAACAGGGTTGCAACGGCCAAGAATTCATGCCCAACCTCCAATCTGCTTTTTTTTTTTTTTTTTTTTTAATCAAGTAGGGGGATGGGAATAACGAAGGTCTATTTTCAGGTCCTTGAATTGAGGGGTTTTTTTGTTTTTTGTTTTTTTAACATTTCTTTCTTTTTGTGAGAGACAGCATGAGCAGAGGAGGGGCAGAGAGAGAGGGAGACAGAATCTGAAACAGGCTCCACGCAGTCAGCACAGAGCCCCACATGGGGCTCAAACCCACAAACTGTGAGATCATGACCTGAGCTGACGTTGGATGCTTAACGGACTCAGCCACCCAGGTGCCCCTTGAATGGGTTTTTAACAGACCTAGACAGGCAAGTTCTGTCATGGTATTGCTTATTTGAGTACCAAGATAACACATTATTCGGTGATGTAATTCTTTCTCAGTCGTTAAGATTAAACTCCACTAAAAACAAAAACAAACAACATATTTACATACTCCTTACTAACTCTTCAGACTAGAAGCGACGAGTGAGGAAATAAAATCTAATGCTTTAAACTGTAATGACTTACAATACTGGTATAGGACATTCTGAACTAAAGTAGAGAAAAATTTTATGTAGTCTAAAATTACATAAAACCACATAAAGAATGGAAAAATGGCTATCTCTGAGCACTTATCGTGCTAGGGAGGTACAGTTCTCCACGGTTTATACAGAGTATGCATTTAATCTTTACAACCACAGAAGGTAGGTACTATTCTTAGCCACATTTATTGGGAGGTGTTGAGGGGAATGGTCATTAACTTGCCCAAAGTCACTCAAGCTTATAAATGGCAAAGTTAAGATTCCACCCAGTAAGGCTGGCTCCAGAATGGCTGTGTCCTAATGATAGATACACTAATAATGGAAACATGAGTGAAAGTTACTTGTCTATATAATTTAGATAAAGAAGCTGAAGATAGTAATTCTAGGTTACTGGTAGAGTGGGAATGTTCCAAAAGTGACTGCAAAATAGGCTTCCTGATAACATGATTTTAAGGTATTAAGAAATAAAAGAGGGGCACCTCGGTGGCTCAGTCACTTAAGTGCCCGACTTTGGTTCAGGTCATGATCTCACGGTTCCTGGGATCCTGGGTTCGAGACCCACATCGGGCTCTCTGCACACACAGCCTGATTCGGATCCTCTGTCTCTCTGTCTCCCTGTCTCCCCTTCTCTCAAAAAATAAATAAACGTTAAAAAAATTAAAAAATAATAAAATAAAATAAAGGAAAAAACACGCTGAGATCTGAATGTTCAGTATTGTAAACTCACGGCCCAAATAACCAACCTAAGCAGCTACATTTGAAGAACTGTGATTGAAGATGAGGGACTGGATGGAATCCATCAGGTGGAGTAAGAATTAGGCCTGCAAATCTCCTCCTATATTTTCCCTTTAGTTAGCCTCATTTTATGACCCCCATGACCGATCAGAGGTCCCCTGGAGCTGTCAAAGCTGACTCTAAGAAAATCCAATACCTTTTCAGATGTTCCATGACTAAGCTACTTTGTTAAATTCTTGAAATTAGAGGGGATAAGAAAGTAGCAGGACTCTTTTTTTTTTTTTTTTTTAACAGTGAGCTTCCGTGTCTAAAACCATGGATATGCTCAGATAGGTTCCTTAGAGCAGCCACCACTGTTTAGGCAATGTTGGTCTGTTTGAAATAATCCGTTCTATTTCTTCTTTTAAATTGTACACCAAACCTGTAGACAGGTTTGAACCTCAAGCCAGGTTCAAGGGGGGAAAGTCTTTTTGTTCTTAGTCTGCTCCATAATAATCAGCAATGCCAGAAGGTACTAGAGTGGTGTCTCTAAAGTAAGACAAGAACTCAACAAAGCTTCTCAACACACCAGACAGCAGGGAATACTAGGGAATACAGTACTCATCGACCAGTCTTGAAATAACAAAACCAATGAGCTCTAAGAGGTTTAAATTCAGTCAACTTGAGGAAAGAACTAGTAGGAAATCCTGTATCTATTAAGCCGACAACTAAAATTGAATTGTGAACTTGATGTTTACAGAACAGAGTCTGAACAGTATTCATCTTGACAATGTAAAAATAATGCTAAACCATCACCTATTGAAAGGCAGGTGAAGGAGAAGTAGCATATAAATGTTTTCTGTAATCCCCATTTTTTGTGAGTTTTTTATTTTATTTTTTAAATAACCTTTACATCCAATGTGGGGCCTGAATTCATGACTGTGAGGTCGAGAGTCGCATGCCCTACTGAGTCAGCTGGGCACCTCATTTTCTAATTTCTAAATCTTTCATGGCAGTGAGTACACAGATGAGGCCTACCTTAAGTGTCTGGTTCTTAAAACTCGAATGCTTTCAAAATTATGTTTCCTATGATCTTCTACTTTTAGTTGTAGGAGGAACTATCAGCAACTAATTTCCTGGGGCTTGGGGCACCTGGGTGGCTCAATCAGTTAAGCGTCCGACTCTTGATTTCAGCTCAGGTCATGATCTCATAGTCGTGAGATGGAGCCCCAGGTCAGGCTCTGTGCTGATAGCGTGGAGCCTGCTTGGGATGCTCTCTCTCCTTCTCTGCCCCTCGCCTGCTCTTGTTTTCGTTCTCTCCCAAAATAAATAAACATTTAAAAAAAATAATTAATTTCTTTAGTGAAGAAATAGGAACTGAAATTCAGTTACTTCTTTTCAGTGTCTTAAAGTCTTTCTACTAGTTCTTAGTTCAAGTAAAATTAAGTTAAATTATCATATATATATATGTATATATATATATGTGTATATATATATATATACATACATATATATATATATAATATTTGTATATAAGAACATAGTAAGTTCATCAGTGTTTCTCCATATCCACTGGGAATGGTGTTCACCAGATGCTGACAACAGCTGTTTCTCAGGGGTGGGATCCTGAGGGACTTTTTGAAGTTGTTTCTTCATAACAACTGACTTGAAAAGCAGTGTATCACTTTTTCAAAAAACAAATAATATTGTCATTATAAAAGAAGAAGCATCAAAATGATTTCAAATCCACTAATTGGCATGAAACAATGCTAAAAATATATACTGGCATCAAAAAGAAGACTGGAAAACAGTAAAATGCCATTTTTATTTTTTTTAAATCTTTATATATAAAATAAATCTCCAGAAGAAATACAACATATTAGAGGATGATTATACCCAGTGTAATCCTGAGTTTAATTTTTAAATTGATGTTTAGCAGTATTTTCTGATTTGTCTTCAAAGAACAGCTTTGCTTATGTGTATTTAATATAAATAAATGTACACATTCAAAATAAAACCCTGACAATTTTTACTGGGGCACAGCTGAGATTTTTAATGGAAATGCTGAAGAGAAGATTTCTGGACAACATTTGTGACGCTAATGAGAAAAAAAAACCTATTGTGAATGAAAGCTTTCCTTTCTGAGAGCTCTTTTTAAGAGATGTAGGCTGAACTTCCACGGCCCCTTCTTTACAACCGTCTTTGGGGTTCATACTGGCTGGGTTGGAAACTGCCCTTTTCCTTCCCTTGTTGCTCTAAAACTTCTCAGGTTCTTTCTACACCCTCTCTCCCCAGGCCTCCCGATGGACAGCACTCTGTTATTAACAGGTGAATAATCAAAGTTCTTTCTGAACCCTGGGTGAACCCAATCTAGAAGTCTGACCTGATTGATCAAGACCGTAAGACCTCAAGAGCCTCAAATTTTACAGTAAAATGAGAAGGTCATTCAAACATTGATTTACTTCAGGCAATCCCCTTTTGGGATTAAAATAATTAAAGACGGATTAATAGGGGGCAAAGGGGTGGCTCAGTTGGTTAAGCATCTGAGTCTTGATCTCAGCTTGATTTGTACTCACAGTTGTGTGTTCGAGCCCCACATTGGGCTCCACACTGGGCATGAAGCCTACTTAAAAAAAAATAAAGCAAGAAAGAAGGATTAATAGGATAATTTCTGAATGGACTGAAATCTGCCCTTTGTAAATCATCACGCCTCAACTTTAACCATAAGGACTAGGAGTTACAAGGTATCCAGAGTCCTGACGGAGCATACCGAAGAAAGAATGAAGAATCTGACAGTTGTAAATTATAGCCTTCACATGAGGCAGGCCAAACACTTGGTTAGGACTTCTCATTAGATTTTATTTGAAATACAGGTTTCCCGAAAAAGGTCATGTCACACTTTCCAGCACGTGCTGCCATATAGTTGTGGAAATCATCCTGGGACCACCGGGGGTACCGGGGGCCTTCCGTGCTGAAATATCATCTGAGCCCCAACCTCGACGAAGCTCCCTGGACTGAAGAGAACGAGGAGGGTGGGGAGGTACCATTTTGGTGGCAAGAGTTGCCTCTACTCCGTCGGGAAGAAACATCTGATTAAGATTTAGGTGTGGTATAGTTCTCTTATTTAAAACAATGACCTCCCTCCATGCCACGCAGTGGGTTAAAAACCTGAACCATATCCTCCCCTTTGTGATAAGGTACGAGCGCTAACAAATACACAAGAACTATGGATTTAATTAGAACACGAACCAAAAGATGCCTTCTCTGATACATTAGCATCCCTGTGCTCAGCTCATGATGACAGAGAACTTTGTTTTTTAGCACCGCTGGGATCTCTGAGAGGGCCAAATTCAACTTTTGACTGTCTGTTTTATTTTCTTCACCAGCGACTGGAGAGTATAACCTTTCCAAAGGACTCGGTGATTCATCTTCAATTCATTTTTCCTGTCTGGGAACCTGGAAGTTTTTCTCGGCAAATGCTCAAGAAGCACATGTTTCATTTTTTAAAGAAAATGTTACGGTTCTTCCTCTGCCGTTTTGGATCCATGGTACACTCAGTAAACAGTTGACTGAATAATGATTTGGAAAAAAACCTTGTCTGCTGAATATGAGAGAACCCATGTACTTCTAAATAGAGCATTTCCTTCCTCCTTCAACAAAGTGAATGGACTGGCATGTACCTAAGTGCAAGTTACCATCTCTGCTCTCCTTCTTGGACTGGCTGCTCGGCGCACAGGTGCGTGTTCAATCCCATTTTATAACATACACGTTATGTAGGTAGAGTCTTATGTCTGCATTGAATATTATATTTATCTTTTAAAGTTTATTTCAACTTTTAAAGTTTATTCTGAGAGAGACTGAGACAGCATGAGTTGGGGAGAGGCAGAGCAAGAGGAGAGAGAGGCAGAATCCCAAGCAGACTCTGGACCACCGGTGCAGAGCCCGACGCGGGGTTTGAACCCACGAAGCCTTGAGATCGTGACCTGAGCCGACACCAAGACTTGGGGGGGGCTCAAACAACTGAGCCACCCAGGTGCCCCTGAATTGAATTATTTCAAAACAAACAAAAAACGAAGGGGTGGATGATCAGCCTTCCACTGTTAACGTCAGAGTCTAGGTCATGTCAATGTGCCAGTGTTGGGGGTGGTGAGAGGGAGATGCTTTGCTCTGGAACCTTCACTTGGCACTGGCAGTTTCTGTATCTCTGACCCTGAGGTCACAATTCAGAGTCTTCCTTTCCCTTCAGGGATCGCACTGGAGAGAGAGAAGGGAACGAGGCAGCAGGCAGGCAAAGCAGGGCAGGTGTGGCTACTTCTCAGCCCTATAGAAGGAGAATCTGCAGCACTCTGGTGATAGGACATGGATGGAAAGAGTATCATTCCGTCTGCAGTGGCCGCTGAGCTCCATCCTGTTACGCTTGCACTCCCAGACATTATATTATGCCTCATGCATTCACGTTTTTTAAAAACTCAGCCTTGGGGCGCCTGGGTGGCTCAGTCGGTTAAGCGTCTGACTCTTCATTTTGGTTCCGGTCGTGACCTCAGTTTGTGAGTTCAAGCCACCGCGCCGGGCTCTGTGCTGACAACACGGAGGCTGCTTGGGATTCTGTCTCCCACTCTCTCTGCCCCTCCACCACGTGCGTGCTGTCTCTCTCAAAAATAAATAAGCATTAAAAAAAATAAATGAATATTAAAAACTCAGCCTTGCCAAAATGGATTGGAGCACAGAAACACAGACACACACACAGACACACACACACACACACACACACACACACACACACACACACACTTCGATATTTTCTGCCCCCGCTATGGGAGTTTATGCTGACCCACAGAAGAAAAAAGTCCTTGTACACATAACACATATATTAGAGAACCTTTCTTAACTGCTTTGTGAGGGAATGGCATTAAAAAGAGTCGTTGGAAGCATTTAAATAAAAAATTATCCAGCATCTCACACTGGAGTCAAATTTTGCACTGACATTTCCTACAAGGGTAAACGGGAGGAAAAAAGCCCAAAGCTTTCAGCATATATTTAAAACAGCATGGCCACAGAGAAATGATTGGCAATGGAACAATCATCGTTCTGCAATTTTCACATAATAAATTGGGCAAAATCACTGCAATTTGGTATAAATGTTCCTTGCAGGTAGATTTCTTAGGCAGACATTACATTTTATTTTAATGTTCTTTTTCCCTCCTTGCCTCTGACTTAGTTGCATTCTAGAATTTTTATTTAAAAGGAATTTATGATAATCATTATTTGTTATTTGTTTTAGATTTGTCAGGGGTTGCACCCAGCTATTAATAATTAAACAATACGTAAAATAAGTGAAACAAACCACATATGAATGATGCCAGCTTTTTAAAAGGCACAGTTTGGCATTGGTAGAAGTCCTCTGACACATGACCTTCATTGCATGAATGAGTGATGAGGCACCACCCTTAACAATCACATTTTACTTTTAAAAAACAAGAAGAAGCTGAGTCAAGGAATTCTCTACTGTCTTATGGTTGGTTAGTGCCCACTATTGCCCAAAACCATGGCTTGAGTTATGTTATTCAGGAAGCTCTGTGAGATCTATGCAAAATCCTTAAAAATGAGGATAGCCTTTTTACCCATCAGCAGGTGTACAGCTTAGAAATCATTTAATCACTATTTGACCCGGGAGTTTCATTTTCAGTCAGTCAAATCCCCTTACGGGGACTTCTATGCCACAAAAAAATGGTATTAAGTTGAATTCCTTGACTATCGTCCCCCCACAGACAGATGTCCCTGCAATTCAACAAGCAGCTTTAAAACCTCTGCGCCCCGTCCTGGCTTCCCGCAGCTCAAACCTCGGCTATACTTAGGGAGGCTGGTAGTATCTTCTGCTGACCTTGAACTAGGACGGGAGCTACAAACCAGACTCTTGTGCTCTCCATGTGGCAAGGAAAGCTGGAGTGAAACCACCAAATGACTTCCTTCTTTACGGCCTGATCAATCCTGACAGTACAGTATGAGCACAATGGCACAGACCCAACAAACAACATTCCTCAGCCAAGCAAATGAATCCGCTTTTCATCAAAACCAGTTTAGACATGCTATTGGGTGGAATGTAGGAAGAAGCTCGATGAATATTTGGGGATGGAAAACAACCTTGTTCTGAGAAAAGAGATTTTTCTTCATTGTGACTCCTCTTTGCCATGTCCTGGAGCTGTTTTGTTGAACACTGCCCATAGGGACAGGGAAGTTGAAAGGTGTATGTCATCATGCTTAGGGTGGGCTTTCTCAGGCTGGGGATGCCGAGGCACGGAGATATTTGCCTGGTTCTCCACGTGCTGCTGACTCTTAAGGCTTGGGATTCTCTCAGTCTTGGCAGGACAGTCCCTGCGCTGCCTCGGGGACCTGTAGGTGTATGGCCCAACCAAGGGGAGCTGGCTTTTGTGCTCCTGGGATACTCAGATGAGCCCATGCATCTTTTGCAAGGCTCCTATGGGCATGTGCACATTCTGCGAGGCTCCTACAATTCTACATGTAATCTCAATGCTAAGAGAGCCACAGTTAGAGGCACCACACTGGCCCACGACTCCTATCATGGCAATGCCTAAAGGACACCAATCTCAGATTCTCAGGACACCTTGTTCTCCAGTGGGTAATGGTGTACACACGGCCCCCTTAAGCCTTTACCTGGCAGAAAACAATGAAAAGCACCAGGGGCTTCGCCTCTAACATAATGATTTCATTCCTGGGCAAGAGGATAAGACCAAGGCAAACTGGCAGAGGTAACGAAGGGGCTCCTCATTTTCTTCCTCAACCACCTCATCCACCCTTCTCCCATGAAAATAAAATCTTGGCCCCTCCCCCCCAAAATCCATTCAACTAACTGAATGGATGTTTACATTATTCCTTACATTATTTTCCCAGGGACTTATGTGTTGAAGCCAGAAACACGTTAGGAATCACATACACCAGCAGAATGAATTCTAATTGGAAGATTTCAGGTCTCAGCTGCTAAAGTGTAGGATGAAACCCTAATATTCTGAAAATCCCAAATTGTAGGAAGAAATTAAAAACGGAAGATGAGGGGCGCCTGGGTGGCTCAGTCAGTTGAGCGTCCGACTTCAGCTCAGGTCACGATCTCGCGGTCCGTGAGTTCGAGCCCCGCGTCGGGCTCTGTGCTGACAGCTCAGAGCCTGGAGCCTGCTTCGGATTCTGTGTCCCCCTCTCTCTCTGCCCCTCCCCCACTCATGCTCTCTCTCTCTCTCTCTCTCTCGGAAATAAATAAACATTTAAAAAAAAAAACGGAAGATGAGAGTTTGAATTTCACTATACCACTTGGTCTCTGTGTGTCCTTGGGCAAGCCATGTAACACCTGTGAATCTGCGTATATTTAATATACAAAATAAAATTGGAAATGTTTTTAAAACTCTCTTACCTACCTCATCATGAAACTATGGGGATTAAGTGAGACAACTATATATGGAGGAGTTTCTAAACTGTAAAGTGTTACTCTAACTTGCAATTACCTTCTAGCATTTCAGGACTGATGCTTGGGGACCATAACTCAAAACCCTAAAGATTTTTAACTAATCCATTTTTGCATTAGTTCTTGGTTCTGCTTCTTGTCAGAAAATCCAAAATGGCATTGCATTTCACTCTTCCCTTGTTAACATCTACCTCTCCCTGTAAGAAGCCAGTGGTGAGTGTCAGAAGCAACTGTAAAATCTAAGTTGAAGTGGGCCTTCCTTTTTTTTTTTTTTTTAATTTGAGAGACAGACAGACTGCGAACAGGAGAGAGGGGCAGAGAGAGAGAGAGAATCTTAAGCAGACTCCACGCATAGAGCCCAATGCGGGGCTCCATCCCACGACCCTGGGATCATGACCTGAGCCAAAAATCAAGAGTTGGGCTGATTGAGCCACCCAGGCACCCCAGAGCCTTCCTTTTATAAACAAAATACTCTGCTGGTGAGCTTTGTGGGTGTATTATTTCATTATAAACTTGAGAGGGAATCATGGCAATTCCTTATAATCCACGTGGCATCAGGAAGAGACGGTAAGTACACAGAACACATTAGAAAACCTACTGAGTTCCTTTGGGGACAGGATTGCAAAAAGCAGTTTCATCGGAGCAGGGCTCCTATGTGTCCTCACATGAACCCCCCGCAAAATTACTAAAGGAAAACGATTCCAAGATCACCACATAATTAGGGCTTATGTCAGTCCTTCCCTCCATTTCTTTATAATCATAAAGATCATCTCCTCATCCAGAAACACTGAAAGAAGCAACTAAGCTTACCACACACAAGTCAGAAGCCATCTGTAGTAGGCCCAACAGTGAAAGACGTGAGAAGTCGCCCTACTTGAAGACGTAGTATCTTATGAGGTTCTAGCACAGGGAGATCTGTGAGCAGAAGGGTCTAGGCTACCGTAGACAGGAAGTTCCTAAAAGAATGTCACCCGCCGTCCACTAGAGAATGAGCTGCTGGTCTGCAGTGTGAGCCACGTTACAGCAGATCAGAGAAGCATGGCTACGTTAAACTATGGACGGGCAGAGGCGGGAAAGGAGGCCCATGCTCCACCGGAACGCTGTGTCGAGAGATGTTACCTTTTAGGAAGTGAGGTACACATCACATGGGCTCAGAGACCAGGAGTTCTTCGGGGAAGCACAGGTCACAAGTGTGCTATGTGTCTACACTCCGTTGATTTGCATATTATTACTAAAAACATAATGGAGTACCCCCCAATATTAAAAATTGGCAAATTTCGGGGGGTCTGACGGGCACAGTCGGTTAAGTGTCTGACTCTTGGTTTCGGTTCAGTTCATGATCTCATGGTTTGTGGGTTCGAGCCCCGTGCTGGGCTCTGTGCTGACAGCTCAGAGCCTGGAGCCTGCCTGGGATTCTCTCTCACCTTCTCTCTCTGCCCCTCCCCAATGTGCACTCTGTCTCTATCAGAATAAATAAACTTTTAAAAACATGGGAAATTTCACATAAAAATCCTAATCACTACCTTGACTTGAGAAATCAGGGCCTGCGATCCCGCAAAGTAAGAGCTGCCTCAAGCTGAGGTACTTCCAATGGACGTGGCTGTGTGCTCGCCAACCTGCTGCCACACTGTCACCCCCTACCCGGCCTCCGCCAGTACTCCATCCACTTAATTCACCTGCAGATGTGCAGGGATTCGAGTTGTTTTCACCCAGCTGGAATAACAAGGTGGTTGAGAGAGGCAGACCATGGCAGACAGAGAGAAAACGGTTGGGAGTGGGGTCCTTGCAGGGGTGCAATGGCTCCAAAGGGCAACCCTGGGTGGACCAAGAAGACCTCTTCCAAAGTATGAGGCAGTCAGAGACCTCGCTTGAAGGGCAAGGTAACATATCTAAGGAGCAGAGAGATGGCTGGATATTTATCATCTTACATCCTCCTTTATATGAGGAGAAATGTGGCAGAGTAGAGCACGTGTCCCTTTTAACCTAAATACGGGGAATAAGGCTCTCTCCTTGGTTAATTCTCCCGTGGACAATGGGATCCTTAGAGCCTAATATAAATAACATTTTTATAATGCTCTAGAGTTATTAGCAAATCCATTTTACATACATTTTCTTTCATATATTCCTCAACCACAATTTTGTGAACTACGCTGGGCAAAGGGCACGAATGCATACTCCAGATGAGGAAACCAAGGCTCAGGAACTTGGCCGGGATGGGATTCGGACACGACTTCTGTTACTACAACCCACGGGCTCACCACTCCTTGGCAATGGCCTGCCCTATATCGCGGGGAACACCGGGCTACTTCAAGCTGCCTGGGACTGCGGTGGCTCAGACGCCACCAAGGCTGGGCTAGGGTGTAGGAGGCTTTTCCCTTACTCCGATCATCTTTCCCCTGAATGAATCCATCCCCTAAAACTCAGACAGCCAGGAGTTAGCTCAGCCTGCAAGGCAGTGGTCAGTCATGTCTAGAAACATCCCTTATTTGTTCATGAAAGTCCTGCAAATATTTTGGCAAATAAATTCAGAAAGCCGGAAACGCTAATTATTAGGCAGAGACAAACCCACAGTAATAACATCAACAACAAAGTGCCTTTTCAGCGCAGCTATTCAATACGCCTTCCTGTTGCCCGTGCCACGAAAAACACGCCGGGAATGGCCTGGAGGAGATGAAAGAGGAAATGACTCCTTTAAAGACCACGTCCTGTGGGCAGACTGCGGCCCTACCGTTTGCTATAGCAGATATCAGAAAGGAAGGGCGGGCAGCAGAATTTTCAGGGAGGAGGAAAAAAAAATGCTTTTCAAAAACGGAGTTCCTTAAGAAGGTTGTTAGGGTAGGGCACTTAACAACTCTGTAATGGATGAACTTTCTAGTTTCCAGGTTGGGAAGGAAGTGAGTGGGAGACAAAGAGTTTGCTCCACTGGTTGCCAACGACTTGTGAACAACTAGCCCTTCGTCAAGTCAGAGGCCCGTCGAGGTCCTTCTTGGTCGTGCATCTGACGCCCTGTGCAAAGGTGCACCCAGCAGGGTCCACCCGGGGCCGGCAAGCCAGTCGGCACTCTGCTCACCAAGCTCTGCGCCTTATTCAGCGAGGAGGAAGCACCTTTTTGCAACTGGATGCCCGTCTTCAGTTGCACGGAGCTACTCCGGGTGTTAGCGGCTGCCCTGTGCCGAGACAAATGTTTGCCCCGTTCACCTTTGCCCTTCAGACCCACGCCTTTTTACACATCAGGCAACGTAGTTATGTTGGATGTCCTGGATTTGAGTACCTGCTGGGTAGAGCCTTACACAAGCTTCTAAGTGATTTGTTGCTTTACTTTCTCCAGTGGGGACAATGAGAACAGCCGTGCCTGCCCCTGTCTCCTTATCGCTGCTATGAAGCCCCAGCCAGAATCTCATCATGTTTCTTTCTTCAACGTGTCCAAGAACGTCCTCCCCAGAGCGACCCTTCTGTCAACGTCACAGTCTTCCTCTCTTCTTTTAGGTTCAAGGTAAAGGAAGGCGTAAAGAGTCCAAGTTCAATGATGTGCTAAGTGACGAAGGACCATGGGTCCACTTTAATGGGACGGCTTCCATTTCCCAGGCAGATCACACGCTTTCGTGCGCCTCGGTTCCAACCGCCCTCACGCACCTTCTGGTCACTTCCCCAGTGTCTTGTGGTGCGCCTCCCTTCCGTTAAGCAGCTCCATTGCTGGCTTCTCTGAGGCAGCGAATCAAACCCCACATTGGCTCACTTCCCCCGCCAGACTGCTGGGGTACGGATTCCCGGCCAAGAGCAGAAGAGCTGGCGGCCCGATACCTCTTCCGGCGTCGGCTTGGCCAGGGTGACGCCGGAACAATTGGTCCTGTTGCCTTCTGAGATGACAATTAATTAGCGCGGTGGGAACAAGGGGTGGCCTATCCAGGGAGCTGAGCCTTTGCCCTTCAGAGCAGAGCCAGCGTCTGCATCATACATTCCACTGGGGATGGCTCTCACCACCCCTCACCCCCTGAAGACTGTTGAGCAGGGACCCAGGGATGGAAGGCGTTGCAAGGACGTCTTTGGTGGGGAGAAAAAGGAAAAGGAAAGAATACTGGTAACATTAAACATCCAACTCAGAACCGGAGATAAATATCCAGCAGGGAAACGCAATGATGTGTTAGAGGACACACCATTCTAGACAAAATAAAGGCAAAAAGGACAAGTGTTTCATTGAGAAGTGCCTCAGAGTGTGGCATGAAGAAGAATGTGTGGTGACAAGGAATCCAGCCCCATTGAGGAAAATCTGAGCTTAGTGACAACATCCTCAGCAGGCTTTATTAGGCACTGGTCCCAAGCGCATTGCTCAACATGCTGTGAGTGAGAACGCATGAGTCACAGGATAGCACCCCTCTGACTCGAGCTGACAGCAAAGGACATCATTTATTTAGCTGTAGGAGAGGATCACGGATGACTCTCAAGGGCTTCCCAGAAAGGAGCATAAGATCTCATTGCAGGGATGGGTGAATTAAAACAGGACTCCCAAAACAAGCATCCTAAAACTAGTTGTAAAGAATTATTTAGAAATAACGCATAATCATTTACAGAAGATGTAAATGTACGCTTCTAAGTGTTCCACGGTTCCTAGGCTACGGGTGAAGCCTTGGCCCTGTGGTGGGGTTTCTGTCAGTGGCCACGTAGTCTAAAACAAACCCTGGTTTAACTTCGACCCCATGGATTCCCTACCTGCCAGTTCTTCCAGTTTCCTTTCCCAGCCAGACTGAACTACAATAGTCATCCATGCTGGCTTCTCCACCTATTCCCCTGGCCTCTGAGTTCTCAGCCTGTTAGGATTTACCTGCTACCTCCACTGCTCCAATGAAAGTGTGCTGGTCAAGATATCAAATCCAATGGGCCTTTTTCAGTATGTGCTCATACTTAACCACTCTGTCCAAAATCGTGCTCTTCTCTGATTTTCTGATACTACTCTCTCCTTTTTTGTAATAGCAGTAGTGCCCAACCTTGCCACTAAGCTGGTCACCTGAGTCCCGGGTCAGTACTTCCAAATATGTCTGCTGGACACTTCACCTGAGGTCTACAGGCATGTTCTATCCCCAAATGTTCCAGACAACACCTCACCTGCTTCCCCAAACTCCCAAAGCCGGTCTTCCTCCTGTTTCTCTGTCAGTTAATGGCACTCCATTTACCAAGTCACCTAAGCCAGAAACTGGACAACCTCGGCTCCTCCCTGCCTCCTGAATCCCCCACATCTAATCAGTGTTATTAGTATTATTCAGCCTACTCTTACCCATCTCTCAAAGTGTCTCTCTCCCCTCCAATCTCCACTTTCACTGCCTTGGGTCTGGGCCTCATTCTCTCCTACCTGGACCACAGCAACAGCTTTTAAACCCATCTTCCTGTATTCGGGAGAGCTCTCTTTTGAATCTGTTCCCTACACTGCTATCAGATGATCCCTCGTGAACACGAATCCAGTCACATTACTCACCTGCTTGAAATTCCCCAGTGGCTCCCCACATTCTACAGGACAAAGCATTTGCAGAGTGAATCCCGTAAAACTTCCTGGTCTCCTCACCTCCCATTCTATACCTTTAATCTCGGCCGAGGGGGTCTCCTTTCAGCTCCCCAAGCCTAGACAGCCTAATATTGCCATGCCTTCTCCCCACCCCCCACCTCTCTCTCCTTCTCCCTCTCTCCTCCTCTGGGTTCTCCTTGCCTTGCATGCCATGGATCCATTCTTAAAAGCTGTGACTTGTCCTTCTAGATATAACTTAAACGCCTCCTTTGCTCTGAGGCCTCTCCTGACGCTCTCCGTGGCCGCTTTCAGGCAGTCAGTCTCGTCTCTTTCCCCTCTGACCAAATGTGCGCCTCCATCCCCGTCTGTCACACGCAGCGTCTAAGTGTATCCTGGCAACAGAGACCACCACCTTTCCTTTTTCTCCTCCTCCAAAGCTCCCAACCAAAGGGCTCAGCGCCTTGTAAACGATCAATGAATGCTTACTGGAAAACAACAGAAGAAGTCACTCTTTCCCAGACCTTGACAGGAAATCCCTTCATTGCACGCAAACCTTCGCTTGGGAAACACACACATATGTATTTATTTCACCCGACAAGGGCATTTCTAAGGTGGGGAACGAGGAGCACAGTTGTACAGCTTGCCTGAAATCTAAGAGGCAAAGATTCAGAGGTTCGGGTTTTTAGGTAATAGACTTGTTTTTCCCTCAGTTAATTAACAAAAAGTCTCTATAATGAAACGTCCCTCAAAACAGGATGCATATGGTATAGGGCACGTTTCCTCCTCCCACTCCGTAATTTTATTTGTTTTTATTTTTTTTTTCAACGTTTTTTATTTATTTTTGGGACAGAGAGAGACAGAGCATGAACGGGGGAGGGGCAGAGAGAGAGGGAGACACAGAATCGGAAACAGGCTCCAGGCTCCGAGCCATCAGCCCAGAGCCCGACGCGGGGCTTGAACTCACGGACCGCGAGATCGTGACCCGGCTGAAGTCGGACGCTTAACCGACTGCGCCACCCAGGCGCCCCCCACTCCGTAATTTTAAATGCTCAGTGATAAGTCGTCTGATTGTATCATTACTTGGGTATGGTCGGTCTTTTTGTACGCAGAGCCAACATCTGTGATTCCCTAAGAAAGTGTACTGGACTGGGGCGCCTGGGTGGCGCAGTCGGTTGAGCGTCCGACTTCAGCCGGGTCACGATCTCGCGGTCCGTGAGTTCGAGCCCCGCGTCGGGCTCTGGGCCGATGGCTCGGAGCCTGGAGCCTGTTTCCGATTCTGTGTCTCCCTCTCTCTCTGCCCCTCCCCCTTCATGCTCTGTCTCTCTCTGTCCCAAAAATAAATAAAAAACGTTGAAAAAAAAATTAAAAAGAAAAAAAAGAAAGTGTACTGGACTTAGGTCGTTCTTACCCTTACAGAGGTCATTAAAAGGGACCCAAATTCAGAGGGACAGGTAGAGAACATCAAGCCAGTCTTAACATTACTGCTCTAATTATTCTGCTTTTGTTTCATTCTCCGAAGTTTATTATGTACCTCTTGCCCTAATAACCGTGTTCCTGTGTGGTCCCCTCCTGTCAGTCTCCAACTTGATAACCCCCACCCTCTGCAGTCCTGTCCCACCCAGGAGGTTAGTACAAATGCTGGTAGACACATATAGTGGGAAGCTTGCTCTGCCCACTTTAATTGTGCCCCTCCTTCTGCCTGCTACACTTACTCTCCACTCCATGACTTTTCAGCTCCATGCAACGTCTACCCCTGTAAACTGAACCGACATCTCCCCCTCAATGTATTGTTGCGGAGGAACGTTATTTTTTTTGGCTTAGGAGCCTTTCTCTTCCAGCTCTGGGTGCAAATCAGCAAAGATTCCTGTTCTTATCAACCGAGTGCTTAAGTAAACAGAGTAGGTGCCAGAGTCAATAGGATATGGAAAATGAAATTTTGCTGAAGATTATTTGCAATGGGGCTCTACTGCTGACAGAGAATCAGGAATTCACACTGTGAAAGGGGCAGGGGCCAGAACTTCACAAGGGGTGGGGGGGGGCAGGGCTGGTTTGCCGGCTCCAAGGTGGTCAGGTAAGGTCTACGTTCTTGGTTAACGGGGCTGCGTCCTCCGCTCAAGGGAAGAATGCCCCGGTCTGGATGCACCGAGAAGAAAACGTTCCACTCAGTCCCGCCCGGATTTCCAGGGATTCCCAGCGTCCACTGCGCCACCACCCTGCTTCACCCACATTTGCAGGGATACCCAGCGTCCACTGGGTCACCGCACCGCTTTGCCCACTTTAGGCAGTGCCTCCCTTGCCCGGGCTCAGCTTTGGCACAAGTGCTTTGGCAGAGCGGGAAGGAGAGGGGACGAAGTGAAATGTGCCAGGGCTAGAAGAACCCTGGCAAGTGCGATTTGCCACCCCATGCTGCCCAGGGAGGCCTGGGAACCCCGTGCTCACGGAACAGGGCGCGCTACACCCAGCCCTCACACCCAACGCCAGTAGCAGGAGTCAAACAGCTGCCTCTTCCAGCCCTTCCCTGCGATGGGAATTTGCACCTTCCCTCCCGTGCACACGTGTCATCTCCAGGGGGTTGTGACGCGGCTCCCTGCCCGGGGTTCTTTCACTCTGTCCCTCCAAACACAGCATTGCTGCTCAGGTAGCTCAGTATCTGATGAGGAAAACTTATGTTTGCAATCACACCCCTGGCCTTGTATTTACAAATTATTCTTTCTCTAAGGAGCGGAAAGAGCTCGCCTCAATCACTTGTCAGTGCTTTGATGGCAAGGCAGAGTGGGGAAAGTGACACGAAAGGTTGAAGAATTTATATGGTGGCAGTCAGCGGTCATGCTCTCAAAACCGTGGCTCCTGCCGACCCCACCTTTCAGCATGCACAGATGTAAAGATGACTTGCCGGCAGGCCGTGTATTTTCCCTTTTCTCTTTCTATAAGCACTAATGATGTTTTAGAGAAGGAAAAGAGAGAGATGAACATGTGTAAGAATTGTTAACAACCGAACTCTGCCAACAGGAAGAAAGTCTTTAGAAGGCTATGCTGCGTATCACTTCTCTGCTTCAGTGGAGAAACACAGAACATTCGTCGTAGCAGTCAGAAGTCAGATGTGAGCTGGAGTTACCCTACAGTGTGACTCTGAGCGTATTTTAAACTTCTTCGTTCCTTATGTGAAAATGAGGCCGGGGGTGGTTACCTCAAAGGGACGCTATGAAAATTGTGTGTGGAAAATGGGCATAAATGGTAATAACAGAGCACAAGGCACATGGTTAGCAAAGTTAGCCGTTGTTGTTGCTGTTGTTGTTGTTGCTGTTGTTTACAGCACTGGACGAATAGCAGATCCTGTCTTCAGCGACTGTGGGCATGACATTTTATTTACAAAACCATTTACCATGAGAGCTACCCAGGACACCATTCTCTTGACCAAGACCTTGACGGTCGTTCTGGCAGTACAGATGGACCCAAAGAGACACAGTAATCCTAGATTTTGCATCAAGCCCTAAGAAGTCTTCATCAACTGGCAGTTTGAAAAACAAACCTATCATACACACAACCACGAGTCACAGACAGAGACATGCTGGGTATAATACGGAACGGCACACAGAGGCTACTCCTGAGTGTCCTATTATTCCATTAAATTTCAATTTAAGATCTTCATGAAATTACGACCAAAAAACCAAAGGCTCTCTTTCATTAGAAAAAAGCAATTACCTTATATCCACCCTGTCCCATTTCTAAGACTCTTTCCACTATTACGTAAACCACCTTAATGAATTTCAGAATGCCTTCAGGCAAAAGGACAGAGCTTGATAAAATCTGTTGATATGATAATGACAGGTCATTGCTATAGGAAAAAAAATGAGGTAGGGGGTTCAAACTATTTTTGGACCTAAATTAGAAAAATCTCTTTCTGACTTTTATCCTGCAACCCAAATATAGAGCAACTATTTCATATGGGTCACATGTTTCCCTTGCATCCTGTATATTTTTATAACTCTAAAATGTGGACCCATAAGTACACAGTATAGGGGACTGTTGAGTTAGCATTTGCAAAAGTATTCAGTTTGTTTTTTTAGCCCACAGATTAATGAACTTAAAAGACTATTGAAGAGGCAATGGCCAAAGAACACGGTCTCAGGCGAAGTAAGAACTGATCAAGTTCAAGGTTAGATATAATACAACTGACCACCCTCACTTACCTCTTAAGAAAGGTAAGTCACATCAGCTTTGATGTGTGCTATGGAAACTGTCAGGAAATGTTCAAAAGAAATGAAATCAGGGAGGATCCATCATGTGGCCAGACTAAACACAGGTTAAGTGTCAGTGATGTGCATGCTCGAGGAGTTATCTGTTCATTCGATGCTTCAGGTTTGCTTTGCTCATGCTTACTCTTTCTTTTTAAATGGCCCCTGAAGCCAGAAACAAATCAGCAAGACAGGAAAATGTCCTGTTTTTCTCTGCCCTGGACTGTCCTATTCATTCATGAACAAATATCTGAATGCCTTTTAAGGAGACAAGACCAAGGCAAGAATTCATGCAATCATATGATCAGAGTTCTTTTGGAGCAGTGCACGTAATACAATCTGTAGGGGCTAATTTATAGGTTGGCACAGTATGCAGGTAATGGTATTGATCCTGCTTTTCTGTTAGGAGACTATTAATTATAATGGGTAAGAGTTGCTCACTTAGAAGTTCAGTATTCTGTGTGGAACAGATAAGTTTAGTTTATTCAAAAAAAAAAAAAACAACTTATATTTTCAAAGAGCAAATAACCAGTCTTTCTGGGAAATAGATGCTTGAAAAAAACAGGAAAAGAGAGTGTTTGATAAAGCTCTGCAAACAAGTTTACTGGTTACTGTCTCTGTCCCAGAAATTGCTTCAGTGATATGAAAGGACCATTGTGTCCCTATCCCAGCCCAAAAGAAATTATACAGACTTGTATCCTAAGAATGGTCAGATGGCATCTTAGTGATTTACCTGAAATTTATCTGAAAACATAAATGGAAATGTAGAAGGAAAACAAGAAGAGATATGAAAATGGGTACAATGGGAGGGGCAGGAAAAATTAGGCTCAAGAAAGCAAAAGTAATTCGAGGATTAAAGCATAGGGAACCTTGTTAAAGTTTAATGAATAGGTGCTTTTTTTTTTTTTTGTAAAAATTTCCCTTTCATGAGAAATAAAAATCAATAAAAGTGAACTAAAGCACCTGTATCTTCTTGGCTGAGATGTAATAAGCTATGTTTATTTATTTTTTTAAATGTTTTATTTATTTTTGAGACAGAGAGAGACAGAGCATGAACAGGGGAGGGTTAGAGAGAGAGGGAGACACAGAATCCAAAACAGGCTCCAGGCTCCGAGCTGTCAGCATAGAGCCCGACGCGGGGCTCGAACTCACAAACCATGAGATCATGACCTGAGCCGAAACCAAGAGTCAGATGCTTAACCGACTGAGCCACCCAGGCTCCCCAATGAGCTACGTTTTAAATCAAAGTCCCCAAAGGGGCACCTGAGGGGCTCAGTCGGTTAAGCATCTGACTCTTGGTTTCGGCTCAGGTCATGATCTCATGGTTCCTGAGCGCTGACAGCATGGAGCCTGCCTGGGATACTCTCTCTCCCTTTCTCTCTCTCTCTGCCCCTCCTCAGCTCTCTGTGTCTCTCAAAATAAATAAACTTACAAAAATTTAAATCAAAGTCCCCAAAGAATGATTTTCTAGGTTTATATTTTGAGGATACTGGTGTACCTACAAAACTAGCTCATTATCTTACCTTTGTTTCCTCTTTGTTGGCTGAAATGAAGTTTATTTTGTATGCAAACATAGAATATATCCATCATTAGAATAAAAAGCCCACAGTTAAATATGCAGAAAAAAATAAGATTACCCACAGCAGGCAAACAAATGTCATCACTGGTAATGTTAATCTATTAAAACACTTTAAGGGCAAAGATACTGAGATTTAATTTCCTAATCAAAGTCAGTTCCACTACCTATCAATAAAAACGCAATAAAATGAACTCTAACGAGAAGTCTTGTGTCACTTGCTGTAAATGTCATGACTGGCTATGATACAAGAAAAGAAAGAAAGGAAAGGAAAGGAAAGGAAAGGAAAGGAAAGGAAAGGAAAGGAAAGGAAAGGAAAGGAAAGGAAAGGAAAGGAAAGGAAAGGAAAGGAAAGGAAAGGAAGAAAGGAAGAAAGGAAGAAAGGAAGAAAGGAAGAAAGGAAGAAAGGAAGAAAGGAAGAAAGGAAGAAAGGAAGAAAGGAAGAAAGGAAGAAAAGAAAGGAAGAAAGGAAGGAAGGAAGGAAGGAAGGAAGGAAGGAAGGAAGGAAGGAAGAAAGAAAGAAAGAAAGAAAGAAAGAAAGAAAGAAAGAAAGAAAAGAAAAAAACGTGAACCAATCAGATGCCTCTACTGACATTTGATGAATGCATTAAACACAGGAAAACATTTACTTCAATTCTTATATTTAACACCTGCTTTGGTCCAAATACACATAGGTAAACCTTCTAGTCAAAGGAATGAGAACATAACACAAGCTGTCACTAAATTCTGGCATAGGTCCTGGCTCATGGGCTTTGCTCACCGAATAGCTGTTGAATGAATAAACAATCTAAATGTGATTTGAATTCGCTTTTTATTTTGGCATGTGTGTAATGTCAGCTTCTCAGCAAAAGGCATTTCTGGGCCCACTCAAGTATTTTCATTTTCTGTCTTGTGTGGGCCAAAGCTAGGATTTACAAATAGGGTTTACCCTAGAGTGAAACCTCCACCTCTGGAGAAATCGAAGGGGTGTCTAGAGTCTTAGCTTTGGGACTTCAGACTCAGCCTCTCCCTATGAAAGCCAACCAAGTGCCACACCCAGAGGAGGAGAGACGAACCTTTCATATACAAACGATCGGTGTTGCGCACAGAAAGAATTGGGGAACTTGGAGAGGGGCGCCTGGGTGGCTCGGTGGTTATGCGTCTGACTCTTGATTTTGGCTCAGGTCCTGATCTTGAGGTCTTGAGATCAAGTGCTGCATTAGGCTCCATGCTCAGTGTGGAACCTGCTTAAGATTTTCTCCCTTTCCCTCTCCCTCTGCCCCTCTGCCCCTCTGCCTTGCTCATGCACTCTCTCTCAAAAAACAAAACAAAACAAAACAAAAAAAACTGGGGAATTTAGAAATACATATATTTCTGTAAGAAGAAGTGTGTGTGTGTGTGTGTGTGTGTGTGTGTGTGTGAACTACTACTAACAAGTAATTAACTGGATTAGCACAATCTTTTAACAAACTGGAAACTAGGATATTCTCTGGAGTGAGTGAATACTGTCAGTAGTCCATACACAAATAATTTACAGTTGGCAACACATCACATCTAAGTGATTATTTTCTGATGGAGAACACCTTAAGGAAGCTGGACTTTACCCTGGACCTCCACTGAGATGATAGGTGAAGATCGGAAACACGAATTAAACTTTCAATATGATTATGGCAAGGATGGAAAGGGCAAAGAAAGATTGTCAAAATTAAGAGGACTTCTTTATATAACCACTTTAAAATTATTTTTATGATATATACTCAGTACTTTCTAAGTGGGTCTGCTCAGCAGGCAATTAAAAATTATTCCTGGAATAGTCAGGCTGTGTCACGTTTAAGCCTTTGTTACTTTTTCATGCTTTTACCTTCAAAACCAATAACATGAAATAAACAAGGGATTGAAACATGGCCTCTTAGCCAGCAGTTCTTGTACATATTTGTTCATGTTGAGAGGGGACTTTGTGAAGAGGGTGGAAATAATGTTGCAATCAAGAGGTGATAGTACCATCTCGGTGGTCCACCCCTCTTCCCAATTCCCTATGGTTCTAAGCTTTCTCCTCCAGCATCATGGAAAACCAGAGCCCGTCTTCCTGGTAATGTGATCACCTCCACTTCTAAAACCACAGAAAAGCCGAGGACTTAAGCAGGGCAGCTAAGCAAGGCAGTAAAGTGAAATTCAGACCCTTCCAGGTTCAAGGAGGGGTGGAAAACCCAAACACGGAATTGGCTGGGTTCTCTTCATCACTGTTGGCACTTTCTTTACCAAACATGGAAGTCTGTGTTGTGAAATTTAATCCCTTCCCACAGGCATCTAGAACTTGACCTACATCTTGTAGCTTTGGGAGATTAGTGGTGTACAGGTCCCCGAAATACCATTTTTAACCATATCACACTCCTTATCCAGATCTTTGTTTAACCTGCAGGGATCCAGATCCTGTGTAGCACACACTATATTCCAATCCAAGGACTGGAAGGGAGGGAGGGAGGGAGGAAGGGAGGTGGCGGGAGGGACCTACCTAAATTCCTGTCCCGAAAGCTAATGTCTGGTAATAACACAAGGAAAGAACTTTATACTTTTTTTTTTTTAAGGCCATATTATTTTCTGATGTTTCACTTCATGAAAAAAAAAAAGCAATTTATAGGTAAAGCATGTTGAGAAGGCAATAAAGGGTTTTTTCTTTTTTCCAATTTTGAATTTAGGTTACATGTTTCACATAGTATTAGACTTCTTTTGATTTCCTTACAAACTCCCCCAAAGCTTTTTTAAACAGAGCTGTCAGCTCTGTTTGTTCCAGTGTCTGATTTACAAAGAGCCCATGGATGAGAACAAGTACCACGTCTGAAAAGCTGCTGCAGCATTTCCATTGCAATCCTGCTTTTGAACCCATGAGTAGGAACCTGCCCTTCCTGTTTTCCAGAGTTTCTCTCTCCTTCCCCCCCCCCCCCACCCCGCCCCAATTCTGGCGAGTGGCACATGGGGTCAACTGAGATTTGGGGGGAGGGATGGTTTTCAGCTCTGGTCCAATCATGGAACTTAGGCCCCAGGCCCAAGACTCACGTGGACTCTGTGTTGCATTCTCCAGCACTGGGATTCTCATTCCAGAGACACATAACCTGGGCCGTGCGACTTGGGAGGCCTTTTCCACACCGTAACACAGCCTGCCCCACTTGAGGACCACAGCTCAAGTCCACAGGAATGAAGAAAAAAAAAGCAGCTAGGCTGTTGGGCTATTCCAAATCAGTCCCCCTTGGCCACGTGGATGGACTGCCTCCGCCTTCTTTTCACCACTAAACCAAAGGTAGGTGTCCTCACTTCTCACCGTTCCCTAATCGCCCTCTCTCAATCATCTCCTCTCAGTGGGCAGACGCCATGGCTATTTGAGAGACCTCTAAGGCCTACTTGTGGGCCTTATCTCTGTTCATCCTCCTGTCTAGTCTCTGACACCGTTAGTCACCTCTTCCTTCTCAAAACTGCTGGCTGGTTCTCTGCCACACCGTCTACCCATACCTCCTTGACCACACCCTCTCCTTTGGCTGAGCCCTGTGGACAATCATTCCCCCAGAACTCTATGCCTAGCCCACTATTCTTCTCTTCACCCTTCACCATCGCGACCACGGGAGCTGTGGCTATCACGTGCATGTAGGTAAGGCAGGCATCTCACTTCTCCAGCCCACGCCCTCTGCAAAGCTCCTGAGCCTATCCTATAATGACCCACAGAGCATTTTTACTCCTCCAACCCGGTAAGGGCTGTGAGGACCTCAAGTCAATGAACTGGCCTCCTGACTTTCCTGTTTCTGTGACTTCCATTCTACTTTGGGCATCACCATTCCAGCTATAAATCTCAGCTTCTTGGACTGCTCTTGCTCCTTTGCCCTGAATGCCAACCACAGTAGCAGAGTACTGCCTGTTTCTTCCAAAAGTCTCCCTGTGTGGACATCCGTAGTTTCATGGCACCTGTGTAAGTGTCCACCCCTGCTAAAATACCAGCTCTCAGAAGACGTCTTCTCCAGTCCTCTTTGAACACAAGGCCTCTCTTCTTGCCATTAGTATTCTGTAACACAACTGTGACATTTGACATATTCCTTGTGAACAACAACAAAATGAAATTCAGAAACTAAGAGCTAAAGAAGGTAAAAACTTATAGCATATGCAGGAGAATTATCCTAATCATTCCCTTCATAGATCTGGTCGCTTTGCTTTCCCTATAGAAGAAGGTGGATGTGAATTAATAATAAATTTAATAATTTCATTAAATCAATCCACACTTCAATCCATTTATCTGTTTGGCTACATTGTGTTTAATAAAAAAAAAAAAAATCGAGCTCACTAAGTCATTAGTATGCAACTTGAAAACATGATTTCAAAAATCACCTCCATTTGAGTGATTTGAAATCTTTGTCTTAAGGAAGCAATAGTTGCCCTTCAACTTAAAGATATCAACTCAAGGGGCACCTGGGTGGCTCAGTTGGTTAAGCATCCGACTTGGGCTCAGGTCATGATCTCACAGTTCATGGGTTCAAGCCCTGTGTCGGGCTCTGTGCTGACAGCTTGGAGCCAGGAGCCTGCTTCAGATTCGGTGTCTCCCTCTCTGCCCTGCTCGCACACTGTTTGTCTGTCTGTCTGTCTCTCTCTCTCTCAAATATAAGTAAACATTTAAAAAATTAAAATAAAAAAGATATCAACTTGAAACCTTAGCAACTGTAAGTTCTAGAGTTATAATAACATTTGAAGGTCAAGAAAATTAGCTCCATTCAGGATGGTCATGTGTTTGTAGATTTGGGCACTTTTTCAATGGGAGGCAAGATTTTTAAGAGTTATTTGAAGGGACCATCAGGCAGGCAGTGGCCACACAGAATGCAATGAAGTATGAGACCTTCTGTGTAGGATGAAGAGTCACCACATGAACCTATCTTGCAGCTATTCTGGGTCTTTAAAGAGTGAGGCTCTCATGGGGCCTCGACAAACCACTTGTGAGCTAGCAAAATTATAACTTTCTTAAAATTTTTGTTTTAATGCTTGTTTGTTTTTGAGAGAGAGGGAGAGACAGAGCATGAACAGGCGAGGAGCAGAGAGATAGGGAGACAGAATCAGAAGCAGGCTCCAGGCTCCGAGCTGTCAGCATAGAGCCCGACGTGGAGCTCCAACTCACAAGCCGCGAGATCATGACCTGAGCTGAAGCCGGACGCTTAACCAACTGAGCCGCCCAGGCACCCCAAAATTATAACTTTCTATGCTGCATGTATTGAGGTAGGTAGTGGTAAAAAACCAAAACAAAACAAAACAAATCTGCTTGAGCAAAGAAAAAAAAATCCCTACCAAAATCAAAGCTATACTTTATCCTCTATATTAGGAGGGCTGCAAGAGGAATGATTCAGTTAAGTGTGGTCGCATGCAAGAAATTTCAAAGGAGGCTGACTTGCTGTTGCTCCACAGTTATAAAGGAGCTGTAACATATTCCTAGACAGTGATTTCATATCTAGGTGGCCTGGGAGCGGAATCGGCATTCGTCAGTAGCACAGCCCATGGCCCGCAGGCACCTGCCAGCCGGCTGTGGGAGGGTTAGCCCGGCCTCACAGCTGGTTTGGGAGCGAAGGGAACTTTGCTGGTTATCTGGTCTCTAAACACTCCCTCAGTCCTCGTGTTCAGATAGCCCACCTCTCTGACTGGTTTCCCGGCAGGCAGTGGGCGAGGGAGGTGGCTCAGAGGTGTTATCACTAATAGGCCAACGACCTGGAAAAGCAGGTGTTACTCTCCCCAATCTACAGACAAGGAAACAAAGTCTGGGAGAAGGTAAGCAATGCGCCCAAGACCAGGGAATAAAGACTGCCTTGTCATGGCCAGGGTTCTCAATGGAGAGACAATGCGACGGCTCCCCCAGGAGGTACTCTGGCTGCTCCAATGATTGTGGGTGCTACTGTAATCGAGTGGGGAGGGGAAGGGGGGAACAGAACTGTTTAATGTTCTGTAACACACTGGACAGTCCTCACCTAAGGAAGCATCGTCCTGGCCCATGTGCAAGAGTGCCCCACCAAGAATGCTGCACCATGACGCCACTGGAGTTTGAAGACAGAAACCGCCTCGAGACAGTTTCTCAGCCATGAGTGTCAGCCTGAGGCCAAAACTTCCAGGAACACTGGTGTCTAAGTGAACGTCCATGAGCCTTTTCTTAATAAACACCATGTCGCTGACAAAAGATGGACCCATTTAAAGACTTAACTAAATACTTGAAGATAAAAGGGAAATAGCAGTTGAAACCTGAAACTAAACTGTACAGCTTCTGCAAACCCAGCTTCTCGTCTCCATCACTGTGGCTCAAAAAACCACACCAAGACAATCTTCTGGAAGTCAGGGCCTAGGAAACCTGCAGTTCTTATGTGGGATGGCTTCAGCGTGCCCCTTTTGGCCCCCTCTCGTCCCTTCTCCCCTGCTCCCCGTACACATCACACCACGTCAACAGCGTCCCTGTGCCCTCTGGCTTTCAGCAGGTTCAGTCAATGGGGGACCCTGGCAGGAGACTTCCATGTGCGGTTACCTCTACCTAGATGTGCTCCGAACTGATGTTCATGGCTCTGCTGAAAGTAACAAATCGCATGATTTACTCTTGTGTACCAGGCAGAAGAATGCCCGCCCCCCCCCCCGACACACAAAGATATCGATGTCCTACTCCCCAGAACCCGTGACTATGTTACCACACAAGGCAAAAGGAAAGTAAGCTTGCAAATGAAATTATTAAGGTTGCTAAGCAGTTGACCTTAAAATACGGAGATTATCCTGGATTATCTGGGTGGGCC
Organism: Neofelis nebulosa; assembly: GCF_028018385.1. Lineage (NCBI taxonomy): Eukaryota > Metazoa > Chordata > Mammalia > Carnivora > Felidae > Neofelis > Neofelis nebulosa. Next base: position 75,961,002 of record NC_080793.1, on the reverse strand, counting down.
TAACGGAATTATAAGGGTCCTTAAAAGTGAAAGAGGGAGAAAGAAGACGTCACAATGATGTCATGTGAGAAGGACCTAACTCATTGCTGCTGGCTCTGGAGGTGGAGGAAGGGGCCACAAGCCAAGGAATGCAGGAGCTTCTGAAGCTGGGAAAGGCGAGAAAAGATTTCCCCTAGAACTGCCAGAAAGGAGTGCAGCCCTGCTGGCACCTTGACTTTGGCCCATAAAACCCATTTCAGACTTCTCACCTCCAGAAGCCTTGTGTTGTTTGAAGCCACTGGTTTAGTGGTGCTTTGTGTTAGCAGCAACTGGAAACTAATGCCCTCCTTTCAGGTTCTGGTGACCATGCATTCTCCGCTCAGGGAGAGATCACTGAATCTCCTGGGTGGTTCCTATCCACACCTTTGCAGACAGCCTTTTCATGAATACACCCAATTCCACCCATTTTGACTGTGCCCTTGTTGGCACCCGGAGGCCTCTATTCCTGCCTTTTCTCCTGCTAAAAGAAAATCAGTCCCTTTTCACTCTTAGCTCCAAATGGAGCCAAATTTATTAAAACCCAGAACTCTTCTCCCTTTTCAGTGATCTATGAATTTACTTCTCTTGGCAAACGGCTCACTTTGCCGTGCTGTAATTCCTCCTCTGCCTAAAGGGTCACTGGGCCAACCAGCAGGTCACAAGTCAGTATCAAGTCGGTCCAAAATGATGACGTCTGGCACACACTTTTTAAAAAATATCATTTCAAGAAACTGCCTATAGTTTAAAATATTACGAGAATCAAAGGGTTCTTCTCCTTTTCTTACCCGTGCATTTTTCTGTGAAGCTACTAAACTTATATATAAGAAAGCTATTTGCTTCATATAATCTGTGGCTCAAACTTCAGGCACTTTCTGACTACATCAGATGTCAGCCTTGGTTAGGAAATTGTTATTTCAGGATAGCCCAATTAGACATTGTAAATACCAAGCAGCTAAGTCCTTGGAGCTCTATGTGTAAAAGGCAGCATTGCCAACCACGTAAAACATGGAAGATGGAGGTTGACAGATGGCTGGGTGGTCAATGGGCAGGCGCAAGGGGTATCCTGGGAACAAAGCCCAACCACAAGGTACCCAGAGTTCTAAGCTAAGCTCTGCCAGTCACTGGCTCCGTGTTCTCTTGGCAAATCAGCTTTTTCTCTGGACATCAGCTTTCTCCCATCCATTATAAAACTGGATCACTTTTAATAACACTCCAGCCCTCATGTTCTAGGAGTCTATGAAATACAGGGTTTGAAAATGCTACAAGATGCTATTCCAAAGTTAGGTAAGATGATTGTAACCAACCTTAGCAACGCTCATCCATTAATTCCTTCAGACAACAGTACTGAAGAGAGCTCTGTGTCAGGTACTATTTTAGGTGCCAGGAATAAAAGGACGCATAAGACCTGCCCCTACCCCTAAAGAACTTAATTATTTTGAAGAGCAATATATATTAAATTATTAAAGTTGCTATATTAGAAGTTTACATGGGGTTTGACGGGGTCACAGATCAGGGCTTTTGATTCTAATATTCCTGGACAGAGAGGCTTGATCAATTCTGCTTTGTTAATAATTATTTGCCAGTGGCCAGCGAAACAAAGTATGGTGGTTAGAAACAAAAATAAAATAAAACCAGATCATCACTGACAAAATGGTTAGCTGTGATATTTTATCGATCTTTACTGGTTGCCATGGCTGAGCAAACTGTCAAATGATCAGTTGTATATACTAACTGTATCCATGAACAAAATAATCCAATCCACAGTACTTCTCTAGAAATTAAAAAAAAAAAGAAATTTTACACAGTGGCTTCTTGGTTGTACACAGCAAATGAAGTATAAAAGGAGTATACAAATGAAAAGCGAGTGTTCCAAAATGGAAATTAAGCATCCCTTTTTTGAGTTAGGAATATAAGCTCAGAAATTTGAGAATACAAAATTGGGTGTAGAGTTTGCCTATATTAAAACAAAAACTTTTTAAATAGAGGCATATAAGGTTATCTTTTTTTTTATTAAAAGATGGGCAGTCCAGAATTTATTATTGTCTGAAGTTAATGAATACACAGCCCTCGACGAAATATATTCATGCTTTGCATCTCAAAGGTGCAAATTAAAAGATGTCTCCACACTGGATTTTGAAACAGATAGCTACTGAGCTTGAAAACACCTCCCAGTTGAAAACAAAGCTCCCTTGGGAAGACACAGTCCTCTGACAACCTTTCTTAACCCCTCAGCTGTCTAGACATCAGCCTTTATCCCTGTCCGCAGACCCCATTTCAAGGCCCAGCTCAAAACGGACCTTTTCCGTAAAACCTTGTCTGAGCATCCCAGGTGACTAGGAGTCATACACTCAACAGTGATGGTCTCTGTCACTCAGAGGGGCCTCTCAACAAGCAAGGGCTTTTTCTGGTTGCTGGTTAAACTACACATTTGTATTCCCTCAACTGAAAATCTCAGAGATGCCAAAACACGAGATTCCAAAATTCCTTGCATCACGAACACCTGTTGTGTTTGTCTAAACTACTTCCAATGTATGTTATTTTGCTCCTTGTAAACCGTTTAAAATCCTCCTTGGGGGTGTGCCTGAGTGGCTCAGTTGGTCGAGCATCTGACTTTTGATTTTGACTCAGGTCACGATCTCATGTTTCCTGGGACTGAGCCCCATGTCAGGCTCTGCACTGGCAGCGAGGGGCCTGCTTGGGATTCTCTCTCTCTCCCTCTCTCTCTCTCTGCCCCTACTCTGCTTGCTCTCTCAAAATAAATAAATAAACATAAAAAAAGACAGAATTAAAATCCTCCTTGGATCAAGGCCAAGTATAAAGAAATAAAGAATCCCTGGTAAGGACACAAGGTCTTAATAAAACATTATTAAGTGAGGGGCGCCTGGGTGGCGCAGTCGGTTGAGCGTCCGACTTCAGCCAGGTCACCATCTCGCGGTCCGTGAGTTCGAGCCCCGCGTCGGGCTCTGGGCTGACGGCTCGGAGCCTGGAGCCTGCTTCCGGTTCTGTGTCTCCCTCTCTCACTGCCCCTCCCCCGTTCATGCTCTGTCTCTCTCTGTCCCAAAAATAAATAAAAAACGTTGAAAAAATAAAAAACATTATTAAGTGAATGACTGATTTAAAATGTTGCAATCAGGGGCACCTGGGTGGTTCAGTCAGTTAAGCATCCAACTCTGGATTTTGGCTCCGGTTATGATCTCATGGTTCGTGAGTTCCAGCCCCGCACCAGGCTCTGCGCTAACACTGTGGCACCTGCTTGGGATTCTCTCTCCCTCTCCCCCTCTCACTGCCTCTCCCCGCAACCCCCACTCTCAAAATAAATAAGTGAACTTTAAAAAATATTGCAATCAAATCAACATATGTTGAAATTGTATACTCATCTGAAACAAACCCCAAATTGTGTGAGCAGAGTGAAGTCAAGCAGCAGAAGGGCATCTTTGGGCTCAAACCCATGGTGTGAGTCCATCTCTAGGTGGCCCTCCCGAGGACAGGAGCAGTTTTCCTTTGTGAAAGTGAGGGAAAGTGACAATAACTGGGTATGGAAGCGGCACACGCAAGAACATGCATTGAGGTAACTAATCCTGATTCTAAACTGCAGTCTTTGCTACGAATTACAGTTGCATCCCTGTGAGAACTGGCTCATCCAGTCCGTCTTATTCCTAAACATGGTATTATGGAAGATGACCAGACACAGGTCTACAGGAACATGCAGGAGTAAATAAAGCCTTTCAAACATCCCATCGCCATTAAGCCCCTGCAGAAGGATTCAAGAAGGCGATGGGTACATGTCACTATCAAATGGGACCGATAATTTAGTTTTGTGATGCCAATCTAGGTAAAATCTACCAGCCCTCAAACATCTTGATACAGGCAATTTTGCTTGAGGGAAGTCTACTGTCATGGGTTACCATACCCTGACCTCTTCTCTCGTCAGGGATGCAACAAGGAGAATCATTAGCATATCTTATTATGTACTTCTTTTAATTATATATCATAGTACATAATATATAAATATACAATATCTATGAATATCACTTAATAATAAAAACAGCAGCAAATTATATTACTAAACCAATGCAATATCAGGACAGTTCTATGGTTATAGTTTTCAAAATAACTCCAAACTCCATCCAAACCAAATATTTCTGATGTTCATGGGTCACCTACTTTTTTACACCTGCAATAATGCTTTGCAAACAAACAGTCAACCCTCATTGGAATAAACCAAACTTTATGAATTATGAATCTGAGGCTACTTAATGATTCGTGGCCCAGTTTGATTAACAGACCTACCTTTAATAAGGAAGCAGTTTATTAAGTTTCTTCTTAAATGATATCTCCCATAATCAGCTTTAAATATACAATTTAACTATGAGAAATATGAACACTAAATACCAGGAGACAAGCTGTATTTACTGACCTAGTCTATATATTTCATATTATAAACAATATTGTTTCCAACTGTCTCCCCACTGTCCTTGTCGGTATTTATTGACATAAAATTTTATTTTTAAATAAACTAATCATGTAAGTAGTCATTCTATCATCATTATGGTAGAAAAACAACACAAAGAATTGACATTCAGGAGAGGAAATTCAGTTGTATAATTTGTAGGACAAGCCTGATTTAATGAAGTCAGAATATTATATTTTCTACTCTTCAATGTGAAGCCATTTTCTGTCACAGTGGAAAGAACGAGTTCCGACCGTAAGTGCTTCAGGAAAAAACATCAGAGGAAGAATGATAAAATTAACAGATCATAGTCGCCAGGGTTTATCACAGCATTTCAGGGACATATAAAATATGTGTGAAAGATGACTGGATGTATAGAAGCCTAATTACTTGGGTCCAGAAGCCTAAATAAGTGTAATCAACTTATGAGGAATTTTGCATTACCCTCTCTTGGAATAATTTAGTTACCGAATTGTTAAACAACTGTATCTGTTACATATAAATGTAGAGAATGGGGCAGGAATTAAATCTTATTAAATACTTGTTAAATACGGACATCATTACCTTGTTGAAACATTCCTATCTGCTCTCAAATGCTTCTAGGATAAGACCCAAACTTCACCGTACAGCCTATAAAATGCTCCTTAATTTGGTTACTTCCTACCTATATAATTTTATGAACCACTACCCCTCACCCGGGCCGTCATTCACTCTCCTCTGAGGGGTCTTACTGCCCTGCCTGTGCTCACACCTAGCCCCTTCCTGGCATGCCCTCTCCATTCCCCACCACTCAAGGGCTGACACAAAGTCCCCCTCTGCCACCAGGGCTGGTAGATTTTACGTAGATTGGCATCACAAAACTAAATTATCGGTCCCAGTTGATAGTGACATGTACCCATCACCTACTTGAATCCTTCTGCAGGGGCTTAATGGCAATGGGATGTTTGAAAGGCTTTATTTACTCCTAATTCACTTTCTAGTTAGATAGAGAGTAAAAAAATGTATAATTTTATTATTTCTATGTATATAAAGATAGATCCTGTTCTAAGTAGGGTCCTGAGAGTAGAGACTTTGCCTTTGAGATCTCTGAATCCCCTGCAGTCACAGCTAGGACAGGATAAATAATTGCTCCCATTCATCACTTGGGTCTTTTCAGTAACTTTTGAAGGTAGCATGCTGATATGACAGCTTTTAAGACTAGGGTAAAAAATGATCTTCTGGGTCAAGAAGGCTAATGGAGAGCTTAATCAGCTAATGGAGAATTTCTGCACAGTTTCCTTTGGGGATAGTAAAGGTATGTGATATTGACAAACACATATGTTACATACAGATAGGGTTAGAGGCAGCAGTCTGAAACCTATATTTAGAATATCAGAGAAAATCTGATGCCTGTTTTAATCGCTACCTTTCTACCTACCAAAGGCATAGGCTTTACCCAACCTTAACACCTCAAGCTGTACACTTCAAATGGGCACATTTTTAAAAATATTTTTTTAATGTCTATTTTTGAGAGAGAGAGAGAGAGAGAGAGAGAGAGAGAGCGCGCACAAGTGCAAGCGGGGGAGGGGCAGAGACGGCAAGAAGGAGACACAGAATCCGAAGCAGGATCTAGGCTCTGAGCTGAAGTTGGCCGCTTAACTGAGCTACCCAGTTGCCCCTCAAATGGGCACATTTTATTAAATGTAAATTATAACTCAAAGTCAAGTTTTAACAGAATTTCTTAAAGCTTAGTTTTCACTCCCTACAACATATACTACACTATGTTATATATGGTACCTAAAAAAACAAAAAGTAGTCTGACAATTCAGTTTTCTTTTTCCTTGTGATACCCTTCTATTTTCTTAAGATATGCCCTGTAGGTTCTCCAGAAAAGAATTACAACCTTTTACCCAGAACTGGCCTCTTCCTAAACTGCAACCATGACTCACTCCCGGGATTATGCTTAGAGATGAGAGAAGCCAGCCCAGTGACCTGATGTTCAGGTGACATGGGTTAAATGCAGAGATCAGAAAAGTTATTCTCAAAACACCCAGAGTGGCTTAAATTTCTCCTTGCTCCCCTAAAGCATAAATGGGGCTTTTGGGGCTTTCTCTGGTGGTGGAGGGGTATATACGGGGAAGGGGATGTGTTCTGAAATCAGACAAGTCTTCCTATGGTGGGTTATTCTGATCCCTTCTGTTTTCTTCAAAGGCAAGGTAGAGAAATGATGCTTCTTGGTGGCGTCGCCTCTGTGATCCTCACCCTGCATCGCTTTCAAGTCCCCAGATGGAGTGATAAAGATGTGTCACTTGTTTAAAGTGTAGTATAAAAATATCGCTCTTTTCTGATCTATAACAGAACTGCAGAGTTTTACTACCTGGGTGGACAAAAGTGAAACCTAGGATTCTTTAACATCAGAAGCCAGAAGCCATAAGAGAAAAAGTACTCTGATAGGACAGTATGAGATTTTCTGATGATCTGCACCAACGGTGAATTTCTCCAGGATGTGTGTGTGTGTGTTTGTGTATGTGCAGGGGGAACATGCAAGGGGCCAGAGAGAAGAACGAAAGTGTGGATAAAATGATGTGTGCTCTACATTATTATCTCATATGTGCTGAATTTTAAGTTTTATTTTTATTCCAAGGCTGATAAGGAATGCATTTTAGTAGGTTCCTCTAAAGCAAATAGACATCATGAGCGTCCCAAAATTTTCTGAAGGGCAAATTATTACTTATTTATCAAATTCTTATAACTTCCTACTATATTATATATTACTCAGTATTTCTTGAGCATCCACCTAACACTGAGCTAGGCAATCAGAACTACATGAAATATAGTGCAAATGCACCATGTTTGGTTATGAAGTCCGTACTGACGACAAAGATCACGTGATTAAAATTACTTGTGAAAATTCTTAAAGTCACCATCCCGCTACCCTTAAACTACTATGCTCTGAGTTCTCAGAAGCTTTTAAAAGCCGAAACAATAGGGGTGCATGGGTGGCTCAGCCGGATGAGCATCCGACTCTTGATTTTGGCCCAGGTCACAATCCCAGGGCTGTGCGATCGAGCCTCGTGCTGAGCTCTGCACCGAACGTGGAGCCTGCTTAAATTTTTTCTCTCTCACTCTCTCCCTCTCCCCTTCTTGTGCTCTAAAATAAAAAATAGTTTTTTTTTTAAAAAAGCCAAAACAGTAATTTCTTTTGTTTCTCTTACCACATCAGCTTCTTTCCCTTCCCTAGAGCAATGGAAGGCAAGGTTTAGCTTCAGAGGAGGCACTAGGTGTGAGCTCAATTCCCCACAGGCTAAATGTGCACACGACACAGCTCTGTTTTGTAAGAAACGGCTCATACTACAAACATGTATTTCACATGTGTTACAGATTACAAAGCACATTTTAACACACTTTAGCAAATTAAGTTCTTGACCACAAAGTTGTGTGAAGGGCGTGGAAGAAATTACCCTCCATTTCATCGATGGGGACACCGAAGCCCAGAGAAATGGAGACAAAATCCAAGGTCACACACATCAAGGCTGCCAGCATTTCTGATCCTGGTCCTGTGCTTTCTGTAGTATACCAGTCTCTGTATATGTACCACCCAGACACAGAAAAGGGGCTTATGTGTACACAGAAAACAACACAATCCACCCAAAGGTTGCACAACCCGACGGCTCTCTCTCCCAGGGGTAAGGACTAATGAGAAAAGAAGAACAGAAAATCCAAAGTGGAATCTGGCAGAAGAAAGATCTGGCTTAGAGGAAAGTAAGAGGATAATTCCAGGTCATGAGAATGTTCCCACAAAGGTACCAGAGGGAAGGAACAGCAAGCAAATTTGCCTCGCTGGAAGGAGGCACGTACTGGAGAGCATAGTAGAATATGGCTTTGTATTCCTCTCTTGGGGTCTAAGCCTGAGGATGTTACAACACTCAAACACCCAAAGAGCTGAAGGTAGCTGAAGAAGAGAAACAGAAGTGCAGTAACAGTGGTAAGCAGATATTTGCAGCACAATGCAGTATCTGTGTATTTCACATGCAAGATACAACAGCTGATACCTACTTGTGCTTGGGTACTAAAAGGAAATGAACCTTATTGTATTTATTATCCTTTTTTGAGACTTGACTTTACCTCCAAGGGAAATAAATGCTTATGTATTCTCTAACAGGGCTAATGGCAGAGAGGTCTATTTATTTTATATGTATTTGCAGTGCTCTCATGACTTGAAAATTTCCCCCCAAATGAAAGCATATGCAGGAACCAAATCACTGAGCTGCTCTTCTCTCACTGCACATAATGCATTTAGCAATTTATTGGCCAGTGGTTTTGTGTCGGTGGCATTTCCTGAGACATAACAATAAGGAAGGGGTGAGAAGGGCCAGGAGGACGGAGCCGGGGAAGATGAAATGATGTCTGGAGGAAGACAATGAGAAGCAGTGACAACACTGTTTCTGAGCTCAGGTGGTAAGGAAGACGCGACGTGTCCCAAAGCAGCTGTGTGCCGAGGTGTTCAACAAATTAAGGACATAAAACATCTACTATGTTTGTGTTCAAGTTTCATGACCAGAGGTGGTTCTCACTAAAGTATGGACTAAAGCCTTCGATCATTCATTTTCCTGAAGTTCACAGGCAACAGCCAGGCTGCAACAGGTACCTCACACGGTGTACTGGGCTCAGACTTGCCTTGGGTATGTCTATAAAGATTAAACGAAGTCTGTCTTCCTGGACCTACTTCCCTTCTCTGGAACCTTCTACTGCTTCTGGCCTGGGCTTGAACTCAGGGCAGTTACCCTGGTTCCAAGGTACTCTATCTTCCATCCCCCCTCCTATCACCAATCCCATCTCAATCTCTTCCAACCTTAACCCACTAGCCCGGGGATGTGCAGATAAAACTCAATACCAGGACCTTCAAAGGAAAGGAAATGGTCATTTTAAGGAGTCGAGATAGTCTCTGGGGCGGGGGGCTTTCGCCACGTGCCCCAAGCCCATGAACTTCGGTAACCACCATTTCTACTTTACATGCAAAGGTGGCTAGACGAAGCAACCCATCTGAAGTTTAAAGTTCAGTGTGATTTATTTGACCCAAGCTTACTGAAAACCAAATTCTCTGCTTAGACTTGAGTAAACAGCAAAGGGGGGAAAAACCAAGAAAGTGTTATCGTTGCTTCCGATAACTAATGCCGGTCATACCGCTCAAATTTGAAAAAGGTCAGCTGGTTACCTAATATCCTAGACCCACCTCCATTTGTGTTGGAAATTAAATCCTCTGCAAGGTCTCCGGGAACGTCTTCAGTCAAAAGGGCAAGGGGTTATGTTAGCCCACATCTTGCTGTTAGAATAAGTATAAATGCAAATTTAATTTAACTTTCTACCAGGCTCAGAATCAGCTATGCTAACTATCCCCAAAGAAGGCAGGAGCCGACAGCCAGGCAGACAAGCTATTGGGTTGAGAGCCTGAGCATTCGCTGGAGGCCAGTCCATCTACTCATCTACTAATTACTTTATGGATATGCTTCCCGCAAACAGGATCTCCATGGAGCTCTCGGGGATGGGGAAATGCCTTGGAAAATGGCCACTTTCACAGATCAGAGCCAAGTTTAATGCCAATAAAGAGCCTCAGAAGATGAGCTCATAAACCAGTGACCCTTTCCTTGGTAATTAGAAGGAGAATCACAGAAGCCACAATGCTGAAGGCATCACTTTACGCTTCAATCACGCAGACAACGGGAACCTCTCAGGGTGAGTGACAGAACAGGAAGGCCACGCTAGACAGAGAGCAGAGCTCATGGAAGCCCAAGAATATAAAATAAGAACCCCACCCCCCATCTACCCACCCGCTGTCCACACCATAATCAGACCAACTAGTTTAGCTTGCCATCGCTATTTTTCATGTGTAGTTTGGGTAGGGGGGTGGGGGTAGGGGAAGGGGGAGGAGGGAGTGGCTGAAAAGAGACAGAAAGAGAAGAGAGAAAGAAACCTACGCGCGAAGAGGTGGCAGGTATGCAGTAGAAACCCAAACGATTTCCCACCATACCCACATACCACCAGGATTATTATTCACTTATTTTTAAGACACCTTGCCCATGAAAATCAAATCCCACAGGCCATATACACCTTTCAATAAACATAAAGTAGAACTAGTGATTTTTTTATTTTTATTATTATTTTTTAACGTTGTTTTTCATTTATTTTTGAGACAGGGAGAGACAGAGCATGAACAGGGGAGGGTCAGAGAGAGGGAGACACAGAATCCGAAACAGGCACCAGGCTCCGAGCGGTCAGCACAGAGCCCGACGCGGGGCTCGAACTCACAAACCATGAGATCATGACCTGAGCCGAAGTCGGCCGCTCGACCGACTGAGCCACCCAGGCGCCCCTAGTGATTTTTTTCATAGCCCCCGAAACGTAAAGAGGACGGACACGGGACCCCAGAGGGGACCCTGGAGAGCACAGGCACAGCGGTCAGAGTGCCCCCCCCCCGCCCCCCGCCCCCAGCAAATGCCAGGACGGATGCAGACAGAGCTGGTGTTCCTAAGGGCAGCCACATGAACCACCCACTGCAGAGGCGGGCTTCTCAGGCAGGCTGGTGGTTAACTTCGAAGCATCAACCTCAGGACTATCCGGGTGACCTTAGGTGAGTTACTTCATCGCTATGTTCCGGAGGGGCCACAAACCTCTCTTTCACAGTGGTTGTAGTGAGCAAATAAAATACTAGAGCACTTAGTTCTTCGGCTCAATAAAAGGTACCTACTGGAGTTGTTGCTGCTGTTGTTTTAACTCTGAAATGAGGATAAGCAAACACAGCTCCTAGTAAGGATTGCCTGAAACCCACTGCTCCCAGCTAATGATGTTTTTTAAAAAAAAATTTAATGTTTATTTTATTTTTGAGAGAGAGACAGAGGTGTGAGTATGGGAGGGGCAGAGAGAGAGAGAGGCAGACAGACAGAGAGAGAGAGACAGACATAGAATCACAAGCAGGCTCCAGGCTCTGGGCTGTCAGCACAGAGCCTGAAGAGAAGCTCAAACCCACGAACCGAGAGAGCATGACCTGAGCCGAAGTTGGATGCTTAACGGTCTGAGCCACCCAGGCGCCCCTTCAGCTAATGATTATTAAGGGATTTGCTTACTAGGTGCCAGGCATTATTCTAAGCACTGAGCGTTAATTCTCACCTGATCCGCATCTCTTTTGAGTCTTCCAATAACTCTGTAAGGGAAGTATTATTAGAATCCCTATTTTACAGAAGGAAGTGGGACTTGCCCTAGGTCATTCAGTAATAAATCAGCGCGCTAGCTTCCACTCTAACCTCCGTGAAAGCACTAAAAACTGGAAGACACTGCAACAGCAATACCCTCAGCTTGACTTTCACGACCTCTTAACCACAAAAGAGAACCTTAAAAGGCCAAGTAGAGTTACTGAGGAAAAATCAATCACAGTAGATTTTTATGTCTATTGCATGATTAAATTAAGTGTAATAAATCCTTTGAGCAAAATGCATTTTCGAGATACTAGCCAAGAAACTCACACTTGGGAAGTACTTGCAACTAACCATTTTCAATAGTGACACTCCCAAGAATGATGAGAAAGTCCTATAAATGGACAGGTAGATGTAATGACCCCGTAACATTTTTCTAATACTGCTTCTAATTTTGGTCTTGCAGGCCAGCTCTCTCCAAAGAATATTATGTGGTAGCTATTCAAATATTCTGTACTGTCATATAATTGGTTTATATTCCCTATTCCATTTCATAGAGACCGCCGTTATGAGCATTATTATTGTCACCATTTTTTCATGAAATCTGTTTTAGCATGATGAATACCAAGTACGACAATCTCAGTAACAGAAAAAGCTCCTCCAGCATCCCGTGTGACAATGAGTGTTAGTACAAGCCCATCGGTTCTTTTCAAGGGACACCTGAGATTTGGAACTGAACTGCTAGCTGACAAATGAATATATGTTCAAGTCTAGATTCTGTACGTTTGTTGGGACCCTGGTATTGTTTTTTCAGTTATGGGACTCTGCCAAGTGGAAAGAATCACAGGTGGATAATACACGTTTGTCCTCCTCAAATGAAGCTTGTGATTTGAGGAGAGGGGTGATACAATTAAAGTAACGTGCTTTAATGAAACATTTTCATCTAAAACTATTAGAATCCCATTTTGTACTTAAAACAATCAAACAGGAGTGCACATTTTCCTCGAGACGGGGCGGAAAACGGGCTCACACCACCCTGCAAACAATGCAGCCCCCTCTGGGCTGCGACTTCTTGCTGTCATAACAATTCTTATTTACCGTGCTGTAGTTCCCGGTCTACGACCTCCAATATCGTGCTCTGAGCACTCCCCTCCCTGAAGGTCTGCGGCATTTTCAGTCCATTCTACTGAGGAAAACGGAACTTTCAAACCCTCTCCCACTTACTAGTGCTTCCCCACTTGACCTGTACATCACCGATTTAATGGACGTGTCCTTCTTTGCCACGAGCCTGGGTGCCCCATCAAGACATAAGCAGAGGTCTCATTTTTCCCTCTCACCTCAGTACCTCGCCCGTTTTCAGAACACGGTGCTATGATCAATGAGCATTTGTTGAACGAATGACTGCTTTTGTTTGGTCCCTACCTCGTTTGCCAGTTCCCAGGAGTATTACGTGAACCAAGTTCTGACTCTCTGGTGGGAATTACAGGAAGCAGTGGAGGAATTATCATTACTTTTTTTAGAAACCCTTCCAAATATAAAAAAACACAATTCAACTCAAAATGTTTAAATTCAATCTAGGGAAGATGGCAGGGTAATAGGCGAAAGTGGGGGAGAAAGAGAGGCTGGGAAAGCTACAACCTTTTCACTCAGGACAGGTGATGTCTGGATGTCACCCTTGTGCCTTATAAGGCTATGTGGCTCGGCCAATGCAATCTTCATGGGCTGGGCTCTTTGTCTCTAGAATGGGGATCAAAGCATCTACTACAGATGATTTGGGGGATTTAAATGTATGGCACACATACCGGGCCATAAAATGCACCGAATATGTTGGCTTCCTTGGCCTTCCTAGGGCCACTTTTCAACTTCTAATTATCTGAGTTAAACAAATCGTGATAAACAAGTTCCCAGGGCAGTTGGGGGGGGGGGGGCGGCGGTGTGGAAGGAGAGGGTATATAAAAACTAAAATCTATTACGGTGCTATTAAGCAAAACATTTGAAAGACGGAAATTATAAAGTTTGTAAGAGAATCTGAATAATCTTTTCGAGATGAACAAAGTGATGAGTCTGAAAAGTAATGACAAATGAAGAGCATCTGAAAAATGAGGACAAGATCACAGTTTTAACTGAAATTCTAAAATGCGTACTTTTCCTTTTTTCTGCGGCAAGTTATCCTTACACTGTTCTTACTGGAACAGTAAGAATGTTGGATTGTGCTTACTGGACATATGCCTCTGGGTATTATCTGCTCTGACTGAGTGGAAGGGCAAATTCTAGCACTGACGATTATTTTCTTGACAACCACTCAGTATCTATTTGTGGACAAGGCCTCAAATATTTTTTAAATTATACATAATACCTTCATTGATTAAAAAAAAAAAGTCTTCTTGCAAAGTAGCCACAGAAAGGCAAATCTGATAGGGAGATTTAACAGAAAGATTCAGGTTGTGTCTATAAACAAATCAGGCCAGATCTGAAAAACCTCATCTGACCAGTTCACTGAGGCTGAGCTCAAATTCTGCACTTTGGTTTCAGCTGAATCCTACTGGGCTTCAAAGATTCCAGTGAGATATGTATTCCTGGCCTCATCTGGTTGTTGTGATGCATGCAGTGCATTTTCTTCCAAGGACAATACACAGTTTTGTAATTCAAGTAGCACCCAAGCATGCCCCCCAGCACATTAATGAGCAGAAAATTGACTGGCACCTCAAGGAAAGGTGAGAAGAAATTATCTCGTAATTGATAGTATTTGGAAGTGTGTTTATCAGTCAGTCCTTCTAATGAACAAGGAAGCTGGATGGAAGCACAGGGGCCCTGGAAGAGGCCTGCCATGGGAAAGACAGACCACACCTCCATGGACCAGGCTCACAGCAACACCAGTGGCCACTTCACACCAGCTTGTCCTGGAACGGCCTGTGCCTCAGTTGCCTCCCCTGTAAAATGGGAGAGTCGAGAAAGATGTCCTGGCTGCTCCTTTTGTACATAGGGATTCATACTCGTTTTCATGTTCCACTGAACTCCAAACGGACCCATTTCTATGGTTTCTCACATAAAAGAATTGGCACTCATCACGGAGAGTTTTTTGTGCCTTCTGGAATCAACGCATTTTCCATTAATTGACCCCTATGGACCCAGGTATGCACTGAAAGTGCTTTATAGTTTTCATTGCATGAAAAACACACGCTTCCCAGAGTCCGCATGACAGGCCCGCAGCTCAAGACAGTGCTCTAGAGGACCACAAACAAGGTAGGAACGGGAGGCTAAACGCATTCGGGGTTTGTATATTTGGGTGTAAGAACAGCTCCCCACCAGGCCTGGGCCAGCATGTGCCGGATCCCTCCCTCCTGCAAAGGTCTTCACCTGTATGTCAGCGTCCCAGTGAGGCCAACGCCTTCCTTAATTCTGTACAGGATGTCCCATCCCCCTTACACCATTCTGTTCCCATAACGCTGGTCATCTTCGAACATGCTATAAATTATTACAGTGTTTATTTTCTGCCCCTGCCACACACCTACACCTACTCACGCTACCATATCAGCTGTGCAAGGAAGGGCAGGAAGGGCTATCTGGTTTGTTCCCTGAGGTGGCCCAAGCACCCAGAACACTACATGCCACATGGGAGGGGCTCAAAATCTCTTCGGTGAATAACCTGTGTCCCTTCAGCTGATTATTTTTTAACAGATGGAATAGTTGGCTGACCCTTTCAGTCACAGCCTGTTGTCTGCCAATTTATTGTCTTCCATGGAGTTTTTATGGACACTAACCAAGGATGTACAGAGAATTCATACTCTGAGAATGGCTGCTGAGTCGATCAGCTACCAAAAGTATCGTAAATAGTTAGGAACGTATCGCCATGTCTTTACACATACTTTCATGCCAAAAAGAACTTGCTGAGACATGTGTCGATCTGAGGTTGTTTTCCCTTTCCCCACGTGCTACACAAAACGGAAAAGTGATATACAAAATGGGGAAGGAAAAATGCTGTTCCAGATCTACGTATTTAAGTGATCTAAACTGAATCCAGCATCCTAAAAGAAGTAAGCCATCCTGGAGAGCAAAATGACAAAATTCTGACCTAGCAAATAAAAATCATTCCTAGGAATTTATCTAAAGGCTACAATCAAGCAAGAGTGAAAGGTTTTCAAAAAATCCATCACCGCGTTGCTTGTATTAGTGAACGACTAAAAAAACAGTCAAATGTCTAGCAGTCTGAGTTGATTACACAAGCTGTTTATAGCTATACAATGGGAAACTGCACAGCCACTAATAAAGGGCTACAAAAGATGGTCAAATGACATGGACAGGCATTCACAACGAGGTTACTGAAAATAATGTACTGAGATCCAATAATGTACTGAGATCTCTTTGTAAGAGAAAGGAAAGGGAAAAGCATTAAGAGAAAAAGACTCGGAGCGATATATTCCACAGAGATTCATGATAAGCCCAATGGGAAGTGACGCTTGATTGAAATTTTTCTTTTTTTCCCCCCGTTTGTATTTTCTAAGTATTTTCGTACTAAAGAACAACTATTTTTAAAGTGCCCGTGAGCAGATGAAATGCATAAGAACAGGATACTGATTCAGAGTGAAACTAAGCATTTAACTCACCATGTTCACTCCAGTAAGTCTGCTGTTCCTCTCGTACATATGCATCAAAGGCACACTTAACAGGGTTAGCACCCTTGTGAGGAAAAAGCAAATTCTTGAAATCCAAACGTAAACATTTCAGTTCATAGCTTATTAACCCAAGAAACTATCTTCTGAGAACAGAAGTGATTAGTAAAATCAATTCAGAGGTTTAGGTGACTGGGAAAACACAGCAACGGGAAACAGAAGGGGACATGGTTTTCCCATCTGAATCCCATCAGTTAATGGAAATGTACTTAATACCCCCATCCACCCACCTCTCAGTATAAACAATGCAGTCTTTACCCTGTCTCCACAGTGTGTCTCCAGCCTCTGCCACTGGCCGGAAGTGAACCGTGCTATATAAGGGAGCCTCAGGGCCATTTCAGCAGCATCTAAAACATCCAGGACATTCCATTCACCTGACTTCTCTCTCATTGCCTGCTTCACAGAGAAGAAGCGAAGAGTCAGGTAAGAAGCTCCTCCGGGTAGGCGGAGGAAGGGTGGCTCCTTGCCACAGAGACAAACAAAGTGCTGGTTCTTCTCCGTGTTTGGGTTTTAATACACTTGATTCTGCCTAGCGTTTCTGGATCACCCGTGAACCTGGTTATGAAGAGTCTTTAGTCTCTGAGGAAAAGTCACTCCCTTCCGTGCTGTCATACCCATACCTCTGCCACCTCGACTTACACCAGTCCCAAACTGCTCAAATTCCTGCTCCCTGACTACTACTCCCCACAGTAATAATTACGATCATTTCTGACTAGAAATGACGAAGCTTAACACTGTCACGGGCTCTCAAATTCTCAAGACTTTGGTGTCTCAGGAAAATGGGTTTAGCTGAAGATAACATGATGTCTTTGATCTACCAACATGCTTTCAGACGTGGAGGAAGGCTTCCCGGAAGACAGATAAAAATCTCTGAATGGACGGCTGCTCTTGATGAGAAATGAATCCGTGCACCAAATGGCCACAGAGACAGCAGCCCAAGAACATGCTCCAAGCTACTAACACTTCTGTAGCTTCAGAAACACTCTCTGGGTAGAACTGCGGGAGAGAAAAAAAAAAAAAAAAAAAAAAAAAAAAAAAAAATATATATATATATATATATATTTTTTTTTTTTTCCCTCTGTTAAGTTGTGTAGGTGATTCCTCTTGCACTTGCTTCTGGCAAGTTCCTACGGGGGTGTGAAGCCTTCTTCTCCTCCATCTGCCTGGAGAGCTAGCAGCCTCTAATCAATGTGCTGGCCATTTTGCTCAGTGTCTCCATTCTGCTGTTATTTCAGAGGAAGAGAAAAGGCAAGCAATTATGCAACCAAAAGGGGGCTTATTTGAAGCAGGGGGAGGCATAAAGCACGAAAGGAAACAATGAATGAAGCAAGCTCCAACAAAAGTGAAGCTCTCCAGAATGCTGAATAAGGAGGTAGGAATCTCAGTTCTGCCTGGTTGCAAAGCCTAGAACTGTCTGGAGGATATGTTCTCTGCCCTAACCCTACTGTGAACCCCCAAACTGTGGCCAAAACTCTAGCCTATACCTCCTGCTGTCAATTGGTGCTCTTAGGGAAGCTCATCCTTTCCCAGTTAGGGCAGGTTGGCGGGCACACTGGTCTCCCGCTAATACACCCCAAATTTCTGTCAGCATTCCCTGAACTGTCAAAGTCTCCCGTAACTAGGGAAGGGCCACCGGCCTGAGGGCACTATGAGTTAAGAAACTTGTCAGAAATCAGCAATCCCTAGCAGGGGTCAGGGTTCAGAGAGGGAAATTTTGAGGAGGAAGTACTATTCTCTTGAACCTTTGCACAACAGTTCTTGAATGAACCGAACAACAACCATGAAAATTCTTCAAAAAGGAAGCCAGGAATGGTCACTGGCACGTAACACTGGCTACCATTTATGCTCTAACCCTGGTTCTGTTTTCTTTAAAGGCAGAAGATGCAGTTCATTTCGATTTTCTAAGCTGTTCAGAGAACAAAAAACATGGCAGCCGCTCCCAGGAAGGGAGAAAGTTTTTTAAATGGGAGGAATTCAGTACACCCATCTGTCAAGGTTTCTTACTCTTGACTCAGCCCTCTGAAGGATGGACACTTTAATACCACAGTGAGGTGGACC
This sequence comes from Neofelis nebulosa, assembly GCF_028018385.1. NCBI lineage: Eukaryota > Metazoa > Chordata > Mammalia > Carnivora > Felidae > Neofelis > Neofelis nebulosa. The sequence goes on along the minus strand of NC_080793.1, from coordinate 75,942,640 downwards.
TTGTCACGGAGGAGTGGCAGGCGTTTTACAATCAGGGTGTTTATTGACAACAATGAGATGCTGTTGTGTTCCACAGTGAAAGATAAAAGCAACATTTCCAAAACCCTAATTTTGAAGATTTGGCCCTCTCCCCATCTTCTTGTCATGGAGCTAACCACACTGCTGACAGGAGACAGTCCCTGTTCTCTGGGTGCAGTGTCTCTGGACTCTGAGCCTGCTTACATCAGAATCACCTGAAGGGCTTGTGAAAAAAGACTCCTGGGCCCCACTCCCAATGTTCCTGACCCAGTTCCATCCTCAATGGGGCCTGAGAATTTGCATTCCTAACAAAGTGATGCTGATGCTTATGGTCCTGGGACCCTGATTTCAGAACCACTACTCTGGTACAATTTAAAAAAAAAATTTAATGTTTATTTATTTTTGAGAGAGAGAGAGAGACAGAGAGAGACAGAACAAGTGAGCAGGGGAGGGGCAGAGAGAGAGGCAAACACAGAATCTGAAGCAGGCTCCAGGCTCTGAGCTGTCAGCACAGAGCCCGACACGGGGCTCGAACCCACAAGCTGTGAAATTATGACTTGAGCCGAAGTCAGACACCTAACCGACTGAGCCACCCAGGCACCCCTACTCTGGTGTAATTTTAAAAAACGTTGGGTCCATCGAACTTACCCATGTGCCATCCAAGTGGTCTTGGCAAGAAATACACTCAAGCACCTGCTCCTCACTCCGCCCAGAGATACATTTGGTCACTGAACTCCAGTACCTGACATTAAGTAAAGTTTCATTACTGTCCACCACTTCCTTCCTACATGCAACCTCTGAGCCAGAAGCACACAGATGTTTTAGGGGGAGATACAGCCTGGAATCACAGAAGCTGATGGGAGGAGTACGTCCCTCCCATTCCTCATCCTCTTTCCTCAACCAAGCCTTCATAGCTTTGGATCCCTCAGGACACATAAGGTAAAAGCTTGGGGCGCCTGGGTAGCTCAGTCAATTGAGCATCAGACTTCAGCACAGGTCACGATCTAACAGCTCGTGGGTTCGAGCCCTGCGCTGGGCTCTGTGCTGACAGCTCAGAGCCTGGAACTTCCATCAGATTCTCTCTCCGTCTCTTTCTGCCCCTCCCCAACTCACGCACTGTCTTCTCTCTCCAATATAAATAAACATTAAAAAAAGAAACTATTAAGAAAAAAGAGTCAAAGCTTTGTAACAGATTTTGATTCAAATCTTTCCTAACCATTATCAGTGGTGAATTCTTGGACAAGTTTATTGCCTCTGAGCCTCAATTTCCATATCTACAACACTGAGCTAACGATATTTATATCCTGGGACTCCGTGCAAAGTACCTAGCACTTGTCTTGGCATATGTCAAGCCTGCAGTGATGATGGAGGCCATTTGACTTTTCCTTTTTGTGGAAGCAGCAGTCATCATGGAGAAAAGCACGGATACCAGACAATCCTGGACTGAAATGGAAGTAGATCTCCAGTAACTCATGAGTTATCTGATCTTGGGAAAACCTATGAACTTCTCAAGGCCTGAACTGTAAGATGAAGGAAATAGTGGTACCTACCTGTTGGATTTCTAAAGACTAGATCAGACTACAGAGACTCCTGGCCCATTACAAGTTAAGGGTTATTACTGTTACGATAATGCAAGGGTCGGCGTGGACTTTAGAGGTATTTTTAGTCCCACATCTTTTTACAACTCAGAAAACTGGAGCTCAGGGAAATGAATGGATGTGCCCATGGTCTTGGCCTTTTCGAACCTGCCAGAGCTCATACCCATGAGCACAGTGACACAACTCCAGTTCTGCTCATTCTCGGGAAGGCAGCATGCTCACAGAGGCGGGAACGCCAAATAAGCCAGGCACATGGCAAAATTAAGAGAGAGAAGAAAACAAAATCCCAAGAACCAACTGGAATTCCAAGGGAGCACTGCTGAAAAGGACTCTTGGTACGTTTTAATAAATTATTTTCTTATTTTTAATAAATTATTTTTCTTATTTTAATTTTTTTTTAATTTTTTAAATTTTTTTTAACGTTTTTATTTATTTTTGAGACAGAGAGAGACAGAGCATGAACGGGGGAGGGTCAGAGAGAGGGAGACACAGAATCCGAAACAGGCTCCAGGCTCTGAGCTGTCAGCACAGAGCCCGACGCGGGGCTCGAACTCACGGACCGCGAGATCGTGACCTGAGCCAAAGTCGGCCGCTTAACCGACTGAGCCACCCAGGCGCCCCTTATTTTTCTTATTTTAGAGGAAAAGAAGAGAAAAGAAACAAGCAATAGGGTCTCCCCTCCCCCACATAACTTCCTTGAGGGTTAAGCTGTGTTTTAGTAACTGAGTTTGGAAAGACAGAAAAAACACAAGAAGTGAAAATTAGATTTTTTAATTTTCCTAGGAACTATGATATTCTACATTTATAGCCCATATAGACTGCCTTTTGCCTTCAGGATATTGAAAATACTAGTCCTCAAATGTAAGGTTATTGTCTCACAAGGGACAGAAAAGAGATGCCTTGTTTTCAGACTCACTAAAATGATTCATGATTTTGGACAACTTACATTTCCCTAAAACTGATTTTTTAAAAAGAGAGGGAAAAGACACCATCTAGGAAGGGAGAGAAAAAGAAAAGTTGAGGATTGTAATACTGTGATTTATAATATATATTTGGCCTTCTCGATTCCTGGCATACAGCTCTTAAAACTCTTGGAATTTCCTAAACGATAAGAACAGTAAAGGTGAGAGTCTTTTGTTACTCCTAACAAGCCCCTTTCAAGCACAGCAGAGTTTATGTTAATGAGTGATTTTTGGAAACCCCCCAGATAATCACAGGATGGGGGCTGGTTGCTAAGGAAACCAACCATATGTTTAAAGGACTGGAACTTCCAGCCCCCCCCCCCCCAACTTAATCAATCGTCAATGGCCAATAATTTAATCCACTGTGCCTACAAAATGAAGCCTCCACAAAAGTCTCTCGAGTAGAGGCTTTAAGGAGCTTCCAGACCGGGGAGCATATGGAGGTGCCAGGGGAGTAGCATCCCCGGACACAGCATGGGAACACTGCGTCCTTCCACATCCCTGCGATCCTTCGATCTGGCTCTTCCTGACTTGCATCCTTTTAAAACAAGCCGGTAATCTCATAAGCAAACTTTTCTCTGTGTTCTGTGAGCCACTCTAGCAATATGTCAAACCAGAGGAAGGGGTTGTGAAAACCTCTGCTTTATAGCCAGTGGGGCAGAAGCCCAAAGAACCACCCGGATTTGTGACTGGTATCTGAAGTGGGGTATGGAAGGGCGGTCTTGTGAGACTGAACCTTAACCAGCATGGGCCTGGCACTGACTACAGGTAGACCGTGTCACAACTTTTTAAAAAATATTTCTTCCCCCCCCCGCCCCCATTTTTTATCTTAGAAAAAGAGAGAGAGCACGTACGTGCAGGTAGATGGAGTGAGAGAATGTTAAGCAGGCTCCAAGCTCACCATGGAAACTGATGCAGGACTCGATCCCACAACCTTGGGATCATCACCTGAGCCAAAAATCAAGAGTCAGATGCTCAACCGACTGAACCACCCCGGCACCCCAACAGTGTCATAATTAGACTGGACTGTAGGACACCCAGCTGGTGCCACACAGAATTGCTCAGTACGGGGGGGCGGGGGGAGCCCCTCCTATTGGTGGTGAGAAGTACCAAGCAGAATATAAAGAAGAAAAATAGGAGTTTTTCCTTTAAGGATAAAAAAAAAAAAAAGTGTTATTATCTTGACAATATGTCTTTTGTTGAAACTAGACTCACATTCAATAAACGTGGATATTAAAAGAACATAAAAATCTTCCCTTTAAGGTTTAAACTTTTAATATGATTTACTGACCTACTAAATGCTCTAATATTCCATCCTCAGCACTTGAAAAGAGAGGCAGTGCCTTTTTTTTTGTTTTTAAAATTAAATAAATCTGGATAAACCTGTCAGAAAATATATTTACACAACTTAATTAAATTGAATTTTTTAGCAGTGACTTATGTTTTTCAGGAAAAAGGAAGCACCTTAGTAGCTAACTTCTAATATTCCAACCATTTCTCTCAGCAAGTCAAAGCATTATCAGTTGGTGCAGAGAAAATGTCCCATAGAATCCATTCATAGAATGAATTCTGAGTTCTTTTAAAAAATGGATTCTGTTGGCTTAAAGCAAAGGGGTCTGGCTGGTTAAGAGGAAAGATTTGGGTTGGTGGGACACTCGGATTTTTATCATCTGATACTAGGGTGTTTACAAGACAAATGAGAGAGCAAATGATATAAAATAAGCTTTACCGAGAAACGAATATTGTCTGTAGCTATACAGTCAATCACAACAAAGAAGGTGTCGTAGAGAAGTTACTTCCTGATGAGTATCTGCCTAACTGAAGCTATGGATGAAGCTTTAGCAAAGCTACCACTTAAACTACCCAAAAAAATAAAGAGGCAGTTGCACAGAAATACTGAGTGGCATCTCCCACGTTTGGAAAAGAGCCTAAAGCTTGCTTTGACTGATGATACAACAAATAAATAAATCCCAATTCCTGAGTACTAGCAGATAAATGCAGTGTTACTAAAAACTGAAGACACATTTCCTACATTCCAACGTAAAGATCTTAAAGCAAATTTACTTCTTCTTGCAGTCTATAATTTTAAACCCATATGGACTTAATATCTTTTTTTTTTTGCCTTTATCAAAGAAAATAAGTCGTTTTTAGGGCTCAGTCACAGATTGATTAAAAGGCTAGAAATATATCATCAGATATATTATATATAATATATATATATATTGTTGGTTACTTGCTTCACTCTCTAAACTGCTATCTGCTCGAAAGATGAGTTTTGCAGCTTTCCTTGTAGTTCTGTGCTCATGCACACAGATCAGGAACGCCAGCTACACTGGGGGCACGTGCTGGGGTGCACTGCTCTCTCTTCTTTCTAGCCATCAGAGCTAGAGATGCAGAGTAGCTCTAAATATATATAATCCTGCCAGATGAAGTAGAATGTTCTTCTTATTCTTCTCAATATTATATATTTTTGTAATAATATATATGACATTAATATATGATATAAACGATACATGTTATATTAGTATAAAACAGAGTTATTAGAATATACTACATATAATCAATTACAGGGTTAGGGGTGCTGCAACCTAGCGCAGTAGAAAATCTGCCTATAATTTTTGACTCCCCAAAACTTAATTACTAATAGCCTACTAGTGACCAGGAGCCTTACTGAAAACAAAACAGTTGATTAGCACATATTTTGTATATGTATTACATACTGTATTCTTATAATAAAGTAAACTAGAGAGAAGAAATTGTTATTAAGAAAATCGTAAGGAAGAGAAAACCCACTTACAGCACTGTGCTGTATTTACCGAAAAAAAAACCTGTGTATAAGCAGATGTGTGCAGTTTATAGTCGTGCTGTTTAAGGATCAACTGTACTCCAGATCAGTAGTTTTCAAAGTCTGATCTGGGCCCCCGCCCCCTCCGGGAATTGCCAACCCTTGAAGAAGGTGGGGGAGACCGAATGCCATGCACGGTGACGCTACGGCACGTTGGGTCCATATTGCTCACGTGCGCTCGTGACTGTGCAATGGAGGTTCCCAGAGGCTACAAGGCACGTGCTTGGTGCCATTGCTCTGCCAGCTGAGGGGACACAGGCTTGTATACGCTTCCGTTCTGACAGTGAGTGGCTCAGTTTCAATTTGTAATAACGTACACCTCAGTGGACCCGGCCCATATAAACAAAAGCCCACACTGGAGTCCACAAAACTTTTAAGAATGTAAAGAGGCAGTGAGACTGCAAAGTTTGAGAATATCCACTCTAGCTAGCTAGCTAGCAATAAATCCTCCCGCTGAATACAGATTTCAAAATGCTAATTCTTGGGTGACGTCTGGAACTCCTCCTATTCTTCACAATTAGCGTTCTCAGAGAAGATATCTCATTAAGACCGTAGGGCAATAATAGCTCAGCTAAAACGACCGTGCTGGGTGCGGTAGGCAGAGGCAGGAAGGAGACACATGGTTAGCTCCGAGAGTGGAAACAGTTTAAATGTCTATTAAATGTCACCAGTCCCCTAATGCCGCAGTATAAGATGACTCTTTATCATTTAAACCTAAAAATACTTACTTAGAGTTATTTTGTGGTTGGGGTTCTGCCTGCCTTAGAGAAAAGAGTACCTGAATCTTAAAAAATTGACATAGAGCCTGGTTGAGAAGAATGCCAGCTTTTGGAAAGAAGTCTTTGGCGTGGGTTTATGAGAAAGACAAGGAAAATATTCCTGTAAATCAGAACAGAGGTGGGAGCCTCCAGATTATTTGTTAACAGTTAGCCCAGCAAAGTCCCTGAAGAGTCTGATGCATCAGAGCACTGAGGCCATTCGCTCCCTCAGAGAGAAGAGTATGTACAAGAATTGTTTCCAACATCAAATGAGAAGACAAGAAAAACTGGATATTCTGCCCTTAACCTCAACTCTCCTTTGCCACTCTATGTCCTTTCTGCTCAGTTTCCTTTATTTTTTTTTTTAATTTTTTTCAACGTTTATTTATTTTTGAGACAGAGACAGAGCATGAACAGGGGAGGGTCAGAGAGAGAGGGAGACACAGAATCTGAAACAGGCTCCAGGCTCCGAGCTGCCAGCACAGAGCCCGACACGGGGCTCGAACTCACGGCCGCGAGATCATGACCTGAGCCGAAGTCGGACGCTTAACCGACTGAGCCACCCAGGCACCCCTCAGTTTCCTTTAAAACACCACATAGCAGCAACTCTTCAACTAAACGCCTCAAAACAACTTCTGATTCCCCACTTTACTTAGTCAAAGTATACCTAAATTATACATTTCAAGAATGTACTTAATCCTAGGAAAGCTTGTATAAGGCTGTTTACTTCATTTCTGATCTGTTTCTATCATCTTGCCTTTGTCTGCAAATATGGCACTCTGGGCATCTGCAGGATATTTTCAAAGACGGATCACTACCCCATGCTTATGAACAGAATGTTGGTCTTTCTGACCAGATCCCATGCCCTGCTCCAAGTTCATTTCCATACGTTAGACCCCTGACAGGCAGAAATGTTTCTTGCTTCTTTTTTCTCTCTTCCCTTTATTATCAGAGTCTCTAACGAGTTCTGCTTGTGGCATTAAATCAGTTTGCTTTTCCACTGCTAGGAATTTACCCAAGGGATACAGGAGTACTGATGCATAGGGGCACTTGTACCCCAATGTTTATAGCAGCACTCTCAACAATAGCCAAATTATGGAAAGAACCTAAATGTCCATCAACTGATGAATGGATAAAGAAATTGTGGTTTATATACACAATGGAGTACTACGTGGCAATGAGAAAGAATGAAATATGGCCCTTTGTAGCAACGTGGATGGAACTGGAGAGTGTGATGCTAAGTGAAATGAGCCATACAGAGAAAGACAGATACCATATGGTTTCACTCTTATGTGGATCCTGAGAAACTTAACAGAAACCCATGGGGAAGGGGAAGAAAAAAAAAAAAAAAGAGGTTAGAGTGGGAGAGAACCAAAGCATAAGAGACTGTTAAAAACTGAGAACAAACTGAGGGTTGATGGGGGGTGGGAGGGAGGGGAGGCTGGGTGATGGGTATTGAGGAGGGCACCTTTTGGGATGAGCACTGGCTGTTGTATGGAAACCAATTTGACAATAAAATTCATATATTAAAAAAAAAATCAGTTTGCTTTTCTTTCTCAAAATCCATTTACTTCTTACCCAGCGCACTACTATCTGCATATCTATTCTTTATTTTTTTCCCCCAGTATCTTAAGTTAACCATAGCCTAGAAATTTTTAACAAATTGCCATCTCATCCCATTTTGGAACTTCTGTCTCGATCTTTAAAGATAACTTTCTATTCATGAGATAATGTTTCCGTCAAAATCCATTTGTATTAATTTTACATGCAGAAATCCCATAACACAACAAATCATACGTTCTGAACTAAAACAAGCAAACCTACAAATCAGTTGTTCCTTTTCTCGGCTTACTTACAAAACACATAAACGCGAATCCTCCACACAGATGCTGGTGCGTTTGTTTGACACGGTTTATACTTTACTCTTGAGTTTTTTGCTAAAATTTTTATCCAAAAGGTTTCTTTCCAATGCATACAATACTCTCATGGAAATACCGTATCTTAATTCTGTTATTTGTTCTTATCTTTGCACTGGTTATTTGGGTGGGTGGGCCAATCACCATTCTCCTAGTAGAGTGCCCCCACAGTCCCTCTGCCAGACCCCTGGGGAAACTTGTGGTATGATGGGGACAACTTCATACCATTGGCCAAGCCATCCAGCATCACCTATGTGCTGTGCCTCAGAAAGCTTTAGTACCAATCATTTCCTAACTGCTCTTAGAACATCCTGAAAACGGAGGGGGCAGAGAAGTACGCAAATTAGAAAAGCATCATAAAACAGCACTGTAATAGAAATAAAAATTTTAACGATGACAAGAATGCATTGAGGAAAGGTGACCAGGAACCTTGTACTCCATTTTCGAAAGAGCCAATATCTCTGTGCCGAAATCATCTACCCGGAGGCTGGGCAAATGAGAATATCTCCTTCAGCAGTCATGACAAAAGAAGAGAATGCTTTAATTTCCATCATCTGTTGTCTTTATTTGTCCTTGTTTCAGATTCTCTAACTTTCTAATGCATTAACATGACGTTCAAAGATAAACTGCACAGGAGCCCTGGGCGGCTCAGTCGGTTAAGCATGTGACTCCTGATTTCAGCTTAGGCCATGATCTCGTGGTTCGTGAGTTCAAGCCCCACATCAGGCTCTTCACGGACAGCGTGGAGACTGCTTGGGAATTTTTCTCTCTCCCTCTGCCCCTCTTACCCACTCATGCTCTCTGTCTCTCAAAATAAATCCACATTTTTAAAATAAAAGATAAAAACTATACAGAAGGCAGCACTTGAGCAAAAACGAGCAGCTTCACTTCTCCTTATTTTGATTTTTTTACAGTAACCATTTGCCATTTTTTAAATCCTCAGACATATACCCCACTAAGCACTCATCTTGCCCAACCTCCCTGGCTCACCCCATCACGCACTCTGTCCCTCTCTCTCTATTCCCTGCTATCCTTTGTACCAGTAATTCTCATCTTTTCTCTGAAAGTTTAAATAGTTTCTGTGTATTTTTGTTGGATTCCTTCCCTTGCCCAAAATAGGTTTTTGGCTTTGTTTTGCCCTGGGGGTAGTAGGAGAGCAAGGAGATAGAGGAGTGGTCCTTTTAACTTTCAATCTTAAACAGTCTAGCCCCGTACTCACCTTGCCCAGAACATACATTCAGAGCAAAGCGGGTGTTGAAGCTTACTCTGCTCGTGGTTCTTTTTATGTGAATGGAGCCTGTGTGCCTTCATCAGGGCTACAGCCTCGGGGCCCTGCCTTGGCCATTTCTGCGGGGCCATTCACTGCCCCCAAGGAAAGGAAAAAACGGCCCTTCTCCTTCCACTTTGCTTGCCCTCCTGGATATGTGAGGTCATGAGGTCGCAGCGTGGAAAAGCCCAGTTCTTCCAACGGGGGCTGCAGCGATGGAGCCCGAGCCGACGTCCACAGCTCTTCAAGCATGATCTGGTTAGAGCCTCTTCCAAAAAGTCCCTTACTTCTCATTTCTCGGCTTTTTGTTTTTTCCCTTCAAGCACATTTTGGAATAAGAGCAACTGGTCCTCGTGGACAAACACCTCTGATCTAGAGTTTGAAGCCAGGTCATCACCCCAAGCATGAAAATAGAGGAGAAATAAGCCGTTCCTTGCTAATGTCACCAAACTCTGCCTTTTCTCAGAAGCCAGGATTCTGTACCCTAAAAACCTCCCCGCCCTTTTGTTTGCTTTCTAATAGGTCTGGAGCATCGAATTTGGAATTTCTTTTTTTTTATTTTAAAAAAAAATTTTTTTTTTAACATTTATTTATTTTTGGGACAGAGGGAGACAGAGCATGAACGGGGGAGGGGCAGAGAGAGAGGGAGACACAGAATCGGAAACAGGCTCCAGGCTCCGAGCCATCAGCCCAGAGCCCGACGCGGGGCTCGAACTCACGGACCGCGAGATCGTGACCTGAGCTGAAGTCGGACGCTCAACCGACTGAGCCACCCAGGCGCCCCTCAAATTTGGAATTTCAAAACTTACTGGATTCTGGTTTCACTTGTCCTTCTTTGGCATCTAGAGAATCTTAAATCCAGCCTTGTAAACAGATTCCAAGGCCAGAGCTCTCTAAGATGTGCCACCACAAGTGAGGCCTCTGTCCTCACCTCATTTTTACTGTCAGGTCTTCTAGCCTATGGTCAGCCCCCCACCCTCCTCTCTCCCCCCAGCCTCCTGCCACCCTCTGCCCAGCACACAAACCTTCCACCTCTCTGTCTGTCCCGTAAATATATTAAGAAAGCTCAAGGCTCTTCTCACACCCACTTACAACTGCTCATCAAAGGCAAAAGGAACAGAAAGAAATCTTAGAGTCACAGGCGCAATGCTGGTTTCTATTACGTCCACGCTGGTTTCTTCTAGGTCAATGCGCCTTTTCATGGGCAGCGTGCAGAGTGATACTATGTTTTATCTTACAAGAGTGAATTTTGTAATCACAGCCCATTCAGTGATAGGAAGTCCCTCAGTGTTGCAAAGAGTGCTTTTGAACAATAGTCATGAACATTTTGTGAAAAACCAAAGCTCAAAACCATTACTGAGTATCAACATGACCTGGGTTTCATTCTGTAGCATTACTGGTGTGGAAATCAGACATATGCTAGCCATTCTTACTTGAATAACGCTTCATTTATGGGGCAGAGATAATATACGAGGGGATTAAAAACACTGAATGATCCCTCTTAGAAATGACACAGTTATTTAGTTAATAATACAAATTTTGAGGGGCACCTGGGTGGCTCAGTCGGTTAAGTAACAAACTTTTTTATTTCGGCTCAGGTCATGATCTCACAGTCTGTGAGACTGAGCCCTGCATCAGGCTCTGTGCTGACAGAGTGAAGCCTGCTTGAGAGGCTCTCACTCTCTCTGTCCCTCCCCTGCTCGTGCTCGCGCGCTCGCTCTCTCTCTCTCAAAATGAACAAATTAACGTTAAAAAAACATAACCTCCCAACTAGGGGAAACATTATGGAGACGTGGCTACCATATAGGCATATGTTATGTAATTACAAGGAAATTCCACTGAAATGCTAGTCTTTTTGTTCCATCCAACTCTTAATCATCGGAGGGTAAGCTACCGGCTCTATAGATAACCTGTGAGGCCTGGCAACTTCAGTCTGCCCCCGGGCTGGGTCCTGAGGCGAGAGGCGAACTCCGAGGCCACACAACCACTTCAGAGCACGAACTTTAAGTAAATAACGTATAGGTTCCTGTCTACTCGGTACCTTGAGGAGAATTCAAGGAAATCAGGTCTCGGCATTTGAGTCATTGGGTTTCACAGCCCTGGCCAGCATTCGGCAGAGTTTGTGAAGCATGGCCTCCCCGCAGGGGCTCTGGGCCTGTCTGGCACCTTCCGCTGCTCCCTCTCACCACATTGCACTGTGCTAAACTCAGACACATCCACGGGGCGCCTCCCACATACAGGGACCGAGTGAGGGCCTCGCGGCGCTCCTCATCCTCGTCACAGCCCGGCTGAGGGGGGTGTCTTTTCCCATCTCAGAGGGGAGGACAATGTGGCCCAGGGAAATCATCCAACAGCAAGGAACAAAGCTAGCATTCCAATCCGGGTGTGTCCAGTTTCTTCACTCTTGTTGCTTCCAGAGTGCCACACCATTCCTGCCATTTCTCTATGTTAACTGTACCACCCAGCTGAGGGGGTTACCACACCCTTAAAATATCAGCGAAACTCTAAAGGTTTCATTTAAAAACAAACAGTACAAAGCAAGTTTTGCTAGTAACACACTGACTAAATGGAATCATTCTGAATGGATCTGTATTTTGTGACAAGATGGGAAGAAAACATAATAATTACTTTGTCATCGGTCGTAAGCGTTATTTTCCAGAAATGTTTATTTAGATAATAAACTTAAGAATTTTAGCAAACATTTATGACTGCTTACTCTGGACAAGGCACTCTGGTGAATGCCTCACGTGTATTATTTCGTTTAATCTTCGTTCTGTGTGTTAGCTATTTATTATCATCATTTGCCTTTAACAGAGGAGAAAACTAAAGCACAGTGAAGGTAAATTTTTGCCCAAGATCACAGCCAGTACGGGGCAGTGCTGATATGCAAACCCTGGTGATAAGGAATCTAACCACTGGGACGTCCTGCCAGGACCTGACGCAGGGAAGTGACCCTGATTACACGGACCACAGGGAGAAATGTGTCAGAGGTGAGAGGAGAGATGAAGACACCCCCCCTCCCCCTGGCCACAAGAGACCTATCCCTTGGGCTCTGAGTCCTATGCCCTCAGAATCGTGGGGACAGGCCAGCACAGCCATTTGCCAAGAGGAGAGCTCGATACCCTCTCTTCCTCCTTGTGAGAGAGGGCAAGGAACGGAGAGGACTGGGCAAGGAGCATATACAGAAAATTCATAGGTTAGACAAGACCTCACCGTGTACAACTCATCACAGGATGGCAGGAGGTATGATGAGGCAGTGTGGCATCCTGAATAGAAACCTGCGTACAGCTTTATATACAAAAAAAAAAAAAAGGATTGGGGGTGGGGGTGGGGGTACGAGCTACTTAGCGTTTATTTAGTTAATCTATTATCCCTATTTTATCGTTACAATTTTAGAATATGTGCTACCAAAGCGAGCACCGTCATCCCCATTTTAAAACATAAGAAATTACAACCAAAGAGGCGGATTTTGAACCGTTTGTAAATTACTAAGCAAAACTTGGGAGCTATCTCCTTCAAAGAACTTAGAGCTCGGTCAGCTTAAAATAACCACTATGAAAAATTTCAAACACACATAAAAGTTTGGAGAATGCCAAGACGTACTCTCATAAATCCTTCAACAATCATCACAGACCGGCACATCGGCACTAACCCTTACCGGCTGTGATCTTCGGCAAAGAAGTTACCTTGTCTGTGCTTTAGTTTTCTCCTCTGTTAAAGGCAAATGATGATGTTGCCATACTGTATGCTTCATTTATGTTCCCTTTAAAACTTTTCTGGTCCAGCATGGTCAGGGCAAATCCCATTTGTCCTAAAGCTGCCATTCATCCTTACAAGCTTTAATATGCATCTCTAAAAAATGGACATTTTCTAGCAAACTGCCATGTTACTATCAAACATGACAAAACTAAAAATAATTTCTTGGTATCGTACCTGGTCCATATTGAGATTTCACAAATTATCTAAAACTTTTCTTTCTTTTCTCTCTTTTTTTTTTTTAAAGTTTACTTATTTTGGGATGCAGGGAGGGGCAGAGGGAGAGAGAAAGAGAATTCCAAGCAGGCTCCAGGCTCAGTGTGGAGACCGACTCCGGGCTCAATCTCACAACCATGAGATCACGACCTGAGCCGAAATCAAGAGTCAGAAGCTCAATGGAGTGAGCCACCCAGATGCCCCTTTCTTTTTTCGCTTGTTTTGTTTGAAACAGGCTCCAAACAATCAACACACACTGCAGTTTGTCTCTTTAGTTCCTTTTAATCTAATTCAGCCCCTCCTCAACTTCCCCTTTTTATTGTGCCACCAACTTAAGTAAGAAACCAGCTCAAGTAGAACCATTTTTATTCATTTCATGCCCCCACCTGTTTACTGTGCATATCATCCTGGAGCCCAAGGATACCTGCTAGCCTCCCCATCCGTTTCTCTGTTCCCCTACTTTTACATTCTCAAAAAGGAAAACAACTATATACAGGCAGCTGTGTTTTGTCTTCCAGAAGTTATCGACATTACTAAGGACCAAACATGTCTGTCACCACAATGAGACTTCATTATAATGGGAAGCACACGGAAGCCCTATTTGAGAGACTGGTAGGAACCGAGCCAACCCTACCCACCCCCCACCCCCCCCCCCCTTTGTACCATCACAAAGGAGGCACCAGCGCCCAACCTGGGTAATTCGCTCAAGAACAGAGCCGCCCATTGTTAATTATGGAGCTGGGGGAATTAGGAGGCTAACAGACGGCTGTGATGCAGGGGAAAATCAGTTTGCTGTATCACAGAATGTGCTCAACTCATTCTCTTTGTCAGGGGTTTTTAATTATTTATGATGAAGCGCTGTTGCATGTTTTGTAATAATAATGAAGTCTCAGTAACGTGAAACCTGAGTGCAGCAGGGCACAGCTATTAAATCTTTGCTGAGAGCAGGGCAAGGGAGACAGGGCATCGAACCGGTAATGATGGTCAGGTCTATAGACGGACCAAAAAAAAAAAAAAAAGGGAGAACTGGCCAACTCTGAATGGCAAATCCAATTCTGTCAGGAAAGCCACCAGTGGGAAGACAGCTCTGAGGCTGGACCTTCTGTTCTCCTCGGCCACAGCTCTTCCTGCTCTGCCCTCACTTGGCTTGCCCTTCAGCACTGGGCTTTTGCCAAGGGTTGATGAGCCCCAGCCGTGGCGCCGGGCAAAGCTTCCTGTTGGTATGTCCCTTGAGAGTCTCATTAAGATCGCCTTTTTACACTCCTGGTTTATACTCCACGAACGGAAACACCAAAATTGTATATGTGAATGAAGTGAGGCCACTCAGAATCTAGGCCACGGATACAACTGCCCACGACTACTGGGCCCACCATATGAGGCCACAAGGTACTGGGGCCTCCTTCCTCTGGCTCTCTGGCACTCCAGAGTTACTCATTCAAACCCATTATTTTATTTTAAAGACTACCATGATTTAAAGAAAAAAATAGTGAACAATTTAAAAAACTTCCTCTGGGGGGGGGGACAAAAAAAATAAAGACCTGCTCCATTTAGAATAAAGCAAGTGAGGGGGGCCTGGGTGGCTCAGTTGGTTAAGCGGCCAACTCTTGATTTTGGCTCAAGTCATGATCTCACAGTTTGCTGAGTTCCAGCCCCACATCGGGCTCTGTGCTGACAGTGCGGAGCCTGCTTGGGATTCTCTCTCCCTTCCTCTCTCTCTGTTCTTCCTCTACTTGTGCGTGCGCTCGCTCACTCTCCCTCTCTCAAAATAAATAAATAATAAAGCGAGTGAATGCTAAGAAGGGCCAATAAAGTGAGACGGGAAAAATTATTCAAAATTATCAAGTACCTTAAATCTATGGGAAAGTGACGTCTTTGGAGGGAATAAAATGCAGCTTACTCTTAATTACCTAGAGGCTAACTGTTCCATCACTGGATAATCCAGGCCACTGTCCCTCTTTCTCTCCAACTGGAGGCTATTATCTGGCATGCTGTGCATTTTGTCATATAGCAGTAAAGACAGGCACAATACATTACGCACTTGCTATCACCCCCCTCCCCCCTGCCCCCCAACAGCTTCTGGGCTCCTGGACGGCAGGGTACGTGCTTAAATCAGCCGAGAGGTTTACACATAGTAGGCGCTCAATAAATGACAGCGTTAGCAGAAAAGCCCTAGGGAGCCTCTCTGCCCCTTTCCCTCATCTCATCCAGGCTACTGCCTACCCAGGGTGCACTGCAGTTTTCCCCACTCTAACACTTACTATACCGCGTTGTGAGCTGGGGCCCAGCTAGCAGTATACAGCAGCTCGAGAGCAGCTCCTCTGTTAGTGATATAGCGATCTTCTCCATTTAAGATGGGATTATTGGGGCGCCTCGGGTGGCTCAGTCGGTTGAGACTGTGACTTCTGATTTCAGCTCAGGTCACGATCTCATGGTTCGTGGGATAGAGCCCCGCGTCAGGTTCTGGGGCTGACCGTACAGAGACTGCTTGGGATTTTCTCTCTCTCTCTCAAAAATAAATACATGAACTAAAAAAAAAAATGATAAATGTGTCACACATGATACATATCTGTACTAGCTAGGCCCCAGGGATATCACAGTAAGCAGTTGCTATCTTGCTCTCACACTAACAAATATATAATCGCAAAAGGGGATAAATGCTCAGAAAAGAGGAACACGATCATAAGAAAGCATCTCATAAAAGCATCTGGAAGAATGCGGAGGTAGGCCGCACGAGCAAAGGCCCAGGGCAGGAGGGACAACAGCAGAAGTGCACAAGTGAGGGACTATCTGGCTGGACCTCAGAGATCACCAGTGCAGAACAGCGTGCTTGCACTTATGAGCCTTCCAGTCACACATCTCACAGATGTGTACTGGGCACAGGGTACATGCACGGAAACTATGCCAGGCGCTACAGATCTAACAGGCACAAAACAGATGCTATCCCTGCTCTCCCAAAGCTGTCACTGGAGCAAATTCTGCAGAGAGGAACCGCTAGCTGAACTAGACTATGCAGTTTCAACTTTGTTACCTGCTGCCGGACTGTCCACTTTGGGGTTTGTTCAGCCCTTCCAGGAACGGCTTGTGCACTGGCCTAGCAGACTCCTCAAAGCTTTCTTGCCCGAATCAGGCTCCTTGCCTCAACATCGTTCTTTACTAAGTCAATCAGCGATTCTGGGGTCGTAGAGCTGTCTCGGGCCAGAGGCGTGCCACACTCTGACAGAACCACAGGTACAAATATCATGGTCAAGAAGGTTGCTTGCTGACCCGCCATCAGGGGACACAAAGATATTTTCCTGCAAAAGCTGCTTATTGCTAAATGAGATCTGAGCCCTCTCTGGAGATGTAAATTATTCATGTTATGCTTGTTCTCGCTTCTCATGGAAAATTGAGCGATGGCTGTGTGGAATCTGGCCACCCGGTAACATCTGTCTGTGGTTAGATACGGGGTGCACAGCCCCGCCCAGCAATTCGGAGCAATGCATCTGAGACTCCCTCCTTCGCTAATTCCCCATTATCGGCACCCCAAGCAATCCGCCCTTCATTTTCTCCCACAGTCCCGACCCTTCGCTTCCCTCACTCCCCTCTTCCTCAGATGAGCCTGTGGACCAGCTCAGACGAAACCGATTAAGCCCCTCCGTTAGAAGCTGACTTCTTCCCTACTTTGAAACCTGGAACGTTGCCCATTCTCCCTCTGCTTCCAACGGTGTCAGAGCAACGGGCATCCTGCTTCTCCAGAACTGCGTTTTCTCTTGTGTGCTCCCTACTGTCCACAGGTGCTTGCTTCACCAGCTAATGTCCACTGACCCACACACATATTCAGGTCTCTTCCTACGCTAACAAAACCAAACAAGGCAAGAAACTCGTTTGAATCCTGCTGCTGGCTTCCCCCTCCAGCTGCCGTTTCTCCCCACATCTATTCCCTCAGCCCTGGCTGTGATTCTCATCACCTCATTTCCCAGGTGGCCCTCCTGCCTCTGGACGCACCATCGGTCGCACCCTGGCCTCACCTGGACTCTGAAAACAGACTCGCATCGCCTTCTTCTCCTGCCCTTGGCTCTGGGCACCCCCAAGGCGGCGGGACTCAATCGTGGGAATGTGAGGCACCTCACAATCTGATCTCCCTGTGCCTTTCTGCCTGACCTCCCACCATGAAACCTGCTCTCCTTGCTGCCTCAAAGTACTCAACTTTCCTCAGAACAGCCTGGGGCTAGAGCTTTTCAACGTTGCCCACCCCCTTCCCCTACCTGCTTCCACTCACGGGTCAGAACCTTCCAGTTCAGGACCCAGGGCAGACCTCAGCTGGCAGAGCCTTTCTGCTCTCCTCCTCCCTGGGCGAGCTGCCCTTCCTCCTCACTCCCTCACATTCTGGTAAAAACATCTGTGTCCCTCCCCTAATGGCACCTGCTGGAGGCAGAGACTATCCCTTATTCACCCCTGCACTCCTCACACAGCTGGTCTAGAAACCCTGGCTTAGGGGCGCCTGGGTGGCTCAGTCGGCTAAGCGTCCGACTTCAGCTCAGGTCACGATCTCGCAGTTCGTGGGTTCGAGCCCCGCGTCGGGCTCTGTGCTGACAGCTCGGAGCCTGGAGCCTGTTTCAGATTCTGTGTCTCCCTCTCTCTCTAACCCACCCCGTTCATGTTCTCTCTCTCTCTCTGTCTCAAAAATAAATAAACGTTTTAAAAAAATTTTTTTTAAAAAAGAAACCCTGGCTTGGAATACATCTTCCCTGGACTCTTGTAATTTAAGCCTAGTTACCTAGCTTTTCTTAACACAGTGTATTTATCGCTAAGTTGGGCTGATGATGCCACCTTTCAGGGTTCGAGAGATTACAACTCATTGGGTGAAGCAAAGTGAAACTCAGAATTTTCTTATATGCTTATAAAGCAAGATCCAAATACAGAGAAAATACCTTTAAGGACTATTTGCTTTCTACTTGTCATTGCAATTAATGTCCAAATAACATACTTCCCCCGATGAAAACTATCCCTTTTTTGGACTTATGGTACATGTCTAAGTTTCACCAAGCATGCGTTTCAGTAACATTACTTTGGCTACTGGCATCAGCATCCTCTTTAAATAAAACCTCATCTTTGTTGCATCCTTTCATGATAGAAACTTATCCCGGGTGGCTCAGCTGAGCAGCCATCTCTTGATTTCAGCTTAGGTCATGATCTCAGGGTCGGAGGATCGAGCCTGTCTAAGATTCTCTCTCTTCTCTCCCCCTCTGCCCCTGCCCCACTCATGTACACTCTCGCTCTCAAAAATTCAAATTCAGGGGCGCCTGGGTGGCGCAGTCGGTTAAGCGTCCGACTTCAGCCAGGTCACGATCTCGCGGTCCGTGAGTTCGAGCCCCGCGTCGGGCTCTGGGCTGACGGCTCGGAGCCTGGAGCCTGTTTCCGATTCTGTGTCTCCCTCTCTCTCTGCCCCTCCCCCGTTCATGCTATGTCTCTCTCTGTCCCAAAAATAAATTAAAAAAACGTTGAAAAAAAAAATTAAAAAAAAAAAAAAAATTCAAATTCAGGGGCGCCTGGGTGGCGCAGTCGGTTAAGCGTCCGACTTCAGCCAGGTCACGATCTCACGGTCCGTGAGTTCGAGCCCCGCGTCGGGCTCTGGGCTGACGGCTCGGAGCCTGGAGCCTGTTTCCGATTCTGTGTCTCCCTCTCTCTCTCTGCCCCTCCCCCGTTCATGCTCTGCCTCTCTTTGTCCCAAAAATAAATAAAAAACGTTGGAAAAAAAAAATTAAATTGCAAGGAGGAGAAAAAGGAAAGCGAGAAGGGTAAAAATAATAAAGGAGATCTGAACTGCTTTGTATTTTAAAAAATCAGTTACCCGCAAAGGTGATGTGTTCTGATCTCAGACTTAAGAATGGAGTTTACAAAATCTAAATTGGAGTAGAAAAATGAATACCAATTTGTGTCAGGATGTAACAGGACATACTTGAATGGAGACTACAGCATTGCACCCAGGTTTGTCCGCAGGGGCCCTGGGTGGTGTACAAATGCTCCCCCATTAGCCAGCCCGGCTTCCCGAATGAACCACGAGCCATGGTAACCAAGGTGAACTCACATAAACTCTTTTGCTTCACTTACCACCTCAACATGCAAGCTTGGGAGATGCTGCTTTCATAGTTTTGCAATTTGGCCCAGAACTTAGCATCATGCACAGCTGAGACACACAGGAGAAAGTAAAATTTGTAGCTGTCACCAAATTCCAGGCAAGCACCATGGTTTGTTAGGTGGAGACATGAGCAAGGCCAGAGGGAGTGGCCTGTATCTCAGCTGGTCAGAAGAGGGCTGTAAGGGCCTGTGGGCAACGCGGGTCAGAGGTCACAAGGAGAGAGGTCAACGCAGGGTGGCAGGATCAACATATAGAAGTGGGAAGCAGACAAGACACGAAAGGTGAAGGTCTGAGAACTCCGGTTCCAGTGCCATCCAAGCAGGCCTGGCCACAGACACAGGACTTGGGCAGCATGCCTGGAGCTGGACAGATAGCCAAGGATGCCAGACAGAAGGCTGTGCTGTAGAGCCAGGCATCCTGAGGGTTAGAGAGACGTCATATACCCGCTGGCAGCCCTGAACATTATCTCACCTCGCAAAGCCTCAGTTTCCTTATTTACAGTAGAAGAAGCACAGTCGCGGGGCAGGGAGTGTGCGAATAAAATGGGGATACTTAGCAGAAGTTCCTAGGACATGTGACACCTCATTGGGACAAACAGCTCAACAAGAGGGAAGCTCTCCTTAACTGGTGATTCCTTTCCCCTTCCTAAGGGACTAAAGGTGACTCTCCCGCTCAGGTTCTATCTGGTTGATAGGTAGGCAAGTGCTTCATGCTGGGAGAACCCTAGGAGTAGCTGGGAACAAACAGGGTAGAAAGCAAAAGAATTCTGGCAGGGCCTTTCCAGCACCAACGTATCATTAAAGCACAAGTCAATATACCTCATCATAAAGGAGAGAGGCAAAAATTGTCCAAAGGTGAACTGTCCTTCTTCTAAATGCAGCTCCAGGTTGGTATGCCTTCTGGAAAGTACCTCAAAATCTGTGCCTGTCTGCTGCCCCCTGATAGCCAGGCTGTGTGTGTGTGTGTGTGTGTGTGTGTGTGTGTACATACATACATACATATATATACACATATATGTATATATATGTACATATACATACATATATGTATATATGTACATATACATACCTATATATGCACATATACGTATATATATGTGCATATACATACCTATATATGCACATATACATACATATATATGTACATATACATACATATATGTATGTATATGTGTATATGTGTGTGTGTGTGTGTGTGTGTATATATGTGTGTGTGTGTGTATATATATATTCTGTGTTTAAAGAAACATTAAAACAAAACAAAAAATCTGTCAAGTCATGTCAAATCAAAGGCAAAGTGCTACTTATAAGGACAGAGAGGGGAAGACTTTTTGACTTTCCCTATCTATGTGGGTAATTTAGCAAGCCAGAGCAGGCTTCCTCATCTAATACAAAGCCAAGCCCCATTCCCTGCTAGCTTGAACACTTGCTGAATCAAGTTCACAGAAGACTGATGTAGATCTTGCGTCCATCGGGGACGAAGAGCCTAGTCTCTTGTATTCCATTTTGGCATACCTTTGCCTTCAGTTCGGTAAACAGCTGGCTGCGAAGACCGTAAGTAATCAATTTCCAGAGCAGGAAGGGATCTGGTGGAAGAAACTGATGGAAGTTCACACTTGCTTACGTTTTAAGAACAAGGCTCACAAAATAATTAATGCTCAGGTCAAATAATTAGCAGGTTTTGGGGCTGACCCAAAGTAACATTGGTGTAGGCTAACATTCTTTTATGTGTGACTCCAGAACGTTGAATATTAGTATATTTGAAAATGATGCACGTGTGTTCGGCTTCCTTATATCAACGGTTCAGAACAATGTTTATGATAGGATCTCCAAGGAAGCAGCTAGATTCTATACAGGCTCATTTCAGAAAAGACACACAAAGAAAGACGTGCATACAAGCTGTAAGGAAATGAAATGCAAACTGTAATAAGATACAGAGTAGTGAGATAGTGTCAGTAGGAAATTTTCTAGTTTGCCAGTAGTATTATTCTATTGCTCAACTAAAGAAAACTCATCTCCTTCCCCCAAATGATTTCTTTATCATAAAAAAACGCTGCATACATGTGTCTTCCTAACTTCCTTACAAGTTAAGAATGTCCCTTATTTCAAGTACTCATTCTTTATTCCCGAGAGATAAAATTTGATCAGCTGTTAGAGATGATGAATCCAAAAGTTCCTCATTCATTTAATGGGAAACATGAACATTGAGTTATCAGATATATTTAAAACATTCATAGCAGTACTGTTAATAAGAATTCTATGATTATCTGTATTGCTATTATAATAATACCTACATTTACACATATAAAATCACTTCTGTAATTTTTACTATTGTTATAATAATCTCATTACATCACAGCTGGGCTACCTTTCTCGAGGCAGTCCACAACCTGCGGGATTGGATTGTCTGGTAGCTGGGCCCCGGTATCTGCATGGTAATTAAGCTCCCTGGGTGATTCCAGACCTTACCAAGGTCTGAGAATCACCGCCTCAGGCTTAGAGGAAATCTTTGTGGACATCACAGTATGAAAGGATGAAACATCAAAATTCCTCTTTTAGAAAGCAGTTGTGGCCATACTATTTTGTCGTCAGAAAACCGTATGAGGTCACTGCACAAGACCACTGGGGACCGACTTGCTTGCTCTCACCTACAGATTGATAATGCAATCACAGACATTTCAAGCCGAACCCTTCAGATGTGAATGCCATTCAGTATCCCCTTTCATACTCAGGAAATTTCTGTCCAAATGATCCTTAAAGGAGTCCTCACGGTATGCACTACTAGATTTGTCCATGCTGCAAGAACCAAGGGGACACTACGATGACCCACATCTGACATGAGCACAAGAGGCCAGCCAGGGATTAAACACACATCTGGCCTAAGTCTGCGGACACCTACAGAGGCATTTGTATTTCTTTGCAACTCACTCTTGAAATAAAATAACCAATGCAACTTATCATACCTGACATAATTACTATCTCCAAAAACACCGTAAGATAATAACCTGAATTTAATGATTTGAAAATCGTACGATTTCTGAAATGAATCTAGAAGAAAGTATGGGACACTTACAAAAAGAACTACATCATTAGTATTAAAAACTGTAAATTGTAGTATCCCTCTTCACCTATTAAACTGGAAAGACTTAAGCTATTAAAAAAGCTTAGGATTGGCAAGTATGTGGTAAAAACAAGAATACTGAGACTTTACAATGAAATCTGGTGTGGGGGTGCTTGGGTGGCTCAGTCAGCTAAACACCCGACTCTTGGTTTCAGTTGAGGGCATTATCTCACGGTTTGTGGGTCCAGGCCCTGTGTCGGGCTCCATGCTGATGGTGCGGAGCCTGCTTGGGATCTCTCTCTTTCCCTCTCTTTCTGCCCCTCTCCTGCTTGCTTGCTCTCTCTCTCAAAATAAACTTAAAAAAAGAAAGAAAGAAAGAAAGAAAGAAAGAAAGAAAGAAAGAAAGAAAGAAAGAAAGAAAGAAAGAAAGAAAGAAATGTAGTGTGGTCTTTCAGGATGGCAATTTAGCAATCTTTACCAAAAGATCTTGAAGTCTGTATATATGTTTACCCAATAGTTCCATGTCTAGTAATTTATCGTTCAAAGACATTAGTTAGGGAAAAAGTGAGAAAGCAAGTCAGAAAAAAAGGACTTGCAGTACATATCCAATAAAAACCATCACTATTTATATACAGGGCCATGCTCCCTTATCTATAATCTGAAATCTTAAAAGTTCCAAGAACTGAGAGATGTTTTTGTAATTCATTTATGGGAAAATGTGACCTGTTGCAAGGCTATTTACAGTCCTTAACTCCAATGCAAGGAGTAATAATTGTAATCGTTGCAAATGTATTACATTTTACCGCTCACAAGTTAACATATTTGATCGTAGGGAACTACTCCATACCTAAGTGGGGATTTTGTAAGACATATAGTATATTTCTTATGTTTCTAAATCTAGAAAGAAAAAACTCTGGATTCCAAAACAATCTGGCCTAGGGAGCTTTGGGTAGGAGATCCTGAACATGCACACAGTTATATAGCAGTATGTTCATATATCGTGATGTTAATGGTAGCTTTCTCACACGGTAAAACTGCAAATGATTTTTACCTTCTTCCTTCGCTTACATGTTTTCTGGATTTTCTTTTTTTTTAAATTTTTTTTTTTTTCAACGTTTTTTAATTTATTTTTGGGACAGAGAGAGACAGAGCATGAACGGGGGAGGGGCAGAGAGAGAGGGAGACACAGAATGGGAAACAGGCTCCAGGCTCCGAGCCATCAGCCCAGAGCCTGACGCGGGGCTCGAACTCACGGACCGCGAGATCGTGACCTGGCTGAAGTCGGACGCTTAACCGACTGCGCCACCCAGGCGCCCCTGGATTTTCTTTTTATAATGAGCACATTTATCTTTATATTTATAAAAATCAATGTATTTCCATATGGGGGGAAAAAATAAGAAAGAATCTAGTCCTTAGGACAACACCCAACCAGATTTCTCAATTTCACAAATAGCTCTATCCACATATTACAACTATGTGTTTTACAAATAACAGACAAGTATAATTGCTTGCTGAATACACTTTCCAATCACTTTTCTGATGTGTGGTTCAGTTTATACCGTGGAGTTCCATCGTCACAGAAGGTTCAGAAATCCAGATCACGACCCAGGGCAGCTCAGGAGTGCGGCAGGAGCTCAGACACCCTCCTGGCTCCCAGCAAAGATCTCTCCATGGACAAGTGCCAGATGGATCGCTAACCTGTACCACTCAGAATGGCAGGAAGGAGGACAAAGAAAGGGAAATCACAAAAGGAACCAAGAATGCATATGCTTTCAAGCAGAAATCTTCGCTTGGCCTGCAAATAGAAGAACCGAGTAATTTTGTTGAGTATTTTGCCTCACCAATGAGCTTATGAGACCCCACAAGCAAAGCACATCATATACTTCCTCTGGAAGGAAGGAAGGAAGGAAGGAAGGAAGGAAGGAAGGAAGGAAGGAAGGAAGGAAAAGCAAGCTAGCTCATATTTTTATTTAACTCGACACTAAACAAAGAGCCATGTTATTAATCAAAAATATAAAGAAGAAATAAGGAATGTATAGTCAGGAAGAAGTCAAATGGATGGTTGTAAGAATAAAGAGTTTAAAAGGCCCATAATAGTAGCAATATCACACAGTCAACTCTCTTTGATTAAAGGTTGATTCATTCATTCTAGAAGACTGACTGCACCTGACTGTGGACCAGGCACTAGGCTAGGCGCTGGGGACACAACAGTGAGAGAGCGGTCTCACAGGCCCTGGCTGAAGTGGCCCTGGAGAACTCCACCTGCTCTTCCTCATAAGGAAATTGATTATGTGTCCTGGGGTCAAAGGTGTTTACTGTGTCGACTACATGAGCTGGCTTTTAGGAATCATTAAGCCTAAATCTGGTTTTAAAGTCTAGCCCTATAAACTTACAAACTGAGTGATTTGGGACCCTCGATTTAAAAATGAGAATACTCCAGGGGCACCTGGGTGGCTCAGTCGGTTAAGTGTCCGACTTCCACTCAGGTCACGATCTCGAGGTTCGCCAATTTGAGCCCCTCGTCCGACTCTGTGCTGACAGCTCGGAGCCTGGAGCCTGCCTCTGATTCTGTGTCTCCCTCTCTCTCTGCCTCTCCCCCACTCGTACTCTGTCTCTCAAAAATAATAAACATTAAAAATTGTTTTATTTAAAATATAGTTAATTAATTAATTAGAATACTCCCACCTCTGCCTCACACTTTGGAGCACATTAACTACAATACCTGACATTACCTCATGCACAAGTACTGGGTAAAGGTTATTCCTCTTCTTTCTCTTTCCTTCCCTGCTCCTTCCTTTTCCCTCACTGCAGTGGCTGTCCTCTTACTTAAAACACCCTGGGGTCAAGATACTAAGATGCCTTGTCATGCTCCTTGATCTCAGCAGTCACAACGATCCAGGAACCCCTTCAGCCCCCCCCCCATCCCTGTCATTTACATTCTAGACCAGCTGTCTTAGGTACTATCACAGGCCAGGCCACTGTTTCCTGGAAACCACTAGTGCACCTGATAACAGGCACCTGTGTCTCATTCTCGGGTCATGGCCTCCTCCCTATCTTTACACAATCAGCAATTTCTCCTCATGCATTCTGCACTTTACTTGAAGCTCCCTACATTTTCTCCTGCCCCAGCACATTCTGGGAAGAATTTGACAACAACCCTTTAGGGGATGTTAACTAAGCTGAAGTTACTGTCCTACACAAGTTCCGCACGTGCATTCTCTCGCGAATGCCCACACTGGCTATACAAGGTGTGTACCATTATCGACCTCACGCTTCAGAGGAGGAAGGCAGACCTGAGATAGTATAAGCATGGCTGAATGTCCTTGGGCTGAAATCCTACTAAAGTATCAGTTCTGGAACCTTCTCTCCAGAGGTTACTTAGCCCATTCATGAATTCGTACTGCCCCTGGCGGTGGAGAGTCAGTTATTTCAAAGATGGCTCTATTTCGGGCAACTTCCACGTCACCTGGGAGCTTGCTGGGAAAGCAGATACCCAGGTCTACCTCAGATCCACTGAAACACAATGTGCATGTTACCAAGACCCCATGTGATCTGTACAGACAGTAAAGTTTGAGAGACACTGCTCGAGGATATAAAATCACAGTTTCCAACCTCAAGTTGAGGTAGGATGATCCAAAGCTACCACGGGACTATATGGAGCCTTTTGAGCAAATTAGGAAAAGGCATCCCAACTGAGTGGAGCATTTGGCAAAAAGATGCTGTTTGTCATACAACGAAAAAGGCAAGTCTCCCCTGGGGCCACCATTTGACCCATGGCCAGGCACAAATGCACAACATTATACAGCCTATTCACAAAGTATACGGCACTGGCCATTTTGATGCCATTACCATATTCTCTAAAATGAAAAAGTATCTTTGTACTGACATTGCACTTGGCCTGCCTAAGACCAAAATTCCTAAAACTTTTCACAACATTGCTGACACTAAAGTTTCTACTGTGATATGGAATACAGGACCAAAGACCAATGAAGAATAAATGAGTCCAAAAAATTTTTTTTTTAATTTTTTTTTAACATTTATTTATTTTTGAGAGACAGAGACAGAGCGTGAAAGGGGGAGAGACAGAGAGAGATGGAGACAAGAATCCGAAGTAGGCTCCAGACTTTCAGCTGTCAGCACAGAGCCTGATGCGGGGCTCGAAGCCACGGACAGCGAGATCATGACCTGAGCTGAAGTCAGACGCTTAACTGACTGAGCCACCCAGATGCCCCATGAATCCAAAAGTGTTTTAACAAACCCCACTTCAGTGAGCCTTTGACTGCAGTGTACTATAACCAAACAGCTACACATTCTCATCCCTTTGCCATGGACACAGTCTGTGAACAGACAGCAAAAGAGCGACAAAAGGTCAAATGAGGGGCACCTGGATGGCTTAGTTAAGCGTCCGACTTCAGCTCAGGTCGTGATCTCACCGTTCGTTAGTTCGAGCCCTTCATCGGGCTCTCTGTTGTCAGCACAGAGCACGTTTCGGATCCTCTGTCGCCCTCTCTCTCTCTCTGCCCCTCCCCTGCTCTCTTGCTTTCTCTCTTTCTCAAAAATAAATAAATCTTGAAGAAGAAAAAAAAAAAAAGAGTAAAAACGAGGGCCCAGTACCATCAAGAATGCACAAAGAAAACAATCACCTGCACAGCCACTCTCCGTCCCAGACGTGCTAGCGTCCACCACAATCAGCTCCACACCATTATACTTTCTACCACAGAGGATGCAAGAACACTGAAAGAAGCAGGCAGCCTGCCAAACCAATCTAATACTCTTGTGACTCTGCAGTGATACCACCTCCTTGATATATTGCGGGAATGCCGCTCCCCTTAGGCCACTTTTCATTTTAAACTAACAATACGGCATTGCAAGAGAACTGCACGGTCGTCTTACAAAACAGAGGGGGCAACAACTTAAGGATATCTTCTTCGCAAATTTACCTGAAGAAACAGAAAATCAGGAAAGTAAGTGTGTTCCAAATATAAGTTTACAATATATCAAGCCAAAACTAGTCATCATAGCTTTTAATGAATGACTTTTTTTTTTTTTAATCCCTTGAGAGGAAAGTATCCTAATATAACGTGACATTGTCTTTTCAAGTACATTCCTCATTTGGAAATACACTCATGAACTCATGAAAATCTTATGGATATTAACAACATAAACAACAAAAAACAACAACAACAAAAAGCCCAGTTATGTAGCAGGTGCTAAGTGATTTAGAGTAAAACAGTGTCGTAGAGAAGGACAGAGTATAGCTTGTTAGAAGCAAGATTTTAGGCTTTGATACACATGGCTTTGATAAGCAAAACTGTTGCTTTGCAAAACACTCAGCAAGCTCTACCCTACATTTCTATAATACTGAAAAGTAAAGCCAGAACTGAAATTACTTCTTCAGTGAGGTGAAAATGCCAAAGAAAAGTGCTAGCATTTCTCACTCACTCCCTAGATCACTTCAGACTTCATTAGGCATTCACTTTCCTCGGTCCCAACAAACACACTCTGCTCCTCTAATTGAAAAATAGATGCATTATTTTAAAATTAAAGGGGAAAATCATGCATTACTTGGTTTAAAAGAACAAGGAAAGTATTTATGTGATGCTTTGCCAGGAGTTAAGTAGGAACAGCCAAATGACCAGATTCACAACTTCCTACTAAAATGTGTTAAACTATGCCACATGTATTTTATATGGTGGCTGTCAGTCCCTGGACGTCCAAGGTCTGAGCAGATGAAAGGGGTTTTAGAGGAAGACTGCTTACCCAGAGTTCTCTCCAGTTTGGACAGATTGGTAATATTCCTTAGAGCACTCACTGTTTATTTCCTTTTTCAAAAACAGCCAAAGTGGTTTCTGTTGACTAGTACATAGGAGGTACTTAGTAAATATATGTTGAATGACTAAATTAAAGAACAACATCTCCATTTAACAACGGACAACTTTTCCGGGGACCTGGGTGGCTCAGTCAGTTAAGCGTCTGACTCTTGATTTCGGCTCAGGTCATGATCTCACAGTTCATGAGACTAAGTCCCACATCCAGCTCTGTACTGACAGCATGGAACCTGCTTCAGATTCTCTCTCCCTCTCTCTGAGCCCCTCCCTCACTCACTCTCTCTCTCTCTCTATCTCTCTCTCAAAAATTAAATAAATAAACATAAAAAAAATAAAACAATGGACAACTTTTCGGCTTTTCATAGACTATTATAATTTAATTCTTGCAATACATTGTGAAGTAAGCATAGTAAGCATCATCATCACCGTAATTTTGCAAATAAGGAAACTGGAATTCAGAGAGATTAATTTACTCAATCATACGGCAATGTTGTTACAGAGCTGGATTTCAAGGCTCGTTGTGTGAGGCCCCAGCAATACGACAGTGTACCACCCTGCACATAAAAACCCATCATCATACAGTAAACAATCACTTGGTCATTCATTCAACAGAGTAGAACCTCATGCCACATGTGAATGATTAAAGCCCTATCTCCAACCTCAAGTGTCAATTTCCTTCCTTTCATCCAATTTTAAACAATATGGATTAGCTGAAGACAGACACATGAGATCAGCTACTGCCAGATGAGGTGGGCCACGCAAAGCGGACTGGGCATTACTAAGCCGAGGAAGCGTTATCTACAGACAGTCATTACAGGCAGACAACACAGAGAGGGCACTGCTATTTCATCAGTTTTACCCACATATACAAATAGTGTCCAAAGCTCTTTTTTTTTTTAATTTTTTAATATTTATTTATTTTTGAGAGAGAGAGTGGGGGAGGAGGGGCAGAGAGAGAAACACAGAATCCGAAGCAGGCTCCAGGCTCTGAGCTGTCAGCACAGAGCCCGCCGGGGGGCTCGAACTCACAAACTGCAAGACCATGGCCTCAGCTGAAGTTGGACGCTTACCCGACTAAGCCACCCAAGCTCCCTGCAAAGGTCATCTCTAATGCACCAGCTATCCATTACACACCGGTGTGTGCACACGTATGTGTGTGTGGATACGCACGTCTACAGCTCTGCCTGTGCTCAATACTCTGCTTCACCAAAATGAGTTGCTTCCCAGTATCTTCATTAAGACAGAAATGAATAAAACTTACATTATAGGGTTAAAGTGCTGTAGTTCACAAAAGGGCAAAACCAGTTTGCATTATTACCCTCTAACCTACCTACAGCTCTCACATTGAGCCACAAAAGATGGTCCATTTCCACAACAGCTGGAGACTACACAGCAACAAAAAGAAAGTCCAAGTAAGCCTCGTCAAGCCTTCCAATAGGCCTTGGAGAGTGAAGATACGACATAAGGGATTAGTGCCAAATCTTCCAAATCTACGTGGTGGGAAGCAGTGCTGCCTGAAAAGGGGTTTGTGAGAGGGGAACTTGGTAGAACCCACCCCCCCCCCCCCCCGCCTTCACAGGCCGGTCCCCACTCTGGTTGAAGGAAATGCTGAAGTGAGAAAGAACAAGACCCAAGTGAAGAGTGACAAAACCACACAGCAGCTCCATCACCCTTTGTAAATGGACTGATTGATAATAAAAATGCCACATTATTAATCTGAGAAAAATAGATGTCCTCCTACTGAGCTATGCAGTCAACTGCAGGTTAAATGAGAAAATGAACTGAGGTTTCGAGGAAGGGGAAGTCACTTGTATTACAGAGAATAATCATAATATTCGGATTCATCCTGGGAAACCTACCATTAGTTAAAGAAATGTTCTTAAAGGTACCTTTAATTACAAGCAAATACATTCAGCACTTGCACAACCTTCAGAAGAAAACCAAAGCTGAATGACTTAATCTGTCTGATATTAAACTCAATGCTAAGATTAGTCTTTAAGACAGTATTGACACAAATAAACTAATGAATCAGAATGGACAATTCAGAAACAAACTCATATACACATTCACTTGATCTGTAACTGAGTGATAGAAACTATATTGCACTTGGTAAAGGATGGTCTTTTCAATACATGAGTTGGGTTAATTAAATATCCATATAAAGAAAATAAAATTTGGGGCACCTAGGTGGCTCAGTCGGTTAAGCTTCCAACTCTTGGTTTCAACTCAGGTCATGATCTCAGTTTGCGAGTTCAAGCCCCATAGCTGTGTGCTGATAGCATGGAGCCTGCATAGGATTTCTCTCTCCCTCTCTCTCTCTGCCTCTCCCTGGCTTGCTCTTTCTCTCAAAAAATAAAAATAAACAAATAAACAAACATTTAAAAAAAAAAAAAGAAAAAGAAAACTTACCCCTGCCTCACATCATACTCTACAGTCCATCTGAATGCAGTTTAGAGCTGAATGTAAACAGCGAAAAACAGCAAACAATGTAGAAGACAAACCAGGAGATTATCTACAAGACTTTAAAGTAGCCAGAAGTTTCTTAAAAAGGATTCAAAAAGCACTAATCAGAAGGGGTTGGGGGGTGGGGGGGTGGGGGGGTGGGGAATGATAAGAACTTCTGTCTAGTGAAGGAACCAAGAGGAAATAAAAAGCAAGCCAAGAAGTGGAAAAGATAACTTGAACACATTTACTCAACAGAAATGTATATCCCTGGGGCACCTGGGTGGTTCAGTCAGTTAAGCTTCCCACTCTTGATTTCAGTTCAGGTCATGATCTCATGGTCCTGAGATCGAATCCTATGTTGGGCTCTGCACAGGGCATGGAGCCTGCTTAAGATTCTCTGTCTCTGTCTCTGTCTCTTCTTCTGCTCCTCTCTCTCATTTGCACTCTCCCTCTCTCTCAAAAAAAAAAAAAAAAAAAAAAAAGAAAGAAAAATATATTTCCTTAATATATAAAAGGCTCCTACAAAATATAAGGAATCAGACAACTCAGCAGATAAAAAAAAGTAAAAAGCATTTTTAAAAAAATTTTTTTTAACGTTTATTTATTTTTGAGACAGAGCATGAACGGGGGAGGGGCAGAGAGAGGGAGACACAGAATCTGAAACAGGCTCCAGGCTCTGAGCTGTCAGCACAGAGCCCGACATGGGGCTCGAACTCACGGACCGCGAGATCATGACCTGAGCCGAAGTCGACCACTTAACCGACTGAGCCACCCAGGCGCCCCAAGCATTTTTTTAAATAACCAAAGAGCAGGGCGCCTGGGTGGCTCAGTGGGTTAAGCGTCCAACTTCAGCTCAGGTCATGATCTCACAGTTTGTGACTTTCAAGCCCCACACAGGGCTCTGTGCTGACAGCTCACAGCCTGGAGCCTGCTTCAGATTGTGTCTCCCTCTCTCTCTACCCCTCCCCCGCTTGTGCTGTCTCTCTCACTCAAAAATAAACATTAAAAAAATTTTTAAATAACCAAATGGCCAATGAACATATGAAAAGGTGCTGAGCATCCCTAGTTATCAAAGAAATACAAACTGAAACAACAACGTGATGCCACTATCTAGCTAATGGATTAAACTAAAATAAAAGGACTAACAATACCAAGAACTGTCAAAGATCTGGAACTAGAACTCTCGTGGATGGCTAGTGGGAATGTAAACTGATACAATCGTTCTGGACAATCTTTGGTAGTGTCTACATCCTGAAAATGACCAGATGGATATCTTCTGACTCAGCGATTCCAAATCCTAGGTACTTAGCCTGAAGAAATGCACACCTTTGTTAATCAAAAGACAGGTACAAGAATGTTTATACTGGAATTATTTGCAAGAGCCAGAAACACCCAAACGTATATTAACAATAAGAAATATAAGCAAACTGTGACATATGGAATAAAATACAAGAGTGCTATCCAATACAGAGCCACCAGTCACATGTAAATTTTAACATGAATTAAGAGGCTCCTGGGTGGCTCAGTTGCTTAACCTACCAACTTCGGCTCAGGTCATGATCTCATGGTTCGTGAGTTCGTGCCCCGCGACAGACTCAGTGCTGACAGCTCAGAACCTGGAGCCTGCTTCGGATTCTGTGTCTCCTCTCTGCCCCTCGCCCGCTCGTGGTTTCTCTCTTTCTCTCTCTCTCTCTCTCTCTCTAAAATTAATAAATAAAAACAGTAAAAAAAAAAAAAAATATATATATATATAAATTAATAAGATTAAATAAAAGTTAAGATTCAGTTCCTCAGTCACAGTACCCACATTTCATAGGCTCAGTGGCCACATGTGGGGGGTGGTGGCTACCATATTGTATAGCACGGACATAAAACATTTTCATGAAGCTCTATGGGGCATTGCTATTATACATGCAGAAATGAGAATAAATGAATCACAGTGACAAGTAAAAACATGGGTGAATGCCACAAATGTGGAACAGAAAAAAACAGATACACAGGAGCATATACCACATGCTTGCACTCATACATACAAAGTTCAAACACTAACACAACTAATCTACGGTATTAGGAGTCAAGATGGGGGTCACCCTTTAGGAGTTGGGGACACTGACTGGAAGGAAGCATAAGGAAGTGTCTGAGCTTTTGGTCATACTAATCTAGATCAGCAGACGTGGACGCAAGCGTGCTCACAATGGAAAAATACACATGGCTCGATACTGATGATGCGTGTACTTTTCTGAGTGTAAAAATTACAACAACAAAAAAAAAAAAAAAAAGAAAGAAAGAAAGAGAAAAAAATGCTCAGCCTCAATCTACTTGCTAAACTCCTTCTTTGTTTCAGTCCTCCTCTGATAAAATGGAACTCAAGACACTCATCCTGGATAAATGCTATGGCATGCCTTAGGATTACAGAATAACTGTAGCCAAGAAATAGGGATTTTTAACAAATCTTACATTCATCTTCTATTTTTACATGGCTGTCATGGATATAAAATGAATAAAGAAACAAGGACAGAGTAGGGAGACAAAAAATGTGGCTGGAAAGTATTTGCTAGATATTAAAAGAGAAAAGACCAGGGGCGCCTGGCTGGCTCAGTCAGTTTGGCTCAGGTCATGATCTCACAGTATGCAGGTTCAGGTCCTGTGTCAGTCTCTCTGCTGTTAGCACAGAGCCCACTTTGGATCTTGTCTCCCCTTCTCTCTGCCCCTCCCGCCCCCCCAATAAGTATCAATTAAAAACATCTTTAAGAAAAAAAAAAAGAGAAAAGACCATATGCAAAGAGATTCTAAAAGCTGAGTACTAGAGAATCAGTGGTGATTCAACTCCCAACAAGAGTCCTACAGAGAAAGGAGACAGCTGTAAACCAACCTCAGATCAAGTTGGTAGCAAAAGGTGTCCATATTCCTTTAGGCTCTTTATTAGAAAGAAAACTCTCAGATTTGTAGACACAGGAGTAGAAAGTTTTCCTAGGAGAAGTTGCAGACTGTCTTTGGTGGCCAGCAGCCAACAACCCAATTGAAATTGGGGCGCCTGGGTGGCTCAGTTAGTTGGTCGTACAACTTCAGCTCAGGTCCCTATCTCGCGGTCCCTGAGTTCGAGCCCCGCGGCGGGCTCTGGGCTGATGGCTCAGAGCCTGGAGCCTGCTTCCGATTCTGTGTCTCCCTCTCTCTCTGCCCCTCCCCCGTTCATGCTCTGTCTCTCTCTGTCAAATAAATAAATAAATAAATAAATAAATAAATA
Source organism: Neofelis nebulosa (assembly GCF_028018385.1). Classification (NCBI taxonomy): domain Eukaryota; kingdom Metazoa; phylum Chordata; class Mammalia; order Carnivora; family Felidae; genus Neofelis; species Neofelis nebulosa. The sequence goes on along the minus strand of NC_080793.1, from coordinate 75,908,609 downwards.
AATAAATAAATAAATAACAAGTTAACAACAGCATCATTTCTTTCTCAGAGTTTTGGAATCAGAGAATCAACACAAGGAAAAACCAACTTGGAAAGGATCTCAGAGGGTGTCCAGTCTATCCGGTCTTATTTCAGCAAAACTGCCTTAAAGAATTTCACAGGTTGTAAATACATTCTGTTTTTGAACACATCCAGATAAGGGGATTTCTCTACCTTCCTTGCTGTCCCATTTCAATGACTGTCACTCTAAGGAAAGTTCCCTTCAAATACATCCTAAATCCGGCCATGCTGTTTAAGTTATTTTCTGCTTGTTTTATTCTTCTTCTCCTTTTTTTTAATGCTTATTTTTGAGAGAAAGAGAGTGAGCAGGGGAAAGACAGAGAGGGAGAAGAGGACAGAGGGTCCGAAGCGGGCTCCATGCTGACAGCAGACAGCCAATGTGGAGTTCGAACTCATGAATCATGAGATCATGACCTGAGCCGAAGTCAGACGCTCAACCGACTGAGCCACCCAGGCGATCCTTGCTTGTTTGATTCTTAATACAGAAGATTAACAGTGTTCGTCCCCACCCCTCATGCTAATTCATCTTCTAACAACTTGCAAACTCTTTTGATTTATCATCTATATTTTCATATACATTATCTATCTAACCCTTGCAACAATCCTATTATTAGCTGCTGCACTTTACAGATGGGGACATTCAGGCTTAGAGAGTAAAGAAATTTAGGCTTAGGGAAAAAATGTGACAATCCCAAGGTTACTCAGCTATTCAGGGCTTGGGTTCAAACTCAGCTACTTGCATCATATATAACTGTTACTAAGTCACGAACCCCTCAACCTCTCCATGCCCCCATTCTGAACAAGCCCAGAGTAAGAAGCTGTCCTTTAAAACAGGCTTAGCAAATGCCGAGCAAAACTGGAGGGTTTTCTTGCACAGAGAATCCACGTGTCATTTTATTTTCTAAACTGGCAGGGTGATGTTGCAGTGGGTAATTGTGATTTGTGCCAACATCATTCTCTTCTCTTAGTAACTGTACCCTGACTTGCCTCAGGAACTGTCAATCAAATTGCCCAGCCTTGTCCAAAAAGCTAGCACAGAATCCAGGCCAGACCTCTCAGGCAAGTTTCCCCAGATATCCGATCCTCGAGTGGAGTAAAAGAAGAATGAAAATGGTCAGAGTTCATCTGTGTCACAGAGGAGTTCCCTAGACCTGCCCTGGTTTCCAGGAACTAGCCACTTCTCCACGCTTCTCCACTTCTCCACACTTCTCGGGGTCACCTCCTGTTCTTGTTAAGCCCTTCTTAACTTAGCCAGGGTTCTCTGTTGCTTATAAGCACAGAACACTGACTGATACAACTCTTTAGAGAAACATGAAAATACTTACTTAGTAAGTTCTGCTTTAATTATGTGCTTATTCTGGTGGCAAATATGAAAATGAAATCAGTCTCTGAGCATTTGGTAAACTAAGAAAATCCCTTCATGTTGAAAAAGGGAGTCTGGGAATGAATTTTTGTTCAACTGATCGAAAGTAGCAGTAAGTTAGCAAGTCCTCCAGAATTCTGGCTACGTTTTTCTTCTGAAACATGGCTTCTGGGATCTTAGATTTCTCAGGAAGTGCAGAAAATTCAGAAAGCTGTGCAAGTGTTTAATGAGGCACTCTCCTGGTGAAAAGTCCTTTCTTAGAGGGAGGACAGAGATGCCGTAGTAACATGTGTTCTCAGTGGCACTCATTGGCCAGGAAAAAGGGAAACGGGTGTCATGCCTGCAAACTCCTGGCTAGTCAATTTGGTGCCGAGTGAGGCCCAGTCATCTGGGACTTCCAAGTCTAAAAGCAGAAACTAAAAGAAAAGGTGACAGTGTCTGACTTTGACTCAACAGTCTTGAATTCATCGCATGAAGAAGCATTGCATTACATTCTATTCTCCTCCGGGGACCAGACAAAAGAGCAAAGTCTATGAGTCCTCTGAAATTGCCCTAAGAATAGCTTGATTTCAAAATTCTCAGAAACTATCCAGAAACAAGGATACCAGGATCTGCTAATCTGGGGTCATTTACTCCATGAAAAAAAAAAAAAGCTCTCACAACATTCGGCACATGATGCAGAGACAACGAATTACAAAACAAGAGGTCTGTTTACTGTGACATCATTTGCAATCCGAGGAAATAAAGCACGTGCATATAAAATATCAACAGGGCCATGCAGGAACTGCCAGATAAAGATAATAAATACATAAAAATCACGGGTCAATACCTGACCTATTTCCCACACTGTAACTCAAGGGAGTTCTTAGCCATGTGAGCACAGAAACTTTTTTTTTCTTGATCTCTCCTTTTTTACAAAGAGCTGATTTCAACACCCAAACAACGAATAATCAGAAGAATACGTCTGTTTAAGAGAGGAAAACTGTAAGATAATACTGATGGACATTCTCCCTTTTGGACAGTAAAAAATGATGGACGATGGCGCACCTGGGTGGTTCAACTGGTTGAGCATCAGACTCTTGGTTTCCGCTCAGGTCATGATCCCAGGGTCATGGGATCGAGCCCTGTGTCAGGCTCCAAGCTGAGCGTGGAGCCTGCTTAAGATTTTCTCTCTCTCTCTCTCTCTCTCTCTCTCTCTATCTATCTATCTTTCTCTCTCTCTGCCCTGCCTCTATCTTTCCCTCTGTCCTGCCCCTGCTCATGGACATGCTGGTTCTCTCTCTCTCTAAAATAAAAAATAAAATAAAAATCAATTTAAAAATGACAGAGGAACCTCATAGAATGCCTTGCACCTAGTGGAGGCTTAAATGTATCTTTTGATTTGACTGAGCAACAAGTATTTAATCCCTTTTAACATCAGCTATCCACAGTTGTGTTTAGGGATATGGCAAAGTAATATTTAGGAGTAAACAAACCCTAGCTCACAGTATAGTGAGAAGTCGTCTTTGGACCTGTTCTCTCAACTTGGGCAGAGCCCAAGCAGCTCACCTGTAAACGTTACTCACTTGGCAGAGAAAATTCAAGAATGGGAGAGCAGATACTCAGAGAAGAACTGATCTTTATTTTTGGTAAAAGTTTGCAATTTATTACAAGCTACTCCAGAGCTAGCCAATCCCTGGATTGTTAAGTTCTACAAAAAGGCGTGGGTTGCTACACCACCATCTAGGGCAGAGACCATGGCCTGGACTCCCCATGACCACTGCACCAGCCCCCCAGCTAACTGGAGGGACTCTCAATTCAGTGTAGTAACACTTACGCAGGAGCCAGAGAAATTCCAGTATTCTGCTGTGGTATTCTCATTGCTGGAACCAATTTCACAGCAAACAAAACTGTGACAATTTCCCAGTTAAGAACACGCCATACTATTTGTAAGCTACGTTTTGCTTTATAAAATACATGAACTCAGAGGCAAGTACAGAGTCAGGCAAGTACACAGTTAGCAAGTTTTTGTTTCTCTTTATGCTACTACCAAACACTGTGGCCAACGTGGACATAGATGCAAAGAAGCCTTTACAAAAACTATGTTTTTTAAGTCTTTAGTGTCACAAAATAATATAAGTCACAGCGCATTTCTTCCAAGTAATTGCTAATAACCTGCACACCAAATCTCTCAACTATTAAACAGAGAGCATATTGTAACCAGAAACCTCTGTAGAAAATTCTAAGCAAAACATATTATTATTAAATGGGTGTCATAAACACAAGAAAATAAAATTCAAACTTCTAAGCCTAGATTCAAAACCTGTCAGAAACACATTCTAAACCAGTTTGATTTTACTTTCCAGTTCTCCTAAAAATTCTGTTCAAGTTAAATTGGCCAACACAGTCACATTCCTTTTTCTCAACATTTATCCCTGCCATCCCTCCGCCCCAAAGTGCCTCTCCTTCAGCTACCCCCTTGACTCTTTCTGAATTGTAAAATTCTGCCCAGCCCTAATGAAACTTCTCTGCGTCCCTGAAAGCACAGTTTTTATTCGCTTTTGCACATAAAACCATTTCAACAGCTATGTGCTGATCTGAATAACGATTTTTACAACTCGGGGGCAGAAGAGGAAGCTTTCAGTGGTCTAATGTTATAATGATTTGCCTGTTCATAAAACAGGGTTGTTTTGAGCCTTTACTACACACAAGGTACAACACCAGGGTCAGTGAAGAACGCTGAGGTGCAATGGATACATCCTCTACCTTCAAGGAGCTTGGAGTCTAGTGGGGAAAATAAGATCAACACCCAAGTCATCATAAGAACACAAACTAGACAATTATAAACACTCCTCTACGGCTTCTGCTAAAGGAGGGTGGGATTACTTACCCAATGGAAGGGGGGAGGTGTGCAGAGAAGGACTCTAGGAGGATGTAGCAGCTGGATGCAACAGAAAGAAGACTTTAGGTCCTTAGTAAGCACTGACAAAGGCAAGGAGTGGGCAGAGCTTGGAAGTAAGGAGTGATGCTTCAGAATATGTGTATGTTGTAGAGAAAATGGAATGAGTGGGTAAGTCATTTATATTACAAATTAAAGGGGATTCAACATACTGAGAAATTCAGAGGTCAGCACACACTCATGTCATTGTATCAGGCAGTATGTGAAATAACCAAGAGAGGGCGGAAGATTCCACAGGGTAATTATGATATCTGAGAAAAATCGTAACATTTTAACTTTTTATGATATTGCTTTTCCACCGAATGGTGTTCATCACAGTACATTCTACTTAACTAGAACTGATACAAAGACTTCACATGCTCTTAAATATTCTTTATTGTGTTATACGAATAAAGCATACATCCCACTCTGTCTTCTATACCTCTACATGATGGTACAATAAATGATCTTCAAATGAAAAGCTACCATCAAAGCAAGATCCTGAAACATTCTTCTGGAATATCCAAGAAATGTGATTTTTCTGCATCAGTAAGAGAGACTGCGTTATATTATACAGTGTAAACTGGCAATACGTTATATATATAACACATATTGCCAGTTATCCACATAGACACATCTGACCCTTAAAAAACACAGGTTTGGGGGCACCTGGGTGGCTCAGCTGGCTGGGCATCTGACTTCAGCCCAGGTCATGATTTCGCAGTCTGTGAGTTCAAGCCCCACGTAGAGCTCTGTGCTGACAACTCAGAGCCTGGAGCCTGCTTCAGATTCTGTCTCCCCCCCTCGCTGCCCCTCCCCGACTTGCACTCTTTCTCTCTCAAATAAATAAATAAATAAATAAATAAATAAATAATTAATTAAAAAAACAAAAAAAACACACAGGTTTGAACCCTGCAGGTGCATTTATACATGGATTTTTCTGATATAGTACAGTACTATAAATGTATTTTCTCTTCCTTGTGATTTTCTGAATAACATTTTCTTTTCTCTAGCTTGCTTTTTTGTAACAATACAGTGTATAAAACGTATAACACACAAAGTATGTGTTAATCAACTGTTTATGTTATCAGTAAGGCTTCTAGTCAACAGGAAGCTAGTAAGTTTTGGACAAACCAAAAGCTATACGTGGATTTTTGACCACATGGGGGATCAGCACCCCTAATGCCCACATTGTTCGAGGGTCAACCGTACATCATAGCACACGTGTGGTAACTCAGCCAGAATTCATCAGATCATGATATTATCAACTAATTGTGGATTGGGACAGTCACTGGTATTAAAGGCAGTTCCTTCAACAGAATTTCCTCCCACTGCAACAAAACCAGTATGCCACTCTTTCAGAAATTCACTACACTGAGATTTCTTAGTGGGGAAAAACAGCCTTGATCCTTCTACATGTAGACTGGTTAGATATCCAGGCAGCCTCATGTGGTTCAAGCAAACACGCTCCCAGGCTCATAAAGCTGCCCAGATCTTTTTCACTCTTGAGGGTTCTTTGTGGAGGGCCTCTCTGCTATTTGTGGACACGCTCTCTTGTTGCCCTCGGCAAACTAAGTACGAGAGCATCAGTTACATCAGAAACAGCCAGTTGATTTCAAGGAAACATCCAAGAAAAATAAATGCCTGATTTTAAGATGATGTGTATAGTTAGAAGCTTCTCAATGGTAACAGAAGTGAAGGTACACGGCACTGCTTTATTTTACCTATGATTCACTTTGAGTTAAATCCTAGTGTATGAGTCACAGCAGGAATGCCAGCTTCTTGCTGTTACATATTGATCTGGGTGTATGGAACCATTTCTAAGAGTAGATTCTCCAGAGTACTGAGGGAGAGTGGAAGTTCTGATGAAGCCCTAAAGCAAGTGTAGGTACAAATTTAGTGCTCTGTCAACACAAGGCGAGGCTTTACCAGCTTACGATAAAATCAACACCTCCAAGCCCTGAAAAAATTTGTTGGTTTTTTTTTGTCCTAACCCCTTCTCCAGTGACGTTAGAAGTTTGCATTACTTGAACACAATTGCAGGGAAACGTGTTTGAAAGGTTATTGGAAGTGACAGATGGGCCTATTTTGAAATAAAATTAAGCCTGTGGCACTACTGAAAGGAAGTCACGAAATCCAAAATTAAACCGGACAGAATGCTCTTAAGCTGTTTTTGTTCTTTTTTTTTTTTTTTTTTTTTTTTTTTGCCAAGGAAGCACAAAGAGTGGGAGGTTGAAACAAGGCTGCTGCCTCTTCTCTGAATTCACTCACCTTGGTCAATTTGTCTTGAACTCACAAACTGTCTTCTTAATGTAGTGTGGCGTCCCCTAAGTTTTATACCTCCATCTGTTTACCACTGAACATCCAAATAATGTCTTTTATCGGTATCGCTAAGAACACAACTCTAATTGTGCATAGCTGTGACTTTAAAGATTTAAGGGGGGAAAAAAAACTATAAGGAACGTATTGAACCATTAAAAGTCCCATTTAAGATGAGATGAAAAACAGGCACTTCAAAACCCACCCACTGCACATCCCAGACCTGTGAAGGGTGCCTGCGCACCGTGGACGGCTACGCCAGCGATCCCGTGCGGATCCACGCCTACCTTATTGTGCTCGTACTTGTAGGGGATCTTGAGCGTGTCCATGGCTCTGATCATAGCCTGCATGGCCGTGAAGATGTTCTGATACACCAGCTTGGTGAAGCCCCTTTTGTCTTCATCAGAGTAGCCTGACCCATGGATGATTCTCATCTGCTTGATAAACGTACTCTTGCCGCTCTCTCCTGTCCCTGAAAGATGGACAACAGCAAAAGACGTCGTCAGACCATGACACCCTCTCAGTTTCCCAGACAACGAAACCAGACAGGGCAGCTTGGACGTGGCATCCCCAAACAGCCTGCTGGAGGGGCATCCCAGGAGGGCACATCACTAGGGGTAGAAAGGCCACCTGTAGAGAACACTCAGCAAAACTGCAGGGATGAGGATCCATCTCAGGGGCAGATGAGCTTAAACAAAACAAAACCAACCAACAAACAAAAAACCCTGTCACCTTTTTGTAAGCCACCCAGCGTGGAATTTTGATAGTGTATTTGTAACCACGTATCTTATGGCAAACACAACGAAATCAGCATCTTTTGAAGAGAATAAACACTTGATAAAGCTCTCTTCCCTGGAGAATATCTGCAAGACTGCCAGGAGGCTGGGCTGCTAGGCAGGATCTGGATCTGGAAATGACAATGCGCTTACATAAATGCCATTCGTAGGAAGGAAAAACGCCTAGAAAGTTCTACACATTTTGTTTCATTTTAAAATGAAGTGTGTGTGTATATATATATATGTGCTGTATATATGTGTGTGTGTGTATATATCATATATTTTTATATATATCACATATATATGATATATATATCACATATATATGATATATATATCACATATATACCATATGCCATATATATATGATACGTATATATCACATATATACCACATATGTGATATGTGTATATATATACACACACACACACACACACACACACATATAAAAGCATCAACTGTATCAGTGGCAGTTATCCCAAGGAATCACCTAATTCCGAGAAGTCACAGTGACACTCCTTCTGTCTGCTCATTCTTGACTGATAAATAACATGATATAGAAATTTACTGTTACTGGATTTTTCTCTTCTGTGCTCTTTTCTCTTTTTCAACATCTATTTTCTGTTAGTGTAAGCCTGAGGGCAATCCTTTCAAAGCTACCAATGACCATGGAAGGAAGAAGACAGAAAGATGAGATCATGTCACTGAATAACACTCTATTTCTTCCACAACTTATCCAACACTACGACTCTAAAAACTTCCTTTCTCCAAATGTAGGTGGCTTCTTTCCTACGTCACTTCATTTCTGAATATTTCTCACTCACTTTCAGGCTTCCTTGAGATTTCCAAAAAACAAATGTCTCTGTCTTCCCCTAACAGTGTAGAAAAACACTGAAAGTACCTATTTGCACATTACATTTGGAAGAATATAATATTAAAACACAGGATGACAGGGGCATCCTCATTGCCACTTCCTACCTACAAGGTGCTTACAAAAACAAGAAAAGAGAAAAGGAAAACTAAAACTAGGAATACAGCAGCTGTCCCAATTTCATTTTGTTTTTCTGGTGGTTGGATTTCATTATTATCTTTATAAACAATCAAGAAAAATTCAAATGAGTATTACGGTTTTCATAGAAGCACTCTTAAATGACTGCAGATGTCCGCGTAAACGCAGAAGCCTCGCACGGTTACGACGGAAGATGATTTCTAGCCCCAAGGTTCTGGGTCAACAACTCCTTTATCATTTTCAGATGACTCTTTTTTTTTTTTTTTTTTTTTTTAAACTTTTTAATTTTTTTTTTTTCAACTTTTTTTTTTTTATTTATTTTTGGGACAGAGAGAGACAGAGCATGAACAGGGGAGGGGCAGAGAGAGAGGGAGACACAGAATCGGAAACAGGCTCCAGGCTCCGAGCCATCAGCCCAGAGCCTGACGCGGGGCTCGAACTCACGTACCGTGAGATCGTGACCTGGCTGAAGTCGGACGCTCAACCGACTGCGCCACCCAGGCGCCCCCAGATGACTCTTAATCAGCACTCTGGACTCCTCCAACTACAAAGTTAACACTACAATGTGAATGCCTCAACCCATTTTAAGGAGCTTCACCGGAAGAGTTTAAAAGGACTATTTTACAATTCCAACCTTGAATACTGGGGGAAAAAACCCCAAAGCATCTAAAAAGTAGCACCTCTTGGTAGAAAAAGAACTACAGACTTGTTTCTCATTACCGATTAACAACTTATTTAAAAAAAAAAAAACAACCCTGATATCTTTACTCTCCCAAGCAATTCAAAGTACACAAGAAAAAAATCCAGCTTGCCTCTGTTTATTATCCTTGTCCACGGGACAATGGCTTGCTGTGAGGGCCCAACCATAGGCGTAATCATCAAATCAGAATCCCCGCTAGTTTTTTCCACAACAAAAACAAGAAGAAATCTTAATTTGTGAGGTTAATGACACGAGAAGGAAAGAGAATCAGGCAACAGGTCCCCTTCCGCCTGGCTTTCTGTGCAGCTTTTATATATTCATTTGGTGAGCAGAAAATACAAAATATAAAAATAAATGTAAAAAGATATAAAAATACGAAAGCAGCAGACAATAAACTGCACTGGCTTGTGTTTCCACAAAGTCTTGCTGGGCAGGAGCAGTCCATGCTTGGTACCTCTTTGGATCTAGTCACCTGGGCATCACACTAATGAACTCAATGAGATCAAACTAATGAGATCACACTAATGAGATCAAACAGAGGCAGAGCGCGGGACCAGTGAATGAATGGGGGGCACGTAAACAGGAAAGAAAAAAGCATCCAAAAACCAACTCCACATTAAGATATTAAGATTCCTAATGCCCCAGATATGTCCAGGGATCCTCTCTCGCCATTTGCGTGTCTTGCTCCACGCCCCAGGAGGCTGCCCCAAAAGGATTTCACGTCAACAGTTCCCTTACCCTCCGTCTTTTTCTTGGGTTTAGTTCACAGAAGACACAAGGAGACCAGAGAGTAGGAAAATGAGGAAGGGGAATTTCCTACAGCTCACTCCCTACAAGGGCACCAGAGGCACATTGTGTCTCCTTCAAAAGGCCACAGGTCCCGCTGGGTGTCTGCTCCCATACAGCTACCCTCTCTTGGTTCTTGTGACTGCTCTCTCCCCTTGCCAGACTGCTACTTGCCCCTATGACCTAGTCCCTTTATAGAACTCCCCTCAGCCACCCAGCTGGAGTGCGCCACAGGTTTCCTACTGGGACCCTGACTGGTACAAATGCCACAGGGAAGCAGGGGAAGCTTGGTAAGATGAAAGATGGTCGTTTCTCTATAAATTTTACTCACAAGGCAGTCTCTAGTCCATAAAAAGCTTACTAGCCACTATTTCACTCTGACAGCATTCTCCCAGAGGCCAACCATGATGAGGAAATGCTACAGCCCAATTCTACCCCAAAGTCCTAATAAACACAGTACTGGCCACCCACCCCCACAGTGTGTACACATGCAAAACAAACACACTCCAAGACCAGCCTCCAATAGAGAGGGGAAATCATGGCCTCTACCTCCTAAATACCCTCTCTCATAAAGGAAATCAAAAGAAATTTGTGTTCAACCCTTAATACTTTGCCAAGCACTTTGAAATACACTGTCATTTCATCTTCTCAAATATCTGTGAGACAGACATCCTTCTCCTCATTTCACAGAAAAGAAGAGGCCTTGGAGAGGCGAGGCATTGGGCAGAGACGACCCGGCTACTAATGGGCAACGTGCAGGTTCGACCCAGCCCTTAGCTGCCCAGTTTGGGTTTGTCACTATTTTTTTTTTAATTTTTTAACGTTTATTTATTTTTGAGACAGAGAGAGACAGAGCATGAATGGGGGAGGGGCAGAGAGAGAGGGAGACACAGAATCGGAGGCAGGCTCCAGGCTCTGAGCCATCAGCCCAGAGCCCGACGAGGGGCTGGAACTCACGGACCATGAGATCGTGACCTGAGCTGAAGTCGGACGCTTAAACGACTGAGCCACCCAGGCACCCCTGGGTTTGTCACTATTTTAATAGTCACGACTGCCCCTAAATCCAGGATAATTAGCTTCCACTGCCCACTGTATAAAAATATCTTCTGATGGCTTTGACTTCACCCAACTTTTATCCATCTAATCTAATTTTGAGTTTCTGAATACTACTTCAATTAGCAGGGATCCATATCGAATCTGGTGCCATCTTCCAATTGACTGGCCACTCATGAACTTAATGCTCATCCTTTGATGTTACTATATAAATGCAGTAAATTCAAGGCGAAGGCAAAGCTTCACGTAAGAGGAAGTCTGAGTGATTTTCAAACGCTGTAGGTTGAAGATAAAAGTAGTCAACTGACACATCATTCTTTTCTAACAATGGATTTAGCCCAAAAAAGGTAAATGGACTGACACCTCAACCAAGCAATTTAGCTACTTTGTTCCAAGAGTTCTATCATGGAGACAAATGAAATACTATTCTTAACAAATGTACAAGCCAAATATCATGTTGTCCTCCCATTTTTATAGACTTAAACAACATTCTCAGGATTTGAAATGGACATTTTGACAATCTACTCATGATTAATATCAAAAAACAATATTTGGTACAATTAAAAAAACAGCTATTCCTTAATTATATAAAATGGTGTTGTTTCCTAAAGCCACATGAAAAGTTCGATGAGAGACTTTGTAATTCTTTATGTCTGAATGAAAGAAATTAGACTTTTGAAAGAATGAAAGGAAGTAGATTCTTGTGAATCCAGCGATGGCTAATCTCTTTGCATAGCACAGGGCATAAGTAACTCTTGACCTATCTCAAGAAATACAAATCTACTGTTTCCAAAGCCATTGATAAAATCTAGCAATGAGCCCTTACATGAAAGTGCAGGTGGGAAAGGCTCTCATTTTTGCTGATTTAACTATAACTCCAATCAAGTCATGGAGTAACCATGACAAGCACGTCAATACATACAACGGTGCTCATCCCACAAAACTATTTTTTTTTCTTGGAATGGTCTCCATAAATACAGCTAAAAATTTTCCCTGGAAAAGCTGTTTCACCTTTTGGGTGGGTACTCTTAACTTTTCTTATTCTAGCTCATCAACACACCCAAAAATGAGACTACATGAGAATCATGCTATTAAAAAGGGCATACATAGCGACAGCCGACTGGCTCGGTCGGTAGAACGTGTGACTCTTACTCTTGGGGTGTGAGTCTGAGCCCCACATTGGATGTAGAGATTCCTTAAAAATAAAACCTAATTAAAAAGACAAAGAAGCACACATCAGCCAGCATGCATAATTGGCCTTGAGGGATACTTAGGGTTTTTTTCTTCCCTACTCTTTCCGTCAGAACAAAATCAAATACGAATTTAATATCCCATTGTGGAGGGCATCACTTTGTAAGCTGTTAGAATACAGCACACCAGACATATACGCAGTCACACACACACACAATCTGATGCTTCCATTTTAGGACTTGACAAGATCTCTGCAACACAAGAGGATTTCCACACACAGCTTCTGCCACAAATCCACATTTACTCTCTGTGTCCCGCTCAGGCTAAGCATCTATCTATATGACGAAACTGATTATCCTGCCCATTTGCACAATGAAATCTGTAAACAGTTCTGTCCAATTAATCTCTAAAGGCAGGACAGTTTTTCTTATCCCACACCCCCTATCCTCCCGAGATGGCAGTTTTAAATCCAGTAATACATTAACTTCTTAATGGCAATGGATTATCATTTACTGTTGGAAAGCGATCACGGATTCACTGGTTCCTTCTCTCACACTTAAGTTGGCTTCTCGGATTATACTTTCATCAAAAGAGCTGCAAAGCACAATTCACGTCTGCACAAGACTTGCTCATGCCCTAAAAACGTCAGTTACTACTGTCACTGCTCTGAAAGACGGTGGTATCCCTGACTGCTGGACAATGGCCCTGGAAAACAATCATCCAACACTACACTATCAGGAACTTGAAGGCTCCTGATGCTTCATTCCCTTCATCCGGAAAGAAAGGCAGAAAACACACCTCCGGGCCCCTTACAGGCTGTAAGAGACCCATCACTGCCCCTTTTTTTAGGCCCCCAGGAAAAAGAAGAAATGCCAACACTGAGTTATAAAAACTGTGGTATTTGAAGTTGTACAATAAATATATTCGTTTTGTCCTGCCAGTGCCTTTCATGACTGTATTTGGAGACATTGTCAAACCATCAGAAATCTACATCTGAAGCCTTTAATTAATGTGAAGGCTGGAGCCAAATGCCCCTGCCCTGCCCTCTTGATTGGCCAGCACCCAGATAGAGAAAGGCTAAGAACAAACCCAAGTCTCATGGAGCTCAATTCTAACTCAAGTAACTGTACTTAATAAGGACTGCTGGTTTAGGCCAAGAGTTTAAAATATAGAATCTCAGCACCCCCCCCCCCCACAGCTGAACTTGGACTACTTCCACATAATCTTGGATAAAGTAGAACCAGAAATTTCAGGGAGGAATTCGCTACCCATAAGCACAGCATCAAGCCACACGCGCAAGGAATTAGTAGCACTGAGATAAAAGTGATTTAAACACACCTAGTCAAAACTCAATCCATGTGTTGTCCACATCTCGGTCTATCCACTTTAAGACCCACGTATCCTGCCATCTGCACATCTTCCTCCACTTAAATTGGGAACCTGCACTGGTCACCAAGCAGCTCTAATACCAAAGTCACCATAACTTCCTCTCCTTAAAAGACTGTCTTTGAGGCCAAGGGTTGGAAATGACTTCACTCTTTGTCCCCAGCAAAGTCTGGCAGAAGGTACTACTAGACAGTTTAAAAAATACATAGTACAGAAAATGAACTGAATTTAGTATCGCCCACTAGGAATGGTAAGTGAACAGATGGGTAAATCAGTGGTAACCAAGACTATTAATAACAACTCACCCAGGTAAGTTGGTTTTAAAGGAAAGACGGGCAAAATACACTGAAAATGCAACGTGTTGAACACATTTGGAATCTCATCTAGTTCTGGGTTCCTCGGAGTGGTGAAATCCTCCCGGAAAAGGACCTCCAGTGCTGCTAAGGTTACTCACCAGGTACGATTTCTTGGGAGAGTCAATTTTACCACAGAGTGGCCATGGTAAACACCTGTGTATGAAAAACTGGCATCGGTTGGTTGCACGAGCTTCTGGATACAGTAAAAACTATTAGAGTATATACTTCTTTCATGTGTTTATTTATTTAAATAAGAGAGAGAATATAAATAAATTGAGAAAAGAGCGAGAGAGAGTTGCACGCCCGTGAGTGGGGGAGGGGCAGAGAGCGACAATCCCAAACAGGCTCCATGGTGTTGGCAACGAGTCCGACTCGGGGCTCCATCTCATGAACTGTGAGATCACGACCTCAGGGGAGACTAAGACTTGGATGTTTAATTGACTGAGCCACCCAGGCACCCCTAGAATGTATACTTTTAAATGGTGGATTTCGAGGTACCCAAATTATATCTCAATTCTTAAAAATTTTTAAAAACTAACAACAGTATAGTTTGGAGATGAATGGGAAGTTTACATGAATTTCCACACTAAATCTTGTTCAGGAGGTTACTTTGTTGGTTTTAAGCAAAATCTGCACCCAGTGTGGGCCTTGAAATCACAACCCCAAGATCAAGAATCACGTGCTCTACTAACAGAGCCAGCCAGGCGCCCCCAAGAGGTTACTTTGATATTATATCCCCCGACCTTTTCTCCTCTGGGTGTGGGTGTTCACTCTCTCTGGCCTCTGAGTGCGTTTCAGAGGAAAAATCTGAGAAGCCCTGATCTCACACAGTTCACAAAGGAGGGGAAGTGACTCGTTCAAGGATTCTGCTGGTTGAAAACTAGACAGAAGGAAACGGACTAGAACCTACAGAGAACTCTTGTCTGTCCAGGGCTCTTGATCTTATGTCCTCACAAACTGTCTTTCCATAAAACACTTTTATCCAAATTTATTAAAGTTGTAAATATATGCTAAAGAAAATTGAGAAAAACAGAAGCATTTTCGAAATTGCCAAAATGTTAACATTTTGGTTAATTTCTTTCCAGTCTCCTCTTCCAGGCAAATGTACTTTTTCTGTCCTTGTTCTAAAACTGAAAAAGTACTGTATTACTGTTTTTCACATAAAATACTGTGGTGATTATTCCAAGATACCAATTATTCCTCAGAAATAGCTATTAATGATCGTCCAAAAGGCCACTGTAAGGACGTGTGATAATTTAACATATCCCCCGTTGTAACACATTGAATATTTCTAATTTTTTTTTCACTTTTATAAGTAATGTTGTGATAAACATCCCTGAAGAAAAATCTCCCGAATCTCTATTTCTGAAACGCAGTTGGGTAGAAGAGCTGCCTGAAAATTACAGTTACACCAACCAGCACACCCATCTTCTTTACCCCACTCTTCATTTACCAACACTTTTTTTTAAAGCCACAATTTGAGAAAGTTAAATCTTTACCTGAATTTAATCTTCACTTATGAAAACATTTTTCACATTTTGTCATTTGTATCCCTTCTATGAACTTGCCTTTTAATTTGAGAACCTACGGTTTTTGTTTGTTTTTTTTAATAACAATTTGGTGTTTAAAACAAAAATAAACTTTGGTTATACAAATATTTTCCTCAACCAGTCATTTTCTTTTCATTTGATGACAAAATTCGATGTATCAACTTAAAATCTATACTTAATGAATTCATCTGGTTTCCTCCGTGATTTCTTTTATAAAAGTTTATGCTTTAAAAGAATTTTTTATGTTTTTATTTTGAGAGAGAGAGAGAGAGAGAGAGCTAGAGTGCAAGTGGGGGAGGGGCATAGAGAGAGGGAGACACGGAATCTGAAGCAGGCTCCAGGCTCTGAGCTGTTGGCACAGAGCCTGACATGGGGCTCAAACTCACAGACCGTGAGATCATGACCTGAGCTGAAGTTGGACAATTAACTGGCTGAGCCACCCAGGCGCCCCAAGTTTATGCTTTTTAAAAGTTCCAAACACTTGTATTTATTTTGGCTTTTATGGTTTTATGTTTTCCACTTAACTAATCTGTCTATACTTTATTCTGATGTGTGGTGTACCATAATTTTTCTTCTATAACTGGAAGACGTTTCTCCCAAATCATTCTGCACTTTAAAGCCACATCGTCACAGAAGTACTTCTCAATATAATCGAGTATTTGGTCCAAACAGATGAGTCTTCTCATGTCCCCTAATGTACTCCGAGTGCAATCAATAAGACATACAGAACACAGTGAGTCTCCTAAAGCATCTCACTGATGAGTCCCTTCTGTCCCCTCTTCCTCTCCTTCCCCACCCAGGTAGCCCATCAACCTTTCCCTCCCTAAGCCTTAAATTCTTGTTCATTACATTTGTTTAAAGGCCTCTCAAAAGCAGCGGGGTAAATATGCCGGGATGTTAAAGGTCTTGATCTCGCTTCCACTTTATGAGTCTATTTCTACCCATATGGCACATTCTGCATTTGCTGTCTATTGTGTTCCCACCTCCCTATAGCTTTGTGACCTGGGTAAGTTACCTGGCCTCTACCATACCTATGTTACAGCTATGCTGTGAATTTCCAGTGAGTTCATCTACCAGTGTCTGGTACAGAGTAAGTACTCAACAAATACCAAGATTAATCTATAATGCAAAATCCAGTGAGAAAACTGGAAAACAGTCTGATCCAGGGCTAGATGGGGAGAGGCAAAAACTGAGTAATCAAGAGAAATATTTCAGTGGAATGTTTTTTAAAAATCAAAACTAGTACCATGGGCAGGCGCCTGGGTGGCTCGGTCGGTTGAGCCTCTGACTTCGGCTCAGGTCATGATCTTGCGGTTTGTGAGTTCGAGCCCCATGTCGGGCTCTGTTCTGACAGCTTGGGCTCTGTGCTGACAGCTCGGAGCCTGTAGCCTGCTTCAGACTCTGTGTGTCCCTCTCTCTGCCCCTCCCCTGCTCACATTCTGTCTCTCCCTCTCTCTCTCTAACAATAAACGTTAAAAAAAAATTTTTAAGCCATATGTATGCACATTTTTAGTATGGATTTTTTTTTTTTATTGTGTGTATACTCCATGCCAGATACTATTCTAGGCATCAAGGATACAAGACAGAGTCCTTGTTTTCATATAGGCAACATGCAAGCATGAGTGGAAGATGACATATAGGTAGGTAGATGAATAGTAACATATCAAATGGAGATGGACGCTCTGCATTAAAGAATTAAGGATAGGGGCGCCTGGGTGGCGCAGTCGGTTAAGCGTCCGACTTCAGCCAGGTCACGATCTCGCGGTCTGTGAGTTCGAGCCCCGCGTCAGGCTCTGGGCTGATGGCTCGGAGCCTGGAGCCTGTTTCCGATTCTGTGTCTCCCTCTCTCTCTGCCCCTCCCCCGTTCATGCTCTGTCTCTCTCTGTCCCAAAAGTAAATTAAAAAAAAGTTGAAAAAAAAAAAATTAAAAAAAAAAAAAAAAAAAAAAAAAAAGAATTAAGGATAATGAAATACAGACTGACCTAGCAGCTACTTTAATTTGGGAGACTGAGGAAAGCCTTTCTAAGAAGGTGCGTTTAAGCTGATATCTCAATATCCAGAATTCAGCCACAATCAAATTAGAAAGAAACAACATCCCAAGCAGTGAACCAGCTGCCCTAGAGGTCAAGGTGGGAACAGGTGTGGCCGGCACACTAGGGGTGTGACCACAGCCAGTGTGGCTGAGGCACAGAGGGTGGTGGGGAAAGGGGTAGGAGACAACACAGAGACTGCTCTGCTGGCTACAGAGGCAGAGGCGAAGGCACACGGGGTCCTGGGGTACTGTATTTCAGCAAACAAGTTTCAGTTTTCTGTTAAGCGCGTTGGACAGTTTTGGAGAATTTTTACTAGGGACGTGATATCGTTTGACTAACGCTAAGTGAAGAGTGGACCGTAAGGGTGAGCCAGTCGGGTGTTTCAGTAATCCAAGCCAAAGACGATGGCAGGAGACCTGATGGAGGGAAGAGGAAAGATTCCGGATCCAGTCTGGATGGAGATGGATGGGAAGTGGGTAGAAAGAGGAAGAGATGGAATGGAGATAACCCCTAGACGTTGGTCTTGGGTAACCTAGATGGATAGAGGTTCTAGAGTCTTAGAGAGGCCTGAAGAGGAAGAGGTTTGGGTACAGAACGCAATGTTCAGTTTGAAATGCTTATTCACTCCAACAGAATCACTCTGTGGAAACCTACAAGGTGCACTGCACCGATGCAGACGATACCCATGAAGAAGAGGGGGTTTATGTCCTACATTCTCTGAGCCTCTGACAAAGGCAAGGACACAGTCATGACTGAGGTCCTGATACTAGTGGATGAGTCAGAGCGGACTGCAAAACCAGGGTCATAATTTCATTTGCTATGAGACAAAAGCTCCTTATGTAAAGAGATAGGAAACTTTTTAGCCTCCTACTTACACACACACACACACACACACACCTATTTATTTATATTTATAAAGTGGCAACATCGCTAGAAACACATTTCTTTACAGAAAATGGGGAGGTCGCTGAACATTCTTTGGAACACATGAAGATACCATAAAAATGCCAAGTCATAATAATATTTTAAGAAGCGGGAACACTTCAGAATAAATAGCCACCCACAGATTTTTAACAATTATTTCAGATACTAAAAAACGCAAAGGTAAGCACTCCGGGTTTTTAGGTTACACACAACCATGAACGGCACACTGCCACAACGTGTGGGGTGGGAAATCACAGGGTGCACTTGGGATGCACTCTGAAGGCCTCAGGACAGAATGGCTCGAGTGGCCCTCCATGAAGGAGAACAACAAATTAAATGTGTGGGGGAGGAAAGCACACAGGATGGATCAGAAATGCCATTTTCTACCTCATTTCATTCTCATCAGGAGATCACCTACAGGCGGGGGGGGGGGGGGGGCGGCGGGAGGGGTGTGTGGAAAGAGCATCAGCGGAAGTCAGGGGCCCCGTGAAGCTGGCCGCGCCAGGGACACCAGGGACAGCCATCCACGCACGGTCACTTGGCCCCCGAGAGCTGAAGATGAGGGAAACTGGCCTGGAAAACCACAAGAGTCCCCTCCAGCTTTCAGATTTTATGATTAGTGGTCTTCTCTGTATGTCGTACAGCCTGAAAAACCATTCACTGCATTTCTCACAAGGCAGGGGGAAAAAACCTGACCTGTTATTTATGTGTATTCAAGAATTAATTCAAACGAGTTGGCTAAAAACTGTAGTAGTCTTCTTTCAAGGTTAATATGTCAATATTTTTTTTTTCCTTTTGCTCATGCGGGCTCTTCACTTGGAGCCTCTAAAAATAATTATCTTTTGAGGTTGGGGAATTAAAGGTGCTGGAGGCAGCAAGCAGTGCCCCAATTAAGGGCAGCAAGGGTCTGGCTGCCTCACAAAACGCGTGGCTATTTCGACTGCAGAGCGCCGCATGCTTCCGAGTTAATATCACCCCAGTATTTCAAATAACAACACCGGGAATAGGAAGAAGGACTTGAGTATGTTCCAAATCTGCCTGGTAAGCATAAAAGTATGAAAGGATCTTCAAGAGAGAATGTTTCATGGAAAACAAGAGTTGGTGAATCGGCTCGTGTGGAGCCATTCTTGAGCTAGAAGGGTACTTTCAGGAGTCCCCTGTTGCTGTAGCATCTGAGATTTAACTAAAACAAAACCCGAACTGACAGAAATGTTTCCCTTTTCTTAAAGGAAGAGAAAGAACATAGTTAAAACACACACACACACACACACACAACACACACACGCAAGCAAGCAAGCCAAACCTATGCACTGTTCACATTTTTAAAAAAATTCTCTCTTGGGGGGAAATGTTGATATTAACCAAAAAATATAGTACCTGTTGGAGGGATCATAATTAGCATGAAAACCACCCAATAAGGACTCTTAACAGTAATCATTTCCAAAAGGCTAATATGGGAGGTTACCACCAAAACACCATGGAGAGATGCATTAAGAAATCTCATGGGCTCTCACTTCCCCTAGAAGCACACACACAAAAAAGAATTAAGATTCAGCTTTTTTAAAAAGTTGAGATATTAACTACTGGAGGGAGGAAGCGGCCCCTTTGCATTCAACGCTCAGGGAACTTTGAAGATAAAGACATGAACTGCCCCTGCTCGTTCACGTTTGAATCATTCCAAAGTAATCCAGTGATGCACCTTGGGCATCATGTGTGCTGCTCAAAGAGACAGGGGCAACAGCTGACACCACGGATTGATGTCCAGACGACCTCCCCAGAAATTACCAGTAAAGAGTTGCCCTATGATTTGTGGCATATTTAAATTCTGTCCTATAATTTACTTTGCCTAATGGCCATTTGTTTCTCCAGTATTCAAGCCAGGGACAGTAAGAGAAATGCGAGAGAATGGTCATAGAGCAGGGCTCCCCTCATCTGCTTTTCCCTCCACTGCAGTTTTTTTCAGGAATAGCAATGGTCAATCTCAGTCTCAAATAAACAAGAAGTGCCTTTTTCCTTATTCTTTAAAAAAACATTTTTTAAAACATTTATTTATTTTTGAGAGAGACAAAGTCAGAGTACAAGAGAGAGAGGGAGACACCGAATCTGAAGCAGGCTCCAGGCTCTGAGCTGTCAACGCAGCTCGCACAGGGCTCCAGCTCATGGATCATGACCCAAACCAAAGTCAGATGCATAACTGACTGAGCCACCCAAGTGTCCCCCTTTTGCCTTATTCGTAAGTAAGCTGCGCTTGTAAATATGCCCTCTCCCGAAGAGAATACAGCACACTTCTTGTTCAGAAGGATCACACCTACAAATATAAAAGCCTTGGGCAGGAAGTAAGAAAGGACAGTCTTACAACCAGATTTGCATCTTGAGGAAGTACAATGAGGGAAAGCACATTGGGGCACTTCACTCTTGTTTAGCAAGGCTTGCACATGTGATGGCTTGCTGCCGTTCGACTGATAGAAAAGGAAGGGAAACTAATTGCTCTCTTCTGACTTAAACTGAGCCTGTGCTCTTAGTACACAATCCACGGAACTGTTCCCCAAAACAAAAACCACAGTTAAAGGGGAAGAGATACAGAATCCAAGATAATATTTGGCTCTCCAAATGAGTCTTGGTATTAGGCCACAGGACCCAACAAATGCTGTCCGAATTATATCAGTATATATTGAGGTGTGATTTCTCATAAACTGACCTAATAATACATTAATAATACCATTTGACACTGTGAAGTAATTTAAGTAAAATCAAAGCAACCAGAAACCAGCCATTTAACATGCAACCTTTCCCCTAAAATATTTCATCACAGAAAAGGTAGAAAAGTCATTAAGGCATCTAATGAAAGCTCCTATCACCTAGGCAGTGACTGCTTACTTGAACCAATAAAGAAGCTGGCAGAAACCAAATCAACCAAAATGCAAAATAGTAAAACGAATTAATTAAAAAAAATAAAAAAAAAAAAGGAAACACTGAATCACTAAGGCCTTGCTAAGTGGAGTGATATTTTCAGGCATTCTCAAACTCCCCCCACTACACACACACACACACACACACACACACACACACACACACACACACACCAAGTTGAGGAGGGCTTTAAAAACCAAATGCTTTAGCCTAATGGTGACACTAGGGTAATGACTTGTTTATCCTGTTGTTCTACCTATGGCTTCCCTGAATATACCCATCATTGGCTTTTTTTTTTAAGCCTGTTAACAGACTACATATTAAATGGAATGACTATTACAATGTTTTAGGTATTCCACACACACAAGTTTAGAGTGTAAGTGGGGAAACTTCTCCTGATCATGTATTCTTCTCAATAAATATTCCCATTAAGGTAATTAGGTCACTACTTATTGCTTGTATTGTACCGTAACAGGTGCCATAGGAATTTCCTAAACTATGGGTCATGAACTCTATAATAAATAACAGCTTTATGGAGACATAACTCACATATCCTATAATTCACTCAATTAGAGTATACAATCCAATGGTTTTTAGTATATTCACACATGCATGCAACCATCACCACAATCAATTCTAGAACATTTTCATCTTGGGTACTGAAACTTTAATGAGTTGCCAAGCATCTAACCAGCCAAAGTATCAGACTACAGAGAAAAATCTTGCTGCTAAATACATTCCCCCACCTTTAAAGTATACATTTACACTTGGGCTTCATTGTACTTGCTTTGTTCTTTTTTCCATTTAACACATGCTACAGAGTTTGGATTTGATTCAAAAGCCTATGAGGAACTATTGAGAATTTTTGAGGAGGTATGAACTCCATCACAGGAATCCATTAAGAGGACAGAAGCACGGCATGAGTAGACAGTTCAGATTTCACGGACAAAAAGCTCATCAAAGAAAGGGGACCAAAGCAAACAACTACCAAGGTCCAGGCAGGAGACACAAGCCTAAATTTTGAAGTGAGAATGGGCAAGGAAGGACTTGAACGATACTGAAAAGGCAGCATGGGCAGGTGTGACTCTGGTCTGTGATGGGGTGGCAGAAAAGAGGAGTCAGAGAAGATACCATGGCTCATACAGTGAGACTGGGGAAATGGTGATGCATTTAGCACAAAGATCCAGAAGGGAAAACTGACTTCACGGTGAAGCTGAGGGACAACTTTAGATGTGTTATGTTGGCAACTGCATTTTCAAGGTGTATAGAGGCTAGAGGTGTGGTTCCAGAAATCATCCTGCTGGGTTGATGGAAGACAAATGATGCCAAGTGTGTAGACAAGGGTCAAAAGCATCGCTGACACTTGATGCAAGAAGGCTTCTGACACAGTGGAAAGAGCAGTGGGAACCAGGAAGATGGACTGAGATGGCCTACTCTCCTTCTGTATGAATGGCTACATGAAAAAAGAAGGACAGTCTAGAGGAGGTCCAAGTGTGAGATCCTGCCTAGGTCACTCTGGGAGAGACAGGAGCAAAGAGAGCCCCTCATGTCTTATAGTGTCCCATCGTTCCCACTGTCACTCCAGCATCAGGTCCCTATGCCTTCCTAAGGCAGCATAAGAAATGAAAGGTGAGAAAGGTTCTAGAAATGCTGAATAAATACAGACAGTTAGGGCTTTTTATGATGATGACCATGGTAGGCCACCTAAGAAGCTTCACTGGGCCCAAATTAAATCTCCAAATTCTATTAATGCATGTGACTGGTAAGCCTAAGCCATGTATCTTCAGTTTGATCAAAAAATGGTGATCCTGCATCATGAACATAAAGATCTAATCACACTTCTTCAAATCTCCCCAGGAATATTTCGGTCACCTTAGTGAAAATAATATATCATTTATTTTTACTAAAATTAACTAACAACTTTAAGAGGAAACAGATGTGCCAAACTGTTGCTCATTGTAATGTCTTATCAATTTTACCACTTGCGACAACATAAAGCACAAGAAATTCCAAAATGTTAGATCCCCCTTTTCTCTCTCAACTCATCCCCAGAAACCAATAACCCAAACCACTGAGAGAAAGCACAGAAGTAAAATTTAAAAATCCCAATCACAAATGATTAGCCATCACACTCAACTAGAAGGAAAAAATGATTCTGGAACTTTAATTTCAACATGAATAATTATTCTGTACCACTAGAATTAGTAAGTCTTCAGAATCTATGGTTGGCACAAAGAGAATATTTTATAACCATAATAGGCTGGGTATTTCAAAACATGGCCATTGCACTCTTTTGCATATTAAGAACACAAGACCGGGACGCCTGGGTGGCTCAGGTCACGACCTCATGGCTCCTCTGAGTTCGAGCCCCAAATGTGGCTCACTATCAGCACAGAGCCCACTTCAGATCCCGTCTCCCTCTCTCTCTGCCCCTCCCCTGCTACCACACATTCTCTCTCCCTCTCAAAAAGAAAAAAAAAAAAAAAAAAAAAGAACACAAGACCACGGGGCAAGGCTAATTACTTTCTTTAACCAAATCAAAGAAATGGCTGGTTGAATTACCTCAATTTTATGTACTAAATGATATCCCAATACTTAAAAATTAGAGTGGCCATATAATTTATCATCCCAAACGGGTAACTTTTGAGAGTGAAAGGGGTACGACTTAAAAATGTGTGAACCATGCTAGTCCTAGGTGAATGGAGATACATGGCTGTCCCATGAAAGGTACCCTGGAATGAAAGAGGGTTATAGCCCAGCATTACGAAAACTGAAGAGAGGCTACAAAGGGAAGAATACAGGACGTAGAATACAAATGAGTATCAGAGCTAGCACACAGTTGTGATACCCCTCAGGGTGCATGTTACGAGTCAAGAGCTACAGACATTACCCCCATCACAGACTGGGGCCTTCAGGGTCTTACACTAGAGACAAAGTCAGGATGGCCTGTGTCTTTTTTAGGTGATCATAAAAGAACATGAGAAGACTAACTCCAGGCTGGATGACAGATCAAGTCATTTTATAAATTAAATTGGCAAAGACTGTTTTTAAATGATCATATTCAGGACTCAGAAATCTCGGGAAAAACTGGCATCCCACGCAACTACGGGGAAATATAACAGTTACAGCTTCTCAGGGAAACTCTGCAGTAACTATCATGCCTTCCAAAGCTGCATGGCTTCCTGCACCAATGACTCCATTCTCAGAAACCTTGCCCAGGGAAATAATTATGAATTTTATAAATACATATTCGCTATAAGATATACAACTTATAACTGGTTAAAAACCTCAAAAAGTTAAAATATAAACATGCAACAACAGGGGGTGGGTAAAATAAATTATGAGATCGTGCAGACATGAAAAATGGTATTTTGTTACCTTATACAGAAAAACGTTCGTGATAAATACACATGGAAATGGGAAACGTGATTAAAAGGTAAGGTGGGAACATTTACGATGAAGTGTAAAAGTGATTAACCCTGGGCGCCTGGGTGGCTCAGTTGGTTAAGCATCAGTCTCTTGATTTCGGCTCAGGTCATGATCTCATGGTGTGTGCAATCGAGCCCTGTCCTGGGCTCTGCATCGACAGTGTGGAGCCTGCTTGGGATTCTCCCTCCCTCTCTCTCTCTCTCTCTCTCTCTCTCTCTCTCTCTCTCTCTGCCCCTCCCCCACTCGTGCCCTCCTCTACCCCACCTCCAAATAAATAAACTTAAAAAAAAAAAGCGGTTAGCCCTGGGTGGTAGGATGAACAACTTTTCTTCTTTTCTTGTTGCTAACTTGCTAACTTATCTTCTCAGTTTCACAAAATGAACAGGTATCGCTTCGTAAAAAGAGGAAAGTTACGAAGAAACTGAAAAAAGTGTATTCTTCCGTCTTCCAGATGCAACGGAATCTGTGACAGAGCTGAGAGAAAAAGCAAAAAGTGAGACGGTGTAGAGGCCTATTTGGACGCCTCTCAAGAACCAGTCCTGTAAGGATAAAAATGAGATGAAACACACAAGAGAATCTTTAAGCGTGGTCAAGTACAATGCAGGAAGAAGTGATTCTTCTAGATGGCCTGCTGGCCTGCTATTAGCAGAACATGTACTCTGGGGTGGCTTGTTTTTCTTCACCCTACAGGGATGCATCGCTCTGCTTTATGTGTGTACTATGACACACTGGACAGAGCAGACGGCGAAGCGGGATGCTGGATTAAAACCGTAACCCTCACTTCATTAGCCCCTATCCTAATCAAAGGAAGAGAAAAAAAATAGGACATTGCCAACTGGTTTCCTGGGCAACTCACCAAAAAA
Organism: Neofelis nebulosa; assembly: GCF_028018385.1. Taxonomy (NCBI): domain Eukaryota; kingdom Metazoa; phylum Chordata; class Mammalia; order Carnivora; family Felidae; genus Neofelis; species Neofelis nebulosa. The sequence continues at coordinate 75,882,985 of NC_080793.1, read as the reverse complement.
TAAGAATTGAACCAAACTCCACTAAATAACATTACTTAACAGCCCCTGATCTCGGCACCTTGAACAAAGAAAAAGGTTGATCAATAGTTATTTTGACAGAAGGAAAGAAAGAAAGAAAGAATGAATGAATCCATGCGTACGACTCTTTCAAGAATAAACAAATGTTGAAATTTACCAAAATGTTACCAATAGCTGAGTTCAGGTTTTGAAAATACAAGTGTTGCTATTTTTTTTTCTATTTTATAAATTTCTAATGAGTAATTCTTAGTTTTTAATCAGTCTTTGCAAATCCCAGGAATCTACTGCACTTGGACCCCATCACTAACCAACTGGTTATGTGACTGTGAACAAGTCAATTTGCCTATCTGGGTTTCTTGGCTCTTCAAGTTTATCAAGGACAGAGGGGGAATACATGCGATTGCTGATTAAAGACATGTAAAGTGTCTAGCACAAGAGTTGAAAATGCTTCAAAAGTGATGGCTTTTTAGTGGACAGGAATAACATCTATGAATAAAATATTATTTGTAGAGTTCCACTCATTCCCATTAGCGCATAAGGCTAATGACCTCAAACCCTATATGTGGCATTGTACAACCCATTTCTAACCTCTAACGCTCTCAAGCCAACATAGATTTGAAGATTATTCTAATCTTACAGAACCAAACAAAATGATAGGGCTCCCCTCAGGGGTTTTGGTTCATGGGCCAAATTTGAGCCTCGAGATCACTTGGAAGCCATCCTACAAACCACAAAAGAAACCCAGAGATGTTAACTACAGTATGTGCTGAAACACGTTTAGTAGGTCTCGAGAAGAAGAAAGTACAGGTATCTCGTGTTTGTCAAGCATGATACAACAGAGCGGGCAAAGAATGCCACCAAGAATGCCAGCCCCTTTACTGTCATTAAAATGTCTAACTCTGACCGGTCACATAAATAACATGGGCCGTAATTCCCTTCCAGACTCAACAGGACAGGAGACCTAGATAAACTCAAAGGTGCCTTCTACATCTATCATGGCATAAAACCCCAGCATCTACATTCAAACAAGGCTACCCCGAATTATCAAAGCTCAGTTTTCCCCACAAGGCAAACGGGGGTAAAAAAAATCAAGTCCCTCCGTCGTAAGAGCGACTGTTTTATTTTAAGATTGTCCTACGTCATTTTAGGCAACTACTATCAAAGGAACGCTTTAGAAAAATGGTTAATAGTGAGCAAATGTGCTCATGATATATTAGCCAGAAAGTAGACAATATGAACACGATACCCATTCGAAATCTATTGATGCACCGAGAATAGACATATATTCACAATATGACATCTGCTTGGTGGCAATGCTACTGCTTTTTTTTTTTCTTATTCTTCCCTGTATTTTCTCAACATGGTACACTTGAACATGTATTCTTGTTGCAATCCCAAACAAATATCTGCATTTTAGACCTATTCTAATAGGGCTTATAAATCTTCAGTTGTACAAGGTATTCTGGCTCCATTCCTCTTCTTTTCAAATTCATTTCAGAAGCTGAATCTATCAGTGACAAAGGCTATTTGATAAAGCTCTACATAGAATGCAGGTCGTCAGGCACCCAGTCATCTCTGTGCCATCAAGCCACCTCACCCATCTACCCTCTTTAGATCATACACCAAATGATCTTTTTCCTTCCCCCTATTAAACTTAACCATTCAGCAACCCATTCTTTAAGGCCCCTTCTGCTCGGGACACTGGGGAAGACTTCACAGCAAGTGGCATTTCATGGGGCCCTCATATTAACCCTCGTCAAGTGCCATCTCTTCCGCTGAGGTGTTCTTCTCTAATCTCTGCCGCTCATTGGAAGGCAAGGACAGATCTAGTCTGCTATTTTGACACCGACTTAGCTTATCCAGAGCAGGATTAGCCATATGAAGTGGAGTCAAATCATCAGTGAACATAATATGACACGGTGCTTCTTTAAAGTAGGTGTGATTCTGTAATCGCTACCCAGGATTGGAGTGACAAGAACACCTGAATAATTCAACATCTAAATACTCCATTATGACGCCACCTCACACCTGTCAGAATGGCTAAAACTGACAACACAAGAAACGACAGGTGTTGGCGAGGATGTGGAGAAAAGGGAACCCTCGTGCCCTGTTGGTGGGAATGCAAACTGGTGCAGCCACTCTGGAGAACAGTATGGAAGGTCCTCAAGATGTTAAAAATAGAGCTACCCTACAATCCAGCAATTGCACTACTAGGTGTTTACACAAAGGATACAAAAATACAGATTCAAAGGGGCACATGCACCATAATGTTTAGAGGAACACTATCAACAACAGCCAAATTATAGAGTGGCCCAAATGTCTACTGACTGATGAATGGATAAAGATCCACACAATGGAATATTACTCGGCCATCAAAAAGAATGAAATCTTGCCATTTGCAATAATGTGGATGGAACAAGAGTGTATTAGGCTAAGCAAAATAAGTCAGTTAGAAAAAGACAAATACCGTGTAATTTCACTCATATGTGAAATTCAAGAAACAAAACAGATGAATATACAAGGGGGGGGGCGGAGAAAAGAGGGAAACAAACCACAAGAGATTCTTAATGATAGAGAAAAACTGTGGGTTGACAGAGAGAGGTGGGTGGGAGATGGGCATTAAGGAGGGCACTGGTTGTGATGCGCACTGGGCGTTACATGTAAGTGATGAATTACTGAATTCTCCTCCTGAAACCAATATAGCACTGCATGTTAACTAACTCGAATTTAAACAAAAATTTGGAAAGGAAGATGAATACATACATACATATATCCATACTCCATTATGCTCCAGTTTCTGGGAGGACGTAAAGAAAAAGATGACACGGGAAAATAAAGAGAGCCTTTCAGCTTGGAAGGGATGTTCCAGCCCAGAACACTAAGAGTCTTGGCCCACCACAGAGTAGAATTAAGCAAAGCAGCCGGGGAAAGATAAAGGTCTGTCTGTCAGCTTTCCAGTTCCTTCTGAGTCTGTCCTCACAGTGGGACTTCCTTATTTGTTTGAAGTATTATAAATTCCCAGAATATCAGGCACACCCATACTCAAATGTAAGTACAAAAACACACTGCAAAGCCAAATACAAATGGTTCCTCCTCTTAATTGAAAGCCACCCATCAGATAAGGTGGATTTTCTTTTATATGCTTAATGTGGCCCCTTCACAAAAGAGATAAGAGCACTAATGAAAAATCTGCTTGCCAGCTTTGAAAAGTTAGCACTCAAAACAGCTATGAAGAGACTGTAAGGTTGCTTTACACAAAAACTAGGAAATAAGTAGTAAACAGAAAACAGATTTTATTACATTCCACACTATTTTCTTGCCACTACACTAAATTTACTGCCGTGGGTCATGTTTGTCTGGGTTATGATTACATGCCAAACCTCAGCCAAAACTGTTCTCCATATTTTATTCTTGTGGCTTTTCAAGAAAGTATAAAATGATCTTTATGTTTATTAAGAAGACAGAAAAGGCTTTCCTATTTTAGAAAATGCTTAATTACCTAGGTTAGAGGTAAGCTACATGCTCAGAGATGAAAAATACATCCTCTTAGGAAAAAAAAAAAATGGGTGTCCTAATTATACATGGATGATCTAATTAAACTATCATTCACAATTCATTAAAGCTATTAATAAATTGTAAATGGGGAAAAAATGGGCATTACTGTTAAATTTATGGGAGTGTTGAAACCTATTAAATACAAAGACAACCAAGAACTGGTAGTGAAATTTCCTAAGTACATGAACTTTAGACCTCACTTAGGGATCCTTACAGACCTCTTCTACAGGCTCTAGACCCACCTCCTCATTTATAAATGAGGAAACTGGGGTCTACTGAAGCTCAGCGAATTGCCCAAGTGACATCCTCTAACTAATTTTCCCACCACTTCTATGGTTGCCACACTTCCTGAATTGCACATGTAGCTTGGTTCCAGACAGAAAACGGCTAGCACATTTGCTACAGTCGGTGCAGAGGAGCGTTCAAAATCCTGGAACAGTACGCAGAACCAAATATTAGAGGGGCGCCTGTGGCTAGCTCAGTCGGGGGACGGTGCGACTCTTGATCTCGGGGTTGTGAGTTCGAGCCCCATGTTGGGTACAGAGGTTGCTTAAAAATAAAATCTTAAAAATATATATATTAGAAGGAAGGTTAATTGACGCAGAGAAGAGAGAACCACTATCAACCATGCTGCCACCTGCCCAAAGGGAGAAGCAACAGAAACTCAAGAAAACAGAAAATCTTTACTCAGTCTGTGTCCACAAAGGCAGTGTTCTTAGAAATTTCAGGGTGAATCAAATGTCCTTATTACTAGTCTACCTACCGACAGCAGAAATTTTTTAATGGAAACAAGAGAGTATCATGTCAGCAACCAAATGAGCCATCACTAAGAACCATCACAATGTTGGTAAAGGATCCAGAAGAAGCACAGCAGACTTGTCTTCCAGCCCTAGGAAGCATGTGTTTTCTTCTTCTGAGGACTCCACATTTCGAGGAGGCCCCCAAATTATGCAGGCAAAGGAAACCACACCAAAAACAGGTCACGCTGCAGCACTCGTCGGTGACTGCGCGCCTGCACCCAAAGCCTTGTGTACCCACTCCGAGCACACGAAGCCATGCGCTCCGCCAAGGGACTGCTGGAAACCCAGCCCCTTGAAGTGACTGAGTCAAACAAGAACATAAAACAGGCTCTGCACTGATGTGAACTGCACTCATTTTACACATCAGCAGTATACTTACGATGGCCTTTAAACTCCTGGCTGAACAGATTTCTGGTCCCACCCTGGGAAGCAGGGTGCGCAAAGCCCAGGTTCTCAGGCCAGACCCATCCAGGCACTACAACTAGCCGTACGCCTTGGGGCAAGTTAACTTGTGCTGACACTTTCATCATCTGCAAAATGAAGATAATGATGCCTATCTCAAAGGGTGTTTCTGCAGGTGAAATGTGTATGAAGCCCTTAGCAGACTGGCTGCCTCCCGGTAAAATTCTATTTAACAACAAACAGTAACTAAAGCCTTTCGCTGTGTAGCCTCATCTCCCATCTCTGCCCAGACCCTGGCCATGCTCCGGGCTCCCCGCAGATCCCTGCCAGAAACAGCAACGTCCTTTTAGACCTCCAAACTTTTCACTCCCTACTCCCTTTCCCCATATGCCCTCCTGGCTGAACAGGAACATCAGCGGCCCCCACTCCAGACCTTCCCGAATACTCCAGTCCTCTGCCTGGCAAAATCTCCCTCATTCTTGTCCTTGAAGTTGGCCAACTCCCCTGAGGCCGGTTGGCTGCTCCCTCTATGTCTATTATGTGATTACATTTGGATTATAATTACTTATGTAACGAGAAAAGAAATTTATTTACCGGAATCGGGGGGAAGGGAGAAGACCAGCCTGTCGTGACTATCTCAGTGTGGCAGTGGGCCCTGCACAAGGGCCAGGCTGTACTTCCCAAGGAGGACAGGCTTTGGAGAGGATCTCTCACCATGAAGGAAGAAACAACGTGCAAAAAGCCATAAGCATGAGATGTGACTCTGCCCTGTGCTAGTGATGTCTCCGTGTCTTCTCCAAAGTTACTAAACCTCACAGTAAGTTAAATGTGAATGGAGGTATGTGTGAAAGAGAAAGACAGGAGACACAAGTGTATATCGTGAGGGTATTTGGAAAGGGTTCTGAAAAGCCTAAAGCGCTCAATTCGTATTCGGGCTCAAGCTAAGTTTTACCTAAATGGCAGAAAAGCAGAAGGTTGGCATGGACCATACGAGTTACCAATGTTTAAATGCCCATTTATTTCACCCACTACAAAGTTCTCATGCCTGGGAAAACAGTAAGGCAGGGTGGTTTGGAGCAGTGCTTCTCAAAGTTGACTGTGCATCTGAATCACCTGGGAATATTATTAAAATGCACGTTCCGATTCCACAGTGCTAGGGTGGAGCCCAAAATTCTGCTGGTCTAACCAGCTCCTGGGTGATGCTGATATTGCAGGACCACATAAGGAACAAGAATTCAGAGCACAGGGGGGCCTGGGTGGCTCACTCAGTTAAGTGTCCGACTCTTGATTTTGGCTCAGACCGTGGTTTCACAGTTTGCGAGATCAAGGCCTGCATGGGGCTCTGCGCTGACAGCTCGGACCCTGCTTAGGATTCTCTGTCTCCCTCTCTCTGCCCCTCCCTGACTTACATGCATGTGTGTTCTCCCTAAATAAACAAGCAAACTTTTTTTTTTATCTTAAAAAGAAAAAGAATTCAGAACACAGATGCCAGAGCCAGACTGCCTGTGTTAACTGTCTGACTCCTACTTAATAGCTGTGTGACCTTGAGCAAGTTACTTAAGCTCTCTGGGCCTCTTTTTCCCCTCATTTGTACCTGAGAGTACCTACTTCATGGAGTAGTTACTGAGGATTGGCAAGTGAACATAGGTGAATGTGCCTAGAAGAGCATCCAGCACAGAGAAAATGCTAGATATAGGTCAGCTAATGTTCTTGTTAACATTCATTCCTGAATACTTCTGCACCTATCATTAACAGCAGCAATTCAAAAAGGCAGATATTCATGTTTTGGAATGAAAGGTTATTTAAAAAAAATTTTTTTTAATGTTTATTTTATTTTTGGGAGAGAAAGAGAGGGCATGAGTGGAAAAGGGGCAGAGAGAGGGAGACACAGAATCTGAAACAGGCTCCAGGCTCCGAGCCGTCAGCACAGAGTCCAACACGGGGCTTGAACTCACAAACCACGAGATCATGGCCTGAGCCGAAGTCGGACGCTTAACCGACTGAGCCATCCAGGTGCCCCTGAAATGTTACTTTTTAGTAAGCTAACATGTTGATCCGATAGTATGAACAATAAACAAAACAGTACGGACGTTAACTCCCCAGAAGACATTATCATCAAACATGAACAAGAGTTAAAAGTAGTCATTTTAAACCGATAAGGAGTTGCATCCATATCTTCCGTCTCCCAAAAATCTCAGCTTCCGCTTCTGCTCACTGCTCCGACCCCAGGACATACACCGATGGTACTCATTGGTCAGGGGTGGCCTTTTACCCTTTTCCAGCTAGAAAGAAGCTGTGGGCTGACATGGGGCTCCCCAAGAAGGCGAGGCCCAGAGAGGTGGGAATTAAGGAGGACAGAGAAGTAAAGGTCTGGAGACAGAGCAGCTGACATGGGGTCCAGCCAGGGCCACAGCCTGGCCCAGCTAGCTACCGCAATCTCTAAGCTATGGCTCAGGCCCCACGCATGTTATTATGAGCACCGGGTCCTACTAAGTGGGCTGAACACAGCAAAAGAATGTGTTCCTACTATATATTCCTGAGCATCCATTACGTGTCAGGCCCCAATCATGCCATTCATCCTTACGGTGACCCTGGGAGGGTGAGTGTTATTATCATTATCCCTCGTGTACATTATTTGGGAGACTCATGACCCAAACTTGAAGAGAAAAAATACCACAGCAACTGACCCTGGAGCCTCAGGACAGAGAAAGGCCGGGCTGAGTCCGATCCCAAACCAACGTGCCTTCAGAGAGAGCTGCCCCAACACTTTCAATCCGGAAGTCACATTGGAAGTGGGTGTTTGTTTCTCTGCCCACGTGCCCTGATACAGACGGCACGCAAATCCCAAAAGCTATGACCTCTTTAAGGGGCACCAGGGTGTCCCCAGGCACACCTCCCGTATGCCTGCAAGCCTGTGTTTTACATCAATCCTTCCAAACTGACTTAGCAGTCATCCTCCGGGACGAGATGACAGACATCCAGACAGAAACTCTCACTGTTGAAATGGAAAATGAGGACGCCGACGCCCGAGCCCATAGAAGTACTAAATGGCAAAGCTGATGCTGGACTCCAGTTCTGCAAGACCCTGGGCACAGGCAAGGACACCCCCGGGCCACAGAGCAATGGCCGTAAAGCCAGGAGTCTGGCAGTGAAGAGCTGAAGAGACGGGGTCAGGGATAGCTTCACCCAGGCACCAGGGGGAGGTTTAAGGGTGAGACAGAAATGAGCGAGAAAGAGACAGAGCTACGGGGCTCAGAGGCTACAGGGGATGAGGCAGGCGTTCGTGGCAGTGTCCCCCAGTGGGAACCACACAGAATTCCATTTCTGAAACTCGAGAGACAGACTCGGGCTTAGGTGCTCCTGGGCCAGGGATAACAAGGGGATTTCCAGCAGGATGCAAGCTTTGAGGCAAGAAGCAAGGCAGGAGCCCAAGGTCAGCATGGACCACACCCCAGGTTAGCAGCAATGAGGGCCCCTGGAGTCTAAAAGCCACTATTGGAAGGAAGGGGGGGATGACGGGGAGCTGGGGCGGGGGCCCCCACCCATCCCTCAGCCCAGCTCACAGCCTCGGGGAAGGAGGCTGAGGTGAGCCACAGGAGGGGGAGTGTGAGGGGCTAATATAAGGTCCAAGAGAGCCAGAGCTGCGCTTTATTTTTAATTTTTTTTTTTCAACATTTTTTATTTATTTTTGGGACAGAGAGAGACAGAGCATGAACGGGGGAGGGGCAGAGAGAGAGGGAGACACAGAATCAGAAACAGGCTCCAGGCTCCGAGCCATCAGCCCAGAGCCTGACGCGGGGCTCGAACTCACGGACCGCGAGATCGTGACCTGGCTGAAGTCGGACGCTTAACCGACTGCGCCACCCAGGCGCCCCTATTTTTAAAGAAAAACGTGAACAGACTCACATGCCAATTCTCCTTGTGGCCAGAAAACTTTTCCATATTTCCTAGATCTTTATGCATACTCAAACTCACAGAAAGCTCCGCCTTGGTTCCGAATCCTGTTGGCCAAATCCCTCTTGAAATCCTCGTAATCTGGTTTTCGTCTTGAACCCTCAGAAGAAACTACCCTCGGAAAAGAATCCAGCTTCGTGTGGCCGAGGCCTACCCCATCTGGTGTCAAACAACCCCTCTCCTCACCACTGTTTCTTCCTGTGCTTCATTTCTTACAGATGCGCCTTCCCCTACGCTCTGACTCCTCCCGCATTAAAAAAATCTCATCATATCTGGTGCAAACTACATCCTGTAATGTTCTCACCAGGTTCCCGGCCTGAAACAATGCTCCTCTGTGGACAATTATAAATGATTCCATTAAGCTCACATCCATGTGTTGTTGGTCAGCTCTAAAGTCGTCACCACAGTCCCAATTCCCTACAAGGGGAACTTCCCATTTCAGGGGACTACATGGCTCCCTGTGTGCAATGGGGTAAACTTGCTCATACTTTCTCTGTGCTGATGCGCTCCTGATTTGTGTCTCTGCCTCCAACTCAATGGCTGTCTCCGCATGACCCAGGAAGACGTTACAACATGTTCAAACTCTGTCTTTGAAGTCCACACCAGCAGCCATTTGCTCCGGCATGCCCCATGAGGCACGCGGCTCTACTCCCAGGCTGGTTCTCCACCCCACTGTCCCTCCATTCCACGTCTTGTTTCAATGTCTTCCTTCTCATGCATTAATAACTAAAAACGTCTGTACAGATACATGAGAAAATGTTTACAAGTGGTTATCTCCAGGGAGGAAATGGGCGGGGGGGGGGGGAAGGCAGGCTCTTTTTCGCATTTTATACATCTGTACTATTTGAAATGTTTTACCAAGTGCAGGCACTGCATTTCTTGTCACGAATACTTTTTATAAAAGAACCAGTTAACTAGTGTCAAAAGATGTATGTACAGGGACGGTCAATGCGATGTTCTGTAGGCTGAGGAAAAATAGCAAAGGTAGAAAAAAATACCTAACCTTAGGGAAATACCTAAGTCAGTCAATACATAGGATCTTGATGCAATATATCAGATTCCCTCCAGAAAACAGAATACTGGGCAGCTACTAAAAATGCTATATTGTCACTGGAAGCATCTATAATATATTAAAAACAGGCTATAGGGGCGCCTGGGTGGCTCGGTCGGTTAAGCGTCTGACTTCGGCTCAGGTCACGGTCTCGCGGTCCGTGAGTTCGAGCCCCGCGTTGGGCTCTGTGCTGACAGCTCAGAGCCTGGAGCCTGTTTCGGATTCTGTGTCTCCCTCTCTCTCTGCCCCTCCGCTGTTCATGTTCTGTCTCTCTCTGTCTCAAAAATAAATAAACGTTAAAAAATTTAAAAAAATAAAAACAGGCTATAAAACAACTCTTTTCACTTGAAAGCAATCTGCATTCTTTGGGGAAGATTAAAAGCACTGTTGAGGGTAAGATTCGTATCCTCTATCCTCACTCCAGGATACTTTATTTAAGGAACATGTATAAAACATAATAGCTGAACATAGTCAACTTTTACCAGAATCATCTTCATTTCTTTAAATGTTTATTCATTTTTGACAGAGAGTGAGCAGGGGAGGGGCAGAGAGAGCGAGGGACAAGGGATCAGAAGTAGGCTGTGAGCTGACAGCAGTGAGCCCGATGCAGAGCTCGAACTCCTGAACCGAACCCCGGACCATGAGATCATGACCTGAGCCAAAGTCAGAGGCTCAACCGACAGAGCCACCTAGGTGCCCCTTCGTTCACTTATTTTAATCAACTGGCCCTTGTTGACAATGTGCTTACTCTCTCACAAATAACCTTCACAGTCATTTTGCAAGTTATACATGACAAAGTGTCTCTTGCTATACGTTTATGTAAAATGTTTTCATGCAGATGGTCAACCTCTCTATGTAAAGCTCAATCTGTTCTCAATCCCTCATTTGGATACCAAAGAAAGGACTCCTCTTTTAAAAAAAAATTTTTTTTTTTATTTTTTAGTAATCTCTACACCCAACGTGGGGCTCAAACTCACAACCCCAAGATTAAGAGTCATATGGTCCTCCCACTGAGCCAGCCAGGTGCCCCACTAGAGCAAGGGCTCCTTAATGAGGGTGGGCTGCAAAAATGAACTCCAAGAATCTTTCCACTGCCCACCCTCATGATTCTCCCCACATTCAATTCCTGGGAAAGACGGTGAATTGAATGGTCTCAGTGAGTCACCAGATCCAAGAGTTCTGAATGATCTCAAAGAAAGTTTATATTTCATAGTTTCCTAAATAAGCTCTTTCAGCATTTACTCTGCCCCAAAGATCAATATGACACAAAGCAGGTCTACTGATCCAGGCCAAGGTGGATGGCATTCATCACAGGCTAATCTCTGGCCTTCATATTACAGAGAAGCTCTCCTCCTCACCTCCACTCCTCCTAGCTACCTGTCCAAAGGCTTTCTGATGATTATTAGGATAATCCCGAGTGAGGAGTAAGACAAAAGTCAAATACGTCCAATTCCCTGTTTGTTTTAAAATCTCCTGGGGAAGCTGAAATTAGGTAGTGTCGGGTATTTTGTGTTCCTCTAGCCCACTTAATAAAGTGAAACAATATGCCTAAAGGTGGGTTGCAGCTAAACAGGAAATATATTCATTTTTATATTTAAGAAGAAGTTTTTGTGGTTGTTGTTTCAAAGTTACTCTAGGGTAGAATAGGACCTAATAGTTCTGGAAAACAGAGCAGAAAATAAAGAAACCTCTTAAACTGCACTTTCAAAGATCTTTTCCTGCATATGTCAAGTCCAAAATAAAAATGAAATCAGCACAGAGGAGATCTGTTTTGCAAAAGTCTCTCCTCCCAACTTATAGTTGGCAAAAATGCTCATGGCAAACACGCAGTAAAAAAGAAAACAGGTAAATATTAGCAATATACAAATGTGCCTGTATTCCAAAGGACTCTTAAGTTTATTACATTTTATTTTCAAATGATTGACTTAGAACAGTGAGGAAATGAAACATTAAGATTATAGGAAAAAATTAAATTAACTTTTTTCATAGTTATTAAGTATTTACCAAATTTCAACAAAATATCCATTTAATTTATATAATATCCTCCAACTCAATTTACCATGCTAAGTCAGAAATGTGTCACTGGACTGGTACTAAATTCAAGATTTGTTTTTCCATCTATTACTCATTAATAATTCATAGTCAAATGTCTAAGAATTGTCTATTAATAAATAATGAACAAAAATAACCAAAATATCAAATGTCATGCTAGTGACTCAAACCAACAGACAACATTGAGGGTGGGAAACCATGGAAAACACTACCAATGGGGAAAGCAGAGAAATATTAAGTATATTCTTAAGGGCCCTATCAAAGTGAGCAATTCTCTGTAACTCACTACAGAGGAGTTTTAATAAATATGAAAAAAACCATTTTGAAGGTAGATAATGAGGAAAATCACATAATCCAACAACAGCTGCATCATGTCGAGTTCCCAAGTACATCATTTCTGCGCATCCTACCAGATGGAGATAATTGCTAACAACACGGAGGGGAAGTCAGGTGAGAAGCACGGCTTCCCCACTGCTGCTCCGGGGCACTTACCAGCTTGTGGAAGCGTGCGGTCAGGGGGGGCCCATCCCTGGAGGTGTGGGGCCAGGTGTATTTTGACAAGTTCTCGAGATGCTTCTGATGTGCATCAAAGTGCAAGAACCCCCAATTCTTCCCTGCTGTCTCTCAACAAAAATCACCTCTGGGTGGTTTACTGCTATTTCCATGTTTATGATATGAAAAAAAAAACCTGTATGCTTTGAAAATAGTTCAGTGTGTTTTAAGGCAACATCCAAAAGTTGGTGTAAATTAGACTAGAAAACCACGCGGTGGAGAGGTGCGTGTCCCCTCTGTTCCTTCTGAGTGAAATCTAACGCGGGCTAGCCTTGCAATATGCCCATTTGAGAGGGCCAGTCTCCCAACAGGCCCTACCACGCGGTACAGCCCTGCACACCTAACCCCGGTGGCAGGCCTTCTTTTCCTGAAGCAAAAACAAAAACAAAATATGAGCAGAGAGTTCATGTGTGACTGCTTTGTTAAGTAAAGTAATCCTCTTTCGGTATTTAATCTGCCCGTGTTTGAACAGATAATAAATGTTGTGGCTATCAAAACTAAAGAAGTAAATCGAATACAGCTGGCTGGCAAGCAGACAGAAACAAGCAACGATTACAATGCCAGCGACCCAGCTTAATAGCCGCAAGGGCACAGGCCCTTCCCTAAAATCCAACTTGGCCCTTGGAATGGATCTGCCCCCAGCACATACCCACTGGTAAACCACCTATTAAACTGTTACTGTCCCTCAATGTCACAAACATTTAGTTCTCTATTCTCATCAGACTAAAAAATCTGGTCCCGAGTCTTCTGTGTCCTACTTAATTGAGTGGCACGAAATGTTACGCTTTCTTCCAGAACGGGTTCAAGATGTCTTTGCAACTACATAATGAAACCGGTTTCACTTCCTTGTCACCTTAGCTGATCGTGGGATTTTCAAAGTCCACTTTTCTCCTTTGCCTGTATTACATACCAGCAAATGGTGATATCATGGAGACAGAGTTCAGCTGGCTTTTGCTGAAAGACCCACTGTAACATTTCCATCCGCTTTAGAATTTTTTTTTCCTAATTCATTCAGCCCAGCCACATGGCAGATGGTTTTAGAGAATTCCCGTTAATGGGAAGTCATCTTACTTTCGTGTGCTAAGTGTCAGAGGAAAGGAAGGTGTCTCTAATGCAGGGTCAGTGTGGCCACCATCCCCCCCAGTAGGGTTTACGGAACAGAACTGAGAGCACTAGACTTTTGCCACCGTGTGTCTGAAGCATCCTGATGCTTGGTAAAACAGGGGAACGATACCAAGGGTCAGGCTCACGAACAATGTGGAGCATACCGGCTGTGTGACTTTCCCGATGTCTCAGAATTTCCTGGACGGTCTCACATCAAACCCCAATAAACTCACATCAGTGCTCAAGAAAGCTTGTCGCATTCCAAAGAATGTCAGAGCTAACAGGGCAAAATTTGGGACCCAGGGGCTCCAAAAGGCCTTCAACACCCTCTACCTCAAACCCCTCATTTACTGCAGACCTCTAAAGCGAAACACAGAGCTATCAAGAGGCCAGACTAAATCCAGAGCTGGCTGATGGCAAAACCAGGCCAGGCAACAAGGCCCCGATTCTTGCCACAGTAGTATGAAGTCGACAAAACACCCTCAGTCATTCCCGGGCTAACTACCAACACAGTAACAAAGCCTCTCTAAGGAAGACAACAGTGGTGTCCAGAGAAAACGGCCTATTAGCACTCTGGGTACCATGCTCCATTTTCATTACATTTGTCCTGACCAAGGCACGATTTCTGCCAAACCATCAGGTCTGTCCTGCGTAACCACGGAGGAAGAGCTGGCCAGAGAGCAAGGCTGAAACAGCTTCAGATGCAGGCATGACACGCTTTAGACTAGGAACACTGAAAATGTTTAAAATTCCCAGCGACGGCTGCAAGATAAGTGCCCAGGGGATAGGGAGATTTTTCTGGCATCTTTACTCCTTCCTGAAGTCCTCAAAGAAAAGTCCTTGTTACGCTTTGTTTCTATGCACGTGCAAAGCAAATGTGCCATTGTGAGTGGTAAAATCTCTTAATGCAAAGTTCGGTAAACCATAAGAATTTTGCTGGATATTTCTCGAAAAGAAAAATTCCCCCCAAAATTTTTTTAGTTTGACTAGTGTAAATATGAAACAATAAAAACAGGTATTTTATTAGCCTAGTTCAAGTCACTTAGAAGAGCTTCATGGATTAAATTCTTTTTGTGGGAATTATAAAGCTTTAGATTTACAGGGTCATTAAATCTAATCATTCAGAGTTATAGGACATAAAGGAAGTACTCTCTAGTAATAACTTTGCCTAAAATATTCAGTAGGCTTTTTGATTCGAGTTTGCTGTTTCCACTCAAAACCAAGAGGTGATGTTTCTCTTCTGATGACGATTCCTAAGCCACCTTCAATGTGTCCATGAATAAGCCACATCCATGATGAATAAAGTCCTTCATGTGAAATGGTTTTAATCCCCCCCCTTTTTTTTTTAACCAAAGGTTGTCACTTTTCATTCTTAAATACTAACAACAGCAGCAGGCAAGAACACCATAATAACTTTGTATGGTGACAGATGGTAACTAGATCTTCAGTGGCCATCACTTTGTAATGTCAGTAAGTGTCGACACTATGTTGTACACCTGAAACTTTGATAAGACTGTATGTCAACTGTACTTCAAGAAAAATAAAATAAGAACTTTTAAAGTTGGGGCGCCTGGGTGGCTTACTCGGTTAACGGCGCAACTCTTGGTTTAGGCTCAGGACATGATCTCCCGATTCGAGAGTTTGAGCCCCGCGTCACATCAGGCTCCACACCGGCAATGTGGAGCCTGCTTGGGATGCTCTCTCTCCTCCTCTCCCTCACCTCCCCGCCGCCAGTTCTTTCAAAATAAACAAATAAACTTAAAAAAATACACATAAGTGCTAATAACAATAATACGTGTTATGGAACACAATCTATTTACCAGACCTTGTTCCAAAGTGCTTCCCCTATGTTAACTTTTTCCACCCTCCCAGCAATCTCATACAAGTTAGGTAATATTACCATTTGACACTGAAAACCAGCATCCTTCCTCCATCTTAAACTTACGAGACCAAAGCTGAAGATGTATATAATCCCCCAAAGACAGGGAATTTGAAGGTAACCACTAAAAAGTTGTTGATTGCTTGTGCAAACTTACATCCCTACCGTCCTGCTATGACCCTGTCGTGATCCTATTACAGACTACAAACGCCCAGTTTCCTCTCTCACATCCTTGGAATGCAGGAAGAGCTGA
The DNA here is from genome assembly GCF_028018385.1 of Neofelis nebulosa. Lineage (NCBI taxonomy): Eukaryota > Metazoa > Chordata > Mammalia > Carnivora > Felidae > Neofelis > Neofelis nebulosa. The sequence continues at coordinate 75,867,365 of NC_080793.1, read as the reverse complement.
GAAGATGGTTTCAAACTCGAGAAGATTAATGTTTTCCTTTTAGGATGAGGATTCCTTACATTCAAAGCCTTACATCCTAAGAGGAGATCACTTTCTAGGGCAGGCATGGTAACCCTCTTGGATTAGCACTGCCTGGTTACAGAGTCTCTTCAGCACTTAAAGTTCTAGTTTTCAACCTCTCCCAATCCATGAGAAGAGACCCCACGGAGGGTGAGGAAGGAGAACCCCCTCTCGACTCCCAGCCAAAGGAAGAGAACGTGTGTGACCTAACATGGGTACGTGGAAACTGAGGTGGTCATCTCTCTGCGACTCAATTTGCAGCGCACTGGGGTGACCCAGTTGGTTAAGTGTCCGACTTTTGATTTTTGGCTCAGATCATGATCTCAGGTTCATGAGTTCAGGACCCAAGTCAGGCTCTGCGCTGACAGCGTGGAGCCTGCTTGGGATTCTCTCACTCCCTCCCTCTCTGCCCTTCCCCCATTCACACTTATGTTCTCTCTCTCTCTCTCTCTCTCTCTCAATAAATAAATATTTTTTTTTAAAAGCAATTTGCATTCAACTGTATTCAACATTTACAGAAAGCCCCTCTAGGCACACTGCTGAGCACCAGGGACACAGGGACAACTCCCTCAGCAGGTGAGAGGGTTATGGGGCAACTGACTCACACCAGCAGCTGGAAGAGAATACTACAAGGAGTCACACAGGGAGGCATCATGTATTCTGGGTTTTGAAACGGGAGTAGACATTTCCCAAGTGGCCTAGGTGGTCAGGCGAAGGGAACAGCATGGGTGTCACTCAGCCCCAGGCCTGGTAACATTATGACGCAGCACTGTGAATGAGGATGACGTGGCAGCTAATAAAGCAACCTCATTTGAGAGGATAGCTGGGGACAGGATGATAGAAACAAATGCTAGTGGGGTGTAAAAATAATAACGATAATAAAAATAAAAATAATAATAATAATAATAATATCCATGGCAGATAAGGCCCTTGCCCCTGTCCCTGTCCCTGGAGGCATGCATCATGTAACCATTTGCACCACACACAGGAAGGGGCAGGGTCACTCTTGCAAGGGAAGCAATTAATGCGAAGTGAATGCTCGGATGGCAGGGGAGAGCATGGGGAATTTGCTTGTTCTTTTCCAACTAGGTCAGATTCACGGAAGCAATGGGATTTCACAAGTAAGTTGAATGAAAGAGAGGTCAGATATCTGCAAGCGGAAGAGGTAAGGAAGGAGGAGGCTGTGGGCGTCAGGGCGACCAGCTTACTTAACATGGTGTTAGGCTGGCCCCTCAAATAGGATCAAGGAGGAATGTGTTCATCCAGCTCCTGCTGGAGGGAGCAAACCCCGAGAGGCCAGGAACAAAGTCCACTGAGAGAGAGAGAGAGAGAGAGAGAGAGAGAGAGAGAGAGAGAGAGCAGCATTTCCTGAGGCATGTTCTCACTGCCACTGAAACATTCCTGCTGGCCACACTGCCTATGTGACAGGTCAATCACATGGCATCTTACACAGAGCAATTTACTCTGTAAATGGCAAGCATGTTCTTACAAGATTGAACACTACATTATTAGTCTATGGTTAACTTTACAAATGTGTCTTTTAAATGACAAACTTTCCCTTTATAAGGGCAATATGGACGCATTACTTAATATTTCCGAGCATCTATTTCTTCCTATTTGTAACAGAACAGTAGAATAGCTATCAACTGATACACTTCTTGGGAAAGTTAAAAGTGCAAATAACTGTATTTAGCTTACTCTCTGGAGACTAGAAAATTTCCAGTAAATGCTGGCTGTTGTGACTTATTTTTCATTTTTCCTCAAATTCCTCTGAGGGCTAGAATTTACAACTCTATATATTGATCTGCCTTTTCCAAGATCAGTTATGGCTTCTGTGTCCATTGTATCCTACTGCCAATACAAAGAGAATAAAGATTAGCATTAATCTTTAAAAAAATGTCCACTAATAATAGCTGACCAAAGGGGCGCCTGGGTGGCTCAGTCAGTTAAGCGTCTGACTTCAGCTGAGGTCATGATCTCGCAGTCCATGAGTTCGAGCCCTGCATCAGGCTCTGTGCTGACAGCTCAGAGCCTGGAGCCTGCTTCAGATTCTGTGTCTCCCCCTCTCTCTGCCCCTCCCCTGCTCTCTCTCTCTCTCTCTCTCAAAAATAAACATTAAAAAAAAATTTTTTTAATAATAGCTGACCAAAGAAAATGTAACTACAAAAGTGTAGCTATAGCCCCAAGACTGCTAAATACCCTGCTAAAACAATACATTTGCCAAATTGTGGTTGACTTTGGCCTATTCACTAATGTGGAAAAATTTAGAACTTCCTCTGGAGGTTACGGAACTGATACAATGCGAGAAAGATTATATGGAAGACTGATCAATCTTTTTAAGGACCCAACATAGGTTAAATTATTTGCTAAGGTTAGGGATTATGTTTTTTAACTGGGCCATTATCTTTTGGCTAGGATGTCTGTTACTAAGTTCCTCTAGGGGTCACTGGCAATCTAATGCTATTAAAAGGTGAGGGAAACACAGGAAGCCATGGGGCAACAGGGAGCAGTAGTGACTGTGGCCAAGGGGACAAATTGCTGTCTAAAGGCAAGCAATCAAACACAAAAGAGGGTGGGAGAGGATCCACCCAGTAAGCAAAACAAAATACACCTACAGACCAATTTGAACCCAGAAACCAGTGGTTTGCAATCCCTGATAAACTCCTGAGTTCTTTGATGGTTTCGCTTTTCCCAACTCAAAGGTACTCCAAGTAGAGTCACTAAAAAACAATAAAGAACCAAATGGTCCCTTTGTTATGCATGCAACATAAGGTTAGGGTCACTGTTTTTCAAAGGTGTGGTTTAGGAACACCTGCATCACAACCACACAAGGAGAGGGTTCCAGAGAGTCCCAAGTGATTCTTAAGACATGAAAGAGAAGCCTCTTCTCTCTACGGTAATAAATTTACTTCATAAAATGTTTCTGTTCTAGTCACATTGTTAGTTGGGCTCTGTCATTCTTAAGTCTCTCATTAAAGTTTCCCAACTTTCTGTAATAAAATATTGCCTTCTGAGGTATCCTAATCCAAAGAATCATCTATTTTATCTCACTTTCTATATACTATTTTCATTTTTATAGGTCGTATTACATACTTTATGCTTAGAGATAATGTGTAACTTTTAAGTGTTAAAGGTGTGATATTAAAAATCTCCATAAAATACAAATAAATCTTTAAAACAGGCTGTCACCACAAGTCAGGATTTCACAGAAATAGTTCTGCAGATAGATTTTTATACCACCACTTGCACATCTTAATCCACCTGAAAGCATGCATTTGAGGAAATGGTACAAGTCCGTTATGAATGTTTACGAAAAACATTACAGCAGAACATATAATGAGAATCCAGGGAGCATCCCTCACTCGCTGCTTTATCCCCTCCCTTACTTGCGCCTATAATTACCAAGACTTGCTTTTTCTATCACTCTACTCCCTACAATATTCAGTAATTCACAATTATAAAAATGCAAATATAAAGAAGGAGTCAGAGAAATCTCTCCTTTCCAAATGACTGCTGACAAATCTAATGATATTCCTACCAATTTTTCTACAGCAAAATTCTTGGACACTAAGGAGGTCAAAATTCAGACCCAGACAAAAGGTGGCACCACAATTCCAGGAATCCAGTAAGTTCGGCTCGGGCCTCACACCTGGGTGTGTAGAGTCTGGCAGCAGTGTGGACGCTAAGTGGGATCTGCTCTAAGGCCTCCACCATCAAAAGCAGGGCAAAGGTAGAGAAACAGCTTCCTTGCCTCTTCACTCAACACCACCTATTTTCTCTTTTACTCTTGTAGGAATACCACTGACCTAAATGTGATAATTATCTTTAGCCTTCTGGGTATTAGAGGAGAGAATGGGAGGAGCGTTGGTTTTGTTTATTATTAGGGGTAAGGAAGCTTTAATTCTACTTAAAATGCTCTATCGAACCATCCTGCCCTTTCTTTCCAAATCTTTCTTTTCCTTCATTTGCTCTACTCCCTACAGTTCCTTCTCTTCCAACCCACTGGAAAGCAAGAGACTGGGGAAGTTGTTGATACTGGTCGGTAGGCATCTTCCTTTTCCCACTTCAGGTCCTCTGCTTAGGACATTTGGCTTGGTTGCTCTAAAAATGAACACTAATACTTTTGAATGTAACTTTCAAATAGGTTTTAAAATGTACCTGGGATTTTGTTTCCATATAGGTATGAGGAGACCGAGAGATCAGAAGATGAGTAATTACCATTGGGAAGACAGTTTGTTACTCCCAGTTCCCAAGAAGAGGCATGACACCATGCAGAGCCACACAGGGAAGCACCAGGGTCGGCCAGGAGGCACAAGGCGTAAGGGGACAGGAGAGGCCGGGGCCTCTGTCATGGTTTTCACAGGAAGGAATGGGCAAGACTGGACAGGTAGGCAGAACTGGTTACTGGCAAGGATCTCAGGGCACTCTGGGGTGTAGGGACTACATCTAGTGACCTTGTACCTGGTCCTGGAGTACTATTAGGATAAGGAAATAGTGGCACAACCAGCACTGGCCGCAAAGGAGGTAGTCAGCAGGTGTGGGCTTTGGATTGGTTGGTTTGCATATGAAAAGCATACTCCCAGGAAAGTCATTTTCTGTCTCGAGGAATTAGCCAGATGTGGGAGGAGCAACCTCTCCAGAATCAGCAAGGCCCTAGGTGCCAGAACATCAAGAAAATGCAGTTAACATAAAATATGATGTGTACAAGATGGGATAGCCAAGCTAAACTAAGTCTACAGAAAATCTCAAGTATCATTTTAGCCTTTTACATTTTAGCCCTTCCCTTCACTAACACTAGGACAAGAAGAAAAACAAGAAACCTAAGAGTTCTCCTTCTTCCTTTCATTTTCATGCCTACCTCTCTAATGCAGTACTAATGAGTATGGAAAGCCTGGAAATCATTTTGTACAAGCAACCATTTCATAAACTAGCTATGAGATCATTTTTTGTATGAGCTATCTTTAACATATTTCATTATTTGAAACACACAGTTCAGGATCCACTGAATAAAACAATTTAAATACTCTTTCTCTTCCATGTACACCTAACAAAAAAAGATAAAATACTGTTTCCTTTAAAAAGTAATTTCTGGTAATATCTTTATATATGAGATTAAAAGAACAAAAGCAAATGCTTTCAGAACCTAATTGATTCTACCAAAGTTTGAATGTATACTCACCACTAAAAACAAGCAAGAGGCAACAATTCAAAAATTAAATAAAATACTCACACATAAAAAAAAATTGTTTTAAGATCTAGGATAATAGAGACACCGGATGGCTCAGTCAGTTAAGCTTCCGACTTTGGCTCAGGTCATGATCTCGCAGTTCATGGGTTTGAGCCCTGCGTCGGACTCTGTGCTGACAGCTCAGAGCCTGGAGCCTGCTTTGGATTCTGCGTCTCCCTCTTTCTTTGCCCCTCCCCTGTTCGTGCACGCTCTCTCTTGCTCTCTCTCAAAAATAAATAAACACTAAAAAAAATTTTTTTAATTAAAAAAAACAAAGATCTAGGATAATAGGCAACACAGGATAAGGTAAATCCTGTGAGTACCTCTAGATAACCGCCTGAAAACACTTTCTACACAACGACATGGCAAGGGCAGAGATGGGTGTTCGGGAAGGCCGAGAAGGCTAACATTTGCATAACCGAATGCTGGAAGGAGAGAGCTGCACAGAAAGAAAAAGCTCTGGAGGTGTAAAGAGGGGCATCCTTGAATCTTGGACTCAGTAATGGTCTACGAATGAGTAGAGTGTCACTCCATGAATCTTGGGAAAGAGACACTGGAAAGCAAAGTCTGAGCAATTCCCATAGTTCACATATGTTCATGTTCCCACCAGCCAGGAAGGATAATACATGGGTCACTGAGTCATCAGAAGTGAAGTTTAAGTAACCAGAGAATAAAGGCTGCTCTAACAAAGAATAGAGGCTTGCCCCAACTAAGCTTAAAAGGAAGTCCACAAGTTATCAAACTAATTCCAAGTGAGTCAGCTGCAGGACAGAACAACCACCACCATTACAAAGAAATCCAAAAAATCTAGCAACCAATACTGGAAGATTCACAATGTCTGGCATCTACTCCAAAACTGCTAGGCAAATAAAGCAACAGAAAAAGATGACCTAAGAAGTTGGGGAATAAAACATTAAAATTAGACCCAAAAAAGATAAGGATATTGAGGTTGGTAAACAGGGATATTTTTAAAAACTGTATTATGTTCGGCAAGCTTAAGAATATAGAAGAAAACATAAACTTGATGGAGAGAGAAAGGAATATAGAAAAAGGATCCAAATGGAACTTCTAGTGATTAAAAGTACAATATCTAAAAGGAAAAATGCAACAGATGGGGAAAAAACAGCAGATGAGAAACTGAAAAGAAAACACAAGTAAATCTGAAGATACAGCAATAGAAATTCTCAAAAACAAAGCACAGAGAGAAAAAAAGACTGGAAAAAAATAAACAGTCTCAATGATGTGTGGGTCAATATCAAGTTATCTAACCTACTTAGAATATGAATCTTAGAAGGAGAGGAGACAAAAGTGCAGACAGAAAAAATATACGTATATCTGAAGAAACGGAGGAGAAAGACACATTACACAGAGAGACCAACTATTTGTTGCTTTTAAAAAACACTTCAGGGGCGCCTGGGTGGCTCAGTCGGTTAAGCCTCCGACTTGGGCTCAGGTCATGATCTCATGGTTCGTGAGTTTGAGCCCCGCGTCGGGCTCTGTGCTGACAGCTCAGAGCCTGGAGCCTGTTTCAGATTCTGTGTCTCCCTCTCTCTCTCTCTCTCTGACCCTCCCCCGTTCATGCTCTGTCTCTCTCTGTCTCAAAAATAAATGTTAAAAAAAAATTTTTAAAAAACACTTCAAATATAAAGGTAAAAATGGTTTACAAGTAAAAGGATGGGAAAAGACAACATGCTAATTCTAATCAAAGAAAACTACAGTGGGTATATTAATACGAGACAAAATAGATTTTAGAGATTACTTAATATTGAGATAATTTATCAAGAATAAAAAAGCCTGGGGGCGCCTGGGTGGCGCAGTCGGTTAAGCGTCCGACTTCAGCCAGGTCACGATCTCGCAGTCCGTGAGTTCGAGCCCCGCATCAGGCTCTGGGCCGATGGCTCGGAGCCTGGAGCCTGTTTCCGATTCTGTGTCTCCCTCTCTCTCTGCCCCTCCCCCGTTCATGCTCTGTCTCTCTCTGTCCCAAAAATTAAAAAAAAAAAAAAAAAAGTTGAAAAAAAAGAATAAAAAAGCCTGTTTCATAATGATAAAAATGTTGATTTATCAAAAGGACATAATGACCCTAAATGTTTATGTACCTAATGACAAATCTTCAAAATTTAAGAAGAACAGAACTTCAAAGAGAAATAGACAAGTCGACAATCATATTCAGAGATTTCAATATCCCTTTCTCAAAAGTTAATACAAGTAGAAAGCAGGAAAAATAAAGAATAGGTGAGCAACACTAGTATCCATTTCAACTAATTTACATTTACACAACACTTCTCCCAACAACAATGAAATAAAGAGTATTTTCAAAGTGCACACAAAACATTTATCAACCTAGGACATATTCTGGGCTACAAAGTCAGTCTGGATAAATCTTACAAGATTCATACAAAATATGTTCTCTGACTAAAATGGAATTAAAAAACAATAGCAAAAGATAACTAGAAAATTCCCTCCAAAATTTGCAACTAAAAAGTATACTTCTAAATAACACGTATAAGAATGCAAGCTAGAGCAACCACTCCGGAAAACAGTACGGAGGTTCCTCAAAAAATTAAAAATAGAACTACCCTACAACCCAGCAACTGTATGACTAGGTATTTATCCAAAGGATGCAGGTGTGCTGTTTAGAAGGGACACATGTACCCCAATGTTTACAGCAGCACTGTCGACAATAGCCAAAGTATGGAAAGAGCCCAAATGTCCATCGATGGACAAATGGATAAAGAAGATGTGGTGTATATATATACAATGCAGTATTACTCGGCAATCCAAAAGAATGAAATCTTGCCATTTGCAACTATGTGGATGGAACTGGAGGGTATTATGCTAAGCGAAATTAGTCAGAGAAAGACAAATATCATATGACTTCACTCATATGAGGACTTTAAGAGACACAACAGATGAACATAAGGGAAGGGAAGCAAAAATAATATAAAAACAGGGAGGGGGACAAAACATAACAGACACTTTAAATATGGAGAACAAACGGAGGGTTACTGGAGGGGCTGTGGGAGGGAGAATGGGCTACATGGATAAGGGGCATTAAGGGATCTACCCCTGAAATCACTGCTGCACTATATGCTAATTTGGATGTACATTTAAAAAAATAAAATTAAAAAAATAATAACATGTAAAAAAAATCAAATGGAAAATTAGAAAGTATTAGGAACAGAATGATAATGAAAACACATCTTAAATGTGGAATGCTGTGAAAACAGTACTCAGAGAGAAATTAATATTACCAAACACCTATAATAAGAAAAAAAAAGGTTTCAAATTAAAATTCTCATTTTCAACCTTTAAAAAATAAGGAGCAAATTAAAACCCAAATGCATAGAAGAAAGGAAATTTAAAGCTCACAGCAGGTATCAGTAGTTTGCCACTTAACAAGCTAATAAAGATAAAAATATAATCATTCCAATAAACACAGAAGTATTGAAAAGGTCCCACATCTATACCTTGTAAAAACTCTTAGCAAACTAGGAATCAAAGGGAAAGTCCTCCACCTGATAATGAGAACCTATGAAAAACCTACAGCTAACATCACACTTACTGGGGAAGACCGACTGGTTTTGCCCTAAGATCAAGAACAAGAAAAAGATACCCTCTCTTACCACTCCTACTCACAATGTACTGAAAATTCTAGTCAATGAAATAACTCAAGAAACAGACATAAAAGGCATCTGGACTGGAAAGGAAGAAGGCTTTATTCACAGATAACATGGTCTAAGATCAATATTCAAAAATCAATTCTATTTCTCTATACTGGCAACAAACAAATGAGTATCAAATTTTCAAAAATATCATTTCCAATAGCATCAAACCTATGAAGTAGTTAGGGATAAATATAACAATAGATGTGCAAGACCTGTACAAAACATTATTATAGGAAATTTTTAAAACCTTCATAAGGGGCTCCTGGGTGACTCCTGGTCTCAGGGTTGTGGGTTGGAGCCCCATATTGGGTGTAGGGATTAGTTAAAAAAAAATAAAATCTTAAATAAAGGTAAAAATAAAAAATAAAACCTTCATAAATGGAAAAATATAGTGTGCTCAGGTGAAAGACAAAAAACTGTTAAGGTGTCAGTTCTCCCTATCTTTCAGAGAGTTAATTCAATCCTCATCAAAATCCTAGAGGGCTCCTTTGTAGAAAATGACAAGCTGATATAAAACTCGTATGAAAATACAAGGATGTAGAAAAGCCAAAACAAACTTTACAAAGGACAAAATTGGAAGGCTGATATCTGATTTTAAGACTCATTTTATTTTTTTTTTTTTATTTTTTTTTTTCAACGTTTTTTATTTATTTTTGGGACAGAGAGAGACATAGCATGAACGGGGGAGGGGCAGAGAGAGAGGGAGACACAGAATCGGAAACAGGCTCCAGGCTCGGAGCCATCGGCCCAGAGCCCGACGCGGGGCTCGAACTCACGGACCGCGAGATCGTGACCTGGCTGAAGTCGGACGCTTAACCGACTGCGCCACCCAGGCGCCCCAAGACTCATTTTAAAAAGTACGCTAATCAAGACTATGATATTGGCATCAAGATAAACAGCTGAAAGAAACAGAGAAGCCAGAAACACACACACACACACACACACACACACACACACACACAATTACTGACAATGGTGCAAAGGCAATTCAAGAAAAAAATAATAATAACCTTTACAACAAACGGTGCTGGAACCACTGGACATGCATAAAAAACAAACTTTGACTCATACCGCACACCATCTATAAAAAATAACTCAAAAGACTTTCTCCTATTTTTTTTAGAAGTTTTATAGTTAATACATTTTGCATTAGAAGGATGCATGTGAGAAAGTTTGTGACCTCGGGTTAGACAAAGATTTCTTACATATGGCTCCAATTGCAGAGTCCCTAAAAGAAAAAAGAAGAAAAAAACCTGATAGATTTCATCAAAATTAAAAACTGCTTGGGGCACCTGAGCGGCTCAGTCCATTGAACGTCCGACTCTTGATGTCTACTCGGGTCATGATCTCGCTGTTCCTGAGTTTGAGCCCCGCATCTAGCTCCTCACTGGCAGGGTGGAGCCTGCCTGGGATTGTCTCTGTCTCTCCCCCACACTTGCTCTCTCTCTCCCTCAAAATAAATAAACTTAAAAAGAAAATTAAAAACTGCTTTTCAAAAGACACTGTTAGAATAAAATTGCAAGCCACAAAGAGAAAATATTTACGAAGATATACCTTAATTTGTACCCAGAAAATATTGAGAGCTCTCTAAACTCAGTAAGAAATAATCCAAAAAGAAAAATATGCAAAAGACATTTCATACTTCACTAAACAAGTTATACAGATGGCTAATAAGCACATGGAAAACTACTGGATAACATTAGTCATTAGGGAAATACAAAGCAAAACCACAATAAAGTAACACTTCACACCTACTGAAATGACAACACTTAAAAGGACTGACCATACGGAGGGTACGGAGGGTACGGAGGGCTGGCAGGGACGTAGAGCAATGGGGACTCTGATTACACTCCTAATGGGGATGTAAAATGTGACAATCACTCTGCGAAACAGTCTGGTAGTTTCTTTTTTTTAAATTTTTTTTTTCAACGTTTTTTATTTATTTTTGGGACAGAGAGAGGCAGAGCATGAACGGGGGAGGGGCAGAGAGAGAGGGAGACACAGAATCGGAAACAGGCTCCAGGCTCCGAGCCATCAGCCCAGAGCCTGACGCGGGGCTCGAACTCACGGACCGCGAGATCGTGACCTGGCTGAAGTCGGACGCTTAACCGACTGCGCCACCCAGGCGCCCCTCTGGTAGTTTCTTAAAAAGCTCAACATACACCTGCCATGTGTTCCAGACATTCGAGCCACAGGTATTTGACCAAGAGGATAAAGAAGGCCTAAGTCCATACAAAGACCCAGGTGTGAACATTCAGAGCACCTTTGCTTGCGGTAGCCCTAAACTGAAAATAATCCAAATATCCATCTGTAGGTGAATGGTGGTATATCCACACAATGGAACAGGCCTCAGGAAAAAAAAAAAAAAAAAAAAAAAAGAAAACTAGTGATATATGCAACAATATGGATGAATCTCCAAATAATTTTACTGGGTAAAAGAAAAGACAGAAGTGCACATACTGAATGGTCCCCTCTTTTTAACACTCTCTTCTGCAGTGACGTGAACCAGATCATTTGTTGCTCCGGAGGACTAAGAGCGGAGAGGCAGGCAACCTTGGGGTTTGAGGAGTATGTTCGTTATGGCAATGATGTAAAAGGACAAAATTTATCGAATTTTACAGGTTAAACACATGCAGCTTACTATATATCAATTATAAGTCAAAAAACCTGTTACAAATGTTATTGTAACACATGATAAAGGCTTATCTAAGTTACAGTGTATGGGGCTCTTGTTATATACAAGCAGAATATTTTGCTATCTATATGTTGTTCTTTATAATAGGATTTTACTAAGTGGCAAAGCACAGTTTAAATTTTTTTAAGGTAATCCCGGTTCCACAAAAGAATAAAATTCATTTTCCTTGGGTCTGGTTCACTACAGCAATGCCTCACTACAGCAGAGACACTGAATCTTATTACTAGCCAAAACTTCACCCTGGGGAAAGTAAATAGAGCATTAATAAACATTAAAACAAAATTTATTCATCATACAGTCAGGAAATTCAACGCTAAGATACCCATGAAGGGGAAGAAGTAATCCATTTGTGGAAAATAATGATATTCAGTCTGTGGCTGTAAAACTGCCTCATGAAACGTGAGTCTTCCAGTCCTAAACTTTGGCACCAGCCATGAACCGCAGACCCCAGCGTCATCCCCAACTCCATGCTCTTCATCCGTGTCTCGACAAACTTCCTCAGCAGAGGTCCAAGGCCTTGCCCTCGCCCTGTGCTCCCGGACTGGCCTGGGTGCCTCCGCTCAGGTGAGTACAGTTCCCTGGGCCATGGCCTTCTTTGGCCTGGGTGTGATCAGTCCATTCTTTCCTCTGTCAGCTACTCATTCTTTATCATTCTCCCTGGGAGGCCTTTCTCCCACAGGGATTTTTGTTTTGGTTTTGTTTTCTTCCACTTTTTGTTTTTTTTAATTTTTCTTCCATCTGCTCTTCAAAAATTTTGCCTTCTTGGGACATCTGGAGTGAAGACGAGGTGAACCCTCAGAGCCTCTTGGGAAGAAGACCCAACAAAGGAGCTACTGAGCTGGAAGCTGTCCCTGTCCCAGGTGCGGTGACTTAGTGGATATACTTTGTTTCCGCAGAAAGGCAGAAACAAAGACACCAAGGATGCCGTTTGCTTAGTATTAAGTATTTGAGGACCACTTCAGACAAAATCAAGTCCCTATGGACTACGTGAACCACTAAATTCATAAGGGGGGTATCATTTCCCTCTTTTCTCTGCAGAAAAATCAAAAAGGAAAGATTTCCTTTAAGCTTTTCCTAATCCTTCTACCAATGATAGATAATAAATTTATCAAAATGCCCAAGTGTTCATTTACCATGTTTCCTTCTGCTTAGACTCTGTGAAGTCTACCTGAATCTACCTAATGCGACAACAAAAGAAAAAGCCATTTAAACTAGGCTGTTACACAAGGAGGCAGTGACATTTGATGCCTTTAACGTATTTCCCAGACACTATTTCCAATGCTTTCCATTTCCCAATCAACAACATGGCTCTGTTCTAATAGATCTGACCATCAGATGTAATTGGCCTTCAATTACATTTCATTCCAAATTAATCTTCATAAGTGTACCAAACCAAAGGAAAGAATGCTGTTTGCCAAAGCAGAGACACTACTATGCCGGCCCTCTTAAAGAGGACTCAGGGAAAAAACCGGAGTCAGAGTTGACTGTGTAATTCTTCAGTGCAGGGACCTTCTGGGAGATCACCTCCTACAGGCAAGATTATTCCGCTCTCACAGAGCCTTGGGGGGAAGTAATGCCACCAGAAAGTGCCTCTATGGAAGGACCACATGCTTCTCTCCAGTGATGGATGGTCGCAGGGCACAAGATAAAATAAAATATTAATAATTAATAATGAATAATGAAATATTTCAGACACATCATGATAGGACAGCACTTCTCCTTGAAGAAATGTCCTTTCTGAGGCTCGCCCTGGAGTGTTATCTCCTGCCCAGGTCTGTTCCTTCTAAGTGCTGGGGAACACAGTAATGCCTTCATAAGGCAGTCAAGCAGCCCATTCTGTCTCACTCAACCCCCCAAATGTTCCCGTTGGCCTTGCCACCCACAGGTGGGAAATACAACCGTGGCGCTCTAAATGATTTCACACTCCTGTGATTCCCTGTAATTTCCTAACACGCCCGAATTGCCATCCAGGGCCCTAAAGCAGCAATTTAAGAATTTCTGCTGGCCTCAAAGTTAATGCAACCATCAAAGTTTCCAATTTAAACTCAGGAATTAACTTGTTTACTGCCCAAGATCTTGCCTCCCTATACAATTAGTCTGATACACTGGTTTAACACTGCCTGATGTTGAAGAATAAAATCAAGGCCAACTTGTAAACAGAAAAGTCATAAAATATAAATGTCCGTGGGAGGTAATAAATCACTGAGATGCCCAGTAGTCAGTCATTCAGTGAAGGAGAAAACGGATAGCAGATATGTGCGCACACACACACGTAATATACACCAAGAGTTTTACTAGTATACTAAATATTATACAACAAAATGTTTTTCAATAGTTTCAACAGCTCTGGAGAACATCCTACCTTACTTTCTAGCCATACCAACAGTTCAATCCAATGCATTTTCCAGGAAATCTGAGGCAGTTCTTAGTGTAAAGATGTGAAGGCATCATAGTCATGTATTGAGATCTAAGGCAAACGAAGGAGTGTTTTCTCAAGCAGGTGTGACATAGGACCAACCTGCATTGCCTCTGCCCCAACATGGGCTTTCTTTCCCAGTTTTACTATGCAGCAACAGGCCCAGTGCACAGGCCAGCCAAAGAAGCATTTGGAGCCTTTCTAAGGCAGCACCCGTAGCCCACAGAGAAAACTTGGGGTGGTGGCAGGGATTCATCTCCCATTCTGCTGGTTTTACACATACGCTGTAAGAAAAGAATCACATCACCCTCACTGTTTGGGGGGAAAAGGAAAAAAGGGAAAAGGGGAGGTGTGTACATGTTCTGGATGTTCCACTCTCAGATACATTCGAATTTGCAGAGAATGTATTTCTTAGAACATCTGTATCCCAGTCCCAGCAGAGGGTTAAAAACATAACCAGTGATCACTAATTCATTTGTAAATTTTGGACCTACCAGGTTTGTCCTATTCGTAACAAGAAAGTTTCCAGTGCTATCTTTCCAAATCTAGAATCTGAGAATCTACTAAACGTGCAAGAACAGAGCTTAAAACAAACAAACAAACAAACAAACAAAAAAAAAGTCCCAGCTACACCTTTAATGCAATCCCTATCAAAATGCCAACGATATTTTTCACAGAGCTCAAACAATTAATCCTAAAGTTTGTATGGAGCCACAAAAGAACCCGAATAGCCAAAGCAATCTTGAAAAAGCAAAGCAGGGGCGCCTGGGTGGCGCAGTCGGTTAAGCGTCCGACTTCAGCCAGGTCACGATCTCGCGGTCCGTGAGTTCGAGCCCCGCGTCAGGCTCTGGGCTGATGGCTCGGAGCCTGGAGCCTGCTTCCGACTCTGTGTCTCCCTCTCTCTCTGCCCCTCCCCCGTTCATGCTATGTCTCTCTCTGTCCCAAAAATAAATAAAAAAAAAAAAAAAAGAAAAAGCAAAGCAAACAGGAGGCATCATGATTCCAGACTTTAAGCTGTATTACAAAGCTGTAGTAATGAAAACAGTATGGTACTGGCACAGAAACAGACACATAGATCAATAGAACAGAATTAAAAAACCCAGAAATGAACCCACAACTGTATGGTCAATTAGTCTTCAACAAAGCAGAAAAGAATATCCAATGGGAACAAGACAGTCTCTTCAACAAATGGTGCTGGGAAAACTGAACAGCAACATGCAAAAGAATGAAAGTGGACCACTTTCTTACAGCACACCCAGGAATAAATTCGAAATGGATGAAAGACCTAAATGTGAGGCCTGAAACCTAAAAATCCTAGGAGACAGCAAAGGCTGCAATGTCTCTAACATCGGCCATGGCAACTTCTTTCTGGATATGGCTCCTGAGGCAATGTAAACGAAAGCAAAAAATAAACTATTGGGACTACATCAAAAGAAAAAGCTTCGGCACAGGGAAGGAAACAATCAACAAAACTAAAAGGCAACATATGGAATGGGGGAAGATATTTGCAAATGACATATATCCAGTAAAGGGTTAGTATCCAAAATATATAGAGATAAAATTCAACACCCAAAAAATGAATAATCCAATTAAAAGTGGGCAGAAGACATGAAGAGACAAGACATTTTTCCAAAGAAAATATACAGATGGCCAACAGACACATGAAAAGATACTAACATCACTAATCATCAGGGAAATGCAAATCAAAACTACAATGAGCCATCACCTGACACCTGTCAGAATGGCTAAACTCAACAACACAGGAAACAACATGTGTTGGCAAGGATATTATGAAAACAAACGGAATTTACACTGTTGGTAGGAATGCAAACTGGTGCAGCCATTCTGGGAAACAGTATGGAGGGTCCTCCCACAGTTAAAAATAGAACTACCCTATGATCCAGCAATCACACTACTTTTACCCAAAGAATACAAAAATACTAATTCAAAGAGATGCGCGCACCCCAATGTTTATTGCAGCATTATCTACAATAGCCAAATTATGGAAACAGCCCAAGGGGCCACATATACACACACACACACACACACACATATATGGAATGTGCAATGGAATACTATTCAGCCATAAAAAAGAATGAAATCTTGCCATTTGCAACGACATGGATGGAACTAGTGAGGATCATGCTAAGTGAAATAATTTGGTCAGCAAAAGACAAATAACGTATGATTTCACTCATATGTGGAATCCAAGAAACAAAACAAACGAGCAAAGGGGAAAAAAGAGAGGGAGGCAAACGAAGAAACAAACTCTTAACTAGAGAACAAACTGATGGTTACGGAGGCGGGGGGGGGGGGGGGGGGGGAGGGGAAGTAGGGGAAACAGGTGATGGGGATTAAAGACAGTGCTTGCTCTGATGAGCACCAAGTGATGTATGGAAATGTGAATCACTATATTGTACATCGGAAACTAATATTACACTGTGTTCACTGACTGCAATTTAAATAAAAACTGTTTTTAAAAACCTCTATATTCATGGTTTTTCAGACTTCCGTGATTCCATCTTTGTCAAACAGAACTTTGTACAAAGATGCAAATGTCATCTATCTAGTGTTTATCTATGTTCTTTAGTAGTGACTATCCACATGTGCCTATCGAGCATTTGAATGGTAGTACAATTGAGGGACTGAATTTTAAATTTGTTATCTAATTTTAATTAAATTTAAACTGTCACATGTGGTTAATGGCTACTGTGATTAGTTCAAGTTTAGACAGGGCCTCTGAAATAGGAATGAGCCTCATGGAAACAGACTTTGGCCCGAATCCAAGCTCTGCCACTTACTACCTAACAACCTTGAATTAATATTTCCCCAAGTATAAAGTAGCATACCCTTAGTGGGAGGAATGTCATGAAATCAAATATGATAAAGTAACCAAAGCTCCATTTCAGTGCATGTCAGTTTCCTTGTTATCAATGGTCAGAAGATAGTCGCCCTCCAATTTACACTCCTGCAAAGAAAACAACCAACAAACCAAAGCCTGGAACAACAGATGCCAAACTGCAAATGACACCCCGTTTCTGCAAAGTGGGGTTAAAATTTCCCATCTCTGTTGTGTGTGTTTCAGATTTTATTTTGAAGCAATCTCTTATAACCCAACATGAGGCTCAAATTCAGACAACCCCAAAATCAAGAGTCACATGTTCCATCAACTGAGCCAGCCAGGCACCCCGCCCCCCCCAATCTCTGTTTTATATACTTTTACTTTTATATTCCTTGAATTTTTTTCTAATGTAACAAATTTTACTTTGATAAAACATATATACATCATATATATATATGATGTATATATGTATACATACATACATATAAAGTGTCATTCCAAAGTTTTGGGTTTTCTTCTGGTACTCCCAAGGAAGGAAGGGTAGCAAGGCAAACACAATACAGGTTGGTTCCCAGCCCTTGAGCAGGTGAAAGGGACAGTAATGTGGAACTGGCATCCAGTCTTGAAATCTCTGAGGCCTGGCCTGATGCCAGTTCCATGTGTAGCCTGAATGCCCAAGGCTGTTAAGTACATTACAATTAATTAGATTAACCAGGTTAATATCAGCGCCTGCCAGGCTGGAGCTCCTCCTCGTCCATTCCAGGGAGATGGGCCCTCCTGTGGTCACATGCTAAATTATTATCGCGTGCTTTTCTTTTATAAATGTATCGGTGATAAAGATAAATGACACCCACCCACACTGGAAATTGAACTTTTCTGAAAGGCAATTTGACAAAATGTGTACTTAAAAATATTCATTACCTTTTGATCCAGTAATTACATTTGTAGGACTTTTGCCACAAGGGGGAAAAAAATCAGATAATTAAGCAAAGATGTCTATATAGGAAGGACTGCTCAGCATTTTATGTAGTAAAGAATAGAGACAAAGCTAAATAGTCACAAATCGAAAACTAGCTAAATAAATTAATAAATATTTAGATCATGAAATATTACATAACCCATGAAAATGATGCAGGTTAATTCTGACGTAGAAAAGTGTTCAAAATATTAAACATGTAGAATGACATCGGTTAAAATGACCTATGTAATTTATGTATATTTGTGTGTGTTTACACATAGGAAAAAGGCTTAGAAAGAAACAAACCAGAAGGTTTGTAACTGCTTTTCACTGAAGAGTAGGAATTCAGGTGATTGGCCTACTTACTGGCCATCTGTTACATTCTAAGTTTTTAAATTATTTAATATGTGCCCTGTATTAAATAATAAGAAAGGAAAAGAATAAATTTAAGGCTGCTGCTGGTGTCAGTTTTACAAGTGAGTTCTGCCAAACCTTTAATGAGGACCAAGTAATTCCTACATAAATTCTATCATAGCACACAGAAAAAAAAAATGGAAAAAAGTTTTAATCAGGTTAGCATAACAAACAAAAAATACTAAAGAAATTCTAGTTTATGAATACAGACATAAAATCATAAAAAGATAGCAAATTAGATTTGGTAATGTATTACTAGCATGATGAGTTATTCTAATAATTCAAGAATACTGTAATATTAGCATACATATAGAAATAAGTTATCACATACGTCAAAGTTGGACAAATAATCACCTCAATATAGAAGTATTGACTCTATTTCGGATTTTAAAGCAAAATAATTTTAGTAAACCGAGAGTACAAGTAACTACAATTAAAAAAAATCATTCTCAAATTCTAATAGTAAAACACTAAAGATATTCCATGAAATTCAGGACCAAAATAAGGATGCCTACTATGGTGAGTATCACTGAACAGTGTACCGCAAGTTCTAGCCAAAATACTAAGAATTAGAATGGAAGTAAAACACCTGTGTTCATCCCAGCTATTACCAAAAGGTAAGAAATACCAAATGTTGGCAAGGATGTGGACAAAAGGGACCCCCCCTTATGCACTGGAATGCAAATTAGGGCAGCTACTCTGGAAAACAGTATGGAGGTTCCTAAAAAATTAAAAATGGAACTACCATATAACCCAGTAATTCCACTACTGGGCAATTACCCAAAGAAAACAAAAACACTAATTCACAAAGACATATATATCCCTATATTCACTGCAGCATTATTTACAATAGCCAAGATATGGAAACAACCTAAGTATTCATCAATGGGTGAATGGTTAAAGACAATGTGATACACACACACACACACACACACACACACACACACACACAATGTAATACTACTCATTCATTTAAAAAAAAAAAAAAAAAAAAAAGAATGAGGGCACCTGGGTGGCTCAGTCAGTTAAGCATCTGACTCTTGATTTCAGCTCAGGTCATGATCTCACAATTCATGAGATCACGCCTTGCATCAGGCTCTGCGCTGACAGCACAGAGTCTGCTTGGGATTCTCTCTCTCCCTCACTGTCTGTGTCTCTCTCCGTCTCAAAATAAATAAATGAACATTAAAAAAAAGGAATGAAATCTTGCCATTTGCAACAACATGGATAGATCTGAGGGCATTATGCTAAGTAAAGTACGTCAGAGAAAGACAAATACTGTATTGACCTCACAGGTGGAATTTAAACAACAACAACAAACCCAACAAACTCATACAGTCAACAGATTGGTGGTTTCCAGAGGCAGGGGGCAGAGGGTAGGAGCTGGGTAAACCGGGCAAAAGGAGCCAAAAGGTTGGAAAAAAAATTAAAATCAAAGAATGAAAGAAACACATACTAGAAACAAGACAAAATTGTTATGATTCAGGGATGATATAATTGCTATTCTTGAAAAAGACAAACTACTGAAAAACTATTACACAATTAAGAAAATTAAGAAATATTCCACAAATGTTTACACAGTATGTACCATGGTAAATCCTGAGGTAGGTGCTAGGGATACAACAGTGACAAAAATAGAGACCAGGGTGGATTTTAGAGTTTGATAAAATAAAACAAAACTATATGTTCTTCAGACTCTTTTTTCCTGTGTTCATGAACAGAACAAATGCAGGCGACATCAGTTCCCATTTTTAGGCAATTTAGTAAACGAGCTTTTAAGCCCACTTATAAATGTACAAAAATCAACAGCTCTTCTATAATCGGCAAACACCAGTTACAAGATGTAATTTAAGAACAGTCTGTTCACTACAGCAATCAAAAACAAAATATAAAATATCTAGAAATAAATTTAACAGGAAAAGTGTAGGACCCATAGAAATACAAGTATAAGATTTCACTTACTGAGGTAAAAAAAAAAATAAAATCAGAGGAGGTGTTTTAAAAGGGGAGACCGGGGGAAGCATACCATGTTCCGGGATTGTAAAAGTGTGGATTTCCCCCAAATTAATCTATATATTTAGTGCATTCACATTCAAAATACCAGCAGTGTTTTTTAAGGAGTTGACAAAAGAATTATAAATTTCACTTGAAGAATAATCGTGTGAAAATGGCCAGGAATTTTTTTTAAGGAAAACTGAAATGAACTGCTCCAAAAGAGAAGTTATGAGGGGTGCCTCGGTGGCTCCATCAGTTAAGCACCGACTTTGGCTCAGGTCATGATCTCGTGGTTCATGAGTTCGAGCCCCACGTCGGGCTCTGTGCTGACAGCTCTGAGCCTAGAGCCTGCTTCGGATCCTGTGTCTCCCTCTCTCTCTGCCCTGCCCCCGCTCACGCTGTCTGTCTGTCTGTCTCTCTCTCTCTCTCTCTCTCTCTCTCTCTCTCTCCCTCCCTCCCTCAAAAATAAATAAACATTAAAAACTAGAAGATAAAGAGAAGTCATGATGTCATGCATGCATTTTCAGTCACAAATATATATGTAGCCTATTTATGTCTCCATCTCTCCACAACTCTCATGGCTGAGCAACTCCCCAAAAAGGAGACCTCAGAAGCCACCAGATGTGAATGAGAGCCACGCTAATGTGTGGGAGGGCTGGCTGTCGACACAAAGAACAGAACTTCACTGGGAAGGGTTCAAAAAGCACATTGAAACTCAAGCCACTTCTTTGATGGAAAAGTGGGGAACCTAGGAAACACAAAAACTGAGCAATCAATGAAAGTTGTTATTGGGTTCCTATAAGATAATAAGGTAAAATTTCATTATCTCTCACAATCAATACTGTATGTTTGGATTCCTATGAAAACCTGAAATCAAATCGATAATATTTAGTAGTTACATTTACATCTCCTTTAAGTTTAAAACAATTTTTTTAATGTTTACTTATTTTTGAGAGGGGGGGGGGAGAGAGAGAGAGAGAGAGCGCACGCACAAACAGGGGAGGGGCAGACACACAGAGACACAGAATCCAAAGCAGGCTCCAGGCTCCGAGCTGTTAGCACAGAGCCTGACGCAGAGCTGGAACTCATGGACCAGGAAATCATGACCTGAGCCAAAGTTGGACGCTAAACCACCTGAGCCACCCAGGCGCCCCTCCTTTAATTTTTAATAGCATTTTAAGAATATAACCCACTCACCTACCTATTTCTCAGCCATTACCTGCCCCCAGTGCTTTCCAAGAGGATGAAAATTCAACACGTGAAGAAGGAGAGGTGAGGCATGTTTTACAGATACAGACAAAGGGTTTTAAGGGACTGAAGAACTGGCCTTGGATCACAGAGCCAGTGAGCTGGAGCTAAGCTTCCAGCTTCTGGGCCTGAAACAGGAACCCTCCCAATTCCCTCCCGAGTGTCCACAGCCACAGAGCTAATGAGGTCCAGAGTGCCATAAAGTTACGAGCTTCTATCCCCTTGTGCACAGTCAGCTGTGTTCTGTTCTGAAACTACAGGCCGCATGCCCAAGTCAGACCAGACAGCAGTCTTTAAAAATTAAATATTGATTGTTCCAAGAGAGACCGATGATAATAACTAACACATGCCGTGCTTACTTTTGCCAGACACTGTTCCAAGGACTTCAAAGACACTTAGTCATGTAATCTTTACAGCACGCCTTACGAAACAGACACTAGTACAATCATATCCCAACTCCTAGATGATAAAACCGAGGCGCTGAGAGGCCACCTAACTTCCCCCCAGGCCATAGGGGCCACTAATGGGAGAGCCCAGGGGTTCTGGGTTCTACTCCAGGGTTTATATTTTCAATCGGGGTGCCTAGCCATGCCTGTAACCCAGAACTCCATCTCTCTGTGTACCCCAAGGCCAGCTAAGAGTCCTCTCTGTAATGCTACAATATGCATATGATGACCCAACCTAAATTACCCATGACAACGTTAAATTAATACAAATTGCAAAGCACGGTTAATTGCTGTTGTTATACTCTCTCCTGTAATGATTCATACAAAAGCACTGAGGTAAATCCCCACTGTACTTTGTTACATAGCTGGAAATATTCTTTTTTAATGTTTTTTATTTTTGAGAGAGAGAAAGAGAGAGAGAATGCACAAGAGAGGGGAGGGGCGGGGAGGGGGGGCGGAACAGAGGATCTGAAGCGGGCTCTGCCTGACAGCAGCAAGCCAGATGCAGGGCTCCAACCCAGGAACCGTGAGATCACGACCTGAGCTGAAGTCAGATGCTCAACTGACTGAGCCATCCAGGCGCCCCATAGCTGGAAATGTTCTTGTACAGTGTTTAGAATGATTCAAACTACAAAAGTCTAGTCTGAAAATAATACAGTCAACCATCAGTGTGTGAAACCTTATTCTGGTGTCAGTCAGATCACCGTGACAAGCCTTCTCTGAATGGCCACAGCCGTGCTGGGATGGCCCTTGGTACATGCTGTCTCACACTCTTCATGAGTATTTATCACGTTAATCAAAATACAAGTTCCTTGAGACCAGGGGCCGTCCCACCAACCCTTGCAAAACACTTTGTACATAGGTACTAAACATGTTTTTGGTGATCAGGGATTGAGTGTTAAGTAAAACTATTTTATGGCAAACAAAAACATTTTAAGTCCTGTAAAAAAATTGTGACAGCCACATTTAATCATGTTGACAATTAAGTTCTCACTGCTAGCAATGTCTCTAAGTCATCACATTCAAGGAATGCTTGCTGGATACCAGGAATTGCAATGAGTGCCTTATTTGAACGAAATCATTTAAGCCACACAATTGCCTTACGAGAGTGATCACGTTATATAAACATGCCCATTTCATGGATGAGGAAACTGAGGTGTAGAAAAATAAAGCAACTTAGCCAAGGTTCTGCTGCCAGTACTTGTCTCCCAAACCATTCCATCTTCCACCACCAACCCTCTCCCCAACTGCTTAAGTTAGGCCACCAGGAGGCTTTTACGTACAGCTCAGCCCTCCTCATTATCTCATTTCCTAAACCACACATTAGTGCTAACTGGGTTCACTCTTTTCTTTTTTTAATTTTTTAAAATATTTATTTATTTCTGAGAGAGAAATAGAGTGCAAGCAGGGGAGGGGCAGAGAGAGAGGGAGCCACAGAACCCGAAGCAGGCTCTAGGCTCCTCACTGTCAGCACAGAGAGCCCGACCCGGGGCTCAAACTCATGAACCACGAGATCATGACCTGAGCTAAGGTCGGGCGCTTAAGTGACTGAGCCACCCAGGCACCCCTGGGATCATTCTTTTCATAAAGGACAACAAAAAAGAACAAGTCCTATAAAACCCACACTGCCATGAGGGCTTTGCCTCTGATACGATTCCTTTGACGACCCTTTAGGAAGTATCCTCTGATCTTGGCATCAACCTCTGCTGAACAGTTTGTTTAAAGGACATCACAAATTGTTGAGGTGATAAGGTTTGTGGCTTCCGTGTTGAGCAAGTTGCTACAAAGTTCCATGCCCAATGTGAGATCCACTGACAGGCTCACAGACAGGCATATACAAGTTCATTCTGGTTCCACTTTTCTTACAGTTGTTTTGACTTGCTTGCCTACTTCTAACTTACATTATCTTGTAGGTGAGAGAGTGCCATTGAAACGCTTTGGGGACAAGATGCAAGACAGAGAAAGTGCCCAGCAGAAGTACAGCTCATTTTCAACAATCCAGACAGAACTACAGGGAGACAAGAGTTAGAGTCCTAACCGGAGGAAAGAGCTGGAGGTTCTCAGACTTTACCAACCAATAAATGGCTTCTAAAGTCTAGGCAGTCATTTCATTTCCTCTTCATTAGTTGGTAACGTTTGAAATACAAGGGATTTCACTTATAAATCCAGAGTCCTTGTTTTTCTTGAAAAACCGGAAGCTCTGTCAAGTCTGCTCTCCATACGTGGCAACAGCTGAAACTGAACAGCAACTTCAGTGAGCTGTGAGATTTCAGTTTGCCAAAGTCCCCACCCAGAGGGTGCCACTCACTGAAAACCATCCACTCCAATCATGGTGGCGTCTCACTTCGCAGCCCGGGACTAAATCCACAGTAACCCAATTCCTGACAGGAAAATGCGCAACTACAATTTTAGGCAAGGTTTTCCAGCTGCTGAGGGAACCTCAGAATACTCCCTTGTATTTCCTTTATTTCAAAACATGGGATTACTTACAAATTTGCCTGGAGAGAGGGACAACAGATAAAGGCATCTATTTCCACAACCTTCTGAACCAGGAAGCATCCTTGAGCTACTGGCAGGAACTCCACAGTAAGTTCCTTCCCCAGCTGTTCCCTGGACTCCATTTCCCATCCCAAACCCTGTCACGGAACTGCTATTCCCAGGACCACTCAGACCAGGGCTAAAAGGGAAAATGGCCCAGTCAGGTCCTCATTCTCCAGCGGCTCCCACCCCACCAAGACGCCCTTCCTTGACTGCCCACCTGGAGGCGCCATGAACACAACAATCCACACTTCTCAAGGTCAAAACAAAACCAAGTCCCTTGAAAAACAACTGCTGTGGCCATTGTTCAACCCACAGGCATTTGGAGTGTTCATGCAGAAAAGTCGAAATTTTCCCTTGCAGGAAGTTCCTGGAAGGAAGTCGGTGCCCTGAAGCTGGGCCACTCCTCAGACCAGAGAAAACAAAGGCAGTCAATGCAGGCATCTATTCTCCAGAATGGCTGTAGCATCCTACATTACGAAGCAGGATCCCAAGGCGGCAGGAGCGTTACAGAGAACAGGTCCTGAGCTTTCCTGGCAGGCACGGTCTGGTCGCAGAGCCTCTGACCTTGCGCGTTTGAGGAAGGCTGGTAGTTTTCTGCCACATGAATCCAGCTCAAGACTTGAATGTGACTGTGGATCTAAGTCCTTCGCCACCCCACCCCAACCTACCGCTGTCCAAAGCCTTCCGCCATTAGCCACAGCAGTCCTTGGTGGCTTGGTAATAGTGGCAGTGGAATAGTGTGGAAAGGTATTCTTGAGACTGCATCCACAATTACTAAAATCTTCTCTCTTAAATCATCTTAAAAGTAATGCATAGGCAGTTAAGTTTTTCCAAACAGAACCAGGTGATAGTAAGTGGTAAGTAAGTGTCCCTGGGCCCACGGTCCCCATTTCCACTCCTTTCCGTTATTATTGTTTTTACACTCTTTGTGGTTATCAGCTTAACCAAATAATAGGCTGGTCTCTCTTCTTGATTTGTCAACCTCGGCCTGCCTGCCTCCCTCATATCTAACTCATTCACACTTCCTTCACCTCTAATTCTCCCCTAGTTTTCTTGATTATGCTATTTTTAGCTCTTCAATTGGTCAGCTCTGTTTCTTGTTTCAGCAGCCTTGCACAGTGTATCTTGACATCCCACCATGTAAGAGAAAGAAATTAGCATCTCGAAACAAATTAGCATCCTCTACAGCCTCTTTTCTTCCTGCGGTCTAGCCATGGACTTCTGTCAGTGGAAAGAAGGGACTCTTTCTGCACTGCCAGGTTTTTAAGCCTTGGTTTGTTTTCTCTGTAGTTATAATTACGTCTTGTCTTGTGTGGAGATTAACCAGTAGACTATTTAGCTACATTTACAACATTATGATTACGTAAATTGGACTTCCTGCAGGATCAAGAGCAGGTCTCAACTCCTGGAGAAGGAAATACAATTCTAAGACTGCGAACTTGGCTAAACCTCAGGGTTAAATGGGTTCTCTTTTCTTACATTCCATTAAATGCACAAAATTATATAATACCACACCTTAGATTGCTTTTATTTTCACTTTTTTTTTGAGTTTATTTATCTAATTTTGAGGTAGACATAGTGTGCGAACAGGGGAGGGGAAGATAGAGAGGGGAAGAGAAACCCAAGAAGACTCCGGGCAGTCAGCACAGAGCCCTACTCGGGGCTGGAACTCACAAAATGGAATATCATGACCTGAGGCGAAATCAAGAGTCGGAGGCTTAAGCGACTGAGCCACCCAGGCGCTCCTTATTTCTACATATTTTAAAAAAACATATGCAACGATTACTTTATTATCCACTTTTTTTTCACCAAAACTACATTCGCACGGCCTCACCACAATCAGATATTTATCCCTTTCTAATACAGAAGTGTACAACTGTGAAAGCACAAGGGAACAGTTATTGAGCTAAATAATTAAGCCAATAACAAGCACTCCTGAGGCCCAAAGGCTCCAAGGCGTATGCCCGAGGGAAGGACTGGCACCTGGTGCAAGAGATAACTCACTTGGCATGGCTACCAGCTCTTTGTTTCTCCTGTGTGAAGTCTGGCTCAATGATTTAGCTTCTGGACTATCTGATTGTTGTTACTGTTTATTTGCTCAAAACAAAACACCAACAACATATTGAAAAATTAAAAACGTAGACTGTCTTAAATTATGTCCTTGGCAAATCTTATGAAACAGAAAATAGGTCACAACGTCTAGCAGAGAGAAAAAATTGCTTGTTCCAGGAGATAAATTAATTTCTGAAACAGGCAAAAGTTACAGGAAAAGCAATGCAGCACAGTAAAAAGAGCCATGGTGTGGGGGTAAGACACAGCTGAGTTTAAATCCTGGATAAACTATGTTTCTTGCGGCCTGACCGGACACTTTGGAGGAGTCCCTGAAGCTCTCCGAACCTATTTCCTGATCTGTAAACAGACGTAACACCACCTCTTTTGCAGGGGTACTGTGAAGAGATGGTGTGTATAACATTAACAAAGGACAGTCCCTGTAGCTTATAAATCAGTGCTTGATAACACCAGACCTTACATGTCCAGGATCAAGTATCTCTCTAATTAGCTACAATAAATGAAGACCACGCATCAAGCTGTATTTATTCAGATCCTAGGAAGGGAAAGAAAGGGGGAGTGGCAGGCAGATATTACTAAGAATCTAATCATAAAACTAAAAGAAATGTACAAAATGAAGACAAGACATACAATACTAGACAAAAATTTGGTTACGGGTAATGGTACTACAAAATTCTTTTATAATCAGACTCCCTGGAAAAAAAAATTTTTAAGTACTTTCTTTGATTATAATTCTGAACTTGACCTTAGTATGTTATGATGTTTTGACCAGCAAGATATAAGCCTTACCGTGGACAATTAAGAAGTCATTCCAAAAGATACCACTTTGTTAGTAAAAAAGAAAAAAAAATCCATAATTCACAATTTATTCAAATATATGGTTAAAAAAAAGAAAAAGATTTTGCATGAATCACTGTTGCAAAATTATGAATTCTAGAATTCATATCTGGTTGCAAAATTATGAATTCTAGAATTCTGGACAATGAATACTCCCACATGTTGTACCTGTGTGTGTGTGTGTGTGTGTGTGTGTGTGTGTGTATAAGAATCAGGCACAGAAACACGGTGTCACTAAAGCGTCTTCCACAAAACTGCGGCACTAATCCAAGCTCCACCTCTCACAGTTACACGGAATTCACTTTCTGAAATCTAAACATTCTCTTCTTCAATTTCCTTGCACCTGCTTAATCCATGCTATACAGTGATGTAAACTTTAAATGATTTCTAGCCAAAAAATATTACTAGACTCCTACGTGCTTACAAAAATAGCTTCTGTTTGAAAGTGAGTGGTTAAGTGTTAGGATCTAGACCACCATCTAAATGCATGAAATTTTCCATATTTATTTAATTATACTAGTATGTAATATTATTAGTAAGCCTTTTCTTTCATCATTCCATTGGTCTTGCACTGTTCCTCCATAAGGTTAATGTTAAACCTGCTTTGTATTTCTACTCACTGCCAATATTCTGCCATGTAACAGTATTTCTTCCAATCAGTCAAGATGGGGGTGGGGGGGGGGATGGGGAGTACTTAAAATGTTCTGTCTTTTGATCATCAAAAGAAGGGAAGGGAGAAAGAAAATAAATCCAGTCCTTTTGTTTATGAAGGTGACATCTTCAACTATTTCGGAAAGGCACTGCAACATATGCCTCCTGAGCATTTCCTTTGTGGGAGGCTACTGACAAAATCCAATCCTGCCAAACAGCACAGCCGGGGAGCCTTGATGGCAGGAGGCAGGGACGGCTACAGGACCCCAAAGCAGACTGAGGCAGGTGTAAATGTAGAGGGACAAAAATCACATTTACCGTGACCCAAGTCAATTCATAGCTGGTCATCCACTCCCAGCTTATATGTTCTGTTTTAGAGACCAAGTAAAAGTCCAGTGGGCTGATGTGGTGTTATCCCCGGGTGCCTGGGTGGCTCACCCGGGGAAGTATCTGACTCTTGATTTCTGCTCAGGTCATGATCTCAGGGTCACGGGATCAAGCCCCGCATTGGGCTCCGTGCTGAGCATGGAGGCTGCTTGGGATTCTCTCTCTCCCTCTGTCTGCTCCTCTCCCACTTGCACTCCCTCCATCTCTCTCAAAATAAATAAATAAACATTTTTTTAAATAAAAATAAAATACCCCTTTTGCCAATCTCAACTTAAATCTCATTTTTCTCGTGTTTCATAGTTCTATCTTGCATCCCTAGTCTTAAAGAAAAAGCTATCAGGCACTTCTCAAGACCTTATTAACCAGGTATTCATCCTTGGTCCAGATCCCTTTTTCCCACAGCACAGAAGCCACGGACCTGCCGAGTTTCTACCCTGCTATTCAATTCCACCTTGATTAGAATTCCACATCACTTCCATATGGCTAGTTAACTGCCTAACCATCCATAAGAGTGAGTCTCAATTATGGAATTATAAATCCAACAATTAACTGACTCGCTAGGTTTGAGGAGAGTGTTTCTGTGTTTAGCCTCCTGAGTTAGGCACGTCTCTTGGGATGCGGTTCAGGTTCCCACCTGGAGGCTGGGCCACATCTAAACCCTCCCAGGCCGACAACGCACAAACCTGCTGTTCACTCCTGTCACTTGCCTCTGCCAAGTATGGCTACCGTTACTGGCCACATTTCACACACACTCATCGTGTTTGCGTGCTTAGGGAAAGTTTCTTCTGCAGAAGAGACATTTTTAGCAAAGCAGTATCACTATTCTCAGAAAGCTTTGTGAAAAGGAAATGATCCTAGTCTTTACAAGGAGCCACTTCTGACACACACTATTAAAAAAAAAAACAAAACAAAACAGGGAACCATCTGACTGCAGGTGTTGGCAAAAAGAAAAAATAAAAAGTGAACCTTCTTATTTAAGAAGTGGGTAGGTTAAAGACCGATCAATTATGGTAATAACACTATGGGCTCCTGAAACCTCATGGGAAATTCTACACCTTTTCATGGAGTTGGCTGAATATAAGAGACCGATATACCCAAGAGGAGGAGGGAGACTACAGCCCTGCCTTATCATGGTTAGGCGAACGTCAGCTTTTCTGAGAAGTAATATGAACTTCTTGAAAAGCTTGTTCAGAGGTATTTACAGCATCTTACCATTTCAAGGCAACAAAAATGCCATCAAATATTCATTGGGCAGTAGTGAAAAATGCATTCTCATTAATGAATCCTTTACCTAAATCCAGTGTTTGGTCTAAAACACCAAAACCCAAAACCAAATCTAAGTGTTAACAAGAGAAACGTTTTTGGAAGAAGCGTCATAAAGAAAAGACGTATGTGGGTCTCCAACTGGTACCTGCATAATATACCAATGCCTGAACTCTTCAAATATTTCAACTCTGCACTCTGCCATACTGAAGGACCAAATACCAAAGAAACTGTGTTTCTTTCCACACCTTCTACATAGGGACAGGCATTTTGGTTTTAACTTAACAGCTAATTTAACTTAACAGCTAATAGAATACTCACATACTCACATATGGTAGTAACATTTACTTAATATACATTTAGAGAGAGCTGAACATCAACAGCAAGCATACTTTCACAGAAAGCAACTGCATCCTTGTTTTTTTTAAACGTTCTTTAAAAGGGGGGTGCCTACCTTTTAGTAGCCAGTTCAAGCTGTGAAAAATCTTCTAAGGGAATGTGCAGATGTGACTATTTATTCACTTCCAAATTCCTCTGTGGGTAGCCTCGGGCATGTCCACAGCCCTTCCGTTCTCAGCCTGCTGGGAGACGTCTCCTCACACAGCCAGCCAGCCTCACCCCTCACTTCTCCAGGGGACCCTGGGAGAATGGTGTGGCCTTGGGCCTCTTCAAAGAGCTATTTGCCTCACTCCTCAGTTGGCAGCTGTGCCCTTAGCTTCTTTCTCTCAAGGCCCTCTGCCTGTAGGGGGTTTGGCGGATTTATGAGCAGTTGGTCTGTGATCACTGTCTCGCATTTTATGGAAACCCAGCAAATGTGTTGGTGACCGATGCACGGAAAATCAGCATCACTGGCACGTCTGGTCTTGGCTTTGCTATCATCAACAGAAGAGTTTGGTGACTCAAGGGACCTTTCACCCTGACCCACTCTCTTAGTCAGGGAGATTCTTCCCTGGGAAGTCACAGTCTGAACTTAATGTCGGGGACAGCAGGCTTGACTGGGATCCGCAGCACATGGGTCACTGTGCTCAGCAGTGGGGGGGATACCAAAAATAGTAAAGACTAACCTTTTATCCTGTCCTCCAAGGAATATCTCCCTCCCCTCAAAAATCATCTTGGTCACTGCCTTAATGCAAATAGAAAAACAACAAGTGGTCAGGTATCCAAGCAGGGCACCGCCAGGAAGTTGTCGAACCTCTCAGGTCAATTACCCGTAGAACTATTATGAAGAGCCTTACTGATGAAATCGTTAGCCAAGTCCTTGGAACATATAAGATTCTGAAAAGGATAAATTCATTACATTTTTATTTTCTTTAGAACACTTCTACCGGGGAGCCTGGGTGGCTCAGTCGGTTAAGGTTCCAACTTTGGCTCAGGCCATGATCTCACTGTTCATGAGTTCGAGCCCCGACTCGGGCTCTGTGCTGACAGCTCAGAGCCTGGAGTCTGCTTTGGATTCTGTCTCCCTCTCTCTCCGCCCCTCCCCCACTCATATTTTCTCTCTCTCTCTCTCTCTCTCTCAAAAATAAACATTAAAAAAAGAAATCTACAAATTAATATGCTTTACTGTCTTAAAAGATCTTTTTTTCAACATCATGAAAAAAACTCCCTTCACACAACATCACATCCCTAAAAGTTGGCCCATGGAGAACAGAGAGGTAAATTGCCAGTCTATTCTGAAAAGAAATTGGGTCAAAATTTGAAGAAGAAAAAAAAAAAGCTAGCTCTGAGTAACCTTTTAGGTAATATTTGTAAGTATAGGCTAGAGCCCTGAAGTAGATTTGTTTAAGCTTCTGAAGCTCTCTGCCATCACAGACTTATCACAATAATGTTCAAATGTGTGGGATGAAGTCATGATAATGATGGCGTCCCCAGGACCTGTAGGAACGGAGCCGCAGCGCTAACCACATGCGGATCCTGGAGTGTTACGTGCAGCAGCCTTCTTGGGGGAGCTGCAGTTTTAAAAGATGCATCTCAGGAATGCAGGGCTTCCTTCTACACCCTGAGCAGAGCCAGGGAGAAAAACGGCCTGACTGACCACTGAAGCCGACAAAGGGACCAAGCTTCTGAGTCAATAATGGAAGGATCCTCACGCCTGGCTGGATTCAGGCATCTGAGAGCTCAGGGGAGAAGGCGGAGAATTCGACATCAAGTCGGCTACCATTTGCGGGTCCTGACACCCGGACACCATGGCAAAGAAATGGCAATTCTATGGTGTAGACATAAACTAGTTGCTCTAAAATGGTTTTCACAAGAGTCTGCGGAGGTTTGGGTTTGTTTGGTTTTCCTCCTATAGAAACCCGTATCACTTGAGACGATGGAAGAAGCTGAAGAAATTAATTGTGAGCAGTCATCTTTGCAGAACCCATATTCCACAGACTAAAGACGAGCTGTATGCCACTCATTACATGCTATTAACAGGTACAAGGGATTAACAGTGCAAAAACACTATAAGCAACCAGGTGTTGCTAGATTAGCGCAAGCGAATTTTTAAAAACCGCCATCATTCAATGCAAATTTAAACCAACTTTGATCTTGTTGATATGGCATGAAGACTTTTTTTTTTTTCTATTTTTGTGTTTTCCTCTAACAGTCTGACTTGACACAGCCTTACGATTTGAAACACGGAGACCAAAAAGTATAAACCACCTCTACTGCCGTGGCTATCTCCCGGAATTTCCTGGCATTGCAGTACATCCCGCATCAGTATTTGCTTATTCTTCCACCGTGTGGATTACAGCCACCGCCACTCCTTCCCCTCGTCCCATAGCTGCTGCCTCAATATCCTGGTCACACGTGCTATTTGCACACACACATACTCCATGCAACAGAATCCTGTTGCCCTAAGCAACACTGCTTGCCTGAGATAAACTGCCATTCTCTTTCTAGAACCTCTGCATCCTATTAAACTTCCCAGTGTTGTGGACCCTGTTACAGAGATCCAGATTTGACCTTCGAGGCTCCCTGTGACTACTGCTAATGAAAGTCACGAAACAATCTCCTGAAAGCAGGACTCACACACCTACTCAAAGGTCATGCCTTGAGTTTCTATAAGAGGTCCACCCTGGCCTGTTCCAGCATGACTCCCTCACCCACTGCCTACTTTTTTTTCTTTTTCCTCAGAGTTTTGATCATGGGTTTTCATTTATTTACGTGTGTCCTGGTTAAATGTCTGCTTCTCCTACTTGCTTGCAAGATTCATGAGGATACTCTGTTTTCTATCACTATATGCCTAGCTCTTAACGCAGTATCTGGCACATGGTCAAAGAAATTTTAAGATTTGATTTATTCTTTTAAGTAAACTCCACAGAACCCAACATGGGGCTCGAACTTACAACCCAAAGATCAAGAGTTGCATGCTCTACGAACCGAGCCAGCCAGGCACCCCAGAAATATTGTCTAAGCGATAGACTCTACTCGGGGTGCAAAGGTGCAAAGGTTCAATCTGTCAAAGCTGGTTACTACCGTTGCCTTATGCATTTTTCGTCTGGAAATGCGACTCACCTGTTCTACCCGTGTTCTTTGTGGCTGGTTAGTCTGACTTAGTTTTCTCTTCTTAGTCGGCCATCATGCTCCTGGGGGAGCAGAAACAGTATCAATTGGATATGAAGCTCCGCCTTCACTGGGCTTATCATCTACGAGCAGCACCATGCAAAAACTACATAAGGGTCAATATTATCTGGAGTGTTTCTCTGGGTCTGCACAGTCATCGACACATGGAAGCTTCTGGGTGACTGCCTTCAAGACTTCTGCAATGCTTGAAGCCAGACTGGAAAAGTTTTCTCACAGTTAAGAATTACATCTAGCTTCCACGTTTTGAGGAATGTCAGACTATAAGATGCTGAACAAAACCACAAAACTGTGATTCACCCCAGGTGATAGGGAAGGGCTGAACATCCCTCACCTGACAGAGGCATCTAAATTTAGGAGGTCTGCCAAGTAAGCAATGCTGTGTTCCTGTCAATCTCCCTCAGGGTCCACAGCCAGGGCTGTGGTCTGTGGACGAATCGCTCACTCAATCATCTGGCCAACAGTATTTACTAAGCCATCGTGTTGGGTCCCATTCCGGCACATGCGGTCTAGCGATACACAAAACCAGATAAAACGTCTCACGGAGCTTCTAGTAGGTGGAGACAAACACCAGGCCCATAAATGAACAGGGAACTGCTGGGGGAGCAGTCCGGGATGGACATACCTCAAAGGCGAAGTCCTGAAAATGGAACAGAAGTGCTGATGGGTTCGAGGAACAGTAAGCGGGATGGAACGAGGAGCAGAGTGGAGAAAGAGAAGAGTAAAAGGTGACAGTGTCAGGGAATGGAGGGGAGGAAGGCAGGGACAGAGAAGGTAGACAAGTACATCCTCTACAAGTTTAGCTTCTACTCCCATAGGAAGCCCCCAGATGGCTCTCAGCAGAGCAGTAATAAAGCTGCATTTTGCTTGAACAGGATAACCAACTGCAGTGAGAAGAATTAACTGGGAGGGAGGGAGACAGGGAAAGGGAACTTCCTTTAACACCTGCCACACTGCAAATAGTAGAGCTTGTGTTCCACAATGCAGCCAAAAGGCATGCTGGAGCATGTGATTCATCTGCCCAGGGACTGGATTAAGCACCTTTCCATCAATAGAGGCCAGAATCACTCCTTATTCATGTTTCTTCTTTTGAAGGAAGATGATATATTGGAAACACGGGCGTCAAGATTGGACAGCCCTGGTTTCCATGCCCACCTGCCACCTTTGTAGGATGGGAGCATGGACCAGGTAGGTTTCCTCCTTTAAAAAAATGGGGGCACCTGGGCAGCTAGGTCGGTTAAGCATCAGACTTTGGCTCAGGTCATGATCTCACGGTTCGTAAATTCCAGCCCTGCGTTAGGCTCTGTGCTGACAGCTCAGAGCCTGGAGCCTGCTTCAGATTCTGTGTCTCCCTCTCTCTATGCCCCTCCCCAGCTCGCACTCGGTCTCTCTCTATCTCAAAAATAAACAAACAGGGGCGCCTGGGTGGCGCAGTCGGTTAAGCGTCCGACTTCAGCCAGGTCACGATCTCGCGGTCCGTGAGTTCGAGCCCCGCGTCAGGCTCTGGGCTGACGGCTCGGAGCCTGGAGCCTGTTTCCGATTCTGTGTCTCCCTCTCTCTCTCTGCCCCTCCCCCGTTCATGCTCTGTCTCTCTCTGTCCCAAAAATAAATGAACCCGTGTCTGTTACCTCTGAAAAAATAAAAAAATAAAAAAATAAACAAACATCAAAAAAAATTTTTTTAATTAAAAACAAAAGTGGGGGGTGCACCTCAGTCAGGTAAGCATCCAACTCTTGATTTCAGCTCAGGTCATGATCTCACGGTTCGTGGGATTAAGCCCAACGATGGGCTCTGTGCTCTGCTTGAAATTCTCTCTCTCCCTCTCTCTCTGCCCCTCCCCTGCGCGCTCTCTCTCTCTCTCTCTCTCTCTCTCTGTCTCTCAAAATAAGGAAACATTTTTTTAAAAAAAGATGAACATACCACTCATTGGGCATGGGGCCTGGCAGAACATGCAGGTGATGAATAAAGGAGAGATATTGCCATTATCATTCTAGTGACAATGATGGGAGACCCCAAAGTTTTGTCAAAAATCCACACATTGCAAGATTCTATGAAGACACAATAGTATCTTTCTCACTAATCTCACTGCCAAACCCTCTTTCAAGAACAATACGAGTGACTTTTTTGAAAGCTGATTCAAGTCTAAATACTCGTATTTCATCTGGGCATTACTTCATGAGATTTAGCAAGGAAGCCAACAGCTGTCCCAAACAGATCAAAGATGAGTTTCAGCTACGGACTTCCAACTCCCTCACTCTTGGTGAAAAAGATAAAATGATGTTCAACCCCAACCCAGTGCCAAATGCTGTAATTGCTCTATTCAGGATATTTTTCAAGATAAATTCTTATTTTTTAGCAAAATGTATCTTCTCTTTACAAAAATAACTACCTACAAAAATATTAATTTTTAAAGTAACCTAGAAAACCAAAGGTTTCATTTGATAGACACATTTTATCGTGTTTTTAAGAACTCAGGCTTTTCCATCATGTTCCAACATGTACCAGATACCTCTGGTTGCCTACTCAACACCCACTCCCCCTTAACCCTTGCTAGCAAAGCTAGTGTGTCTGTCCCATCACACACTTCAAGGGATGGTGGGTGACCTTGCTCTCAGTTCACGTGTGAATCCTGAATGAGACGATCACTATGTCCAAGGTCTGGTTCCCCGTCAAGTGAACCGACCCCGGAGGCAGGTCTGACTCTCAGACTCAAAACAGGATTGAATATTGATACTGGTGGTGGCTATGTGTTGGAGGGGCACTGGGGAAGTGTGCCTTGCTCCCAAAAAGGAAAACGCCAGAAGAAAGAGACCTTTCTGTCTCTGCTTTTGCTACATCCAGATAAGGAGTTGGAAAGTGTGGCTGGTGCTGCTATGAGCGTAAAGCAAAAAGAATCTCACAGAAGCAGGAGCCACTGAGAACCAGAGCACTGCACTGGGACATCTGGAGCCTTCTCTACCTCTGGACCACTGGTTACGTGAAAGAATTAATTTCCTCCTTGCTGAAGCCAATTAGAATCGGGTGTTTCTGCTACCAACAGCTTGCTAAAACATTGTTTTAATACATTACTACTAATTTTCTTTTCACCCAGTACTACTGCTGAAAATGTTTTGATACATGACATCACATTTGTACAAAAAAAAAAAAAGATGCCCTTTTTCCCCTCACTTCTTTTTATCGTAAGTGTAATGTACATTCCCTTCTGAAAATCATTTTTTAAATCTCATAAATGACTTGAGTAAAGTCTGAGTTTTTCCTAAACCATGTCTCTATTTATATGAAACTTACACATATTCCGGATTGGTTATTTACAAAAGCTAATGAAAACTCTGTGCCCACATATGTTCATGGTATTTTGATAACTAGAAGGTTGGAAAGATTTCCTGCAAACTCTGAGTTGTGCTTTTATTCTGGAGGTATTCAGGGCCTCACGGGTTTATAGGATTTTTATGGAAAATGAGTTTCTTTTGAGCTTTTTTCCTGAGTCCTTCCCAAAGGCATCAGGCTTTCCACACTCTTCCCTGAGCATCTGAAGAAACTCCTGGGGGGTTGTGAGCACACGCAGACAAGCACACACGTGTGTAAACCTAACGTTATCACAAGTTCTGTCTTTGGGCCAGCAGTCTAAGTATAAAAAGGAGTTGGAATCCAAAACCTTTGCCTAGCCAGTTTTCTAGATGACAGAGGTCATGAAAAACGGACTCACAGAAGTTGAGAGTAGTTGTGGTATGCCAACAGACGGTGCTTCCGGCCTTTCAGCACACAAAGAGAAGATGTTTATTTGCTTGCTTTCTTAGACACACATGACCTAAGAAAGCATTCCTCACATACCTCCATGTTGACCTTTTCTTATATGTACAAAAGCAAATCTCTACTGGAGTCCGTTATCTCAATGCCAAATGAATTTCCTTCGACATGTATTTGATAGAGTCCTGTTAATTTCGGATTTCAAGGCAACTTACACACTCAAGCAAGAGAAACTGCTTTCAATCTCCACAATAGAATCTGCACAAAGTAAAACAAAAAATTTTTGCTTCTCCACTCGTTTGAGAATATTTGCCGTTTATAGTCGACATATGGCTGTTCAGTCCTTGCAGCTGGCATAGCCCTTGCTCAGTCGGAGAACCCTTCGCGGTAAAGCAGGTGCTGGGACGCTCTGGTGACTTAGGAGGCTCACCACAGTAAATCGATCACTTCAAGAAATACACGCTTCCGTTTTACCCTTTTTCTGTCAGTGCTATTTCTCACCACAGCAGAAAGAATATATTCAAGGTAGGAAACCACTGTGGAATGGAAACGGCCTCAAACGCCAGCAAAGGCCTCAAGTCAGACATGTTGTAATAATAAGTAGTACAGTCCTTGATGGGGACCAGCAGGGCAACAAGCAGCACAAGACGGAACTGCTGTGAGAATCAACTTTTCAACACCCCATCCTCTTGTCTTCACCATCCTATCCATTACCTTCTTAGCTCCTTTCAGAATTCCATTCCCTCTTGGTTTGCCTCTCTTCATTTTTTTCCTGCCATTGTCCTCTGCAAAGTTGAACCACGCAAGAAACACTTAAAACTCACAAGTCAATTGCTTTCATTTCCATGAGAACGTGAATGTTTCCCATTGGGCTTCTGGCATTTACGTCACACACACCTGAGTCAATGATTGACTGGAAGGACTAAGGTCACCAAATGCTATGTATCTTGCTTTATAGGACTGAGTTTTATTCTGAAAACAAAGAATTAGAAACACAGAAATATATTTTGTGATTTTTTTTTTTTTAAGCCTCTTGGACTTTTGAGTGACAGAGGACAATGATCTGGCAAAAGGCCCAGAAGTAGAAGAACAATTCCTAAAAAATGAAGATGGAAAATTCTTTTTTTTTTTAATTTTTTTTTAATATTTATTTATTTTTGAGAGACAGAGAGTGACAGAGAACAAGTGGGGGAGAGGCAGAGATAGAAGGAGACACAGAATCCAAAGTAGGCTCCAGGCTCCGAGCTGTCAGCACAGAGCCCGATGCAGGGCTCAAACTCACAAACCGTGAGACATGACCTGAGCCGAAGTCGGACGCTTAACCGACTGAGCCACCCAGGCGCCCCTGAGATGGAAAATTCTTAATCCATGTAACCCCAACAGAAGGTATGGAAATAATTTATTTTGTTTCTATAACTTTTCAAAAGCTAGGAGATCTGAAACAAAAGAGAGAAGAGGTAGATTTTAGGTGGAATTAATTTTTATTATTTCCCTACTATAATATTAAAACATCCCTAATCTATAAAGCACATTCCAATACTGTTAGTTTGAATATCTGACTATCTTAATGGCAACCTCATATAAAATGCATGGTGACTTCATTTGCATTAGAAGCTCTTAAATTCAATGCAAGTCAACGTAATTGAGCTCTAAATATGCCCTACAAGTCTAAACCACAAAATTTATGGTTTGCCTTCTCATGGAGAAATATGCTTTGATACCCAATTTTTTAAATTAGTTGTCAGAAAATCTATCTAACAGCTGATATATAAGTAGACTATATCAGATATTCCAGATTTGTCTTTGCTATAAGCAAAACTAAGCAAATAACAAAGGAATATCAACACACTTGATTTATGTATGTATTGACCTAATGAGGAAAAGTCCAGATAAATTTATAATTTATTAGAAAGTATTCACTTTTATAGTATTATTTGAAATATTTTCAATGGGAAAAAATATTTCAAGACTAGTTTAGCTGTAAAGTATCATTTTGCAATGATTTATGTCAAATTCAAGGTAGTTCATAAAATCATACTTTAAGCTAGTGAGGTCTGAAAACAAAGACTAGGGGAAAATCCTTAGGAAGTGAGGGAATATTTTAATTTTCCCTAGCGAAGTCCTGTTACTTCAAATACGCGAAGTTTGTTGTGGACAAGGCATATCTGTAGTTATTTCTGGATGCCAGAAACACATTAATACTCTCTAATGACTTAATCAGCCTTATTACTCCGCTTGCTTTCTCTTTATGATGAGATGTCTATGAATCTGTTACTATCCCTTCAGAATTGCGTGGGACATTTCATCCACCCTTCCTAATGGGCTATCACTTCAGATTCACCTATTTGGTGATGTGCAACCGTACTGATTTCACTGTGAGAAGCTTCTGCTTCCAGACCCGCTTACGACACATCTCAATCACTAACAACATTCCAAACCCAAAGTCCCCTTCCTCCCTGCCCTCAACATGGACCACAATTTTCTACTTTCATCTGGACTGAACTACTTCTTTGCTTTCCTATGTTTCAGCTTACTTTTACCCCCTGCCCCTTTCCAAATCATCAACTTCCCTCCTGCAGGACTTTTTTAAAACTCTGACCTGAAAAACCCCAAGTAGTCCCATGGTATATCTTTATCAGCAGCTTCTTGGGCTGGGTCTAAATACGGACCATATATGACTAACGCTGGGTTCAGCTGAAAGATCTCCTCTTTTAGGGTAGGTATTCTAACATGTGAATATTTTTATTAAGAACAAGTGCCACCTGGTTTGATAGGTCCCCACCAGTCCAAAAAAAAAAAAAAAAACCTCATGTTAGACTTCAAATAATGAGAAACAATCTTCTACTAAATTAAGTAACTGATATGAGGCATGTTTGCCACAGCAGCTCATAGGACTCTATTACAATGCTCTAAAATTAAAGTTAATGGATACATAGTGCTTTGCCATGTGACAAATTTAAGCACCCTACACTTGCAAACTCATGACTTAATCCTCACAGCAAAGGTAGTACAGACGAGAAAGTACTATTAACACCCCATTCACAGCTGAAATACACGTAGGACGTGAGATCGAGAAGACGTGTAGCTTCTCCAAGACGGTCCAGCTATTCAGTGGCAGATCCAGATGCAAACTCTGGTTCTCAGGCTCCACAGGCCACGCTCTTAACCACTGTGTTATTCTTCTTCTCCTCACTTTCATCATTCAAAGCAATATTAATGTGACCAGGGAGAGCACAACTGAGGTGGGAAATGAAGGTGGGGGAAGGTTCAGGGTCTAAAGTTAAAGTCGGAGAGTAGAAGCTTAACGGTATCATTGACACAACCTTCTGTATGAAGACTGAAACTTGTCAAGCCATACAGAATCTTCATTTCTTTTTCTTTTTAATTTTTTAAGTTTATTTATTTATTTTGAGAGAGACAGAGAGAGCAAGCAGGGGAGGGGCAGAGACAGAGAAAGGGAGAGAGAGATCCCAAGCATTCATTGCACTGTCAGCGCACAACCCCATGCGGGGCTCTAACTCATGAACCAAGAGATCATGACCCAAGCTGAAACCAAGAGTCGGTTGCTTAACTGACTGAGTCATCAGGTGCCCCCGGAATCGTCATTTCTTGATTTTCATTAGAGACCTTGGTTTCATAAGATGACAAGAATTTGTCTTCATTTGTAAAATATGTGGTTTGATAAATTTAATTCCTTAGGAGTAAAAAACTAAGGAATCTATGTGAGTACTCTTTGCAGACAGAAGGTAGACTAAAGAATTCCTTATTTATAAAGGAAGCATCACCCTATCTAAACATTTCCCTGTTCACAGGCACACAGTCACAATGCCACATAAAACGGCACCCTTTGGAGGAGTGCAGTAAGGACCCAGGCAGAGTCAGGACACAAGAGCTCTTCAACACGTACCAAAAAATACTCTGCTGTTCCCAGGACCAATTCCCACCAACTTTTCTTGAATTAACCTGAACTTATGTTGGTTTGGGGCTTTATTTTATTCTATTTTTTGATAATGGAAAAACGTACCGATTTTCACTGCAAACATGACAACAGGCACAAACATTGTCCCTGAAATCCTTTGTACCCATAGACAGCAGTCAAAAAAAAAAAAAATCAGGGACACCTGAGTGGCTCAGTGGGTTAAGTGTCTGACTCTGTCTGGCTCAGGTCATGATCTCACAGTTTGTGGGTTCAAACCCCATGTCAGGCTCTGTGCTGACAGCTCAGAGCCCAGAGCCTGCTTCAGAGCCTGCTCTCTCTGGCCCCTCCCCACTCATGCCCTGTCTTTGTCTCTCTCTCTCTCTCTCTCTCTCTCTCTCTCTCTGAAAAATAAACATTAAAAATTTTTTTAAAAAAATCAAAATTTTAGGGAGTGCCTAGCTGGCTCAGTTGGTAGCCCATGCGACTCTTGATCTCAGAGTCATGGGTTCAAGCCCCACGTTGGGTGTAGAGATCACTTAACAAATAAAAATAATAAAATAACAGATTTTAAAAAATTTTTTTTCAATGTTTTACTTATTTTTGAGACAGAGCATAAGCAGGGGAGCGACAGTGAGAGAGAGAGCGAGACACAGAATCCGAAGCAGGCTCCAGGCTCTGAGCTGTCAGCACAGAGCCCGATGTGGGGCTCGAACTCACAAACCGTGAGATCATGACCTGAGCCGAAGTCGGAGGCTCAACCGACTGAGCCACCCAGGCGCCCCTAAAATAACAGATTTTAAGATGCCTTTCCTTTGCATAAAACTTAATTTTGTAACCCTTTATTTCACAAAAAGAATCCAGTCTGAAGGATATGCTTTGTTCTGATCTCATTAAATAAGAAATAAGATGTGTTCTTTTTACAATCATTAATTGTTCTTTCCTTCCACCGACATGTCAGACACACATCCAACAATGACATCAGCTAACTTTTAGTGAGTATTTATTTACTACCACTGGGCTCCATACAAAATATTTAACACATATTCTCTCATTTACTCTTGACAACAATCACCGTGATTATCCCCCATTTCACAGAGGAGCCAAGTGAGAGCTTTGGAAAGATAAAGTGACTTTTGCCCTTTACCATGCAGACAACAAGTACCCGGAGTCAGGATTCGAGTCCTGGCCAGGTGATGCTGGTGCCCACACCTGTAGCCACCGGGCTCCGTCCATCCTAACAGATGGTTTGTGAGCTTTCATGCCACCAGCTAAGAGTCACATGGAGGGAACCCGTCTGGGTTCCCCCACCAGGGCCCCGGATTTTGCAGTTACTCTCTTCCTTAAAACGCCACCTGAAAGGGTGCAGGCTCCCCTCCCACTTTCAGCTGAGATGCCCACTTCCGCCTCTCTCATCTCCAGAGACTCCTGAGGGCTCCTCCAGCTCGTTTCCTCCTGCACTGATCTCTCTGTCTCTGGGCCACCCCTTGCCTTCGCACCCCCCTCCCCGTGCTCGGTCCCCACCAGGCCTGGCTGGCCTCCTCTCACCAGGTAACAGACCTCCCCCCACCCCCCCCACCCCCCCACCCCCCGCCTCATGGTCAAGAGCCGCGCCAGCCGGGTTTCCCGTGTGAAGGTCTCAGGCAGGAGACAGCTCTGCCGAAGCAACAGATGCACGAGCTGAGAAGGGTGCAAGGCAGGCTGCGGCCGGCCCACGTCCTCACCCGGGCCCCAGATTCCCGCCGCAGGCGCGCCACGCCATTTGTGCCGGACGCCCTGCGCGCAGGGGCAGTCCCCGGGCGTCCCCGCATCTCCTCCCCAAGGGCCGAGTTCTCAAAAGGGGAGCTGAAAGAGGCTCCGGTCAAACTGTCCCTGTACTACGAGTCAATATGGTCAGTGACTTCCTTAGGAAGAGGATGCGCCACAGCAGGGACTTGTGCCCAGGAAGCAGCTGAGGGGAAGACGTGCACCATTTCCTTAACTGAAGGCATTCACCACGGCCTACAGGATCCAACGGTCCATCTCTCTGCGTCTCCCTCTCTCGCTCATATACACGGACACTGGACACACACACGCACACACACGCACGCACGCACACACAGCCAGCAGCCAGAACACCCAGCCCTCCCTCCAAGGCCCGGGTACGTAGAGCTAGTGGCCACTTACTAAGCAGGAAGGGCAGGGTCAAGCCACTCGGCTTCCTGTTGAAGGCCGCCTCAGGCGTTCCCACTAACTGATAACGAGAATACACTCCCAGTTCCCTCGCAGGACCAGCCGCCAAGTGAAGAAAAACGGCACCAGCGTGGCTCAAGCTGCCTTTTTTGACTGCAGCGTTTTTAAAATGATTTACACCATATCTGCTTTCAAAACGGATTTGAAGTGAAGATCTGGTTTCTATGAAATGCCCCCAACACCAACTGCATAAACCAGTGCCTGACGCCGAGTATCACTTGGTGATTCTCAGCAAACCTATACTCTGGTTCCTAGCCAAGAAAAAAGTGGCAACAGTATCCCTGTTCTCCTCCTTCCCTTTACTTTCCACATCTGGACTGTCACTGTAACCAGTTCCCTGTCACAAGTGCCTGGAGCACTGGATTTGAACCTAGTCATCACACACACACACACACACACACACACACACACACACACACACCTTTATGGAAATGTCTTCAGATTCTCTGATTATATAGTTACTTAGAAATCACCCTCCGCTACATCAACATATACAAACAAAAAGAAAACACCACATAAAGTCTTAAGGTTCGTTGAACCACTCTCAGATGAAAGTGTCAGTATTACTTTGTACTGTAAGAAATCAAAAACCTAAGTGCTTACTAACTGTATTTAAGAACCACTGCAGTAAGGCTTGAAGAGAAAGGTGAATTTGCAATGGAGAGCCATCGATCTGCAGCATGGGTAGGGTAACTGCAGAAGTTTAGAATTATCCTTCTCCTAAAACGCAAACAGAATCAGCAGCAAATAAT
Source organism: Neofelis nebulosa (assembly GCF_028018385.1). Lineage (NCBI taxonomy): Eukaryota > Metazoa > Chordata > Mammalia > Carnivora > Felidae > Neofelis > Neofelis nebulosa. The sequence goes on along the minus strand of NC_080793.1, from coordinate 75,823,436 downwards.
TTTGGCTTACAGATTGAATTCCAATCATCTAACAAAAGAATTTACTCCAACTGGGAAGTTATGACCAGCATGGGGGTCATCAATAGGGAGCAAATTTTTCTGATTTCAATACCTCCCCTCTCTTCTGCTAAACAACCTCTTTAGGCTTGGCAGACAAAGCCTTCTGCATTTTTCTAAACACAAACTCAGTATTTCAACAGCTGATAGAGAAATTCATTCACCCAGAAGAGTCTGCTGTCACAGAAAATGTTCTCCAATAGTAGAAAGATTACATAATGCCAATCTGCACAAGAACGAAGGAATCAGGCTTCTGAAGACAAAATCAGTGTACAGACCTCATTTTCTTGCCAGGTGACTGAACAAAAGAAAGACGTGAGCAAAACTTTGGGGAGCTATTTATTTCAACAAGTATTTTTTGTCTATTCTGGGCCTAGCGTATGCTAAGAGCTGAGGATACACAGATGAAAAGGAATAACAAAGAAACAATTTATTATTATTGAAGCTCCAAGCCAACTCTAAAATCAAATTGCATATGCTACCCTACCAAAAATCACCAAATATGGAAAATCTGAAGTCAATATGAATAATGAAAGAACAAGGTCCCGTGAGTGAGTTCGTTCCCTACTTGGAAAACAAAATAATGTTATTAAGGCCCTAGTAGGACGTAACACTTAATAAATGAGTATCTAGTCTTCCTGAAGCCAAAACAGATTGATCCCTCATCAGTTTTAGATTATAACTTAAGAGTAAATTAATATGCTTAGAAAGTACTCACTGCACACATTAACAAATAAATTTGCTCTTACAAGTAGAAGACACTTTTATTTGAGAAAAACATCTAACGAAGGTTCAAATATTAGAAAACAGAAACTATTAGTAACCAAAATCTGATATACCACCTTAAATTACAATTGAGAGCAGTCAAAAGGGAGTAGCATTAACAATTCATTTGTTTTCCTGGACTGAACACTATGGGATCATCCACAGGGAAAAATCTAATGTAGAGCAATAAAAAATAGGCCCACATATTTATGGCAGTGGAATTCACAGAAACGCATCAGTCCACGGGTAAATCTAACGATCCAACAGTTGGGACACAGAAACCAAAGCAGTTTTAAGGTCTCTATACACAGATCATTAGAAAAGATTGTGCAGCAGATGCTATATCACATTTACGTCTCAAGAAAGACCATGTGGCTCAGAGATAAGGGAAGGTTTTCGTGCCAATTCAAGTGAAGGTGGTTGCCACTAGAAAAACCGTAACTGTAATAAAAGAAGCCTGTTTGATGATACATGTAGAAGACAAAGAGTAAGCGAAAATGAATACATAATTACAATGTGTCACCTCCCTGACATGGATTACACCAACAAGCATAATAATTTGCTAAGATTACAGACGGATAATTAGCCTTCCAGTGTGGGACTGATAATACATAGTCCCATTAGCACTCACTTAAGATTATTTTAGACAATAACTATGAATGCTTGCTCAGAAAGAGTCATAAACAGGAAACTAGCTTATTCTTAACTATTCATCTTTTAATTTGGTAGAATTTACTAAAATAACCTTCCCTCTTAAAAGGCACATCCTAAAACCCTACAAAGAGAAAACGTTTAAGAGCTTGTAATCCCCAGTGAGATTCAAAATATCTAACCACCAAACAGTATACACCTAACAACTGGATCAGACACACCAACCAATCAGAACAGACATAGTAACCAATCAGAACAAATGTACCAACCGGTCAAAACTGCTACACCAACCAATCAGAATAAACACAGGGTTAAAAACAAAAAAACAAATAATGCCCCCCTAACGTTGTGATTAACTGAGTAGCAATCATCTAATTCTGTCAGAATACAGTAAAGAAATACAGAGACTAAACAAAGACATTTATTTCTCTACAATTACTTCTATAAAATAAGGCACTAAGGGTCTTGAGTTTGGGCAAGAAACAAATATTCCCACACAGTGGGTTATTAGAATGCACTCAGTAAGCAGAACAGCTATCGATAATCATGAGGGAGTATAAGCCAGTGAAATTATAAAAAGTGTTATTTTGAATTGTCATGCCCCTTTGTACTTTGTTTTGTTTTCAAGAAGCCATGTATTGAGTTGAAAGGTCCAAGTTTTCCTCTAGTCCCGGCTTCTATTAACTGGAAACTGAGAGGGGAAGAAAGAGAAACATTCGCTAAGATGCGCTCATGTGCTTGTCTTCACCATTTTCTCTACTCTTCAGGAGTAGACTGTCCTGTCCCACAAGATCCTTAGATTAAAAATAAAGAAGCTGGGCTGTGAGGGCTAAAAACCTCACCGGTGCTATACTTGTGAGTTGTAGGACTAACTTGGAGGACTCTACTCCACCAGGTCACATAACCTCTCCGGGCCACTCACGATGGGGACTGTGTATGTTTACTCCCATCACAATCTTTTCTGTTTCAAATGAAATCACACAAGTGGAAGGGCATCACAACGTAGAAGGGTTGTATATGTAGTCAGAAGACAAGGATTTGTCAATATGGGAGAACTTGATACTATTTTTCAGGGATTTTCACTTTTTTCTTTGAATTCTTTTTACTTGAGCAGTCAAGTCTTCCACACAAGACTATTCAGTAGGTGATGAGAATGAATCCAAGGAAAACATGTTTCCACCCCCCCAAATGACAGTCCAATTGAGAAACAACTTTATCACTTATTCCTTGCTCTAAGCCACCCCACAGAAAGGATCTACAGAAAGAGATTGCACCGTTTGGGAAAGCGAGGGAAGGACCAAAGTGGACAGGATTATGAAACGAATATTTAAAATGTTTGTGGACCCAAAGAGAAGAACCCAACAGAGGAACACAAGAAAGACATACCAAAAAAAAAAAAAAAAAAAAAAAAATCAAGAATCTTGATTTAGTTGCTGCTTTTACTGGAAGACAGAGGTATCTTCCGTAACTTTAGGACCCAATTGAACACCAAACCAGACATTGGGTACGGAGGCAAACAATGGCTGTGATGTCCCTGATCTCCTTATAGTCCTTTCAACACAGACCTACTTCTCAAGGATGAGCTAGGATACTATACTTTCTCTGTGATATTCCGTAATTGTGCCAGCATACAATCATGCCTTTACATAAATTCCAGTATCTACAAGATCATACCTTTTCAACAAGGAATCTGTACTCCTAACTTGTACAATCTGGCAACAAGAGGAAATATATGAAATCAAGACTGAGTTGGGGGGGGGGGGGGTGGGGAGGAGGGGTGATCAGATATCCAAGTATCACTGGACAGCCCTGAACACTTACAGATGGATTCCTATCATTTTCATATTGACTATCTTTCATCCCCACCTAAATGATTAATTGAGGGCCAAGACAAAGTCTCACATTTCCTTTCAATGTGAGAAAGGACACCGCGAACCACAGCTTCTCCCCAGGCTTGAGCTGACTGTCCACCATGGCAGCTGGTTTCATAATGCACATTTATCGGCTGCCTTCCCTGACCTGTCTCACATCTCTACTCTCCCATCAATGCTTCCTGCACAGACCTAATAAACAGACATGTGACAAATATAAAACATCCCAGGCATTCAGACATTCCAACTAATACAGAGATCAGAGCTGTTCAGGAAGAGGTAGCTTTGCACAGGCAGAGATGTTGGGGCGGGGGGGCTGGGCAGGGAAGCAGCTGGCAGGTAGAGGGGATAAAGGTTGGGGGGAGGGGTGGAAGGGAGGACAGCAATGAAGATGTGAAGATTGAAAAAGGAAGGAAAAGGCTTAATGCCCAAGAACTGGGTTTAGCCAGGTTGTCATATGCTTGAAGGTGAGCAGTAAGAAATAAGGCTAGAAAGGAAGGGTGGGATCAGATGACCTTGACTGACAGATGAAGGTATCTGGCCCTTATTTTCCAACTAATGGGAAGAAATTAATGATCTGAACAGATGACAGTCATAATCAATACAATGTAAGAAAAGTCACCTGAGAGCAATGTGAAAGGTGTAAGGAGCATGGGGAGTTCGTGTCCCCACTATCCCCCATTGTCCATCACTCCTGTGAGCTCAGCATGTTGGGGAAGTGGGGGGTTTGCGGTCCTGTCTGGAGGAAGAGGCCTATGACCAGCTGAAGGATAAATAACAGAGCACTCTACGCAGACAGAATAACATCTGGCTCCCGGCAACGACCAAGACCTATTACAGAAGGAAAATGCTAATGCCGTCACTGTGCATTTATTTGGATAGTGACTTGGTGCTTTCAAGGAACTCACCTGAACACCATCCCGGCTCCTCTCGCACCCAGGGCAGCCTCTGGTGCCAGGCCAGGCTGCAATGTGAATACCCAGGCCCAGAGCACTACACATGAACCAGATTGAGAGCTTTAGAATCTGATGATGGGGTCTGAGTCAGGGGTCCCGGGACCACTCCTAGGTTCAATGGTTTACCTGGTAGCCTCCTAGGACTCGGCATACAGTTGTCCTCAGGCTGTGATTATTACAACAAAGCAAAATCTGCAACGGGAAGAGGCTGATGGGGCGAGTCTGTAAGAAGCCAGGCATAGGCTTCCGAGGGACCTTTCCCGGTAGAGTCCCACAGGATGCACTTAATTCTCCTGGCAACAAGCTGTGACAACACATGTGAAATGCTGTCTTCCAAGGAAGCCACCTGAGTCTCCAAGTCCGGGATTTTTATCGGGGGTCAGTCAAGTAGGCAGTCTGCCTAGCACCTGCCGAAATTCCAGACTCCCAAAAGGAAAGCAGGTTTAGGTGCCATGAGGCACTCTCATCAGTTCTGACAGTGGTAGGAACTCTCTAGAAACCCAAGTTCCCAGCCACCCACCAATGGCAAATCCTGCAAGCCGACCTTTCTAAGAAGAGCGGTTGGACCTGCTGTGTTAACTCCTCCCTGCTCAGGGTTGCAACACATTCTAATTCTAATCAGACTACTGACTTAAAGCCCTATTTAACCAGACGCAAACTGCCATAAAGAGGTATTCTAGGGAGGTTGGTCAAGTTAAATACAAGGATGTAGGTACATATCCCAGTTCTATTGGGAAAAATGTGCTCTAACCTGTTGGCTAATTTCAGAAAGCAGGAAGACATAAAACAAATCCATCATATATGTATAATAAGAAATGTAATTACACATTTCCATCTGGCTGCAATTATGTCAATAAAAAAAGAAATATATAGCTCCTGTCCCACAAGATCCCAATTCATTAGGACTGTCTTTTACACTGAGATATGGAACCAACCAGGAAAAAAAAACAAAATTGCCTGTTTCCCCTTCCTCCTCCTCCTCCTCCCCAACTTTCCCCTCAAACACACAAAAAAGTTGGCTTTTAAACACACACCAAAAAAAATCAGAAAAGAAAAAACAAACCCTACCACACAATAAGGAATAAACCTACTAGTGCTCCCCCCCCTTATCTGCATGTATCTAATTAGTACGGCCTTTTGTAAAAAAAAAAAAAAAAAAAAAAAAAAACCTTTTGTAAGCTTACTGCAAAGTTATGAAGGACCTATGTGTGGGAATGGGAAACTAACAAAAGTAACAAAGTCAGCTTGGAGACTTCCCTTCTAACTCAGGAGAAGATTTTGCAACCTAATGCACAATTTTCTTAAGGTCAGAGATACCGCCTTGGCTGCACGGGGTAAAGACTACACCAGGTGACTGGCTGCATTTCTTGGCCTAGGAGCAAATTTCAGTTCTTTGCTACTGAGGTGCGGCCCTGCGTGCGAGGATGTTACTCCTCGTGAAAATGTGAGAGGGGCCGAGCATTCTTTGCAACCTAGACTGTCTGGCTTTGCCAAAGCACTCAGCCAGTGCAGACTGCCCCTGCTAAGCAGTAGGGAGATTTTACACACAGAGGCTGGCCAGGCTGCATTGTGTACCTAAAAAGCACTGGTACACAAAGTTTTTATGGTTTCAAGATAAGTGAAGTTTTCTTCTAACTTATTCATCATCCAGGGACTATGAGGAAAGGAACAATCAGAGGGGGAAACACTTGCCAATATAAAAAGACCTAGTATGAACACTTGTCCCTTAACTCATTTTCAGCTGGAAAAGAACACTTGGGAGCATGGTCAAGAGCGATCCAGAAGATGGTTTTCTTTTGCAAACAAAGGATACTTAGGAAAATGGAAACCTTTAGACCAAAATGTTTTATTTTTAATACAAGAAATATAATTGTGTCAATACAGATTCTGATGCTGAGAAATTTATTCACTGCACTCCCTTGTTCAAGCAAGCCACCCACTGGAAAACAGAGAAGACGGGGGGAATCAAACAGCCTCTGCCCCATCTGATTTACCATGAGTTCTAAAAATTTATATGCAAGAACACACAATGAGGGTCGGGAAAAGCACTCATGTATTATTAATTTCAATTTCAACAGACATGAACTACACTTCATTTGCTTCAAGTGAATGTCAGCACAACCACATTTTTTCCTGAAAACGAATCCTGACCACTGAGATTATATAAGGCACACACTTGCGATGAGGGCAGCTCCTGAAACAGCACTTTGGTGAAATCAGGGATTCTTCCACATGCAATCGTTACCTGGCGAGATTCCACACAACTGGGAACGGGGCCATGACTTATCCATACGCAGCCAGTGCATTTTCGAAAACTCAGTTTGGCTTCCAAGGCTGAAGTTTCCAGAAAGGCATATAATATCGCGTTACCTGTAACACGACTTAGGATTTAGGATTTAGGACACTGTGCCCTGTTACGAATCCAGATAGAGAACCATTTTTAAAACACTGGTGTAAAGGCCAAAAATTGTTTTAGAATAATTCCCATGGGTGACAGAAGGAAACAAAAACGACCTGGGGCGTTTCGACAAGCTATAATAACTGGGGCTAGAATAGAAGTCATTGTGGTATGTTACCAAATTAATGAGGAAACTAACTTACTCCCGACAGGCTCTTACAAGCAGTGTTAAGCCCACCTTTCCAACAAGGTCAGGCTCAAAACAATGACGCTGAAGTGTTTGAGACGCCTGAGGACCCAGCACACGTACACAAGGACTGGGAGAATGCGCTGCCCTCTAAAGCTGACATGCCCCAATCTTCACAAAGCCACCTCTGTGGTTACAAGTTCTAGAAAAAAGAAGTATCCTGGGCTGACCACTGTCCTGAGCTCAATACGCACCCAGTGTGAAGAAGGGCCTTCTACCCACGGATGACAGCCCCGTGGGCATAAGCTAGAGTCAACCAAGCATCAGGGACAAGGGAGAACAAGATCCCGTCTCAATCCTTTGCCCAAGAAACAGAATTATTTACTAACTGCCATCCCATCATGATCCCCACCATCCAACTGGAAGAGCAGAGTTTATTTACATTAAATAATCAGGTAGATTAAAAAAAAAAAAAAAAAAAAAACCTCCACTGAACTATTGAATTTCCTAAACAAAAAAATATAATGTCATTGTGAAAAATGTGAGCACAATGTTAAACTCTGTAAAATAAAGTTTACAGAATTCTAAGTTGGCTTTCTCTCTCAAAGAAACACTTGCCTTACAGAGAGAAAAAGGAGAGACTAAGCCAATTTGGCTGGGAAGCGAATAGGTAGCAAATAAAATCCGCTTCTCCAAAAATATTTTTCCTTCTACATGGAAATTTGAACTCACACAGGACAAGCAATCAAAAAATGCTCCTTCCTTCCTTAATGACAAGGGACATTACAATATGGTTGCAACCCAAACTTCAGGATGTAATAAGGAGTGATTAACACAGACCACCTACTGTGTACAATGTTAGGGGTGCTAGTGAGAGGCCCACTTAAGCAACCTGATTTCCTTCTATGATGGGAGACCAGGCCACAGGTGAGGAAGGAAAAGCGGGTGTATTGTATCTTCTCTTGATTTCCCTGTTCTCTTTTATATCGACACAAACTAAATATGAGGTCAAATTCAAGTACTGGATTTTTGGCTTTAGATATCTTTTAGGTAAGTAAACAGCGAAGTTACACACTTGGAATCAATCAGAGATTCATACTGAATGACAGACTGTGGGGATCTGTCCTGAAATCTAATACATCCCATGTCTTTACTGACAGTATTAACAAAAACGCTTCTTTTTCCTGATGCAATTCTTTATGAATCTTTCTCTAATAGGTTCATCTATTATCCCCTGAGAATGAACTGGGTTGGATTACAAATGCTAGATGTGGGGGGAAAAAAAAGTTTAAATGATCTCGACCTTGAAAGGATGTGCCCACAGAATAAAAATGAAATTCAATAGGAATAAGTACCCTCAGTAACCGAGATGGAAAAAAATCCGTGCAAATGCATGACAGAGAGAAATGAAAAAATGCAGGGACTGTATGCAGATCACAGATGACCACAGGTCAAAATGGGGCTGGTAAGGTGGGACTGTATTGAAAAAAATAATAAAGAACAAACAAGGTACAGAAGCCCTCTGCACTCAAAATTGCTGTATTTCTTCGGATGACTTAGACAAAAGACAAAGGTTTCAGAGTCACGTATACGTCAGTTTCAGAAAAGATACCCAAATACTCTGACCTCATAACTGTACCTCAAGTGCTGGGTTCCATTATTTACTTTCCCAAAAAGAAAACACCTAGGATGACACAGGACAAGATTTCATCCCTGCCTTTTGAGAAACAATGGAAAGAACGCCTCATATTTCGCATAAAGAAGAAAGCGAGGCCTAGGAGTGTCATGAGGCCAACCTCAATTATTTGGAGGAGCAGATGTGTTCCAGTGGGTTCCAGAGTCCCAATGTCCCCAAAGAACGAACCCAGGATGAGTTTCAGGACAGACTAAAGTCTAATAGATGAAAATTTCCTCACAAACAAGAATCACCCAAGAATTAATTCCTCTCGGGGAATGATGTGGCCACTACTGAATACAAGCTAACGAGAAATTGGGGGACATTACAGAGGTGACTCAAATATGGGGTACAAGCTTGGACTTTAAAACACATCCTTCACTGAGATTCTATAATTGTAACTCTCCATGAAAAACTTCACATGTGTTCATTACAGTCATCAAGACTCATAGGCAGACTTCCTGGAAAAAAAGCAAAGGGCTCTAAAAAACAATAACTTCCTTTCTACCCCTCAAAATGTAGGAAAAGAAGAAAAGCAGAGAAAAACCTCATCTGCATTAAAAAATTAATTAGTAAAGGACTGGGGGCGACTGGGTGGCTGAGTCAGTTAAGCATCCGACTTCAGCTCAGGTCATGATCTCGCAGTTCACGAGTTCGAGCCCCGCATTGGCTTCTGTGCTGACAGCTCAAAGCCTGGAGCCTGCTTCAGATTCTGTCTCTCTCTCTCTCTCTCTCTCTCTCTCTCTCTCTCTACCCCACTCTGGCTCGTACTCTCTCTCTCAAAAATAAACATTAAAAAAGTCTTTAAAATAGCAAAGGACTTATCCATCAGAAGCAATACAAACGGACCAAATAGAGCCTGCTGGGAATATGCACGCCTCTTAGGCTTGTGAAATAGCGCAGAGCTGAAGGAAGCAAGTGGCAAAGGTTCTGAAAGACTCCTGACATCCCCTGACTTGGAAGGGTAAGTAAGTCCTTACTGAAACTCACCTTCCTGCCTCTATGAGCTGTGGAGGAGCTAAGGGGGGAGTGTTGAGCAGCCCACCCCCGTGTTTCCTCTGAGCAGGCAGGGTTGAGGGCGGAAAGCACTCCTACTTTACGAAGTGGCCTCAAGGAAATATACCCACAGGGACGCACAGAACCTGAAAGCCATCAACGACAAGGCACTCTCCGGAAGGATTTCTCACCAAAGAGGCTGGCTCGCCCAAAAGAGGAGGAACAAGTGGGCCCGGACGTAAAATACAATGAAACTGAGCAGCAGCAAAGCTCACAGACTGAGGCTGTCCACTGGCACGGAGCCTCCCATACTGCCCTACTCTGGCCAGAGAGGCACTAAAAACAATATATACCATCATCGGCCAGCCCTCCGGCTCAAGTGCTAAGGGAAGGACATGAACCGACCCAAGACAAATAGGGAAGGAAGTCAATGAGATTCCACCCACACTATTTTTGGACCAACGGTAGGGCCAGACAAAATGTGAAACACTCGGAAGAGGACAAGGCGCAGAACACGCGAGAAAGGAAAATGTAGACAACGCTCTGGAAGATTTACTCTAGGAAACAGAAGGAAAGGAAAAAACAATGTATAACGGTTCTGTACTGTCAAGAATACTTAAGAAAATGTGAGCTGTTTGACACAGGTTATTAAAACATAAAATAAGGTCGAAAGAAAACTGTCAGAGCTAAGGGAGGAAATAAGGAGAAAAGCAGGATACTGCAGAACTTAAAAATGAAGTCGAGGAATAAAAATAGTATAGCAGGGGCACCTGGGTGGCTCAGTCGGTTGAGTGGCCGACTACTGCGGCTCAGGTCGTGGTCTCGCGGTCCTGGAGTTCCAGCCCCGCGTCAGGCTCTGTGCTGGCAGCTCGGGGCCTGGAGCCTGCTTCGGATTCTGTGTCTCCCTCTCTCTCTGCTCCTCCCCTGCTTGTGCTCTATCTCTCTGTGTCTCTCAAAAATAAATAAATGTTAAAAAAAAAATTAAGAAAAAATCGTATAGCAGAACTCCTGTCATTCCAGCTATGTGCCAACCACGGGCAAGTCAGCATTGCAGGAAAGCTATCGGAGCAAATCACACATGGAAAAGAATGGAGAAATGAAGCAATCAGACGCAAGTTGACAACTTTGGTAGAGGAAAAACAGAAGTCCAATACATGAAGACGTGGTGTGACCAAAGAGGAAAACAATTCCTGCGGAACACAGAAAATAACCCAATGGTAAATTGGGGAAAATCTTCGAAATGAAAGGATTAAGATACAGATGGAATGGGTTCACAGTGCTTCAGGATAAATAATAAAGAATATAAAACACTGAGGCAAAAGCCTGGTGAAGTTATTAAAGTTGCATGTTAAAGAAAGAAAGAGAGGGGCGCCTGGGTGGCGCAGTCGGTTAAGCGTCCGACTTCAGCCAGGTCACGATCTCGCGGTCCGTGAGTTCGAGCCCCGCGTCAGGCTCTGGGCTGATGGCTCGGAGCCTGGAGCCTGTTTCCGGTTCTGTGTCTCCCTCTCTCTCTGCCCCTCCCCCGTTCATGCTATGTCTCTCTCTGTCCCAAAAATAAATAAAAAAAAAAAGTTGAAAAAAAAAATTTAAAAAAAAAAAAATAAAATAAAATAAAATAAAGAAAGAGACACCCAGATAGAAAAGGCAAATCACAAAGAAAAAACCATTCTGGCTGACTGCAGACTTCTCATCAAATTTAGATGTCAGAAAACAATGGAGCAACATCTATCATGTAGCAAGGAACGTGGGCGGAAAAGGCGCAGAGTCCAAGAATGCCGTGTCCATGCAAGCCGTCATTAACGTGTGAATCCCACAGAAAGGCATTCTCAAATACACAGGAAAAATAAACACATTATCCATGGACCCTTCACAAAACATCTATCTGAAAGCAAAATCCAGCCAACTCATAAGTGAATGAAAATAAATAAAAGCGTATGATTAAAGAAATTGAAAGAAGAAATATCTGGTGATGAGCATTTATGTAAATACAGAACTAATGCTAAATATGTAGTTTTAATTACAGACACAAACATATATAAATACTAAAATTTGTGAGTGAATGCTGAATAACAAATAAGCAATACATAACAAAATACTTTGATGGGTTTCTTTAGGCTTAACTAGAAATGATTCCCTGTGATCATCCCAGGCACTGAATATGAAATCAAAGGATTAAGAGTTTTAGAAAGCGCAAAAATAAATTAACTCTGTGTATGAACTTTGCAGAATTCCAGAATCATTTGTGAAATGTTAATGTTCCCATCGGCTGCAAGACCAAACGTTAACTCTATGCTGGTGGAAGTGAACAGAAGGAGTGAGAGGAGGAGTAAAAGAAGCAGAAGAAAAACCACTTCAGCGGAAGAGAGCAGATCTACTGAATCTGGACTCAGGAAGTTGTGATCAAGGGGAAGACCAAAATACACAAGATGTGGATTTAAAAAAAAAAAAAAAAGAGCATGGAAACGATCCTGAATGTATCTTGAATATGAGGTACACCTCTCACTCCAACTGACGCAAATATCCTTTTTACACTCAAATTAATAAAGTTTCAGTTTTCTCTATTGATGTTTAGCCTTTCAGTGACCATCAATAAAATTACAGGGACAGACACGAACCTTCAGAAAAATGTCCTTAGCCACAGATTACTTTATGTTGTTCTTATAAGACTTTTATCATTTGATGGGGTGCCTGGGTGGCTCAGTCGGTTAAATGGCGGACTTTGGCTCAGGTCATGAGCTCAACGGTTTGTGGGTTCGAGCCCCGTGTCAGGCTCTTTGCTGACAGCCTGGAGCCTGGAGCCTGCTTCGGATTCTGTGTCTCCCTCTTTTTCTCTGCCCCTCCCCTGCTCACGCTCTGTTTCTCTCTTTCTCTCAAAAATAAACAAACATTTTTTTAGAAAAGACTTTTATCATTTGATACATTCAGTGTTGTCTCAGGGAAGACAGAAAAGTAAAATACATATAAAATAAAATGCGTAAAGAGTATTACTAAGCATTAAGATTTAGAGAACCCTCTTAAGTCTGGTATCATTAACTTGTCTATAATAGGAGTAAGAAAAATTCAGAACATGCAAATTACACACCAGTAAAGCCGAGAATGGATGCAATACAGATGAGGGATTGGTAAATGATAGCCATAGTGCCAAATCTGGCTTGCTGCCTATTTTTGTAAAAAAAAAAAAAAAAAAGTTTCATTTGAACACAGCTGTACCCATTCACTAACAAAGTTTATGACAGAGTTGAGTAGCTGCAACAGAGATCATATGGCCTACAGAGCCAAAAATATTTACTATCTCACACTTTACCCATTAAACGTTTCTCAAGCCCTGCTAATAGGTGAACAAATTTTGCTCCATTGTTCATGGAGGCGGGAGGGTGGGGAGAGTTGGGGGGAGAAGGGCAAAGTAAAATTAAAAACAGACTATGTACCTTTCAAATTATTTGAGGTGGGAAACAAAACAAGAAACCCAATACAAACCAAATAACAAAGAAGGGAAAGCAGGAAGGCGGGGCAAATGGAAAGAGGAAGAGAACTGCCAGAAATCAATAGAAGATTCAGAAGACAGAAATCAGATGCAAAAAAAACAACTGTATCTATATAATATCCACACGTGTAAGTTGAATGAACTCATCTACTGAAGCAAGAAGAGTCTCAAACTGGGGGTAAAACAAAAACAAACAAAACCTCTCAGAGGAGCAACAAAAAGATTAAGAGTAGTTGAAAGCAGGGGCACCTGAGTGGCTCAGTCAGTTAAGCGTCCGACTTGGGCTCAGGTCATGATCTCACAGTTCATGAGTTCGAGCCCCACGTTGGGCTCTGTGCTGACAGCTGGGAGCCTGGAGCCTGCTTTGGATTCTGTGTCTCCCTCTCTCTCTGTCCCTCCCCCACTTGCACTCTGTCTCTCTCTCAAAAACAAATAAACATTAAAAAAAATTTTTTTAAAGAATAGTTGAAAATAAATGGAGAAACAGACCAAGCAAATCAAAACAAAAGACCCATACGAATCCCAACAAAGTTGAATTCAAGATGCAAAAGAATTGATTTATTTCAAAAAGTAATGTTATACAATGCAAGCTTAATTCTCAAGGACATTTTTAAGGCACCTGAAAACAGAATACTTACATATACAAAACAAAAATCTCTGGAAATACAAGAAATTGTCATAAACATTAGAGTAATGGAAGGCTTCAGCTCAATTCTCAGTACTTGGTTGGTTCACAATATAAACAAGGAGATTCACTACAAATACAAGCAACAAAATTAAATAGCACTCACAATCTTATGTTTTATTATACACACACACATGCACACTTTATGTATTCATAAAATAAAAACTGACTATATATCAGACTACCATTCCAAAAAAGTAAAAATGGATGCCTCGCTGGCTCAGTTGGTCAAGCATACGACTCTTGATCTTGGGTTAAGAGTTCCAGTCCCATGCTGGGTGTAGAGATTTCTTAAAAATACAATCTTAAAAAAAAAAAAAAAAAAAAAAGCAGGGGCACCTGGGTGGCTCAGTCATTTGAGCGTCCAACTTTGGCTCAGGTCATGATCTTGCAGTTCGTGGGTTTGAGCCCCATGTCAAGCTCTGTGCTGACAGCTCAGAGTCTGGAGCCTGCTTTTGATTCTTTGTCTCCCTCTCTCTCTGCTCCTCCCCCACTTGCACTGTCTCTGTCTCTCTCAAAATAAATAAATAGAATTTAAAAAAAAAAAAAAGGAAAGGAAAAACAGTACAGACCATATTCTCCTATCAAAATGATGTAAGACTAGAAATAACAAAAATCATAAACATTTAGAAATTTTAAACTATCTTCAACAACCCTGGTTCAAAGATAAAAATCAAAACCATAATTTTAAAATGTCTGTAAAAGAATAGTATCAACACTACATAGAAACAAGTAGAAAAATTCAAAGTTTTAAACACTTCTAATTCAAACCTAGAAAATACTAAAATAATCAAACAATTTTAACTCAAGAAAATACAAAAAGTAAACTAAATAAACCTAGAGATATTTCAAGAAATAAAATAATAAAGATAAGGCAAGAATAAATAACAAGGGTGCTAAGACCCCACAACGGGGAAAGAATATGTCCTTTCAATAAATGGTACTTGGACAACTAGATATCCATTTGTAAAAAAAAATGAAGTCAGAACCCAACCTCACACCGTATACAAAAAGCACCTCAAACTGCATGAGAGACTTACATATAAGACCTGAATCTACAAAATCCTTAGAAGAAAACATGAAAGTAAATCTTTGAGACCTTGGATTTAGCAAGTTTCTTAAAAGTAAAAGCACAAGAAACCGGAAAAAAAAAAATCACCATCAAAAACATCTGTGTCAGTACAATTTTGCACATGGCCAAACCTGTCCTATAATCTTATCAGTTCTATTTTCTTTTCCCCTTGGGCACATTTATCCTAGAGCACTCACTCCATCCTTCTGCAGATAAAATGGTCAATTTTCTAGAAATATCAGTTAATAAAATGGAAGTAAAAAGTGACAAAAACCTAACTAAATCATAAACTGAGGTATGTGTTAGTTATTTTTGTAAATAGGCAGTATAGAAACGAAAATTATAAAAACAGAAATGAATAGAAATTTATCCAATAAAAATGCAAAAAATACATTTTTGGGTTTGTTTGTTTTTACCTATCACATTGTCAAAATAGTCACTAACACACATTAGAGGTGGTGAAGTAAATTAATACAACCTATCTGAAAGATAAAGTGGTGATGTGTACCAAAATTTAAAGTAAGTCTGTCATTTGGCTGATGACCTAACTCTGAGGAACTTATCTGCTAAAGGGTCAATTGTACAAGGGTACAAAATGGATCCCCTGCAATATTCACTGCAGCATTAACTATAACTTTTTCAAATGGATCAAACTAATTATCCATCAGTACGTAGAGGTCAGGTATTAGTGCCAG
Organism: Neofelis nebulosa; assembly: GCF_028018385.1. Classification (NCBI taxonomy): domain Eukaryota; kingdom Metazoa; phylum Chordata; class Mammalia; order Carnivora; family Felidae; genus Neofelis; species Neofelis nebulosa. The sequence continues at coordinate 75,807,944 of NC_080793.1, read as the reverse complement.
TAAACGTGCTGGTTAATATTTAACAAGTTCTCCCAGTGGGAGGGGAAAGCCCTGATTGGTAGCACCTGCCAACTTCTGTGATGTAAATACTCCACAACTTGGCTGATTCAAGCTGTCCAAGTGAAGTCACTGAACAGAGAATCGAGAAGAAATGTGTCAAACTTTCATGAGTAGATACAAGCCAACTGCAGCACACCACTGTCAAGACTGAAAATACGCTGCAACTACAATTAAAAAAAATATACTGTCGCACTAACAAGCATAAATGTGATGTAAAAGCTTTGTATTAACAGGGCAAGATATCCATTCCGTATTACTGGATGAAAAAACCAATTACATACAGAAGAACTTATGTTATATCATCTCTAACATGTGTATGTATTTCACTGCCATTTTGGAAGAAAAAGAATCATACAACAGTGATATGGAAACACTACATTCAACCTAGTTTCACCTATAACAACAGTAAATCTGACTTTCATGGAGTATCTAAACCAGAATCAGACCTTTATTTCAAAACAGAATAGAAAAAGATCAACATGGGGCGCCTGGGTGGCGCAGTCGGTTAAGCGTCCGACTTCAGCCAGGTCACGATCTCGCGGTCCGTGAGTTCGAGCCCCGCGTCAGGCTCTGGGCTGATGGCTCGGAGCCTGGAGCCTGTTTCCGATTCTGTGTCTCCCTCTGTCTCTGCCCCTCCCCCGTTCATGCTCTGTCTCTCTCTGTCCCAAAAATAAATAAAAAACGTTGAAAAAAAAAAAAAAAAGAAAAAGATCAACATATTTGGCTTCAAAATAATTAAAAACTTCTGTATTAAACAGTTCAAAACAAAGACAAAGAAAAACAAAACACTGGGGTTATTTACAGTAAATATGAAAATGGCAAACTTCGTATGCATGTTCAGAACTCATAAACAGACAAAGGAAATAAGGAGACAACTTACAAAATAATAAGTTCAACTAGAAACACATGGGCAAATGATCATTCTCACTAGTGATCAAATAAATGCAAATTTTAAAATCACATACCTTTCTTTTTTTTGCCTGTTAACTCATTAATACTCTCATAATATTGCTCATGGTATTGCAAATTGCATACAATCACTTCAAAATGTGTCTTAGGTGTGTGCAATCAAGTCATAAAATTTTTCATAATCTCAGACCTAGAATTAACATTTCTATTAATCTATTCTAAAAGCATGTGTGTGTTTAAAAAACGCTCACTCCATCACAGCATTATTTTCAAAACAGTAACATTGAGAGAAATCTAGGTGTCCAAAAAAATGAGAGTAAGCAAGCAAATTAATATGTATCCTCTAAAAGAATATTATACAGCAATTCTAAATTCTAAATATTAATATGAAGTCTATACAGTCATATAGAAAATGCTTACAACACAATGTTATATTATTACACAGTATGATTACACCTGAGCAAGACACATATAAAAATAAAACAGACTAGAAAGGAACACACACTCACACAAATCATGTTTAAGTTAGTACACTCCGAATAAGTTCATGAATAAATTTTTTTAAAATTTCAAACTTGTGCAAAGAAACGATTCCATTATTTATAAGATTTCAAAATCACTGAACAATGAAACATAATAACATTGTACACCTGAAACTAATGTAACATTGTGTATCAACTATACTTCAAAAAAGGTTAACACCCTTTAAAAAAAAAGTTATTCACATAGAACGGACTCATTCTTTTGAAGGGCAATGTGAAAACAAAATAATGTATTTCTTAAGAATGTAAGAAAATTCTTAACTGGAAGGAAATAAACACTTCTTGACTCAAACTCTATTAAATACGACAGTTCTTCTCATCATTAAACTTTACTATTTTAGAAGACAATCATACCACCAAAGGATAACTATCTCAAGTGCTCTTAATTTGCTCCAAAAAGAGAATAAAATACAATATAAACTCAGGCAACAGCATGCTGTCTGAAGATAGATTATATAAAGAGAGAATGTATTTAATAGAAAAAAAATCATTGTGTGGCCACATGATTCAATACACTGGGATGCATATGCATTAATTAATTCTGGGAAGGATACACTGTAATTTGAGTAGCAATTCACAGATAGACTCTAGGGATTTAGAAAAACCTTACACAAGAATCTCTGTTCCCACAATAAGCATGGCCTGGAGTGGAAAGCCCTTATAGCAAATGGGTTTCTCAAAGGACACAGCTGGTGATTTTCATGAAAATATATTTGGAATCAAGATTTCCTAAGCAATACTATTAATGAAGTCCTATGATTTCGCCCATTAAAATGCAACCTTTTGTGAAGAACTGTATGCGTAGGGAAATACAAATTGCTTATCAGAAACTAATCAAGCAACATATAGGTATACTCTCTCACAGAACATGGGAAACTTTGGGGACTCAACGTTACAAGAGACTAGTATGTGCCCAAAATGTTTTAGTCATTTCTAATGTGCTCTGGATAACATCTCAGGTGGTGACCCAACACATAATATAGGAGGTGCAGAGGACATGCCATTTATTAGTCTGGACCACAGCAAGGGCCGTCCATCTCCACAATCTGTGTCCTATCTGAGTTGGCTCCAAGAGGATCCGATAGCTTGGCAAAGTGTTAGTCCTTGACCCATTAGGAATCGATTGGTAATGAAAATAGGGGTTGATTTCAAGTATCTTTTGTTTCCGCTCTTCCTACTTCTGTTCTCAAATTATTCAAATTATTCAATATATATTTGCCTACATTTTCGAGTCAAGAAATCCTCATAACTCGATTCTATCATGAACAAAAGCACCCCATTTCAAATGCTGGTCATAAATGGAAACAGGCTTCAGGGCTTATTGAGTAATCTACTCCCTGGGCTTGGATGTAATAGCCCCAGAATGTGAACAGCTCCTAAGAGAACACAATCAATTGGCAGGTGCCTTGATCAGCTAAAATTACAAGATTACTTCCATGTATTACATGCCTCCACAGTGAGTGTGAATCCACTTTGGCAAGACTATCTCAGGCTACTATGTATCTACTTATTGCCTTGGGCAACTGACAGGTGCTCTATTGTAGGAGAAGCAAGCCAGGTGAAAGCAGATTTCCTGCACGAGGATCTCTCAAGAGACATTCTAATAACCCATCGCCAGATTAGCAGAGTTCTCAATACAGTAAGAGATGCATTTCTGTCACGTTAAGCAGCTGCCAGGTTAAATACACACACACACACACACACACACACACACACACACACACACACACACACGAATCATGGTGCACATTTTCTTTTTTATGTGTGAGTGGTTTTTCTCAGGACACTGCTTGACATGAGTTTTGTGCCTGGTCTATTTAACCATCTGTGGGGGTAAAAGGTCAGGGGAGGACGCATGCAACAAGAGCACCTCCCACACAAGCAGACTGCTGCCCTTGCTCCTCTCCCAATCTGGGATCGGGGAAGCAAGGGCACAGGAGACGTGACCAGATGAGGAAATGCAGGGGGGCAGTGGAGCTCGTAAGAGTAAGAGAAGCTGCATTGGCCTGGCTCTTTCCAACCACAGGCCAACGCACAGAGCACCTCTCTGTTGTTCTCCTTTCCTTCCTCCAGAGTCTAGCGAAGACACGACCGCACCACCCCTCCAGGGAACAACAGCCTCTGTCCAGCCAAGCCCCGCCAGACTCCCATTACTCTCCTTCACCTGTGACTGCTCTCCTTTTCCCCTGCACCTGTCCAACTCCATATCCACAATCAAGCTGACAAGATAATGAGGAAGAGGCTGCGGCCAGGAGGAAAGCAGGGGTCGACGAGTGCCAGACCCCTGCCGGGCACCTCCAGGGGGATTGGGCTCTTCTGCAGACCTAGGCTGTGAGTCTAGCTGTTCTTTCTTTGGTCACAGAGCCCGATCTCCAGAATGCAGACAAGAGACACAGGAAGTCACCTCCTTGAAGTTTCTCTGAACATGGTCATGACAACTAAGGGCAGTTCAGAAAAACAGTCCACTACCTGTTTTTCTGATTTCAATAAAGGCCCCGTGAAAAAAAAGACGGGCACAGGAATGTAAGAAGAAATGGACACAAATGCTCCGTTCCTGGGTTGATTCTAAATCTCCCCTGGAAGGTGCTAGAAAAGGAGTCTACCGGCTCCCAATACACAGCAATCCCCCAAACGTGCTCCACCAAGGTGTGAGGCACTCCTGGAGCCCAGACTCAGATGACCGACCCGCTCTCACTGAAAATGGCAGACACGGGCTTGGGCAGCAGGTTCTCTGCAAGCAAATGGAAAGCAATGCTTAAAAAGCCCAAGGAAGGGGAAAAAACTAGTAGCAGTGGGCCAAAGACAGCGGTCTAAGGGTACCCACGAAAGCTCCGGGGCAGGGGCCTGAGCAGGGCAGCCCTTGAACGCTGCCTGGTCCGCAGGCTCCACCCCTGCGCCTGCCAGGATATCGCCCTTCCTGCAGGAAGCAAGAGACCCATGCTGATATGACAGGAGGCTTTTGATACCATTCCCTGTGAAGGCAGTGAAACTATCAGCGGCGTGCCAGGCGGCATGGGGGCCGCTCTGGCCAGACTCGCTGATGCCTCCTCACTCTTCCCCGGAGCCGCCGAGCCTCCCGCAGGGTGCTCAGGGTGTCTTCCGGAAGGGAAGGAGAGGACGGTGAGGGCAGCCAGGAGTCCGCCAGACCTGCCGATGCCTCCCGGAGGGCCTGTCACCACTGCAGAGGGCTGGGGCTTGGGGCCCCTCATCCCCAGGGATGAGCCTGTGCAGAAGGTGGCCAAGAGGCCAGAGCCGCAGACGGGGAAGCAGAGCAAGTTTCAACGTTCAGACAGCCCTGAGGTTCGGTCCAATGTCTTCAGTCTACAGGTCTCTGTAGAAACAGTCCGGGAACAAATCCTGTTCCCTGAAGAAACACCTTCACAATAGTTCAAAGAGATATAGGGCAGGACCGACCGCTTGACCTCCCTTTAGTTACAGGTTTTAGAAAAAACACACGAAACTAAACCAATGTGTGTGTGGGGGGGGGGGGCGGGTATTTATTTACCCAAATAAACTTCCACAGCGCCTGCTACTGCTTCTGTGTGCTTGACCAATTCTCAAAAAATATCACGAGTGTTAGAAAGACAAGAGTTAAATCTGTAGCAAGTACCCTGGCATTCTTTTAAGGGCAAACTAGGAACAAGAATTAAAGTCATCCTGTATTATTAGAACAAGTCACAGGAAATGGGTCAGCTCTTTAGGACAAGAGGAAAACTGCACTTACCATCTGCAGAAAGAACGTGTAGTATAATGAAGCCGCTCTGGAAAGGGGGAGGTCCTAAAATATCCGCTCCGAGGGCCAGAAACTAACACTGTATCTTTGCCTTAAAAAAACAAACCCCAAAACATGCTCAGGCTGACTGGGTGTAACAAAAGCAAAGGCCTCTGCTGATGCTACCCACCCCCCCCCCCCCATCTGTACACAAATACAATTAGAGGGGCTTTAAGTCTCTCTAGGTACGGAGATGAGAATGCTCACATCATGAAAATGGGGAAGATTCACTCTTACTCCACACAGGCCTACACGCACCGTCCTCCTTTCTAGCAAACGCACTGCATCCTATTTTGAAACCCAGTGGGGTGTGATAGATTATCCAGCACTGGCTCACTCACTCTCTGCTGGGAATCGTGAACCAGTCTCCAGTCCCTGCCCTCTGGAAAAGGAAGGAGAATTCTACATTTTGTTCAGTAACAATGTATTTTGTTCCGGGGACTCAAGTGTTGCTAAAGAGAGTTAATTATCTCCTACAAGCACATTCACAAGTGCCCTTTTAGTGTAGTAAAGCACCCAACTTCCCCTCACCAGCTCACAGCCACATGTTTGAAGGAAGCACCAACTTGGAAGTTCCCTAAATCTTAAAGAAATGTGCGTGCCAGGGAGTCTAAGAAACCCCTCCTGGCACCAAAGGGCACTGGGATGAAAGGGTAAATGAATGGGCGGTGTTTGCACAGAAGGGGGCTGTAGCAAACAGCTGGAATAACGGGCGGGTAAGCCACTCAAATGCTTGTCTTATTTTTTTAAATGTTTGCTTTTGAGAGAGAGAGAGAGAGAGAGAGAGAGAAACAGAGTGTGAGCAAACAAGGGGAAGAGACAGAGGGAGACACAGAATCCTAAGCAGGCTCCAGGCTCCGAGCTGTCAGCACTGAGCCCGACACAGGGCTGGAACCCACCAACCATGAGATCATGACCTGAGCCGAAGTAGAACGCTTAGCCGACTGAGCCACCCAGGTGCCCCAAAGTGCTGATCTTTAGTTGCAGACCAGGAAGTATACAGAAGATGCCAGCAATCACCCTGCTTGCCCTAACAGCAAAAAGAAAGGTAGGGAAGAAACAATAAAAATAAAGATTTCATCAGAGTCTTGAAAATGTAAAAAAGCAAAAGAAAAACTCTTGATTTTTTAACAACTGGTGGTGATCAAAAAAAAAGTCAAATTCCAGGAAGAGGCAATTAATACATAATTTCAGTTCTCTAAAGGGAAAAAACTCAAGGCTATTTTAGAATTATGCATGACTATGTTTCTAAACATCACTATTCACTTCCTGCAACAGAGCCAAAAAGTCTCACTCTCGCTCTTTCTGTGGATCAATTATTGTTCCTTTCTGTGAGGTTTCAGGAATACAATGGCATTAATGATATTCCTGTTCCCGACCGCACCACAATCTATTCCGCACTTCCTTGAAACAACTCCTTTAAAGGTTTCTTAAGTAGTCCAACTGCTCACAATCCAAAATTAATCCTGTAATAAAGGTGCGTGGAATTTTTAAATTTCAAAAGACCTGTGTAACAGTTTTCCATTCAAACTGCTGCATACACTTCTATTGGCTTTTCAGGCTGAAACAATATGAGAACGCTCAACTGAATCACTCCCGCTAGACAATGAATGAGAAGCAGGACCAGGAGACAAAGACTATTCCGTTGTTAAAACCCAACTGCTTTCACCGTACCCCAGGTGGCCCACGAAACGGCAAAGAGGAGTGTGGCAAATGGAGAACACGTGGATGATGCACGTTAGACGGAAGCAAGAAGTGTACATTCATGTCCTCTGATTGCCCTTTCTTTGGAGAATCCAGCTGCCCACCCCTCTGTGCCCACAAGCCCCCAGTCACTGACAACAGAATCACTGTGAACTGAGCAAGGCTTTGTCTATGCTGGGATACAAAAACAAAACAAAACAAAACAAAACAAAACAAAACAAAACAAAACAAAACCAAAGCCGCCATCTTTGGCCTCAAGGAGCTTCCAACCCAGTTAGTGCTCAGGGCAAGTGGCCAGGAATGACTTCTCATGGTTGAAGGCATTCTTGCCAGATACGCTCCTAGGAAGTAATTCTCAAGATCATCTGCTTTCTCCAGTTGTGTAATCCCCGGGAAGCTTGTACAATGGCCTCGAGATTATTTTGGTTTCTTCTTTGTATTAAGACCCAATAGAAAAGCCAATGCCAGGAAGGATAAAACTCAGAAGGACATGTCTGTCTGAGGGTGTCTACTGGGAAACAGCAAAACTGTGAAAAGTACTTGTAGTCTTCGTTGCTGGCGAGTAAGAAATAAGGAGTATCTCACATAGCACATTATTTTGCATCAATGAGGGGCTTAATACTTGCTCATTTGACCAGCATTCTCTATGCGGCTGTTCTTTCATAAGATATGCCTGATTTAAAAAAAAAAAAAAAAAAAAAAAAAATTGGAGGAAGTGTTTATTTTCCAATAACTGACAAGTGTTTGTGGAATAAATGAATTTGAAGTATGTTCTTAACTTTATTTTTAAATCACACGAATTTTGTTCTTAAAATTTAACCATGAAGTCTTTTAACAAAATATTCTGCTCTGATCTCAGAAATTATTGCTAGGTATAAAGGTCAACCCCAGAGCTAGTCAGTGAATTCAGATTTTGGTTCTCAGCATCAAAATACGGATATTTTTGTTTGTCAAGTCCAGATCCATGGCCAACCACCTAGAATTTAGGAACTCATTTCCAACAGCATGGTTAGGTCATTTTTTTTTCTTTTTACTGCATGATAGATGAGAAATCAGACAGATTTTTACATATCGGTAACATTACAAATCAAAGGTGATTGTGGAACAACTTCCTATCATTTTATTAGTAACAGCTGTTCACGTAAAACAGTGTTTGGGTCTGAGAACAGCTCTGTCTTCAATGTTACTCCATTCGGCAGCACAGGAGAAAACATTCACTGTTTACTGAAGTCAGTTATTGCCACCGATTTAATTACCAGCAATCACACTTTTTACCTTCTATTGCTATTTCACACTTCCCTAGGATGAATTCTGCAAAGATCTTAACATTGCTTAAAAGCCATGATACCAGTTTCCTTTTGAAAAATGTCATCACCCTCCCAGCTGAAACAAGGAAATTAGACTTTAAATTTGTTGCTACAAATACTTGTATTTCCCTCAAGCCAAAACAGTGTCTGGAGCAAACAGGCTCCCTCCCTCTACCTCCTTAGGAAGAAAGCAATCCTAACCTTCTTAAAATGGCTTCTCTCTCCCAAGATGTACCATTTGAGTTCCCTGCTTTTCCTCTACAACACCCAATCAACATTTCCATTAATGTCAACAGAACTAATAACCTCCCCTTAAAGAAAAATTAACATGAATGCTGGAATCAAAATCATCCTTGGAAAATCTAGTTCATTTCTTCTTAAGTGTAAGTTTGCCTGGATCATGAAGAAAAATCTGTTCCTTTTTTCTGCTAAGTTTAGCATAGCACGCAGCCACACAACTGTGAAAGCTGTTTCAGGTCCTTAAAAATTCATCTGTAATAAAAATCATAACTATATTGAATAGGCACCTACAAAATCGAAGATAAACCATCTCCTATAAAGTGGAGATGTGTTGCTGTTGTTATTGTTGTCGTTTTTTAATGAGAAGGAGGCTATCAAATTTATTTGTAATAAACAAAATGGCCACTAAATTATTCTTCTGGTTCCCCTTTCTAAATTTACCTAAAAAAATCTGAATCGATATATAGGGGATAACTTCACTGTTCAGCATGGTTTTAACATGTGCCAAAGCTCCCATAGGGAGAAATGACATGTAAGCAGAAGGATGAGTTCCACGGCAGATCTACACAATGGATCTACGTGGCTCAAAGCAAAAATCTTAACTCTGAAGGCTTTGCTGTAGTCAGAGCTACAATTCCGATTCTTATGAGGGATGCTAACACTCCACCCTTCGGATAGAAACTCTGAGTCCCGTGTTTCAAACAACAACCACAAAAACAAAAAACCAGAAAGAAAAAGAGGAAATGCATCCAAATAAATCCTGACATTCAGAAACACATTTAACACTTGGAAGCCAAAAGAGTAACAAAAATAAAACTGGTTGGTTTTAAAGCAGCCTCATGAACACCATCGTTTGGTATTTCCAGGGAGATGCTGTCGTTAGGGCTGCGCACAGGGATCCTTGCCTTCCCTGGTTCTGAAGGGCCGTCCTAGACAGCCACTAACTTCTAGGTTAACTCAGACCATCAACATCCCCATTCTTCTCCAGTGAACCCTACAGAGGGGTCGTGGGGCAGGCGCTTTTATCCACAGCCACACGAATGAACTCTCCATACAATCTAAATCTGCCAGGCAATCCCCAGCCTTCTTGCTCTGTAACTGCACAGTTTTCAGTACAAATATATACCTCTCAATTAAAAATATTCCATCTGCCATTCTTTTTTAATTTTTTTCATGTTTGTCCATCTTTTTAACTTTATTGATTTTCTGAGAGAGCACAAGTGCATGGGGGAGGGGCGCAGAGAGACAGAGACAGACAGAGAGAGAGAGAGAAAGTCCCTAGCAGGCTCCACACTGTCAGCACAGAGCCTGACATGGGGCTTGAACACATAGACTGTAAGATTATGACCTGAGCCGAAATCAAGAGTCAGATGCTTAACCCACTGAGCCCCCCAGGCGCCCTCCATCTGCAACTCTTAAAACTCTGTATTTAATCATTGTGGTTCTCATTTAACTGTACAGATAAATCATAAAAATCTGTGCAACTGCCACCTGTATGCTGGAGAATTTAAAATTCACTCTGTTGAGTATATCATGGAGAAAGTGTATGACCAGAAGATGACAGCTTCTACACGATAAAAAGTAAGCAAGATATCGAATGGTTTCTTTTTTTTCTTTTAAACTTTCATACTTTAAGCATGACTGTTACCATTCCCAAATTCATCCAGCACAGAACTGTAATACACTGGTTCAATGTGTGATGTAACAACTTACATTAACACTTTCTATCCTGGAATGCACTTACATCCAACAGGCTCAAAGAGTTATTCAATTTTTTAAAGATCATGATTTTATCTGCCACAGATTAAAAGCATTACATATCCCTGTGTTTCCATAATTTATTCATTACTTTATGCTCCTAATTTGTCGGGGGGGGGTCATAAATAAATGTACTCACTCAACAAACATTTATTGAGAGCATTCTATGAGTTAGGTATTGTGCTAGAAGCTGGACTATCACAGTGAGCAGTACAGACACAATCCCTAACCTCATAAGCTACTGGCCTAGAAGAGAAAGAAAATCTACAATCATATATGTAATTCAGTTAGAAGATAAAGAACATACATTCTTCCATGTAAGACTGGCCTAAACTCTGCCTATTTTCAATAGGTGGAACTCAATCAATTAAAAAGGTTTGCTAAATCTTCCCATTTGATGATTAAGATCTAAAGAGTAAAGATTTTAAAAACATGTAAAGTAAGAACAGATTTAAGAGGGAAAAGATATTTTCAAGGAACTAAAAAAATTTTCTGCATGAATATCTGTGACTGAATGCAGGGATTCAAAGCCATTTGTTATACACAGACTTAAAGACACATTAATATTCAATAGTGTGACCTATGTACTACAAATAGAAATATTTAGGGGAGCCTGGGTAGCTCAGGTGGGCACACCAAAGCGTCCAACTTTGGCTCAGGTCATGATCTCACAGTTCATGTGTTCGAGCCTCTCATTAGGGTCTATGCTCACAGCTCAGAGCCTGGAGCCTGCTTCAGATTCTGAGTCTCCCTCTCTCTCTGCCCCTCCCCTGCTTGTTCTCTGTCTCTCAAAAATAAATAAACGTTACAAAAATTTATTTAAATAAATATTTAGTTAGTATTAAAATTGATCAATTAGAGGAAATACAATATACTTTATACCTACAAAGCACATAAAACTTCAACCAAGTTAAAATGTTCTCTTACATATATACGTATATATGCAACTTTTCTTTGAGCTGGCAAGGAAAATACTTATTTAAATAAATTCAGAGAAAGAATATGGTAAAGAAAACAACAATTCAGAACTAAATATGGTGTTTTATGGTGGTAAGTTTCTGAGTTCATTTAAAAAAGAATAAAAAATCAAAATATATTAGTACAGAATTGGAAAATACATTGTCATAATTGCTGTGTATCAAAAACGATTCCAATTTTACTGCTATACTTTCATCTTGGCAGTTCCCTTTCTAATTCTTTACGCTAACACATAAAATAATTATGTGAACAATGCAAAGATCACCTGCAAAATAAATCCATTTCCACTAAAATGGTGTCATGTCTTAAACTAAAATTTACTTTGACAATAACCTTACACTGAATGTCACTTAAATATAAGAATGAACCCTCGATTTAAATAAGGTAGTTAAAAACATCAGTAAATCTTTAAACTGTGTAAGGATAAAACCCGTAGCCTCCTTTGGACAGGTAGGAAAAGGAAGCTTCAGTGAACTCATCAAAGCAGCTGATCCAAGAGCAGCTCCTCAAACAGAAGCCCTCCCAGATATCTGGTTCAAGTCAACCATTATCTTCCTCCTGGACTCAAAAAACTGTGAAATCAGAAGCCCACACACACAACACACACACATACACACACCCCTACATTTAGGAGAGAGTATTTACTGTAGAAATAGTGTAGGTATCACACTCCTTCCGCTACAAAAGCAACATATCTAGATCACAAAGCTGTAAGAAATAGTATGTGATGCCTAGGGATCATGTTCCTAACAAAAAGTTGTACAATTTTTGAATGTTACTAATGAATGTAGGTGCTAAATTAATGTCAGATTTTCCACTCCTTCTGATAGGCCATACTTGGGGGCTGGCACAAGGCTGTATTAAATCCTACTCAAATATCTAAAAAGAGACCGAGTTCCCCATTACTACCACTTTAATAGGAAAACTGTTAATTTTTTTCTCATAAAATTATCTCCAAGTGCATTTTTAAAACATCATATGTTATTTCAATACACAGTATGTAATTATGTCCGTATATGTGTATTTCCCTCAAAGTCTTCCTCCTAGATATTCTAACCTAGGCCTTCCAACAGACAAACCCCCTGCGTTCTAATTCCAGCTGCTGGCACCTAGAGCTGTCACATTTCAGGAAATAGGGATGGCTTGAGAGATCTCAAATGCTGTATTCACAGCTAAACATAAACAAAGACTGTAAACAGGGCAAAAGAAAATCCATTCTGAAGTCTCTCTAAAACACATGCTTTTTCCCTTAATCGTGCACTTGTACACTCTATGTGTATTTCCCTTCCCCTATTTTTCCCAATCTTGAGCATTTGCAACATATTCAATCACACATTATTCAGCCATTAGAAGTAGCCCAAAATGAGAAAAAAAAAACATTTTTTTTAATCTTAATATTCCAAATGCAGTTTTCCACTCCCCTGGCTTCATTCCCTAAAGCCCACCTCTTTTATCCAATGCTCTGCCTTCTGTTCTTTACAAAAAGTATACATTTATCTAATCTGGTTTCAAGACATAAAGCATGACATGTAAATTAACCATTTGTAACTGTCTGTAATGATTATATTTTGTTCCCTCTTGTAAGTGATCCAGTACCCAAGCAGTTCAGTCCCAAAGGCAACTGGTTCCTTGAACCAGGAGATGGAATGCTCAAGAAAGAAAACGCATGCTTCTTCAATCTGAATTGACAACACAATTTTTCTTTCTTCCAGACCTGTCTGAGGAACATTTATTATACACGCAAATATCTTGAACACAAGTGCAGGCATTTTTCAGGCCTGTTACTGCAAAGCTGTTTATTCTTCCTACCACCATAGCTCAGAGTTAGGTCACGCTGGCTCCTATGTGCACCCTGATCCTTGATTCTGAACAGTCTCTAAAAGATAATAATCAATAGAATTCCTCTTTGAGAAATGGCATTTTCTTGATAACTCTGTCTGAAGACAGAACGTTGGGTTGTTGTTGGGTTTGTTTGTTTGTTTGTTTGTTTGTTTGTTTTAGAGACTGAAGGGAAATTTTTGCTCTACACTTCCCGTTTTCCTTCTAGCCTAGATCCCAAAGATATTAAAATGCTGTCCGTTTTAAACAAAAGGTTTCTATTTGTTTCCGGGAGAGTAACTGAGAGGCTGCACTGGTTTTCAGTAGTAACTATTGTGAATTCAGGCCTGCATCTGGGTTGCCTCATTAAACAAAAGAAACCCGTCGCTGTCAACAACCACACAGCACAACCCTCCGTATCCCTCCTTTTTTTACTGGAAGAAATGGTGCTGACGAAAAACAAACCTGTCACCATCCACTGGTCAAGAAACTCTTCTGGATCCCTCCTTTCGGTGGTCTGGTGGCTAGAGAGCAGCAGCACTTGTGTGACACATTTGAGCTTGCCTGCCCGCCCCCCCGAAATACATAAACCCCCTTTCTTTAGAGAGCCAACCACTAGGCTCCCTCATCATCACTCCATGGACAATCCAGTCGCGAGTCTGACCACCACTCCCCCCAGACCCCCACCACTGGAAATGGATGCACACAGGCAACCCTACCGCAGGCAGTCCCCCAGTGTGCCCCGGCTCGGATCGCCACCCTCGGGCCACATGCATGCACACGCACGCGCACACACACACACACACACACACACACCACAGTTCCCCTCTCCGGCACGGGGCGCCACAGCAAAGACACTGGAAGTTCGACCCCGCTGCCCACCTTCCCACCCCCGCACCTCTTCCCCCGAAGGGATTTGCCATTTAGAAGATGCACAGCATAGAAACGCGCTCCCGGGAGGCACAGCCCTCAGGAATACCAAGGGGCACACGCCGAGGCCCGGGACGGGGCGGCCCCGACCCCTCTGCGCGTGTGTGCTTGCGCGCGTGCGTGTGTGTGTGTGTGTGTGTGTGTGTGTGTGTGTGTGTGTGTGCGCGCGCGCGCGCGTCTGTATGTGTCTGTGCGCGCGCGCGCGTGTGTGAATGTGCTGCGCGCGCGCCCGCGCGGGTGCAGGTAGTGGCCGGGGACGCGCCCGCCGAGGGTCCAGGCGAGCCGCGGGCGCCCGGGGGCGGGGGCCGCGGAGGGCAGCGGACCCGGGGGGCCGGGGGCGGCGGGCGGGGGCCGCGGAGGCCCGGCGGGAGGGCCCGAGGCAGCCGGCCCCGGGCTGTACTCACCGAGCAGCAGCAGCTTGAGCTCCCGGCGGGCGTCCCGCTTGTCCCTGCGGAGCTGCCGCTCGATCTCGTCGTTGATCCGCCGGGCTTCCTTGGCCTCCTCGCTCAGGCAGCACGCCATGATGGACTCCAGAGTCATTCTTCCAAAGTGCCTCCGCTGCAGCCCCGCCGGCACCCCCTGCTCACACGCGCGCACACACACCCTCCCGCCCTCGCTCCCCCGAGGCAGCGGTGGCCGCCGAGCCCCCGCCGCCCGGGCGCGCGTCCGGGACGAGCTCGGGGAACGGCCGCGGGGGCCGCGGCCAGGGCCGGGGCCACCAGGTGGGCCGGGGGCGCGGCGGGAGCGGGCGGCTCGGGCCGCCGGGAGGAGCGAGGCGGGCGCGGGAGGCGGCCGCGGGCGCTGGCTCGGGGGGCGCGCGAGGGAAGGCCGCCGCGCCCGGCCTCGCTCAGACGCCCGCGCCTCCTTCCCCGGGAACGGGCGGCCCGCCTAGCCCCCCGCGCCGCCGCCGCCGCCGCCGCCGAGGCTCCCCTAAGCCCTGCGCCCGGCGGCGAGAGCACATCCACCGGGGCGTCCCCGCAGCGAGCGGCCGCCGACGGCTCCCCGCGCCCGGCGCGCCCGCTCCTCGCTGCCGCTTGACACGGCTCCCGGGCGCCCTGGGCCCTGCCCGCGCCCACCGCCCGGCTCGCGCGCAAAGCCCGCTCGCCGGCTCGCCCGCCGCGCGCTCAGCCGCCTCCGCCTCCGCTCCGCCTCCGCCAGACGCCCACCCCCGGCCCCGATTGCCAGGCGCGGAGCGGCTGCTCACTGCTCGCCCTCCCCCTCGCCACACACACACATTTTCTTCTTTCTCTGAACTGGAGCACAGATCCGGGAGGGAGGCGGCGGCGGCAGCGGCGGCGGGAGGAGGAGGGGAGGCGGAGGGAGGGGATGGGCGCGGGAGGAGGGGAGCGGGGAGGCGGCGCCGCCCGGCCCCTCCTGGAAGGCTTTCCTGGGCTCGCAGCCGCCGCGGCGCGCCTCCCAGTGCGGCTCTCGCCTCGCCCGCCGCTCCCCAGGCTGAGCCGGCCCCTCGGGCTCTGCGGGCGCCTCCCGCTCCCGCGCGCCGGTGGGGGCCGGCGGGCGCAGCGGTCACGGCCGCCCCCCGGGGAGGGGCGGGTCGGGGCCGCCGCCAACCTGCCGCTGCCCGCCCGGGCGTGGTGGAGCAGGAATATGGCGGCCTCTGCCTGCCGCTCGGCCCCCGGCCCAGGAACGCGGACTCGCGGGAGGCGGCCCCGCCAGCCCCCCAGCCCGGGCCGGCTCCGCGAACCGTCCGCGCTCGCGCCCCACCACTCCCGGGCCGCGCGGGTCGGCGCCGCCTCCCGGCCACTTCTGGGCTCTTTCCCGTTCCTATTTCCAAAACGCCATTCGGTTACAAAAGTATCTCGCGTCACCTCTGACCCCAATTCGGTCTTAGATATACTCGGTCGTGGAGTGCGACTGGGGAAGGAGGAACTGTCACCGGTTCCCGGGGGGGGGGGGGGGGGGGGGGGGCGGGGAGGGAAACTGTCCACAAAGTTACGGGAGATACACATCTAAATCCTAAGCTGCAAGCGAAGCTGTCCAAGTTTCCAAGAGCCTCCTGATGGCTTCCAGTTTATATGCCATTGAGGTTGTTTCTGTTTTGTTTTGTTACAAACTCTTCTGGAAAAGGCACACGATGTTTAACAGCCAAGTGATCAAATTTGCCCTTCTAGACCGAGATTGAATTATGCTCGATTTACAGGAAAATGCAGAATCATGTGGAAGCAAAGGGAAGAATCAAATAGAAAAAAGGGGGGGAGGGGGGACAAGATTGCCCCAGCAGAATCCCATTCTAGTATTTTGGTTTTCCACTTTCAATTGAGGCAGTTTACTTTAAAATGTTTGTTTATTTTGTTGTGATGGTCGACTGATAAATGGCAAAAAAAAATCTCCTTGCTCATTCAGGTTTTATTTTGTCTAACAGCTGCAAAAGGGGAACTCCTTTTGCTTCCGGCTTTCATGGAACCTGTGGTCTCCAGAGTAAATTGTATTTTATGATAGGAATCCCTTTTTCATATTTCATGTTTTCTGAGATGTCTCTGGAGCAACGTGCTTATCCAGAGTGGAAAGGAAGGTCGTGACTGTACCATTGCTACAGGTCAAGAATGCATATAGGCTTCCTGAGTGACAGGTGTGTAACTACCTTCTTTTATGTGCCATTACTTCCACCCCCTTGACACACACATGCACACACACACACACACACACACACACACACACACACCCCAGGACTTAGATCAAACAAGTCACGGAGGCATAAGATCTATACTGTAGGCTCCCTTTCTAAATATCTGGGCTACAAAATGATTAAAGTTCACATAGGCCAGGAAAGCAAAGACAAATCTCACCCCCTTTATGTGGACTCCTATGTCACTAGAGGGGTGCCTGGGTGGCTCAGTTGGTTAAGCACCAGACTCTTGATTTGGACTCCAGTCTTTATCTCACCATTCACAAGACTGAGCCTTGCCCATCAGGCTGTGCACTGACATGCAGAGCCTGCTTGGGATTCCCTCTCTCCCTCTCTCTGCCCCTTGCTCACTCTTGTGCACACAATCACTCTCAAAGTAAATATATAAACTTAAAAAAAAAAAGCCACTAGACTTTCTGTGAAATTAAAACTTAAAGTTAAGTGACTAATGAAATTAAAGATTGAAATTCAATATGCAGCAATTTTAAATGGCTTCAGAGGAAAATTTTTAATTGTAAGTTTGTATCCTCTAACATACATATATATGAGTTTCAGAGAGATATTAAATACCAAAAAAATCAAATGACAGGAAGCTTCAAGTCTCTGGGGTCCTAGCCAAGGATCCTCTGAAATTTTTGAAAATGTCTCTCAAACTGTACTATCCATCTATCAGATAATCCATTTTGACTGAATTGACATGCTCTTTGATGAAAGGAATTACACCATTTGATACTATCAAAATCCATTTTTTCACCCCTGGATCCCAAGCATCAGGGACAATCCTTGGCACTCAGTAGATATTTGAATGGATGAAATCAATCAATAGGAGGATGTTTCTTCACGCATTGGAAAGAAATCAGAAAGTAAGCCAGTACTCTCTGACAGTGATGAAGCTACGTATGGATGACAAGAAGGAAACAGGAAAAGAAAATTCAAATTTAGACCCCAGATCTATCCAGAAACCTTTACATATGTATCTGGAAAGCATTTGCCAAACAAACATTCATACAACCTAAGTCAAGCAAACAAAATCCATGTAGAAACTCTTGACGTTATTAACCATATTTTAGAAGTAAATAAAATATGCAACTAAACATGTATCATATTCCAAAGCCCCAGTTCATTAAGTTAACATGTATTCATTGCCTGCTATGTGTCAATAAGGAGAGAGTGCAGGAAGTGAGAGATGGTCTTGACCTCAATAGGCCTTAGAGTCTTTGTTTTTTAAATGTTTATTTATTTTTGAGAGAATGGGAGAGAGCAGGGGAGGGGCCAAGAGCAAGGGAGACAGGAGATAGAGAATCCCAAGAAGGCTCCACACTATCAGCACAGAGCCCAACATGGGGCTCCAACCCATGAACCACAAGATCATGACCTGAACCAAAGTCAAGAGTCAGATGTTTAACTGAGTAAGCCACCCAGGCAACCCTAGGCTTAGAGTGTTAAGGCATGAGGCTCTGAACAGCCATAATAAAAGACAAAGTGAAATCGATTTGTATTAAAACCGGAATAGACGTAACAATAATAAAGGCATAAAAAGGCAGAAATAATTCATTCTGGTAGGGGGAACTACAGGAGACTTCATACAAAAGGGGATATTTGGATGCATCTTAAAGAATGAACAGGCTTTCAATAATACGTGTCTACATCACTTGAGTCAGCATTTCCAAATCACCCCCAAACATACAATGAGATGATAAGCCATTCTGAGAATTGAACGGCAATGAGTACATGACTGAAAAGCAAACCACACAGCCCTCAGAGCATAGAATGCCAGAGGGAAATGGGAAGACTGTCACCTTTTCCATGGCATCCTGAGATGGACAGCTGCATCATGTTCCTATTACCTTCCTCCGTAGGGACTGGAAAAGAAAAACAGTCAAAGGCGTACTTCAGTCAAAGGCATAGTTCAGTTTCCGGGAGTGATCCCAGAATAAGAGAATGAAAGGCTGAACTCATGTAAAAGGAGCTCCTGGGGAGGAAGAAGCCTGCATCGCTCCTGTTCCCAGAGTCACTTAGCATGGCTGCTTCATAGCACGCCCTGCACCGCTGTAATTATCTGTTTCTCTACCTCAGCCTCCTCTCCCAGTGCCCTGTCCCTGTCATCTCTCAGTCTCAGCTGCTTTCAGGGCACCCTAAAGAGTGCCCAGCCTGGAAGAGATACTCAGTTAAGTCATGAGTAAACAAAAGAATAGGAGAACCTACGTCAACAACAAACACACTGCAAGACTGCCTGTCCCAGGCAGTGCATTATGCCAGATGCCTGAGGCATACAAAGCCCTTAAAGCCTTAATAATCTGTTTGGGCAGACAGTCCACATGCATAAAAGAATAAACAGCAATGCAAAATGAGAAGCTCTCACTGCTAACCTACAGCAGAGAGAATGGACTGCTAGAGGAGTTCAGAAGAAGGAGCAGTTATTCAACCCAAAAGAGTATGGGTAGACACACGATGATGGTCACCTGAAAGACCGATTAGAAGTCAGCCTGAACCATTGCAGATCCGACAAGAGCTGGGAAAGAGCTGTTCCGGGCAGAGCTTGCTGGCACAGCTGTCTAGCCAAGGAATAAAGTAGCCTTGCTCCTGGGAAGGCTAGCAAGCAGGCCCAGGGAGACTCAGAGACCTGCAAATGGCACCACCTAGAGGGAAATTTTCAAAACAGCAGAAAGAGGATGATTCTTTGTTGAAAGAAAGGGTTTCAGGGCCAACATGTTGAAGATGAAAAACCAGGCATGAAACAGTATCTCCTTCTGAAAGAGAAAATACCCACACTTCAGAGCCACCACACAGATATTCTAGATGAAGCCAAGTACTTCCTTCCATCACCACCCTTATAAATGCTTCCAAGTGATCTCCTCTTAGTACTCAAACATATCCATTCTGTGCTTATCCCAGGTTAGCATCATCAAAGCAAGCGCTGTACCTCACAGTGGAAAGGCCATCAAGTCCCAAGAGACTGGAAGGCTCTGAAAGGCTGGCCAGATGGCAGCTATTCTTAAGCTGGGTACACCAGAGAAGCCGTTTACTAATGTTTGATGAATGAATGAACGAATGACTGAATGCCCCGCTAAGACCAAGAGAGCACACTGGCGGTCTTTGACCTGACCAAGTGTTGCTTTTGACATAATGGTGCCATTGAAAATTTTGAGTTAGCTTCCAGAACTTAAACATCAAGAGATTCATGCAGAAATCTGGATTTCAGTTCCTGGTCAAGAGCCAGCAATCCCAGGCCTCTATTCCCAGATGACAACCATTCCCATCACCTGATTTACTCCCCATTGCCGTATAACCTGGACCAGTTTCTACTCCCCATTTAGTAACAGGCTGTATCCGTGGGCATTCCAGGTGGGCTCCCAAATGCAGTTAGCAGGACGAATATTGGATTTAGAACTTAATTAGGTAGTTGATCTAGGCAATTGGTTTCTTTCCACTCTTGGTTTCTATGCTTCTAAATCAAATAATCATTTATTCTATTACATTTATCTCCTTTGACGATTTCTCGTGTAAGTTTCAGTAAGGGCAGCGATTTTTGTCTGTCCTGCTCACTCCTGAATCCAGCACCCAATGCAGTGCCAGGGCTATTACCAGATGCTTAATAAACATTCATTCAGTGAATGAAAAAGAGATCATCCAATCAAAGAGGCCACATACTGCCCACATGGCAGCCTGCCTCTTTTCTTTATTTTTTTCTTAGTCAGATGGTACCCACCAAAGCTTGGCTCCCTCTGTAAAATGTTCCTTGGCCCTGTGCATCAAAATCTTGCCTCAAGTGAGTTCACCAAGAAAATTAGCCATCGCTCGGATATCAAGAAAGCTGGAGATGGAACACTCTTGTTCAAAACCCAGATGGAAACATGTATTAATTCACTCAAATCAACCTTGTAGGAAAGCTGATATTCCTGACACGAATTCAAGTACTGTGTATGTTATATATTGGAGACCACGACACGATATATAGTCAAAGTTGTTAACTGCTCAGTGTGTGATACATTAATGAAATACGGCACATGTTGATGAAAAATTCACAAGTCATTAAAGTGTCTGTTGTGCTGACTTCTCAGTGATTGAAATGGACCTGATATTAACCTCTTAGTTACTATCCTTGTCAACTTTTCAAGCTGCCATTCTGATTTTATCAAGAGATAAGAAAGCTAACAGCTTTTCAATTTTGAATAGGAATACAAAATATTTCTTCCTGACCACAAAATTAAGATATAAAGGTTATCTTTCTCGGGGCGCCTGGGTGGCGCAGTCGGTTGGGCGTCCGACTTCAGCTCAGGTCACGATCTCGCGGTCCGTGAGTTCGAGCCCCGCGTCGGGCTCTGGGCTGATGGCTCAGAGCCGGGAGCCTGCTTCCCATTCTGTGTCTCCCTCTCTCTCTGCCCCTCCCCCGTTCATGCTCTGTCTCTCTCCGTCTCAAAAATAAATAAACGTTAAAAAAAATTTTTTTAAAGGTTATCTTTCTCGTTTTATTTTTTTTTCCTCTTTCCTTTCCTAACTCTTAAACCAACCCAGATCTATTTGAACTGCAAAAATTTCCAAAGGTCCCTTCCAAATTCTTAAGCCCCAGACTTGGGGTGAGTACTTCGGGCAATATGGAGTAGAGCCTAGAATAAGGGAAGGTGAGTGAGCACAATTTTTTTTTTTTTTTTGCCTTAGATTTTAATATGTCTTGGTACACAAGTGTTAGTGATCCTCCCTTTATTTAAAATTCTGATAAGGGGCACCCGGGTAGCTCAGTCAATTAAGCATCCGACTCTTGGTTTCAGCTCAGGTTATGATTTCACAGTTCATGGGTTCAAGCCCCACATCAGGCTCTGAGCCTGCTTGGGATTCTCTGTCTCCCTCTCTCTCTCTCTGCCCCTCCCCTGCTCACTCTCTCTCAAATAAACAAACCAAAAAAAATTAAATAATAAAATAAAATTCTGATAATTTGCTCATCATGGATTTTTGCATTAATTTTTAAAAATACTGTCTCAAAACATTATTTATCCTGATTACTGAGATTTTTGGTGCTCTCAAATTTTGCAGCCAAGGCAAATGCCTAATTTGTCTTATCCTATCCTGGCCCTGATATGAAGGTGGTACATGCATTGGCAAACACATGGAAAATTCGTCACTCTAGGGAGGGAATGAGCTGTGGAAGATTATCTATTCTTTTTACATCTCAAAAATACACATGATTTCTGCCTGTGGAATGAGAACAAAAGAACTGGGTTGAAAGTCATTGATTGTCCAAACTAAAGCAGCAAAGTTTCCACAGCCTCTTCAAGTACCCATGTACCGGGAAAATCAAACCCCCCAAAATATGAGAAAAATGCAGAAAATATCACATATTCTAGGCTCACTCCCTGGCTTACATTAAATAGTAACAAAGACCTCTAAAAACCCATGTGGCCTAGGGAATTTCATTTATTAAAAAAAAAAAAATTCTTTTTTAACGTTTGTTCATTTTTGAGAGAGTGCAGGCGGGGAGGGGTAGGGAGAGAGATGGAGATAGAACCTGAAACAGGCTCCAGGCTCTGAGCTGTCAACACAGAGCCCCAGGCAGGGCTTGAACCCAGGAACCCAGAGATCATGACTTGAGCCGAAATTGGATGCTTAACCGACTGAGCCACCCAGGTGCCCCTAGGGAATCATTTGTTAAAACTAAAGCTACCAGAAAACTAATCTACAAAAGGGCCAATGTACAGATGTTCTGATTAGGGGAGGGGTGGCACGGAATGCCCACACTTCTGCTTTCCTCTTCCCTCAGGCTATTTTCAAAGACCCTGAGCTGAGTTGTACACATTGTACAGCAAGGTCCTACTTAGACGGTCTATGCATTGATCCAGGGTCTGCAGCTAGGAAGTGCAAAAAGCCGAACCAGCACTTGGGCATTCTCACTCTCAATTTCTTTTTCCGAGGTCCTCCTCCTTTAAACTGAACGAGTCCTGGGGGAAGTTATATTTGGTCTCCAGCTCTCCTGGCCTCAGAATTGGGCCTCATCTTTTTGGAAAAGATCAGTGGTTCACTTACTATTTTACCTATTCCCAGGAAGGCCCGAAACCTACTGATAAGAAATCACAGCACAGTCGTAGGAGTATTTGCATTTTCAACCAGATCAAAGCCCCAGATTAAAGCAGGGTTCTGAGCCCGGACTGCACATTTGAATCACCTGGGGAAGATTACTGGATGCCAGATTCTCACCCCAGGTATTTGGGTTTGATCGGTCTGGGGCGGGGGCCTAGCATGTTTTAGTATTCTTTTATGCCCCCAGGTATTCCAACATGCAGGCAAGATTGCTAACAACTAAACTATAGCAATAAAACTAATTACTCACATGCAGGCCTCAGCCGGTGGAAAAATAATGCAGCCATAATTACCTGCTTCAACTGAGAAACCCATTCCGACCTCACGGGAGCTGAGAGGTACCAGCCTCAGTGCTCATGAGAACCAAGCTGGCCCCTTTCCCCCACTCACTATCCTATTAGACCTGTAGACAGTTTTCATTCATTGCCTTTTTCCCCTCATTATTTTCTTAAATTTGTATCAGTGTTGTCATGGGCGGGGCAGGGTGGGGGTGGGGCGGGGCAGGGAGAATCCTCAAAAAATACAGGAAAACACAGAAGAAAATGAGTATTACCCATAATCCTACCGCACAAAGATAACTCTCATTTACATTTTCTTGTTTGGATTTGAGTCTTTTCTATTCAGATGGACAGACGTGAAATTGTTTACAAATTTAAATTATAGTTCACATACTGGTATTTCTTTATTTTTTAAGTTGTATAGGCATAGAAGGAAATGCCCAAATCGAACAAAATTTACACGAGGCAGTCTCCCTCCTACCTCCGAATCACGTCTCACCTCCCCAGAGGCAACCAGTGTTACTAGCTTTTTTACAGACTTCCAGAGACATCTACATGTGTAGATAAATTATGTCTATCCATCTTTATCTTTCAGTCACAAAACTGGTTGTATACTGTACAATCTGTTCTGTAATTTGCTTTTTCCTACTTATAAGGTATCTCAGAGATGGGCCCATATCCTCCCTTTTTCTTTTTAACATTACAGTTTCTATTGCAGATTCCCCACGATTTTTTACCCAGTCCGTTATTGACGGGTATTTGTTTCCAGTGTTGTGCTAGTTTTATTATAAATATATGCTCTTCCCATGATTTTTTTTTCATTTGGTAGATATTGCAAACATGATATTAGTAGCATCTTGGTGTTCCTTTCTATGAATTTATAATAATCTGTTCAAATAATACTGAATTGTTAGACATTTATATTTTTTCTTAATTCTTTATCATTATGAATAAGGCTGCAGTGAACAATCCTTGTATATAAATCTTTGTGCATATCTCCATATCCCTAGAATAAATTTGACAGAGTCGAATTCTTGGTCCAAAGGACATGCATGCATATTGCATATATATATATATATATATATATATATACACACACACACACACACATATATACATACATATATACATACATATTATACATACATATTATACACATGTATGAAAAATCTCATTCCCTTATCTTTGTAAAACCACAAATACTGATTTAAAAATTATGGAATTGGTTTGGGGTCAAAATACTTGTGATTCTTTTGAACTGTAATCTTTCTTCATTATTAGGAACTACTCTGGGCCTTTAATTATTTCAAAGATTTTACAAACCTAAGCGTCTATCTACAAATCATCATAAATACTCTTTTTACTGAATTATAAGCCACATAGATAGAGCTAAGGTTTTAAAAGTTCAAAGTCATTTCATTTAGGTAGTTCTAATAATGCCATAATTCATGAAAAGTCTGCTCAGAAGCACATCCAAAAGATTCCAGGTTTTCTTTTAACACAAATCCACAGACCCAGAGTTTGGATACATCTAGAGTTTGTTCTGTATGAATTTCCAGAAGTTCATTCTGAGGAAGCTAAACACCCTTTTAACTCTTCACATCGAGGGGTGTAGCTTACCACAAGCAAATGAGAATTCTACTGGCTAAGGCTTCCTTTCATTCCCAGGGAATCCAAGGGAAGAATCCGTTTGTCCAGCTTCATGAGGACTGGCTCCAGTCAGTGACATCTTTCAGGATCAGGAAAAGGATGTTACCAATTACTTGGGGGAAATAGTGCGCTCCTGGGGAAGGTAGGAAGCTCTATTTAATATCGACCTTGTTGAGCCATAGGCTACATGCTACTCTTTTGCTACAGTACTTCCAGGGGAAATCTCCAAATACAGTACAGTTCAACTGATTTTAAAAACCAAGAGCCAGATGAAGTAAGGGTAGAGCAATTTCACAGGAACCCTTTCAAACCATTCATGCTTAGATCTTTTTAAAGTCATCACACACCATGTGTTTTGGACTCTATTTCCAGCCAAGCGATTAATATCTGAAGGTCTGGAATCACTCAAACACACCTCGCTTATGGTTGGGATTTACCTAAAGCACACGCCTTGCAAGATTTTTTAGTTGGGCCTGCCTGGAGAACTCAAGCACGTGGTGCAATGTCAGTGAGATGGCAGATTGCTCAGATGCCTGTTGTTGGCTCTGAAATGCCACCTGAGCCATGTCATTGTCCTCAAGGTATTTATTTCAGTATACGTCTTTCTGTGGGGATGGACGCGAGCCTGCCAAATCCACTGACTACAACTCGAGGACTGCAGATTCTAAGCTTCTTCACAGCAGGGATAGAAAAAGAAAGGTTATCTGAGGATTCCAGAACCGTTCTCTTCTCCTCTCCATAAGGAATACATCACTGCCAGGCTGATCCACGGGGGGATTGGTGCCCTACTTGGAAGGTGGAACGTTGGTAAAATGGCAGGAAAATAACTTGTGTCTCCCCGATGCATCACATTCAAAAGATTTTAATTTTATTTGTTCTCAGGCCACGTTTGTCAACTTTGTGAACCAGACAGGTCTTATGAAGACTGCCGTTGTGTCAGTACGTGACTTACCCTCGCACTCTTTGACCTGACTACGGGGACTACTCGTGGCGTGTCTTAGGACTGGGTTGGCAGGGCACAATGTCAGGGTAACAGGATGAGGGTGGGCAGGAAGAGGAGCAGGTCGTGCTAGTTTGCCTGCTAAGGCCTGACAAGACCGCCTGCATGAGGTTCTATCCCAGGCAGTTCATTATGATACAGCGTCCAAGGATTACAGCTACCTAAGCTCACAGTTCAAATAACTCCATTCATGCATTTTGTCACATTCATTCAATTCCCAGTTTGCGACAGGCAGGACACAGAAAGAAGCAGGAGTCTGTGATGAGAACTGGAGTCAGGATTAGGAAAGTTGGCCATGAGGCAAGAAGATTGGAACCGGACTCTAGTTCCTGGGACAGGCCAGGTTCCCTGGGGAACTGGGTTCAAGAAAGGTTAGCAGAATGAAACGCAGGGTTAGGGACCAAATCTGCTCAAATCAGCACACTGCCTCCAAGGCAGATTCCTCACAGGGTGACCTGATCCTGACCTCCAGAAAGGAGGGCTGATGCTGATCCTCAGAAAGCCGGCTTGGTGGAAAGTCCTGGAAGTCCTGGAAGTCCAGCACGGTCCCATATGCTGTTTGGGGGACGCGGGCAAATGCGGCCTGTGCCTTAACAATTCTTTTCTACTCCTTCCAAGCAGGGTCTGCCTAACCATTTCCAGTCCTGGGTTTAGTTAAAACTGGTTTCCAACAACTTCAGATTTCTTCAAAGTTAATCATTCATAATTTTTTTTGTCTGTTCCTCAAGACTTTTCTGGGTTTAAAAATACAGTAATCCAAATCCAAATGGACATATTATTCCAAAGTTTTAAGCCCAGCAAGTTGTTTTAGAAAATAACCATGAAATTTCAAAATTATTAATATTTCTTCCAAGAGTATATAATACACATCCCCAGGTAAGTATTATTGGAACCTTCCATATTTTGTTCTGCATGGGAATTGTTAGTACTTGGTAATTTTGTTAAATTTTTTTTGTGTATGATAAACAGAGCAAGACCAAAGCAAGAAAGAAACCCGTTAGGAAATCTGAGTCAGGATTAGGAAAGTTGGGTACTCGATTGCAAAGAAAGGACAGAAAATAGTCATCTTTGAAAAGCAGAACCCATACTTTTTCCATATTTTATCACATTATTTTCTTATTAAAAATGAGCATATGCTTATTATAGAAATTTGGGAAATACAAAAAGTATAAAGGAGGAAAATGAAATTATTGTGAAGCCCCGCCTGGTAAATACTTTGCTAGATACCATTTGTCTATTTCCTACGCAAATATAAGCATGAATTTTTAAATATAGTCAGGATTAGGTAACACAGCCCATTTTGAATTTCCGCTCTTTTTACTTAGTAATCTATTATATTCTTCCCCATCCTTACCTACTTTGTAATATGATGTTATCTCATTGTACGGGCATTAAATGATTTCTATTCACTTTTCTCCCACTGGTAGACATTTAGGTATTGACATTTTCTCTTCGCTATTGTAAATAGCACTCTCACCAACAGCCTTGTCTTAAATCTTTATGAGCGTCCCTGAATTGCCATCCCAGTCAGAAATGTAGTGTCTGGGATAGAGGTGATTTTCATGGACAGATTTCAAAACCAGAAAACTACTGAAACGTAGAACAGAGAGAGCCCTTGCTTCATCTCAAACAAACTCCCCAATTCTTACCACCTGCCAGACCCTGCTCTGTTACCCTTCATGTCTCATTCCTCCCACCTGGCCATAATTGATCACATGGTATTTCTTCTGGAAGGAATGCCACCTGGCAGCATAGGGCAGAGGGAGACAAGACCCAGCTCTGGAACCACTGGAGGGCACTGAGGATACATTGCAGAAGCTGTTCTAGCTTAGGACAGACCAAAAGGGCAGAGCTGTGGATCATATACAGCATCCAGGGGACCCAACAGGATCTGTGGCCGTTCTGGGATACAAAAGTTCTATCAAAGGGAAGGAGCCAGTCTTGAGGAATTCAGATAAAGTGCCACTGAAAAATTAGGTAGGTGAGAGTTACACATAAGATATGTCCATGGGGTTAGCTGACACTATAGTTTAGAGGCAAGGGTCTGGTCTGCAAGATCAGGAAGTAGCAGGAGTTAGAGAAGGAAATAGGGAAACAGATCTGAGCCTTGAGGAAGCAGGTCCGGGGCTGGGACCATACCTGCAGAGTCAGAAAAGGTCTAACTTGGGGCTCAAATAAATGAATAAATGATTCAGAGCACAGGTTCCATTTAGGGGAAAGTGTGTCTGTTAAACTGGGCTAGGAAATGCTGCAGTAACAATCCCTAAATCTAAAGGGTTTAAAACAAAATTGCATTTCGTCCTTATGTTACATGTCCATTTTTCATCAGCATGAGGTCTCCTATCCACATTGTCCTCACCCAAGGATCCCAGGTTAATGTGTACCATATAGTTGTGGCCATGGGGAAAAATTACAGGATAGTCCAGCATCAGTCCTCAAATTCTTCCACTCGCCTGGTGGCTCAGGCGGTTAAATGTCCGACTCTTGATCTCGGCTAAGGTCACGATCCCACAGTTTGTGGGTTCAAGCCCCGCGTCGGACTCTGCACTGTGAGCACAGAGTCTGTTTGGGGTTCTCTCTCTCCCTCTCTCTCTCTCTGCCCCTCCCCTGCTCATGCTTTCTCTCTCTCAAAAGTAAATAACCATTTAAATGCTTCTGCTGTCATTTCCTTGGCCAAGGCAAGTCATCACACAGCCACGCGCCTGGAAGCAAGAGTGAACTGGGAATCTTGGTGTGCATTGGCAGTGGCTGTCCCATAACACCACAGCTAAGTCCTAAAGAGGAGACACCATGAAGAGAGGAAAGATTCAAGACACTTAACGATAGCTTCCCTGGAGTCCTAACTTCTCCTTTCTCTGCAACCTAAAGTGGGACTTAGGTTTCAGCAGTCTGGAGCCCTATTCCAACTGACCTTGAGAAGGAGCAGGCGATCCATGGCAGGCACAGATTCTGGGGGATGCTGTGGGTAAGATAACCCCACAACCACTGCCCCTTGAGCTCCTGCAATAGGATGGATCCTAGTATGTCCGGGCTATCGGGGTTGCCAACTTAGTTGTTCAAGTTTATACTTCTAGGTAGTTGGTAGCAAACAGATGCCCCCCAGCAGGGTTGTCAAGATTTAGCTCATCAGGGGGAAAAAAACGAAAGCAACCGTGTGCATTGAGACAGGTAGTGGTAGTAGTAAATGTCAAACAGCAGAGTGACGTGGTAAGTAAGCCATGTTTATTTCAGATACTTTAGGGGACATTTGTTTAAGGTAAGTAAAACTCCACCCCGGCATCCCATTCTGATGAGGATAACAGAATGATGGAGGGGCTTCTTCAACTCTTTACAAACTGTAAGTGGTTCTAGAACACCTGCTGTGCTGTTGGAATTGCTGGATGCAGCTGCAGACCTTCCGCAATTATACCAGCAAGATGACAGGAGAAAGTTGGCGCTCCCTTGCTATTCATTTCAAACATAACTCAAATTTTGGAGGAGCTTATGAAAAATGCTCGGAGAAATGCTAATTTCACATTCAAGTTAACAAGAAAGAAGCTGGTGGGTTTTTTCTTCATAATAAGCTCTTCCAAAGGAAGAGGTTTCTTTTTTAAATTTTTTGATTCTTTTTAATGTGTATTTATTTTTGAGAGAGAGAGAGAGAGAGAGAGAGAGAGGACATGAGGGAGGAGGGGCAGAGAGAGGGAGACACTGAATCTGAAGCTGACTCCAGACTGAGCTGTCAACACAAGATGCAGGGCTCGAACCTGTGAGCCTCAGGATCGTGACCTGAGCCGAAGTCGACATTTAATCGGCTGAGCCACCCAGGCGACCTGAAAGGAAGAGATTTCTAACTTAGATGTAGCTCACCCAAACTGAAGTAGGAAGAGAGGAATAATCAAGCTCACTCTGTGGAAATCATTTATTTATAAATGGATAGCACCATGCAAATTGCATGTCAATGAAAACAGAAAGTGTGAGTTATAGACATTCTCCAGCATGGGATACATTTTTGCTAGTTAACTACAGTCTTCAAGTGACACTTCCTAGTTGATTTGCAAAAGGTCAAGGTTATCAAAATGGGCTTCATAGTCAATACCACGCTTAATTGTTATATGGATTCTAGTGAAGTCCATGACCTGAATAAGCATGTGGTTCAATTTCAGCCTTCAAGGGATCATTTAAATAGCTGTGAGTGTGTGACAATCAAGATCCGTAGAACATCACTTAGATTCCTTACAATGTTTCATTCCCTTTGCAAAATTTAAAAATTCAACGGAAACTACCGTAAATGACTGCCCTTTAAAAAAAGTACACATGTAATAGACAATCTGACATTCAGAGAAAATTTAAAATGTTAAAAACATGTATTCTCACGAAAACTTTTGTGATTAATTTCTTTTAAATCTGTGGGAGCCTCTGAAATAGAAGAGGGGAGAAAAGCCCTCAATGCAATCAATTTCACCAAAAGTAGGAAGTCTTATAATCAACTTCAGTGATTTATCCAGTCTTCATGTGATAAATACCATTCACACTGGAAAAAATAACCCTTCTCATCATTTAAGCAGGCTCACGCAGGGGTTGAAAACGATGATGTAGCCATCTCATAATGACTGCTACAAAACTGAGGACTGTAAAGTCTTGTCCTATGTACAGACATGCCCTTATGCCCAAGTCACTGAGAATGTAATTGTGGCAGAAACTCACATTTTACATGCCTTGGTACTTACATGGCTCAGTGCTTTGGAGAAAAAAAAAAACAGCTTAAAACAAAGAAAATTTTGAAATCCAGGTTTTCTAGCCACCAAATTCACATTTGTACACTTTTGACAGGCTAATGCAATAAGGCTTTCCCTTAAAATATGTTATTATTTAATGGATATGGCCCTTCTTTCTCAGCTTTTCAGCTGAACTGTTAAATTTCTTTCAGTTTTGGCACTTTTTAATTTTGATCTTCAAGTTGCTGAATATAAACCCTCCTTCCATTTTCTCAGCTTGCAAACTGCATTGATGCATTTTGTTTGGTGGAGTTTTATTTTTTTACTTTACACTTTCTGTTCTGCATTTTTAAAGTTTCAAAATGAACCTATGTTACTTTTGAAATTAGAAAAAGAATGTTTTTTTTTTTTTTTTATCTTTCAGAGAGAGGGAGAGGATGCATGTGAGCAGAGGAGGTGCCAAGGGAGAGAATCTCAAGCAGGCTCCACACTCAGCGTGGAGCCTGACACAGGGCTCCATCCCATGACCCTGAGACTACCTGAGCCGAAATCAAGAGTCAGATGCTCAACCGACTGAGCCACCCAGGCACCACCCAAAAATATATATTTAAAAATGCGTTTATTAGATGCACAACATGAATGGACTTTACACTTACAAATGGTTAAAATGGTGGGGCACCTGGGTGGCTCAGTCGGTTAAGCGTCTGACTTCGGCTCAGGTCATGATCTCACAGTTTGTGAGTTCGAGCCCCACGTCAGGCTCTGTGCTGACAGCTCGGAGCCTGGAGCCTGCTTCAGATTCTGTGTCTCCTTCTCTCTCTGCCCCTCCCCCACTTGTGCTCTGTCTCTCTCTGTCTCTCAAAAATAAATAAATGTAAAAAAAAAATGGTTAAAATGGTAAGATTTATGTCATGCATATTTTACCACAACAAAAGGGTGCATTTATTAGAAAATCCAGGTGTCCTTGCATTTACTGATGACTTTTTCTTTTCACAGATCATACTTTTGATGTTGTGTCTAAAAAGCTGGACTTCATTAAACTTAAAAACTTTTCCTCTGAGAAAGACTCTGTTACAAGAATGAAAAAACAAACCGCATTTGGGGAGAAAATATTTGCAAAATGCATATCTGATGAAAGTCTAGTATCCTAAATACATAAAGAACTCTTAAAACTCAACAACCAACAACAACAACAACAACCAGATAACAAAGCTTACAAATGGGCAAGAGATCTGAACAGATACCTCATCAAAGGAGACAGACAGATGGCAAAGAAGCATACAAAGAGATGCTCAACATTATGTCATTAGAGAATTACAGATTTTTTTTAACGTTTTATTCATTTTTGAGACAGGGAGAGACAGAGCATGAACAGGGGAGGGGCAGAGAGAGGGAGACACAGAATCTGAAACAGGCTCCAGGCTCTGAGCTGTCAGCACAGAGCCCGACGCGGGACTCAAACTCACGGACCGCGAGATCATGACCTGAGCCGAAGCCGGCCCCTTAACAGACTGAGCCACCCAGGCGCCCCGAGAATTACAGATTTAAAGAGATACAACCACCTGTCTATTAGAATGGCTAAAACCGAAGACACGGACAGTATCAAATGCTAGCACGGATGTGAGCAACAGAAATTCTCATTCACTTGCTGGTGGGAACGCAAAATGGTACATCCACTTTGGAAGACAGTTTGGCAGTTTCTTACAAAACTAAACATAATCTTCACATACGATCCAACAATTGCACTCCTCGGTATCTGCCCAAAGGAGTTGAAAACTTATACATTCAAAAACCTGCACCCAGATGTTTAGAGCAGCTTTCTTCAAAATCACCAAAACTTGGGAGCAACCAAGAGGTCGTTCAGCAGGTGAATAGGCAAATACACCGTGGTCCCTCCAGACAATGGAAGAAATGAGCTATCACATCACAAAAAGACATGAAGGAAACTGAAACGCATATTGTCAAGTGAAAGAAGCCAATCTGAAAAGGCTACATACTGTCTGATTCCAACTCTGTGACATTCTGGAAAAGACAAAACTCTGGAGACAGTAAAAAGATCAGCGGTTGCCAGGTTTTCAGGGGAGAGAGAAAAGGATGAATACTGAAGCATGAGGGATTTTTAAGGCAGTGAAATAATTCTGTATTATACTGTAATGGTGGAAAAATGTCGCCAGACATTCCTCAAAACTGGTAGAATATGTAACACAAATGAGGAATCTTTATGAAAACTATGGGCTTTAGTTAATAATAATATAACGACAGAGTCTCATAAAAAAAATATTACATTAAAATATTATTTATCTTGAAAAAATACACTTACTAAAGTAAAGGTCACTGTTTGCAGTCACAATTCTGCTTTTAAAATATTCATTTCCATAATTACCTATTGGTTATTTAATATTGTACGGTAATTTATGGTGTCGGACAGCAACCTCTAGACATTTTCAAGCAGATAATTTTCATACTATGTAACACTGATTTGATCACTGATTCAGTAAGAGTCCCAAGACTCCTAGTTTTTCCATTTTGATTAAATAATTTCACTATCTTGAATAAATAATCGATACGCAGTTTGGCAATCTAATTTCTCAAGATTCCAATAGAGTTGCAGTTGAAACGAGGGGCAAAACTCTCACATGCATAAACCTTCAGAGTTCTGTCGTTTCTTTTTTTTTAATGTTTATTTTATTTTTGAGAGAGAGATAGTAGGGGTGGCAGGGCAGAGAGAGAGGGAGACAGAGAATTTGAAGCAGGCTTTGTGCTGAGAGCAGAGAGCCCGACGTGGGGCTCCAACTCACAAACCATGAGATCATAACCTGAGCTGAGGTCAGACACTTAGCTGACTGAGCCACCAGTCCCCCTAAGAGTTCTGTCGTTTCTGATAATAATACAGCATTAAGAAAAATAAGATACCAATAGTATTCATTTAACATAATTGTCTTTCTTATTTTCTGTGAAGACACGCAAAGATACAATTTCTACAACGTGGATGTGTCAGCTTGGAACCATGTTGGGACTTCCGTGCTGGGACTGGGGCTGAGAAAGACTCTTTGACCCAATTACAGAGACAAGTAGTGTGAATACCAGTGTGGCTAATTCAGCCTTGACTCAGATTTGCTCATGCCAAGGAATCTGCTCAGGTGGGTAGAAGACAGTCAAAGGGGCCTCCTGGCACCACCACTATTCAAGGACACATGGGCTCATGAGGCTTCTGAGTTTTAATAGAACATTATCCATCAGATATAAATATGAGATTTAGAGCTACCTTTCAGAGGTGAGTAAGCTGGACAGATCTGGGCACTCTGGGATGATCCCAGCCACATGGCATGGAATCGAGCCTAGGACCTCAGCCCCTCCGAGAACCGGCCGTGGAACCGGATAACCAGAGTAGAAAGCCAGTTCTTCCTGTAGGGCAAATATACTCGTTCAGGGACCCGCCACTGATATGAATGGGACTGTAGTGAATGTGCTGCCGTGGTCCAGAATGACTTCGAAACTGCATGCGGCTCGGCTGTCTGGGCCTTGACAACTCCAAGAAGCCGGGGAGTGACACTAACTTTATATTCACGTATCTCTCTTTGTCATTAAAATACTACTTTAGTCTGGGACACCTGGGTGGCTCAGTAGGTTGGGCGTCTGACTTCGGCTCAGGTCATGATCTCGCGGTCCATGAATTCAGGCCCCGCACCGGGCTCTGTGCTGACAGCTCAGCGCCTGGAACCTGCTTTGGATTCTCTCTCTCTCTCTCTCTCTCTCTCTCTCCCTCTCTCTCTCTCTCTCTCTCTCCCTCTCTCTCTCTCTGCCCCTCCCCTGCTCACGCTCTGTCTCTCTCTTAAAAATAATTAAACATTAAAAAAAACCCCACTAATTTAGCCCATATAGTAGAACATAGTAGTCAGGCTTCCACACTTGTCACTAGAGCGATTGCTCCCATTAGATCTCAGTCCTCACGGGTCAGCCTTGCCCGGAGTTATGTGTTTTGAAATGTCAGGTACTTTCTCATATAAGTTGGGCTGTCTGATGTTGCAATTGGGTGGTTGATGTCATAGATCAGTAGATACTCAAATCTCTCCCCTACAGGGAGTGCTGACATTGGCATGAAACAGCTTGTTAAGTTTGGCGCCTTGTATCGCACATTTGGCCTGCTAAACGAGTACTATGCAAAGCGAAGATGCGTCATATCTTAAAATTATGGAACAGTTGAGCCGAAAGAGGTGCTAAACATC
Organism: Neofelis nebulosa; assembly: GCF_028018385.1. NCBI lineage: Eukaryota > Metazoa > Chordata > Mammalia > Carnivora > Felidae > Neofelis > Neofelis nebulosa. The sequence continues at coordinate 75,773,359 of NC_080793.1, read as the reverse complement.
TAACCTTACACCCTCATTTCTCATGTATTCCCCCAAACACTGTAAAATCCTAGAGAGGTGGGACGGTGTTTCATTTCTTTCCACTTAATCAACATGGCCTCCTGCTTTATGCTTGGCATGGGAAAGAATTTAGATTATGTACATGACAGCCCCTCCAAGAAGGAAACATTCTTGTTTATGGCAAGCATGTGTTAACTCCCTGAGTTTCTCATGCTAAGGCCAAGGCCCCCAGGGATGTGATGCTTACTATGTCTAACGGGTCAATCTTGCTAACTATTACTCCAAAACATAGACAGGCAAAATCAGCCATTTCCCTGATGGGTTTTTCATTGCCCTGTAAGGTCAATAAGGAACAGAAGGTGTAGTGGGTTCAGTGCAAGGTTCTGTTTGTCAGACTGGCCTTCACTGGTCCTCCCCAGAAACTGGGATTCAGCAGAGGGGCTGCGGCTCTTAACGTTAATGTGCCTTTAGGAACACTTTATACACACAGAATGAATCATTTCCCCCTCAAGAATTTGGGAAGTGTTCTCATAGTAGCCCAATGGGTGCATAAAAACAGCTTCTGGGGTGCGCCTGGGTGGCTCAGTCGGTTAAGTGTCTAGCATCAGCTCAGGTCATGATCTTGTGGTTCGTGGGTTCAAGCCCTGCATGGGGCTCTGTGCGGACAGCTCAGAACCTGGAGCCTGCTTCGGATTCTGTGTCTCCCTCTCTCTGCCTCTCCCTCACTTGTGCTCTCTCTCTCTCTCAAAAACAAATAAACATTAAAATTGTTTTTAAAAATAAACAACTTCCACCAATCTCCTCTATTTCTATCCTTAAGATTTTTTTTTTAAATATCAGGGGGCTTGTTGTCCCTCCTTGCACCTCGCCTTGCTTAGGACCATCTCCATTCATCCAATAATGCTTTAGTAACTCCAAAGCTCCAAGATAAGAAGTCTGACTCCCATTCCCCCTTTTCCCAGGGGGGTTCTTGGCTTGAAGAAAATCTGCCTACCTCTCAGGCTACTTGTGATAGAAGCATTATTTGCACACAGCCCTCTGTTCCTCCTTTCCTTTGCTCTGTGTGGTGTGGAGTATCTTCCCTTCCCCAAGGATGCTGAATTTGCCCATGTGACTTGTTTGGGCCCTTAGAACAAAAGTAGCAGCAACAGTGCCAGCTCCGAGCTGTGGTCTCACAATTCACGCCAGCCCTTTTGTACCCCTGCCATCCACCCGTAGAAAGAATGTGTCCTACCTAGCCGTTGCTCCTTTAGGCCAGGTTCTAGAATGAAAGACCAGTGGGTTAGACCTGAAATAGAGCTGTGGCCTGGAGCCAAGCCCAGCTGATCAACAATTCCAACAGATGCTAACTGACCTGCAGACTGATGGGCAAGAAATAAATGTTTGCTGAGATTTGGGGGGCAGTTTATTATTAAGCATCAACGCAGGGTTAGCTGACTAATACATTTCATATACCAATGAGTATAGGTACCTGATGAAGTTCAGTGTGCAGGATGCTTATTAGAGTCTCCTAGGGATCAAGACTTGCTTAGGAGAAAAGGAAGTAGGACTGGGTCCAGGGAAAAGTTTAACTGAAATGCCAGCCTGACAACAGCCTCGGCTGACACCACGGGAGCTCTGGAGGTAAAATGCGCCATAAGTGATGTTCCACATTGGACCAACTGACCAGGCTTTCCCCACTTGCCCTGTCAGTTTTGTCCCTGAACCTGATAGCAGAATGCTGTCTGATGGGGGCACTCTCAGTGGTGGGGCAAGTCTTTCCTTGAAAGAGTTCTCATCACCTCGACCACACCTCCCTCTACATACTGAGCTATCACCTTAGGGGCCTTTGCTATGGCAGAATATTTCTGGATTATTCCTTCCTTCAGGGTAGTGAATGGGCATGTGCATCTACATAAGCTCATTCCAGGGGCTTTCCCTATACAAATGCAAAGCTGGTGAAATTTTTATGTTACAACTTAATCGAATTCCTCTTTGAGAGACCACACAGCCTTGGAGACAATCCGATGATAATCTGGTTGGGGTAAATGATGAGACTCTGAGCGGGGGTGGTGCCGAGGCACAGAGGAGATGGGTCAACTGCAGAGCAGGAAAAAAGGAGAGAAATTTGGTTTTACTCTTGAGGTAGAGAGAGCAGACAGGGGAGTCCAGAAAGCAGGGGCAACCACGTGGCAGCAAGTGGGCACTTCCAGAGGTGAAGGGACAATGAGGCGGCCTGCTCGCTGACTTCTGATGTTCACAAAATCTCCTCCTTCCACGGTAACTTGAGGTCCCCACTGCATAAAGCAAACTGTCAGCTGCTTTTTGAAAAATATATTTCAACATACCCCAAACGAAAAAGTGTATAAAGAATAATACTAAATGCAGTGTCTGGTCACAACCCAGAATTAACAACTGTCAACCTCTAGCCAGAATTTCTTCTGATCTTCCAGTATTTTAATACATAAATTTTTACAGATAGAGTGGAAGCTTTTTGCTACTTTCCTGAACCCATTTCCCTCCCTCATCTGTGGCAACCACTAAGCTGAACTTGGTGTATATTCATCCTGTCCACATTAAATTTTTTAAAAATGTTTATTCATTTCTGAGAGACAGAGAGTGAGTGGGTTGGGGCAGAGAGAGAGGGAGGCACAGAATCTGAAGCAGGCTCCAGGCTCCAAGCTGTCAGCACAGAGCCTGAAGTGGGGCTTGAACCCACTAACCATGAGATCGTGACCTGAGCCGAAGTCAGATGTTCAACCGACTGAGCCACCCAGGAGCCCCACCCTGTCCACATTTTCATACTTTTACTTGATTTCGGTTCTGTGTTTTGACATTTACAGAAATAGTATCATGCTGTATGTGTTGTCCTGCAAATTGCTTTTTTTCTTTCAACTTTCTATTTTCAAGATATAGTCATGTTCCTATTTTTTTACCTCCTATATAATATTCCACTGCACGAGTAAATCTCTGTTCATCTTGTCCTATAATGATAAGTAATGAGATTGTTTTAGCATTTTTCTTTCACAACTAATTCTGCATGGAACAGCCTTGAAAAGGTTTCCTAGGACAGAGACCTTGAAGTGACATCGCTGGGTTCCTGGGACATTACTTCTCCAGTTTTTGGTTGACAAGATTAAAATGGCGGCTTCCTAGCTTAAACCATTTGAGTGGCACTGCCGGGGACCTTCCAATGAATTTCTCTGCAGAGCTTCTCTCCTGGGCACCGACAAAGAGTCACGATGTAATAAATGTCTGTTAAGTGAATTAATTACAGATGAAGAAATGGGGCCTTGAAGGAGGAAGTGGCCACCACAGTCCTACGCTAATGGCAAGGCCATCTCTAGAACCCACATTTTCTGGCCCCAGGGCTGCCTCTGAAAGACCCAACGAGAAGTGAGGAAGCTCAAGTTCAACTCCAATCCCACCTAAAAACTCCAAGGGAGTCATTAGATGACCAGTTGCCCTCTTATCAAGTATCTGTTCACATAAAATGTTTTGAGAGGTTATAAATTGTGGACGTTTCTGGTTAAACAACAAGAATGAATAGGGGCGCCTGGCTGGCTCAGTCAGAGGAGCACATGGCCCTTGATCTTGGGGTTGTGAGTTCTAGCCCTGTGCTGGGTGCAGAGATTACTAAAAAATAAATAAATAAATAAATAAACTTTTAAAAAGAGAATGTTAAAAAGAAGAAGAAGAAGAAAAAGAAGAAGAAGAAGAAGAAGAAGAAGAAGAAGAGGAAGGAGGAGGAGGAAGAAGAGGAGGAAGAGGAGGAGGAGCAGAATGAATAAAATTTCCTGTTCAAGACACACTTTCATGAGGTCATTTTAGGCCATCATCTAGCATCCCCATTTGAGCTGGTGGCATATTTATTTCTCCTATATTTAAAACAATTTTTTTACATTTATTTATTTTTGAGAGACAGAGCACCCATGGGGGAGGGGCAGGGAGAGAGAGACAGAGAGAGAGAGAGAGAGAGAGAGAGACAGAATCCAAAGCAGGCTCCAGGCTCTGAGTTGTCAGCACAGAGCCCGACGCTGGTCCCGAACTCATAAACCGTGAGATCATGACCAGAGCTGAAGTCAGATCCTCAACTGACTGAGCCACCCAGGCACCCCTTCCTATATTTTAAAATGGAAACATGGGATTGATCGATAAGTACATGGATAGTGGAGGAAGGAACAATTCGAGCAACAAAATAAATAACATGGTATTGGACTACAGCCCAAAGTATAACATAAATATTCACAAGTCTATATTTATATAAGTGATGCATAATTATTTAAATGAATGAATGAATAAATAAATAAATAAATCAGGGATAACCAAATTTCCTGTGCAGAAGAATTCCAAATGACTTACATAGATGCTGGCCCCTAAAGAAAGGAGGACATAATTCCCTACTCCTTCAGTGGGCTGCACATCGTGATTTCCTTCAAAAAGTACAATTTGGGAGGAGGAGAAAGAGCAGCTTTACAGTGGAAAAACAGAACTACTTCAGCCATATAAATATGTTTTATACCATCAGTGATAAGTCATATTAATAATATGTAACCTTGTTATAACAAGGATGGGACATTATCTCTGTGGTCTCCCTCCCTAAAACCTTAATTTTTGAAAATACTTATTTGGGCCGCCTGGGTGGCTCGGTCGGTTGAGCGTCGGACTTCGGCTCAGGTCATGATCTCACTGTCTGTGAGTTCGAGCCCCACGTCGGGCTCTGTGCCGACAGCTCGGAGCCTGGAGCCTGTTTCAGATTCTGTGTCTCCCTCTCTCTCTGCCCCTCCCTGTTCACGCTCTGTCTCTCTCTGTCTCAAAAATAAATAAACGTTAAAAAAAATTTTTTTTAAAATATTTATTTATTTTGGGGAGAGTGCAAGCTGGGGAGGGGCAGAGAGAGGGGGACCAAGGATCTAAAGCTGGCTCTGTGCTGCACGGGCTGATAGTAGCAAGCCCAATGGGGGGTTCGAACTCACGAACCATGAGATTGTGACCTAAGCCAAAGTCAGACACTCAATCGACTGAGTCACCCAGGTGTCCCCTAAACCTCTTTTAAAAAAAGAAAAGTTTAGGGGCGCCTGGGTGGCGCAGTCGGTTAAGCGTCCGACTTCAGCCAGGTCACGATCTCGCGGTCCGTGAGTTCGAGCCCCGCGTCAGGCTCTGGGCTGATGGCTCGGAGCCTGGAGCCTGTTTCTGATTCTGTGTCTCCCTCTCTCTCTGCCCCTCCCCCGTTCATGCTCTGTCTCTCTCTGTCCCAAAAACAAATAAAAAATGTTGAAAAAAAAAATTAAAAAAAAATAAATAAAAAAAGAAAAGTTTATTTATTTTGAGGAAGAGAGCATGTGTGCATGTGTGAGTGGGGGAGGGGCAGAGAGCCAGGAAGACAGAGAATCCCAAGCAGGCTCTACACTGTCAGTGCAGAGCCTAACACAGGGCTCAGTCTCACAAACTGTGAGATCATGACCTGAGCCAAAATCAAGAGTTGGACGCCTAAAGGACTGAGCCACCCAGGTGCTCCCTAAAAACCTAACCTTCTTCTAACCATGAAGAAAACATCAGACAAACCAAGTAGAGGAACATTCCATAGAATACTTGATCAATATTCTTTAAGATTTTTAAGGTCTTCAAAAAACAAGGAAAGTCTGTACAAATGTCACAGGCTTGAGGACCCCAAGAAAACATGACAACTCAGTGTAATATAGTATCCTTGGTGGGATCCTGGGACAGAAAAGGAACATAGTAAGTTCTTTTTAACACAGTCCAGCTTTAAGTACGAGGGAAAGCTAAGGAAACCAGAATAAAATATGGACTTTAGTAAAGTTAGAATGTGTCGATATTGCTTTACTAGTTGTGACAAACTTATCATCCTAACCTAAGAAGTTCACGAGAGGCGAAACTGAATGCAGGGGAAATGGTAAGTCTCTACGATTTTGCAACTTTTCTGTAAGTCTGAAACTATTCTAAACCAAGGAGTTTATTTAAGAAGAGCCAGGACTTAGAAAAGCGGCGATTAGCTTTGTTTTCTCTTTGTTTTTTATATCATTTATATTTTCTGCTAGGCAGGGAAGGGAACTCGTCACCTACTCCTATTTCATAGGATTGGTATCCACAGCGAAAGGGTACCTGCATACAGCCCGATGGAGGATTTATAGGTCCCCGAGCTAGAAAGTCACTGATTTGCTCTACCAGGGTATGATTCTCTGGCTCTTTAGCACTGAGATGTCTTTGGCCAGTGAATTGGCTGTCTTCCTGAGTATGACCGATTGCTGCTGCTGTCAGGCCAATTCACAGCCTGAAGATCTTAGCTACATGGAGGAGAAATGTTGATGGTATCCTTGCCAGTCGCTGTTTTGTGTCCCATTGGTGCTTCTGAAAAATTAAAGGGGCAGGACCCAAATAGAGGAGTCTTCCATTCACACTTTTGGGTGTGTCCCCCCTCACAATGACTTCTGACCTCTCCGAGTGTATCTCCTCTTTTCCTTTCACTGGCCCTAGAAGGGGGGAGTGCCTTTGTTGTTCTCAGAGTAGGTGGCCCTGTCTCCCTGGCCATCGCTGACTGGATGCATCACTCCTGGGTGTAGTGGACTGATCAGGAATCCTTCCTGAGGATTTAGAACTGGGGCTGAATTGGCCTCTTGAGTTGGGGCCTTCATCAGGACCTTGATACCTCTTTAAGACTTAAATGTTGGTGTCCATACATTCTAAACCACGTCTGGAATATTTACTGCCCTGGGCATATATTGTTCTTGGATCCCCAGAATCCATTCCTCAGTCTCTTGTACCCAGATCCCTGATTTTCCTTGGGAAAAACTATCCTCCCTGGATTTAATCATGCTTACCAACTATCTACCCCTAGAGTTTTTAGTTATATGAACCAATAAAAATCTTCTTGAAGCCAGTTTGAGCTGAGTTCTTGCCATCTACAATCGAAAGAGTCCTGTTTGGTATACTTCCTAAAAGCACGTGTCCATGTTATCCATGGGCTCTCCAGGCTCCTCTGTGAACTCTTTGAGTCTGCTCTAGGCTTCCCTTCTTTCCCGACTCTCATCTTCCTCACCCCAAACCAGCCCCTGTGTGTGTGTGTGTGTGTGTGTGTGTGTGTGTGTCTTCCAGCAGGGTCTTGGTTTAAAAACACACACGATTTGGGGCACCTGGGTGGCTCAGTTGGCTAAGCGTCCGACTTCGGCTCAGGTCACGATCTCACTGTCCGTGGGTTCGAGCCCCGCGTCAGGCTCTGTGCTGATGGCTCAGAGCCTGGAGCCTATTTCAGATTCTGTGTCTCCCTCTCTCTCTGCCCCTCCCCCGTTCATGCTCTGTCTCTCTCTGTCTCAAAAATAAATAAATGTTAAAAAAAAAATTTTAAAAAAAACCACACACACGATTTAAGAGAGACTATGGCTGGTCATTTTTTTAGGCTTGATTAACAAAAGTTGTTTTAAGTGCTTGTTTCAAAATCCTTCATTTCAATTTCTGTATCTCACTCAGAGTAGGTAAGCACTGTCAAAAATAAGTCAGGGTATGAATCTTGGCATATAATCAAAATGATAACCTAAATTTTCGGAAAACGTAAGAGTTTACAGTGCATGTTCGCGTGTATTGTTTCATTTCATCCTTAACGTGTAAAGGAGGGGTTATCTTCATTGCTCAGATGAAACAACAGATTCACAGAAGTTCAGGGACTCACTCACAGATATACAATAATGGCTAAGAGTTACATAGGAGACTACTTCCAATGCACTAAACATCTTTTCTGTTTTGACCCAATGTTGGAGATATTACATTACACTTGCATTTTATAAATATAGAAACTGAGACAAAAATGTCCCTGAACACACCGCAGGTCATATCCCAGGTACATGCTATTCCCTATCTGCTTATCAGCAAAATAGGGCTTGAATTCTTCTGATCCAGGTGAAATGACTTTTGTACAGTATCAGTAAATATAACAAAGTAGCAAAACCCAACAACCAAAAACACAAATGAAGTTGACCACATGGAAAGATGATCAGACTAGAATCTGAAAACGTTATGTTTTCCCAGCACCCTAATGATGTCCTATAAGGATTTATGTATTTTGCATTAAAAGTTCACCATTTTAACTAAGAGAAACTAAGATAATTTACAGAATAGCACATAAGATTGAAGTATCTTGGAATTTTCAGATGTAGTATTCAGCTCTTTTTGTTTCGCAGTCCTTAAAAATCAGTTAATATATTGTATATCCCAGTCCTGCCATCTGTTAATCTAATTTAAATCATTTTGCATTTACAATTATTATTAAGCTTACTTTAGAGAAATGATAAGCATGAAAAACACATGATATATGTACAGATAATAAAAAACATAGTCATATATTTCAAAGAGTTAAAACATATTCTTGAAAAGGTTAATTGGACCACAGATGTGAGTGTGTGCGTGTGTTTGCACATATGCATATACAACTGTGCAGTTTTCCATTTTACTGATCAGCAACTGCTCTTAAGGAGGAGATCTGGGTTTATACTGACTTTTTATAGGATTATAACTGATACCTGCCAGTTGAAGCAATTTGAATTATAGTATCAACAACTCCAAAGAATTATTTGTTGTTTTCAATCAAGTTTTTTATTATGATTTTTTGCTATGTTTCTCCATTTTCCTACTTATGAAAATAAGATATTATATTGATTATACTCGCTTTTACACATTTGTACAAGAAAATGGATTTTTCATAAAAATCTCTGCAGTAGGGGTGCCTGGGTGGCTCTCTCTTTCCCTCTGCCCCTCTTCCCTGCTCATGTGCTGTCTGTCTCTCTGTCCCTAAAATAAAAAAGAAAAATTTTAAAAATCTCTGCAGTAGTCTTAATGTGGAAATTCCACCATCCCAGAAAGGAAAGATGGGTGGTCACTGGCTAACCTGTTTGACACAGGTAGAGGCCAGGGTGCAGGGAGCTCCAATGCCCGGGGCTAAGCCTTGAATCGGGACAGATGAAGAGAAAGGTGAATCCAATGAACCGAGCAAGGAAACAAAAGAAGTAGGAGACAAAAGGCTAGGAGCTGGGACACCAGAATTGACTGAACACATTCCAGATGGATGCCGCAAGGCTGAACTGTCATGAAGGAAGAGGGCTTCCCTGGGGTGCAGAGTCCTTTGGGGCTTGTCTCAGGAAGATGAAAAGTCAGTAGAGAATGTGGGTCATAGCATTGTTCTCCGGTGGAATTTGCTTGCACACAAATGAGGAATCTTTGTTTCCCGTTTTCAGAAACGTTTTAGTTTGGAAAATTGTAGGCACTTGACAACGGTAGAAAGAAGGGAATGATAAATCCCCATGTACCAGCCCTTCCACAATTTTGCCAGCCTTCTTTCATTCATCCCTCCCCACTCTTATTTATTATTCTTGCCAGAACATTTTAAAGCGCATTCCAGACATCAGGCCTTTCCTACTCTTCATTATGCATCTCAAACTGGTGCTTCTTCATGAAGCATCTCTAATTGATAAGTAAACTGAAAAATGAAAAGGTCTTTAGTGCTATATAAGACCATGTTTATATTAAAATGCCTTGATTGTCTCAAAGGTGTTCAGTTTGGATCAGGGTCCAAACAAGACTCCCGTGTTAATTTTGATCGTTTTGTCTCAAGATTCTTTTATTCTATTCCTTGCCAGCTGCCCTTTTTCTACATCTTTGATTTACTGGAGAAACTGGGGCATTTTCCCTGAAAGAGCAATGTCCCATATTTCAGATCATGTCACTTAACTTATTCTTCCATGTCTCTTATTTCTCCTAAACTGCAATATAGATAGAGATACCTGATTGAATTTAGAGTGATTTTTTTTAGGCAAGAGTACATCATGGGAGATGCTGTAAATAAAATATTTACAACCCGTGGGCCATATCTGATCTATAGACATGGTCTTATTTGGCCCATACAGGTTTTTTTTTATGCTTTATTTGGCCCATATAGTTAAAAAAGAAAAAGCTGTATCAGTTTCTGAAATCAATCTGGGTTTTGCCAGGAAACAGATGGTACTCTCATGCAAACTCTTTATAAGGGTATGGACAGAGTTGGGGAAACAACAATGAATGACAAGCCATTCTGGGGCTTGTAACTGCAGGGAACTGTCACATTCCCCCACCTGAAGGGCTTCTGGACAGGGGCCTTTGGTAGAGGACAGTCATCACAGACACCCAAACCCAACCTAAACCGATACCTGCAGAGAGGGGCATGGAGAAGTAACTCTCTTACCTCAACGTCCTCCCTTCCTCAGTGACCCTCTGGCTGGTGACTCCCACTGGCTGAGCACAACAGGAAGCCAGAGGGCAAAGAAGCCCATTGGTACTGTACCTAAAGGCCAGCCTCCCCCCAGGGAATCAAGTCAGGAAGGGTGGAGAGTGGATCTGGAGGGGTAACACCTGCCACTATTTACAATTAAAAGGTTTTATAACAATATAAAATTCTGCATTTTCAGCTTCTCTTGTCACATGAGATGTTCTGGCAGCCCGGAGAGCCTGATATTAACAACTGGCTAGAGCCCAGCAATGGCTGCCCTGTGGCAGGACATAGGAATGTGCTGTGGACCTCAGATCGTTACCAGGAAGAACAGGAGGGCAGAGAGGAGAGAAGCCTGGGACTGTACTGATTACTTACCTAGAAATCGAGATCTTAATCCAGAAGGGTGCTGAGTTTACTTTGAATTAGCAAGATTATGTTTTTCTTTGCTATTAGAAGTAATGGAGGTTCATATGGATTTAGCTTAGTTTAATTAGAGAAAAGCAAAGAAACGTTTTTGCAAACTTGAATATTGCATTAATATGAAGTGTGATTATCAGAATACAGAAAAGAAAATCCTCCTGTATTTACAGGTGTGCTGAAATACACATTGTAGCTGATTGCCATGTGTTAAGATGGATATTCTGCTGAAAACAATAATCATGTTTCAGAATGAATTTCTAGCCTACAAGAATAAATCTGGAAATATTTACTTAAAAGCAATTATTATGAAAAAAGTTTTTTTAACCTTTGTAAGCAAACTAAAATTTTTGACATTACAGTATGGGAATGATAATTTTTCAGCACTGCCAGCTGCTAGGCTGTTACTAAGATTCTGCACACTGTGGACACTGAATATACGGGGCCACCATATACAGTAGCTCAGGTTATACACTGCACAATACTAGGTAGTGTCAATCACTATGTGGGGTCTGTAAATAGGAATTTTTCTATTACTTTCTCCTATTCTTTACAGTAGTTATTATTTCTGCATTAAGGCTGCTTAATCATGGATGTTACTATGCATAATTTAAAATTATTCTTTATTTGTGAAATGTTCAAATGTATAGTCACTATTCTGTTTTCCCGTATGATGAGAAGAATTCATAAGTAAGAATTTTCCTTTATATACTCATGGCCCAGATGGAAATAGGTAAAATTAAATACAATTCTTAAGAATTTAAGAATGTAGTCACTTACAGTTATTTTATGTAAAATTACAAATAAAAGTTTAACAATTTTACAGATATTAGAATTATGGTATTATCCAATCTTGAATATTATGCCTTCTGTTATGTAAATTTTTATAGGATATGTTGACTTAAAAAAGATACAATACACTTCCTAAATGTTTCCAGCTAATGCCCTGGCTTAATATTCTAATTAAGTATCAATCTGTTGTCTACCTCATCTAATTATTTTTAAATTCCTATGTGCTTTTGTAAATAATTTTAGTAACTTTAAAAGTCACCATTAATTATCATTACATGTCAGAGGAACCTGGCTGGCTTCGTCTGAAGAGCATGAGACTCTTGATCTCGGGGTCACAAGTTCAAGCCCCCAGTGGGTGTAGAGATTACTTAAAAAAAAGAAGAAAAAGTCATCATTACATGTCAACTTACAGTAACAAATATGCATGCACTTCAACTGACTAATAGAATTTCAATATATAGAACACATAAGGGTGTGTTTCACTTTAAATTAGGGAGAATGAAAGCAAATATTCAGATAGTCACAGAGAATTTGAGTGACAGGTCCTACTGGCATAATGAAGTTGTTAGGCTGATTATGTGTGATGGTGACCTACCTGAATACACGATCATTGGTCATGGTCAAATTCAAGAATATGAGAAATGAGAGTAAAAAAAGCAATCAGCTTTTCAGCCTTACAACGGCAAAGACCAAAACCAGAGCCAAGGACTAGATTTTGGCAGAATATCAAGGCAAAAGGCAACGTAGATATCTCTTTCTAGCTGTTATCTGAAAATATTCTTCTGCATAAACTTAAAATAAATGGATCACTCTAGGGATGCCTGGGTGGCTCAGTCGGCTAAAGGCCAGACTTCGGCTCAGGTCATTATCACACGGTTCATGAGTTCGAGCCCCACATCAGGCTCCATGCTGACAGCTCAGAGCCTGGAGCCTGCTTCAGATTCTGTGTCTCCTTCTCTCTCTGCCCCTCTCCACTCTCCCTCTCTCTCTCAAAAGTAAACATTAAAAAAAAATTTTTTTAAAAGGGGGTGCCTGGGTGGCTCAGTCAGTTGAGCATCTGACTTTGGCTCAGGTCATAATCTTGTGGTCTATGAGTTCGAGCCCCACATCAGGCTCTGTGCTGACAGCTCAGAGCCTGGGGCCTGCTTCGGATTCTGTGTTTCCTTCTCCCTCTGCCCTTTGACCCACTCTCTCTCTCTTTCTCTCTCAAAAATATATAAAATTTAAAAAGATTTTTAAAAAAATAAATAGATCGCTGTAAAAACTCCTAGATATTAGGACAGAAAGTGGCAGCTAATGTGCATTGAGAACTAACTATCTGGTTGGTCATTGTACCAAAAACTTTACCTTCATCATCCAATTTAATCCTCCTGATGGCCATGAGGTCAGTACCATGATTATGCCCAACTCATGGATGGGGAACTGAGAAAGAACTTCACAAAAACCATACTCATTGTGGGTGATCCATACCCAGAATCTAGTTTAGTTTAATATGTGTGGAGTTCAGGTCAAGAACTTGCCACGAACCCTTGGCTTCCATAGAGAGGAGGGGAGAGAAAAAAGAATGTGTATGCTTCCCAGACACCACAGTATCCTAGGGGCTCATTGCCTAACCCATCAGCTATCAAGTGATGGGCAGTATGAAGGCCTGGGGAACATGGGTCAAAAGCAAAGAGTAGGAGTGATGAGAATAGTGAACAGAAGACGTTGCATTTGCAACAAAGGCACTGCCTTTGGCTTGGGTCCCATTCTCCTCATCTCTCTCCAGGACTATTGTATAAGACCGGAGACGGGTATCAAACTTAAACTAGAGGACAGAGACATAAAGCAAAGGTCTCATAGGGTCACCATGATTCAAACATTTCCTACAAAGCACAGCATATATGGTTTTGTGTATACAGCCTAACTAAATTCATGCATCAAAGTTTGAGAACCACTGAGCTGACATAAAAAAAAAGGGAAGGAAAATAAATTCATTTGTCTGGGCAGTCAAACCCGGCTTTTTAAAGAATGACTATCAATTCTCTTGTGTTGATGGTAAATGGGTGGGGAATCCCAAAATGTTTACTAGATCTCATTAATATTAAGTCTCTGTAACATTAAAAAAAAATTTTTAATGTTTATTTATTCCTGAGAGAGAGAGAGAGAGAGAGAGAGCATAAGGAGGGGAAGGGCAGAGCAAGACAGACACACAGAATCTCCAGGTTGTGAGCTGTCAGCACAGAGCCCGATGCGGGGCTCAAACCCACGAACCGTGAGCTCATGACCTGAGCCAAAATCAGATGTTCAACCAGCTGAGCCACCCAGGCACCCCTAAGTCTCTGTAACTCTAACTTTAATGCATGGTAAGAGACTTTACTTTCCTGGTGTTGTAAGGATTTAAGGAGTCACACCCTACAAGGGGATTCAGTTCTAAAGTCTGAGTGTAGATTAAGCTAAAGTTACAGTTTTCTCAAATTTTATCCTAAATTTTCTTTCTAGAATGCAAATCTGGTCACATCACACTCTTCCACAGAATCCTTCCATAGACTGAGTTGCTGATCTCTGATTTCACTGACAATAATTACAGGGGATAATAGGTGTTCAGTGAAACACCCCTTACCCCCAGTGGCAAGACCTTCCATGGCTCATCATCCCCCACATACAAGCATGTGACCCATGGGGATACAGGTCATAGTTTGGGGTTTATTGTTAAACTTGATTTGGGTCACCATTTAATTGGTCTGGTTAAGCCACATGGACAGTGTCACCTAATGGTTGCAACTTCAATCACCATAGACGGCATAATCCAAAGCCACTCAGACATCAGAAGTGTATGAGTTTCTAGGGTGCCTGGGTGGCTCAGTCGATTAAGTGGCCAACCCTTGATTTCGGGTCAGGTCGTGATCTCATGGTTCATGAGTTTGAGCCCCGCATTGGGTTCTGTGCTAACAGCACAGAGCCTGCTTTGGATCCTCTGTCTCCCTCTCTCTGCCCCTCCCCTGCTCGTGCTCTTGCTCTCCCTCTGTCTCAAAAATAAATAAACATTAAAAAATTTTTTTAAAAAGTGTATGAATTTCTATTAATCAGAAACAAGGGTGTGCTATTCAAATATTTGTACACTTAGGAGGGAAGTGAGAGGTGTCCCCGTTCAGGAGCTGCTCGAGAGTCAGGCACAAGCCTTTTCCAAATCTGGCCCCTGTCAACCTTCCAGCCACATCCCCTGCCACAACCCATGTTTACTACCCCCCAGCCCCCCCTTTACACTCAGTACTTGTCGCCTGCCATTCCTTTCCTTGGTCCTGCCTTCTACAGCTCTTCTTTGACGGTCCTCCCCAAAGACTTCTCTACAAGTTTTTCTTTCCTGATTTATTATCCCTCCCTAAAGTACAGTTCATCTTCTTTGACATCTCACTTAAGTCAACTATCACTTTTCTTAACTGTAATGTAATTAATTATTGACAGAAAGAAAGGAAAAAGAGGGAGGGGGAGGAGATAGTTTCGAATGGAGAATAAAGACTATTATAAATAAATGTAGTATGTGAGGCAGGTGTCTCTAAAATGGGTAGGATCAGAATATCAAAAAATATGATTTCTCCACACAGGCCTCCAGTTATGGCACAAATAAGTCATAGGAAGGCAAGGCACTGAGTAGGGAATACAGTCAACCGTGTCGTAATAGTGTTGTATGGTGACAGATGGTGCCTCCCTGGCGGTGAGCACGGCAGAACATACAGGCTTGTTGAATCACTATGCTGAATACCTGGAACTAATGTCAACTTGTATGCCAACTGTATTTCCATTAAAAAATGAAGATATTGGGGCGCCTGGGTGGCGCAGTCGGTTAATCACTGGATTCTTGATTTCAGCTCAGGCCATGATCCCACAGTTCGTGAGATGGAGCCCTAGGTCAGGATCTGTGCTGATGGGGTGGAACCCGCTTGGGGGTCTCTCTCTCCCTCTCTCTCTCTGCCCCTCCCCTGATCCTGCACACATGCATGCTCTTTCCCTCTCTCTCTCAAAAAAAAATTTAAGTGTTTATTTATTATAGAAAGACAGAAAGAGACAGAGCATGAGCATGGGAGGGGCAGAGAGAGGGGGAGACACAGAATCCAAAGCAGGTTCCATCCTCCGAGCTGTCAGCACAGAGCCGACACAGGGCTCGAACTCACAAACCGTGAGATCATGACCTGAGCCAAAGTTGGATGCCTAACCGACTGAGCCACCCACGTGCCAGCCCCGCCCCTCCAAATTTTTTTTTTTTTTAAAGTCAAGAGGAGCACCCGGGTGGCTCAGTCGGTTAGGACTCCGACTTTAGCTCAGGTCATGATCTCATAGTTCGTGGGTTAGAGCCCCATGTTGGGATCTGTGCTGACAGCTCAGAGCCTGGAGCCTGCTTTGGATTCTGGGTCTCCCTCTCTCTCTGCCCCTCCCCAACTCATTCTCTGTCTGTCTCTGTTTCTCTCTCTCTCTCTCTCAAAAAATAAATAAACATTAAAAAAATTTTTAGGGGCTCCTGGGTGGCTCAGTCTGTTGAGCATCCGACTTCGGCTCAGGTCATGATCTCACAGGTCGTGGGTTCGAGCCTCATACCAGGCTCTGTGCTGACAGCTCGGAGCCTGGAGCCTGCTTCTGATTCTGTGTCTCCCTCTCTCTCTGCCCCTTACCCTGCTCACACTCTGTCTCTCTCTGTCTCAAAAATAAATATTTAAAAAAATTTTTTTAAATCAAGATATTCTGGGACAATTGCAGAAAGTTGAATATGGATTTTATATAAGTTAATCCTTACTATTCAGAGTGTGAGCTGTTGACCATCAGCAGCATTACCTGGGTGCTTGTAAGAAATCTGCTTCATCCCCCACCTGAGGGGATTTATACGTACCCTAGAGGTCAAGAAGCACTGTATTAGACCAAAATAAAAAATCCTTTCTCCAGCTACAGCTCCTTACTATCTAGGAGTCCACAAATCTTCTCTAGAACATCTAAAATCACGTACATCTCCCTTCTCAGAGTTCACCTCCAACTTGTCTCTGTGCCCAGTCAGGTTTACCTGACAAATTCATCTTGCCCTTATAATCTTCACTCTTCTCTGCAAACTCCTATCCTGGGTTTAAGAGCTTTTAACCCCACCCTGTCCAGAGTTACATCACAAAGCATCCTCCATTCACTGGATTATGAAGGTCACCATGCTCCTATCTCTTCCTCTTCATTTTCAGGAGTGGGCACCAAGAGGGATTGTTTGGCCCAGCAAATGAATATTTGAGTATTTATTGCTTCACTTACCGCCCCCGTCCCATCCATTCACTCACTCAACAAACATTTGCTGAATTGTGATAAATGCAAGGTGCTTGCCAGGGGCTACATAATCTACTTAGATTAGAGATTCGAATCATTCTTTGAGTCTTCCTTTCAAAGGCTTTTCTTTCGCACTCTTCCTCTCAAAAACCCACACAACTGTTCTTATCTTATTTCCGTTGCAAGTCTCTAATTTTCTTGCGAGAATTTTTGATTAAAAAAAATTAACCTTATAAGCAACTGTCAAGTAATATACAGTCACGGCAGTTCCAGAAGCATCTATGTACTGCTGAATTTACTTTATCAACCCCAAATTTTGCTAAGAGGCCCTTCTCTTGCCCAATTTCCTTAGAAGTGTATTGCCTCCCCATCTGGCTGGGTTGCTTATTCTCAGGTTTCTATTTTAGGTTTTGTCCCCCAGAAAAAGCCCTGACACGAGATGTGAGTCCAGGTCGTCTGTCTGAGGTGGTTTCCACACAGCAGTCAAGAGTGTGACCCTGAAAGGAGGCCGGGCTTTATTGTGACCTGGTTTAGGAGTCCAGGAAAAACCATTGTTTCATCCTGACACACACCCGCAGTTTTCTCCTGATATACACCTGCAGTAAACTCGTATTCCCTGTGTTCAACTTCAGCTATTTCTTAAACGAATGCAACTCAGGGGTGCCTGGTTAAGCATCCAACTTCAGCTCAGGTCATGATCTCACAGTTGGTGGGTTAGAGCCCCCTGTTGGGATCTGTGCTGACAGCTCAGAGCCAGGAGCCTGCTTGGGATTCTGTATCTCCCTCTCTCTCTGCCCCTCCCTTGCTTGCTTCTCTCTCTGTCTCTCTCTCTCTCTCTCTCAAAAATAAACATTAAAAAAAAAAATGAATGCAACTCAAAAATTTAAGTATTAGCCAGAAATTGCTCAGAGGTAGCTCTTTCAGTGGTAGTCTTTCAGATTTCTACTTCTTAAGTCAGAGGGAAAAAGAGAATTGTGGTATTTTCACTTTTATTAGCTCTGGTTTGCATAAGACAGTGGTGTAAGCTGTGCTTTGAAGCTATGCCACGGCCCTGCCAGGGGCCCCACGGCCTCCTGCGAGGGTGGTAGTGGCCTGGCCCCAAAGCTGGGTCTGCTTTCTCCTTATCATGTTATTCCTGTTTTGTCAATGTGAGGATGACCATACACTATTATTTTAAAAGTGAAAACATATGGGTTCTTTTCCATTTTAATTTTTACAGCTTTTCTGTATCTATAAAAGTACATGATGTTTGCTATAGAAAACTCAAAAAAGGTAATGAGAATAAAATTAAAATATCACTTAGAGATAATCACTTTGAACATTTGATGTCTATCTTGCTTGTGTATTTATAAAAATTATACACATTTTTAATACAAAGTTGACACTACATTATACATTTAATGTATAACTGTTTTAATGCCTCCTAGGTGTAAAGTTTTTCACTTAAGCATTGCTTTTTAAAGATTTCAGTTTAGGGGCACCTGGGTGGCTCAGTCGATTAAGCATCCAACTTCGGCTCAGGTCACGATCTTGCGGTTCACGAGTTTGAGCACCAAGTCAGGCTCTGTGCTGACAGCTCAGAGCCTGGAGCTGCTTTGGATTCTGTGTCTCCCTCTCTCTCTGCCAACCCCTCTAAAAAAAGAAAGAAAGAAAAAAAAGATTTCAGTTTATACACTCTATAAGGTTTTACAAATGCTATTTGACATCTACAAGTAAAACTATTTTATAAAAAAGTGAAGCACTCATTTCCCTTTTTTAGATGGGTATACTTACATGTAAACCCACCAGTCTGTATTTTCTGGCCATCAAAAATTCTCTCTAGCTTAAATCACAGGAATCTACCCCAAAAACTAAGAGCACACTGTATCCACTGTATGTTAGCCAACTTGACAATAAATTATATTAAAAAAATTCTAACTTAAGAACTAGAAAGTAGCATTTCTAAAAAACAAGAATTTCTCAGCAGTTTTATCTAAAGATTGGCCTTTACAGGATGTGAACATTTTAAGATTTGATTCATAAGAACATTTACATTGACCTTTTGCTCAGTTTGCTTTGGAAAAGTACACGATGTGATGGATCTAAGCATTAGTAAATGCTTTTAATAAAAAATAAATTCCATTTCTCCTGGGAACAAGAGGTCATATTCTTTATTTGAGCAATGTTAGGTAGCTATAAGTTAAAAGAAAATCACAGAGAAATTACCGATTAAAAAGAACTTAAATTCTCTTCCCCCCTATAAAATGTGCCAGTTTATGGTCAGAGATCTCTCCTTCTCCAAGGAAAGCTCTGTTCTGAGATAGTCACAATGTATTCTCTGTTGAAAATTACTTGCTTTGTACAGTGATACACATCTTGAAACACACTATCAAAGATAACAACTTCCTGAGTTCTCATTAAAAGCCTGTGAGTTGGGCAGTCCAGAGTTACTATTCCATTTCATAGAGGAGTTTGGTTAAGCCATCTGCTAAAGTGGCCCTCAAGGACTCCCACCTGGGATTCATGCCCTTGTATAATCTTCGCCCCCTGAGTGTGGGCTGGACATAGGGACTTGCTCTTATAACCTACAGAATACAATATAGGTGAGCAGATGTCCCGTTGTGACCAGGTTCGAAAAGCCTACAATTTCTGTCTGCGGAACAGATTCTATTGTCGCTCAGCTTACATGCTTGGATGAAGCACGCTGCCATGCTGGGAAGTCTCACATGACAAGGAACTGAATCCTGCCAACAGTCACGTGACCTTGAAAAAGGATCCTTCTCCGGTTAAACCCTGAGATGACTAGAGTCCAACCTAGTCAATTCCCTGACTGCATCTCATAGGAAACCCTGAAGCTAAGCTCTGCTCAGATTCCTAGCCCACAGAAACTATGAAATAATAAATGTGCATTATCTTAAGCTGCTTTGTGGCAATTTGTTACCCAGAAATAGATAACTAATGCTAGGGATAAACTGAGACTAAAGGTAACCTGTCTGTGGAAACGGTTAAACATGGCCCCAAATTCTTTGACACTCCTGCCATCCAGAGCGGAGTTCTCTGTCCCCTCTACTTGCATCTGGGCAGGCTTGGGATTTGCTTCCAACCATAAAGTACACTGGAAGTGATACTATGTGATTTCTCAGGCTGGGTTGTTCAAAGGCCATGTAGCATCTATTCTGATTACTGAAGCCCTGAGCTGCTGTGCAATGAGTCCAACCACCGGGAGGCTGCCATGCTGTGAGGAAGTCCACGCCACTTGAGAGGCCTCATGTGGGCACTCCAGACCACAATCCCCACTGACCCTGCTCATCCCAGCTCAGGCACCAGACACATAAGTGAAGAAGCATCCAGAGGATTCCAGCCCCAGCCATTCAAGTTTTCCCAACTTAGTCATGAACATCGTGAGGCAGAGATAAGTCATGCCCACCATGCACTTTTGGAATTCCTAAGCATGGAGTTTCTGAGCATAACGAAATGTTTGGGGACGTTACTCCATTGTACTGATTTTGGGGGTGGTTTGTTACACTGTAATCGGCAGCTGGAACACTGCCCAATGTCACACAGCTTCTAAACAGCCACGTTAAAACTCAGATCCAGGTGTTCCGATCCTTACTTCAGCATTCTTTCCACCAGTCCAGATGTTGCCTTTTATCCGGGGCAGGGGGTGCTCCTTTCTCACTTACTACTAGAGAATCTATTCTGCAGTGGGGGTCAACTTTGAGAGCACATTGGAATCACTAGGGAAGCATTTAAAATACTGATACCCGGATCTTGTGCCCAAAGATGCTATTTGGTCTGGGGTGCAGCCTAAGTGGCAGGAGTTTCACAAAACTTCCCAGGTGGTTCTAATATATAGGCATATTTGAGACCTACTACTCTGTACCAACATGCTGATCAATGCAAAAAAAAAAAAAAAATCACACCTGGTAATGATCAAATCGATCCTTGATGATCCATCCTAATGGAATGACATAGAGGCACAGAGGATTCAAAAGAGATTATTTTAAAACCATAATTGTATTATATAAAGATTATGTGTGAGTGAGTGTGTGTATATGCATGAATGTGCACATGAGGACCATTGTGTGTGTGTGTGTGTGTGTGTGTGTGTGTGTGTGTGTGTATCTACGAGGCAGAACATTAGCTCTCCAACAGTATATGCAGACAGTGTGCTAACCATCAGGACCTATAATAATATTGAGACCTGATACGTTCTCACTAAAGGAACTTACCCTCCAGTAACAAGAGAAAGAAGAGGAGGAGAGCCTTGGAGTCTAAGACGCCCTACATTTTGGAAGTATTACTATCCCACCTAATAGGACTCATCAAACAGGGCACTCATGATAAGTGGAGAACCATGAAGTCATGTTGAAACCCAAGTGCTAATCTCACTCACATACGAGCAAAATGACCTGTTCCTGGGTGCCAGCTTCATAGCTCTCAAAAATCAAAACTGTGTGTGTGTCAGATAAAATGACAAATATTCCCAGGTCTCAGACCTTCAGGGTTATTTGCAAATCTTTAGAATCAGACAAGGTTAAAATTCTTGAATATGAGGATTTACTGAATCCTATAAACTATAATTCAATAAAGATATAAACAGTGTGTAGTAGCACAGGAGAAAAATTCCCTTTTTCTGATGTTTTTAAAGAAGAAGGTTTGGGGCGCCTGGGTGGCTCAATGGGTTCAGCATCCAACTCGGTTTTGGCTCAGGTCATGATCTCACAGTTTGTGGGTTTGAGCCCCTCGTTGGGCCCTGCACTGACAGTGAAGAACCCGTTTGGGATTCTCTCTCTCTGCCTCTCTCTCTGCTCCTCCCTGGCCCATGTGCGTGCACACTCTCTCTTTCTCTCTCGCAAAATAAATAAATACACTTTTTAAAAAACCCAAGAAGGTTTAAGAAACTTGAAGGAGAGATTATGTAGGATGTGTGCTTTAGAGTGCCCACATATACGCAGAAATACTCTTGCATACAAGCCACATCCTATAGATCTATATAGACAAAAATATTGTATTATAATCATCGGACTTGCTAAGAGACTAGATCTTAATGATTCCCAACACACACACAAAAGAAATGATATTATGTGACGTGACAGAGGTGCTATTACTACAATGACAGTCACATTACGATATATAAATGTGCCAAAGCGATATGTCATACGCCTGAAATCTATACAATGTTTTATGCCAAATACATTTCTTTTTTTTTTTTTAATAATTTGTTGTCAAGTTAGTTAATGTATAGGGTAAACAGTGTTGTCTTGGCTTTGGAAGCAGATTCCTGCGAACGTTAAGTACAGTTCAATGAAAAATTGTGGTTAAAAAAATTTTAAGCTATAAAATTGTTCGTTTGTAGTGATGAAAGGAAGATATTGAAATTATATACTCAAATAAGGTAAATGATCAAACAATGGAGGAAAGTTACTGAAATAGGAAGTTAATCATTGAATAAACACACTTTAAGGAGAGAAAGGTTGTACCATCACAGACACTCCATCTCAATTTCATCAAATCACACAAGGTATATGTGTGCATGTGTATATGCACGTGTATTTCTAAGCTTTTATATTTTGCGTGCCAAAAAGAAATAGGAAGAGGGATCAAACCCGGAGAATCTTAGACTGCATTAGCTGAGACATCCCTGAACCAAGTTATGGTTCTAGCTGTAAATGCGTTGCTGTTCATGGAAACATGGCCCTGAGATAAACAGCAGTTCGCCTTTTAGTGGACACTAACCCCCCCCCCCACCCCACCCCCGCCGTGTGTGTGTGCCAATGGAATACATTAATTCTGTATCTATCCTCATTTCTCACTCTGCAGGTCTGCGTGTTTCCTCCATTGGCTGCACATTAAATCAGAATCTGTCACTCGCCACACACTTTGGCTACTAGGTATTAGCCTCAAATTGTGTCCCAGAGTCATCCAACTTTGCCAAACTCAAACTGTCGCTTCTCCTTTAAGCATTTAAGGAAAACACGATGCTTTCTCATTTCTTTCTTTAGAGGGACTCTCCAAGTTCACACTGAAGAAAAGGTGAAGAGTAAGTCTCACTGTACTGCTTGGGCAAATATTCACAGAAAAGGTACTTTTTTGAGCTGGTCCCAAAGGAAGTCTACTGAAAACTGTAGAAGTTTCTAAAACACACACTGTACAAAGCCTTAAGAATGTGTATAGCATGGTGAGGGAGTTAAAAAACTGGTAGAAGTAAAAATTCATGAAAATTAAATCATGTCACCAGACAATGATATAAGATATATCCGAGACATGCTTAAATATTTGGCAAGTGCTGGGTATAGATAACTTAGGCTATGAGTTTAGAAAAGGGGGTTCCCTCCATAAGATAGGATGAGCTTCAGCAGAATGTTGCATTTTGTGAACATTACATACAAGAAAAGAATGAGCACCAATAGAAGTAAAGAAGTAACAACCTGTAAAAAGCAATACATCAAGGCACTCCCTTGCAGAGAGGGAGGAATCATTCAAAAGTGTGTTGGTCAGTTGCTATCACCACCTTAGCGTAGATTCGCAGAATTTAGTAATTCGTAAATAACTACTCCAATGTTGACTGTGGTATTCTGCTTTCAGCGGCTGCCACCTTCATTTCTATTCATTGGGTCCTCTTCCGTGAGCTTCTGTACACCCACATTTCCTCAAGACAGGGGGGCTCTCTGGTGAGCGGACAGGCAGAGGAAAGACAGACGGAACCGGTTGGGTATTCCCGCTGAGTCCCTGTCTTGCTGTTAAGCAGAGAAAAGATGTTACGATCTGTTGATGGCTTTCAGCTTTCTGTCTACGCTAAGGTTGTTTTCTGTTTTCTAGGCCGTTCCTTTGATCGCTCTGCAGCAGTCACGTGAAGGGGGAGATCCCCGTGATAATGAAATGCTTTTTGGTTCTTATTCCTTGCTATTGTACCTCCTCCCATGGCGATACACAGTCAAAAGGTGGAAGCATTCTGGGGTCTGAAGTCGTCCTCTCGGCGACAGGCAAGAGAGAGCTTCATATTTGTATAAATCAAAAATCATTTGTGAATAAGCAAAGCCTAAATACATACATACGTAAGCCCCAAATAATAAAATACATGGAAAATCTGGAAAAGATTTTGGGGGGGACAGGATAAAGCAACTATTTGATTTTATTAAGTTTACAGGAACCTTAACTTCTAAGAGTTTTCCTCCCTTGTGGGTCCTACTGGCATGTTCTCCAAGTATGAAAAAGAAATGTACAGGCGGGTGAAGTCCACAGGCATTGCTCAGGGCTGCTTCGAATAACCTGCTCTTCCTCCGAAGATCCTTACGTGATAATAAGGGATCATCACCTTGATGTATCGGTGGTGAATAAAAGGAAGTTCCAGAACAACTAGTATATAAGACCATAAAAAACAGGAGTGGCTCAATTGGTTGAGAGTCTGACTCTTGATTTCAGCTCAGGTCATAATCTCATGGTTTGTGAGTTTGAGCCCCACACTGGGTTCTGCACTGACAGCTTAAAGCCTGCTTGGGATTCTCTCTCTCCCTCTCTCTGACCCTCCCCTGCTTGCTCTCTTTCTCTCTCTCTTTCAAAATAAATACATAAACAAAATATAATAAAGGTGCACAAGAAAACTATGTGTACGAACGGATGGATGCATGGATCTATCTGTCCATCTTTCTATCATTTATCTATCTATCCACACATAGGACAAATCTGGGAGAATACACACCTAATTGTAAATAGTGGTTAATTCAGCAAAGGAAACTTGCTAGCGGTGGAGTGGGGATGATGAAGAAAGATGATACACATTATTTTACGTATGTCTTTTCAATTGCTTGCAATTAATTAGTTTTGATTTTTAAATACGCCACAAAACGAAAAAAGAGTGAGCAAATAAGTCGCCAGCTGGGATCTAAAATACAAAAGTGAGTTGCTTACAATGATAGCATAATGATTTTACTTTTTGCAATGATAAATTGACTGCTTTGATCTCACCATGATGTGTTTATAAAAGCTTATGGGAAAAAATAACAACTGTGCTTGGTGGTAACAATGTCTTCAGTGGCAAATCTGTTGCTCCCTGGAAGTAACTTGGAAAGAACAGACGATAAACTACAAAGATGGTGCTACAGAATAGAAAGACCTGGAACTGAGCTGTAACATCACTGTAAACATGCATCCGAGGGGCACCTGGGTGGCTTACTCGGTTAAGCACCCAACTTCGGCTCAGGCCATGTTCTCACAGTTAATGGGTTCAAGCCCTGCATCGGGCTCTGTGCTGACAGCTCAGAGCCTGGAGCCTGCTTCAGATTCTGTGGCTCCCCGTCTCTCTCTCTCTCTCTCTC
The DNA here is from genome assembly GCF_028018385.1 of Neofelis nebulosa. NCBI lineage: Eukaryota > Metazoa > Chordata > Mammalia > Carnivora > Felidae > Neofelis > Neofelis nebulosa. The sequence goes on along the minus strand of NC_080793.1, from coordinate 75,748,348 downwards.
TCTCTCTCTCTCTCTCTCTCTCTCTCTGCCTCTCCCCTGCTCATGCTGTGTCTCTCTCGGTTTCTCAAAAATAAAATTAAAAAAATGTAATAAATAAACATGCATCTGAGGTGATAGAAACCAGACAGAACAAAAGCAAAAAGCCCCCATATGTCTGAGAGGATATTGATTGCATTATTTTTAAAGGTAAATTTAATTTAGCAGACATTTGTGATGATTACCCAGTGTTATGGACTGAACCGTGCCCCACCCCCCACCAAATCCCTATGTTCAAGCCCTAACTTCCAGTGTGACAGTATTGGGAGATGAGCCTTTGATGAGGTAATTAAGGTTAAATGAGGTCATAAGGGCAGGGCCCTAATGCAAGACGACTGGTGTCCTTATAAGAAGAGTAAGCGACACCAGGAGTGTGTCTACACAGAGGGAAGGCCATCTGCAAGCCAGGAAGAAAGGTCTCAGAAACCAGTCCTGTCGGCAACTTCATCTGGGACTTCCAGCCTGCAGAACTGTGAGAAAGCAATTCAGTCGTGTGAGCCACCCAGTCTGTGTGGGCAGTCCAAGCCCACTAATCCATGCACCACAGCACGTGCAAGGTGGTGTTGTGTGAGAGAGGGGGGAAAGGTTACAGAAATAAACAAGGCAAGGATTCTGCCTTCCAGGATTGAGGCACAGTAGCGCAGGATTCAGAACATGACTCTGGAGTTAGACTGCGCTGTGTGACCTTGAGCAAGTTACTTAACCTCTCTGAGAGACAATATCAGTATGCGGGGATGTTATGAGCCTCATGAGGATTAATTATAAAGAAACTGGAACAAAGACTGGCACACAATAAATGCAATTTAAGTGTCTGGTCAACAAATAGATGAGAGTGTTGTCCATTGGAAAAGAGGATATGAGATAAAAAATATGATGAATAATTTTAAACACTTTTTTTATTTTTTAAAGTTATTCATTCATTTATTTATTATTTATTTATTTATTTATTTATTTATTTATTCTTGAGAGACTCTGCAAGTGCACAGGCAGAGGTGGGGCTCAAACCCATGAACCATGAGATCACGACCTAAGCTGAAGTCAGATGCTTAACTGATTGAGCCACCCAGGAGCCCCTAAATAATATTGATTTGCTTATAACTTTAATTTAACACCCCAGAGAAACTTACATATTCCCTAAAAATATTATGGAGTACCTCTCTTGAATGTAAATACAAACTATAATGTTAAAGAGAAAATTAATAATAATAAATAAATTTTTTTATTAATTATGACATTATACTCCTGTCAAATGTTACTAATAAGGGAAATTGGGCATGGGTGTATAAGAATTGTCTATACTATCTTTGCAATAATTCTGTAAATCTAAAACTATTCTAAAATAAAATTTGTTTTTAAAAAAGAAGGCAGGGGCGCCTGGGTGGCTCAGTCGGTTAAGCGTCCGACTTCGGCTCAGGTCATGATCTCACAGTTTGTGGGTTCAAGCCCCGCGTCGGGCTCTGTGCTGACAGCTCAGAGCCTGGAGCCTACTTCGGATTCTGTGTCTCCCTCTCTCTCTGCCCCTCCCCTGCTCATGCTCTGTCTCTCTCTGCCTCTCAAAAATAAATAAGTGTAAAAAAAATTTTTTTTAAAGAAAGATAAATTAAAGGGTAATTATTTGCTAAAATATGGACCATTAAATAATAAAATTTAGGAACTGAGCCACAGTAACCTTTGACTCACCCCTTTCTATTTTACAGGAGGGCTGACTTAAATCAACCTTTACCCAAATCTGATTTTCAAGGTCAAATTCATATAGGACAAAAAAGGGGGCAGAAAAAGAAGAGCAATGACCTAGTAAGACAGGAGGTACCTTGTCAAATTCTAGTTCTGCCTGGAACTGGACTGTGACCTTGGCACATCACAGTGACAACTCTGAGCCTCCATTTTCCATTGGTCACTTTCAGCTCTAGCATTCTTGACTGCCAACTTTATGTGCGTCTACTTCACAAAGTAAGGAAGCCCCAGGAAGCAGACTCTAACCCAATCATCTCTCCAAGCCTCTTTGGGTGTTGTATGTAAGCAATGAATCATGGGAATCTACTCGTGAAACCAAGAGCACACTGTATACAGTGTGTGTTAGCTAACTTGACATAAATTATATTTAAAAAAAAAAGAAAAAGAAAAAAGAACTGTATGCAGTTTATGCAACAACTTTGGAGTGTGAGTGGATTGTGAAATAACTAGACAAATACTTTAAAAAAAAAAAAAAAACAAACAACTCAACACCCAGGGCTAGGTTTTCAGAGTCTATACTATCCAACAATTCATTCAGATTTGGATAGGAGTCATTGAGGACCAATCCTGACACTAAAATATTTACAGAAAACTTGCAAGCGAAAGGGGACATTCTAAATAAGTTTGGGGTATAAGATATTAGTAACAGATAAAATCTGATGCAGAGAAAGGAGGGTCTGGAATTTTCCTACAATGGTAACTGAGCAAGAAAGATTAGGAACTAAGGCAAAAAACATTTCAAGCCAAAAGGAAGAACACTTCCAAAGGTTTGCAAGAAATTCAGCCTGATGCCAACTAATACTGAAGAAATGCCACGCCCGATAATACACAGACTGGCTCCAAGAACCATCTATTGAGAAAGCTGAAGAATAATGACAGCTATTCAGTCAACAATTCAGGGGAGAAATTCAATTGCCCCAAAGCCCTTTTCAATCCCTCTACTAGTTTTCATGAACAAATTGTCATTCACATTGTAAACATTGTGTATGTTTACTGTAAAAGTCATAATATTTTCCTTTTGTGAGATACTAGCAAAACATGTACTCAATAATAACACATAAACGAAAATTCAATGATACATGGGTTATGATTTCTTTTCCACCTAAGTAAGTCCTATTCTCATGTTTGCAAATTCTTAGACGCTAAAAGTCCCACACCCTTCATGCCCTGCATAACCATTTGATTTAATGTGATTGCACATTGATGCACAAAGAAGTTTTTTTTCTTTTCTTTTAACCATTTTTAACAGCATTGATTGAGACAAAAGTTCAAGAAACTGAGCAGCCTCTACATTGGCTCTGAGCTTGATGTTATTTAAAAGATCTGTGCTTGAAACATTGAAAACTAATGGCAATCCTAATTGCTCTTTTAACACCATTAAGTAACCATTTCAGGAGTCAATTCCTTGGGGAGCTTATATGTGGGCAGAATATTTATATTCTAACAGACAATGATGCATTCTAGGTACAGTAAAAGGGATTCTCTCATGCTTATTTTCTACCCGGATATACATTTCTTTTTTTTTTTTTTTTTAATTTTTTTTTTAACGTTTATTTATTTTTGAGATAGAGAGAGACACAGCATGAATGGGGGAGGGTCAGAGAGAGGGAGACACAGAATCGGAAGCAGGCTCCAGGCTCCGAGCCATCAGCCCAGAGCCCGACGCGGGGCTCGAACTCACGGATCGCGAGATCGTGACCTGAGCTGAAGTTGGACGTTTAACCGACTGAGCCACCCAGGCGCCCCTACCCGGATATACATTTCATCAAGCAGAAAGCTGGATGTCGCTAGTGTTTTTTGATAGTCAGTAGAAAAGTCTACTGATACAAAGAGTGAAGTATGACAACTTATGCAAGAATTTGTCCTTCCAGAACTTTCATGATGTAAACACTGTTGTCAACCAATAACATAACTGAATTACTTAGTATGTTTGATCAAGTTATATACGCAAACAGCTAAATAATATTTATTTATTTACTTATTATTTATTATTTCCTCATTTCGACCAATTTCTTTTTTTTTTAATTTTTTTGACATTTATTTATTTTTGAGAGACAGAGAGAGGCAGAGCATGAGCAGGGGAGGGGGAGAGAGAGACACACACACAGAATCCAAAGCAAGCTTCAGGCTCTGAGCTGTTTGTTAGCACAGAGCCCGATAGGGGGCTCGAACTCGCAAACTGCGAAACCATGACCTGAGCTGAAGTCAGAAGCTCAACCGACTGAGCCACCCAGGTGCCCCTCAATTGGACCAATTTCTAATCACTTTATTCTAAATCAGGACTACCATAATGCACAATGTCAGGGGCACTCTTCTCATTATATTCAGTTTAACTTACTGTAGGTAACACGAATGATACCCTCTTTGAATTGTACAGTATAGTGTCCCTGCTACAATTAAATAAAAAAACACGATGAAAAATGTATATCAATAAATATCAAGTTATTGACATCTTTCATTTTTAGCAAAATCAGACTTTCAAAGGCCGTAGCATTTTGGAAAAAGAACCCCATCTTGGATATTTTCCTTCAGTTTGGTTCCTTTTCCTTCCCAACATTCCTTTTTTTGGTACAAAGGCTCTTCCCCGACTCTGAGCAACTTTAGTGATGTTGACAATCACCAGTGATTAAAGTAGTGGGCATGGCATCCAGGCCTTACCAATCATGACACCATATTACCTGGTTGACAGTGATTGGTCCAGGGGTAAGCATGTGATACCAGCAGGGCCAATCAGAGTTCTTCCATAAGATTTGCTGTGTGGATGTAGAACTGTAAGTATGTAATCCTGGGAATGTTGGCAGCCCTTTTCCCTACTGGAGGGAAATCTCAAAATGTAAAATTAGAGAGATCAAAGCCAAATAGAGAAAAGAAGAGTGTGCAGTGGAGAAAAATATTTCTGAGAACGTCTATTTGAGTCCCTTGATTTATCTCGGACCTCCTCCCAGTTATGTGTGCAAACAACTTAACATTTTTTCCTCAATGTACATCAAAATGAGCTTGTCACTTGTATTCAAAGGAGCCTTAATTATCAGAACCCATGACTGCAAGTTTTTTATTCCTCTCAGGATACTTCTCCAAGTTGAGTCAATTTAAAGCCATATAGGACTACATCCTTTCTCAGAAACACAAAAAGAAAAGTTTTAAACACCAGATCTCTGGCCTGATTAACTCACTTGACCCATGATATTAAGGCAATATTTCCAGGCAATACTCAAGGTTAGTAACAATATATAGCAAATGAAACGAGTAGAATTTTTAAAATATCTTCTTCATTACAAAAACATTCAGAGCACAGTTACTGACAGTAAGATAAGGGACTGTGGTTTCAGTAACACCAAGTGTTACCAAATCTTCATACTTTGCCACATGAAGCTGGAATTCATCACACCTCTAACCAGGGTATAAATTCCTTCTCACATCAAGTCCATGACTTAAGAAAAAGTTAAGATGTGAACATTATATATATACTATATACTGAACTAATACCAGTTCAATAACTTATTGGGTGAACATGGACAAATTATGTAACTTCTCTGAGCTTCAGTTTCCTCATTGTCAAAATGCAGACATAAAAAAGAATCTACGGGTTTAAAACTGCTATTGCTTGTGTGTGACTGTTTTCTTATTCATCTTGTATTCTGATGCCTTGCACAAAGTCTTGCATGGAATAGACATTTGACAAATAATTGGTAGGAGAACTGGATAAACTATGAATACATATTCACCTCGTGCATTGTCATGAAGAAAATACCAGATAACCCAAAGTAAACATTATAATACCTAACACATCATAGTTGCTCATAAATATTAGTTCTTTTCTTACCTTCCTTCATCCTCCTGCTGTTGAGACACAAACCATTTAACGTGTCTGATGCTTTGTTCACCATTTTTCACACTAAACCCTCTTTATTCAAAACCTTACAGAATTCTCCATAAGGCCTCTCTGATGGTAAGTCCACTAGCTCCAAATCAACTTCACTGTGAACACCACAGCTTTGCGCTAGAAAACCTTGCTCTACTTGGCATGTGCCTGTGTGTTTTTTTTTTTTCATATTTGCTTGTCCTCTCTCCTGATTAGCCTCATTTCCTACAGTGTCTAATATAGTATTTTCACTAATGGGATAATAGTGATTTCCTGACTTCAACAAAATTTATCAGCTTGGAGACAATTGGAGCCCTCCCTTCCTTATGTTACTTTACCTAAACTAACTTAAAGCATAGGCCCCTTTATTTTGTTGTTGTTGTTTTCTAATTTGAGAGAGAGAGAGAGAGAGAGAGAGAGAGAGAGAGAGAGAGAGAGAGAAAGAGAGAGAGAGCATGGGGGGGGCGGGGAGTGGCAGAGGGGGAAAAAGAGAGAATCTCAAGCAGGCTCCGTGCTCAGCAAGGAGCCCAATGCGGGGCTCAATCCCATGACCCCAGGATTAGGACCTGAGCTGAAGTCAAGAGTCAGATGCTCAATTGACTGAGCCATCCAGGTGCCCCCCTCTTTCCTTTGAACTTGCTTTCTTCTGCCTATGTAAAGATAATTCTGAACTCCCTGTTTTACTTGGGAATAAGCCACTTTTCTTTAAAGTTCATTTATTTCTTTTTTTTTTTTTTTTTAATTTTTTTTTTTTCAACGTTTTTTATTTATTTTTGGGACAGAGAGAGACAGAGCATGAACGGGGGAGGGGCAGAGAGAGAGGGAGACACAGAATCGGAAACAGGCTCCAGGCTCCGAGCCATCAGCCCAGAGCCTGACGCGGGGCTCGAACTCACGGACCGCGAGATCGTGACCTGGCTGAAGTCGGACGCTTAACCGACTGCGCCACCCAGGCGCCCCACATTTATTTCTTTTTAAAGAGAGACAGAGAGAGAGAGAGAGAGAGAGAGAGAGAGAGAGAGAGAGAGAGAAACAGAGTGTGTGTGAGCAGAGGAGGGACAGAGAGAATCCCAACAGTGTGGAGCCCAGTGCGGGACTCAAACTCATGAACTGTGAGATCATGATCAGAGATGAGATCAAGAGTCAGACGTTTAACCAACTGAGCCACCCGGGTGTCCCAAGGGATAAGCCACTTTTTGAATGAGAATAATACTTGCTTATAATACCATCCAACTTTAGAATGGCTTTTCATGTAGAATGTTTCAATTAGTTTTCACAACAGATTAGTTTAGCATGGCTTTTGGAATCTAAATGAATTCGGTTGGAATCTTAACTCTATCACTTAATAGCTGTATGATTTCAGGTAAATTACTAAACCTCTCTGACCCTCAGTTTCCTCACTTATAAATTCAAAGAAAATATAATCGTGCTTCTTAGGATGATTGCGGGAATCTAGTGATACATATAAATCCGGTACCATGGTAAAATTTAATCAATGGGATGGAAGCCATTAACAAATGATAGTTATAATTATTATTTTATAAACAAGAAAACCAAGGCACACAGTACAAAGGAAGCAATCAGAAGGCTCTGTGTAAAGACAGATTTTGATTCTAAATGCCATGCTTCAATCTACTTCTCTGCCCTTCCAGCAAAGCAGCCTACAAAAAGCTTCTTCACACTTTCTTTAATTTGATCTTTATAACAACCTTAAGAGGTTTATGTAGAAAATTACTCTCTAACTCTGTGGGGAAGTGAATTTTAATGGGCGAGTTTTAATGGTTGTTCAAGTTAATTGGAAAGGTTGGCCAGCATCACAACCTCAACAAGGAGAGAAGTAGAGCAGAAATATAAAGAATAATAAGTATGTAAACTAAGATGATCTGGCCTAGAGACGATGAGGCTAATGGCACTAACTCAGGACAGGTGCATTTAACAGTGACTCACAGAAACCAGAATCTAGGGGAGCCTGGGTGGCTCAGTCGGTTGAGTGTCTGACTCTCAATTTAGGCTCTGATCATGATCGTAGGATCAAGCCCGTGCTGGGCTCTGTACTTAGCACGGAGCCTGCTTAAGATTCTCTCTCTCCCTCTACCCCTCTCCTTCACTCACACACTCTCTCTCTTAAAGAAAGAAAGAAAGAAAGAAAGAAAGAAAGAAAGAAAGAAAGAAAGAAAGAAAGAAAGAAAGAAAGAAAGAAACCTGAAATCTAAACTCACCCTCACCTAATACTCAAAAGCAGTTTCCTTATTTTTTTCTTATTTCACTTAATTGTCCAAAAGGGCAAAAAGAGGCCCCAGAAAGAAGCAAAGAAAATTTTTCTTCATGCTTAGGAGGCCAAGTTGATGTTAGATAAATGACCTTGGACACTAACTGACTTCTTTGTGGTCCTGTTTCCTCATTCGCAAATGAAGATAATATCACCATTAGTGTTCTCCAGAGAAATGGGACCAATAGAGTGTGTGTCTATGGAGAAATAGTGAGATTTTAAGGAATTAGATTGCATGATTCTAGAGCAGTCCAAAATCTGCAAGAAGGCCAGCTGACGAGAACTGGGAGAAAGTTGATGCTACAGCTTGAGTCCAATGGCAATCTGCTGGCAGAATTCTGTCTTTCTGAGGAAGGTCAGTCTTTTTCTTAAGGCTTTCAGTTGCTTGGATGAGGCCCACTAACATTATGAAGGGTAATATGCTTAACTTGAAGTTTAATGATTTCAGTGTTAATCTTATCTAAAATACACTCTAACAGTAACATCCAGACACGTTTAACCAAATATCTGGATACTGTGGCCTAGCCAAGTTGACATATAAAATTAACCATCACAGAAGGAATACTGATCATGCAAGGAACAAATTTAGCACAATATCTAACACACAAAGCTAATCATAATAATGATAATAATAATAATATAATATAGCTATTATTATTTCTGCTGTTATTATTCTTTACTGAATACCTTTTTTTTTTTTTTCTGGGCATCAAGTGAGGTTCTGAAGACATGAGAATTCATAAGATACCAATCTTTGTCCTCAAAGAACTTACAGTCTAAACACAGATCCTAATAAGCTACCTGACAGCGTTCTGAATACTATGAGAACAAAAGACCACTTTGAGGAATATGGGTATGGTAAGAGTGCATAAAAGGGCCCTGACTCAAAATGGGCTGAGGGGCAGGGATAACTTAGAGAAGATAGAATGGATGAACAGACTCCAGTCAGGTAAATGGACACCGGTGCCAGGGAGGAAGAAGCAGGTGTATGGTAAGGAGATAAGTGCATGGAACTAGAATTGACAAAGAACACAGTCTGTTCATAGAACTGCCAGCAGTTTATCATTCGTTGGGTGAGAGGATGAAAGAAGCAAGTAAAGACAAAAAGGCAAAAAGACTGCAAGTTTAAGGCTGTAAAAGGGCTCTTACCAACCTAAGCAGTTTGGATTTTATCCCCAAAGCAATGATGACCTAAAATATGGTAGTGATGTTGGAAATGGAGAGAAGAGACAAATTTGAGAGGTCTCAATGGGTGAAATGGATAAGGCCTGATGATGGATGAAATGTTTGAGATGAGGGAGGACGGTGGGAAAGCTAATACTTAGAAGTGAGCTAGAGTATGTTTAGAAGATGCTAATAACTAGGGGCGCCTGGGTGGCTCAGTCGGTTAAGCGTCCGACTTCAGGTCAGGTCATGATCTCACAGTTTGTGAGTTCAAGCCCCGCATCGGGCTCTGTGCTGACAGCTTAGAGCCTGGAGCCTGCTTCGGATTCTGTGTCTCCCTCTCTCTCTGCTCCTCCCCCACTCATACTCTGTCTCTCTCTCCTTCAAAAATAAACAAAAACATTAAAAAATTTTTTTTTAAAAGATGCTAGTAACTCTTGTAATTCCAATAGGATATTCTGAAGAAAGCTGAAGGACTTTGCACTTGTCATCTGCCCTTTGTTGTTCACTTTCCACATTTGTGAAATGAGGATATTGGACTCAATTCTCTTTGAAAGCCCTTGTCTTACTCTAAACTTCTGCAATCCTGTGACTACTTTGTACATAATACATTCTGGATGGGGATGGGGGAATACTTTTGGCCCTACCACGTCAATAAACTGAAAGCAATAAGTAGTACCACCAGATTGGTATTTAACTATGATTTTGCAATTATCACAGGATGTCAGAATGAGAAAGATCAGGAAATTAGATAACACATGCTAGTATCTTTTCTGTTCTGTTTGAGCTGTCAGAAAAATAGGGGCGGTTGACACTGCAGATCTAAAAAGATTAGACGGATTGTTCTAACTAGAATCAAAGTTGATAAGCAAATTTCTATGAATAGTGAAACAGACCAAAAAGCTGATTGGTGAAAAAAAAAATGCATGGGAGAGAGAAACAAGCACGCTCTTTTTTCTCTTTTTTCCTATTGTGTGTTTGCAAAAAAAAAAAAAAAATTATTGATTGCTCTGGTTTCAAGCACTTGATTTATCTTTTATGACACTTGAAACCCAGTGTTTGCTCTACAGCTTAAAGTTTATTTGGTGAGCTAACAAAGGCCCTGTGGAATCTAAAGGAGAGGATGAAATCAAATGACGATGTGAACGGAAACCAGTCCAGACGGTCATTGTGTCCCTCCTCAACTTGAACTTGAACCATTATTTGAAGTTTTTTTTGAGCAAGAACTGAATGAGGAAAAGATTTTCAGAGATAATCTGGTATAAACCATTCAGAACCTGGTTGATGAGTTGCTGGAGCTCTTCTGACCTGAAAAATAAGGAGCTGAACATGAGGCTGTGACACAACAGTCCGATGTTCTGGTAGAGTGCTGGGAGTGAATATCTTACATCGCAAACATCGTATTTGCAGTTAGTTATCATCGTTTAGTTGGACGCACACAAAAAGCCATTGGAAGACATTTTATAAAAAAATTCAGAATACATATTAATTTAGTTTAGACTCAAGGTGTGTGGGTGTGTGTGTGTGTGGGGGGGGGGGTTGGATGTCTATAATTTGCTAGGCAGCACCATTAAAAATAATGGGCAAATTTAGTTTTTTTTCCCATCTTATTGCACCTAAGAAATCATTACAGACCATATCAGTAGCTCTGATGTTCTTGGGAGAACAAGGGGAAACTATTTTCAAGCCTCACTTTGACAAACTCTGCCATGTAACATTACCGAGTTCTAGTCTAAGGGTTGTGGGATTTATCTAAGGGCTAGATGAATCTGATAAATTTTCTGATCCCACAATAATAATCATAAATAGTATTATCTTTATCTCTCCATTGAATTAATAATTGAATGCTGATTCACATTCTTCCCTGATTTAAATCCAAACCTGAGAATTATCTCTTTCTGAGAAATATCCTCAAATAATCCTTTCTATTGTGCAGCTAACCCTTTACAATGTGTTTGAATTAAGATCAATTTTTTTCTAATGCTACTACCATGCAAATTTACTTAAATATTCAAGTAATTTTAGATATTTTATTCCAAGGCAATAAATGAATTTAGATAACCCTAGGATTAGTGAACCAAGTTAGACTTAACCTGAATAATAATGTTTTATATAATTTTGCTAATTCCATAATCTATTTTGTCTCTATGTTATTAAAATCCTCTAAGGACAAGAACAATGCTTATTTTTCAAAACGTGTTTCAAATATCCACTGAATTTTCAGTCCTTTGATGTTGGTACCCACATCAAGAAGAGTCAGTCGGCCAAGGTGAGGCATACATCCATGTGCATTCATACTAGCCTTTGGGATCTGAGATAGGGAAACAAATACAAATTAAAGAAGCTTCCTGAATTTACAAGGAAAGGGGAGAACAAGAAGTATGAGTCCAAACTCATGTCATAAGAAAATGTAGAAGGGCAAGTCAGGGAAACTGAGGTAAGTGAGCAAGTGCCAAAGGCAGTAACAAGAAACTATCAAAAGGAGAGGCAAGTCAAGGGTCAAAAGCTGAGTTGAACTGGAACCAAGTGGGAGCAAGGGCAGATCTGGAACACCAGTATTCTGTTGTGACCACAGCCTTCTATGCAAGGTGACTCCGTCCTTATGGACTCTTGGGTCAGGCTGGACTTTGCATGGGCCACAGGACATCTTCTTGGTCTGGAAGAAGTCCTAAGTTGCTTGTAGGCACAACTCTGATGCCTACATTGCCTTGAAAGGATGGGGGCACCTCCTTTCAAGCAGAACAAGGAGGTAATGTGTCATCTACCTTTAGGAGTTCAGAGAAAGGAAGAAATGAAACATTCCCAAAGAGGCCCAAGGATGTTTTTGTCTTGTTTCTATTTTATTTATAGTCCCTTTCCTCCTCCCATCAGAACTTTGCTCCTTCATTCAGTAGCTTAAATTTATCCTTGGTGTCCATTTTGTCCATGACCTATACCTGAGGTCTCCTCTTTAAGGAGGACTAGGAAGTTGTGAGGGAAGACACAGAGTTTTAAGTGTTCCCCAGGGGTCTGCAGTTGATGCCAATATTCCCCTCCACTTCCATCTGTCCTGAATTAACCCAGTGACACTACAGACCAACCACAGTTGACATGATTGCTACCTCCCCACCACCACAAAGGAATACCAGCAGAATGAGAGAAGAGAATACTTTTCTAATCTGCACCATCAGTCCTTTATTTATGTGGGACCACGGATATGGACAACTGAGGCCAGTGTGTCCATATGTGAATGATGTTTTCATGTAGCTGCAGAATTTTCTAAAATGGGACAGAACCTCCCTTTAAGCTACATTACACATTAGACAAAGGAAGATCCCCTAGTATCCTTCCAATCTACTGCTACCAAAAACAAAGCAAAAAAACTTACTTGATCAGATTTTATGTCAACATTTAGATAATAATATAGGGTATTTTAAAAATAGGATGTTACAGTATTAAGATAGCTCAGACACACACACACACACACACACACACACACACACACACACACACACCACCTTCTCATTATCAAGTCAATCCCTTCATATCACTAAAAAAGTCAAAGGGATCCTATTTTGTGCCAAATTCTCTTCGTTTAGCAGCTGCAGCCAGGTATTCTTCCATTAGGATCAAGCAGCTCTTCAGAATCTCCCAAGGTAGAGAATTGTAATTTAAATTCTCTCAGGTATACTATGAACTTCAAGTTCATAGTATCAACTGAATACATAAAACATCACAGCCACAGACCCATACCCATATCCATACAAGACTAGCCACTAAATACCAATTTCTTTAGACCAAAATTTTCAACATGGGAATGAAGTAGTTACTTAGCTGACAAGGTTGGGGATAGTAGGCACAAGCAAAGAGGTGTCCCCACAAAACTAAAGCAGCTTCATTTTAAAAGGTATTTTTTTATACATTGGAGATTTTCAGAATATTTCATTTGAAAAATAGGTTCTTCTCTCTCTGCAAAATTTTAAGAACTATTACCTTATAAAATACTCTTTTCCAAGCTGAAGTAGTGTTCTCAGACTCCACTAAATGTCTCATAACCTAGAATCGCATTGCTTTTAAAACTGTTGACCTTGGTGGGATTGGAGGGGAGTGAGGCTGGTAAGGAGCAGGCAGAGAAAATGAAAGAGAACAAAAAAAAAAAAAAAAAAAAAAGAAAGAAAGAAAGAAAAGAAAAGCTTCGTGGTTTCTATTCATCAAGTGCAATCAATCACTCTGTGCCAGCTGCCCAGCCACCTGTAAACTTAAAATTGAAATGGCTACCCAGATATTTCACTCCTACCTATCTATTCAAGGGAAGACAAAGACTAAGTCCACAAAAGGCCTTGTAGGGGAATGTTCACATCAAATTTATTCATCATAGCTCCAAAATGGAATTAGCCCAAGTGTCCACCAGCACAACAAACTGTGATTCGTCCACACAATAGAATTTCTCAGCAATAACACTGGAGCGACTCCTGACACATCCAACAACACGAATAAGTCTCAGAATGATCGTGCTGCATGAAAGAAGCAAAAGAGACGCAAGGCACAAAAGAGAAAATATCTTATGATTTTATTCACATGAACTTCCGGAATAGGCAAATCTAATCTATGGCAGAAAAAAACCCAGAATGCTGGTGGCTTCAGGGAAGGGATATAAAGTGACTGGGAGGAGACACAAGGGAAGTTTATAGTAATGAACATGTTCTATATTTTGACTGAGGTATGGGTTACAAGAGTGTATTTGTCAAAACAGATCAAACCATACACTTAAGAATTGTGCATTTCAGGGGCGCCTGGGTGGCTCAGTCGGTTAAGCGTCCAACTTCGGCTCAGGTCATGATCTCACGGTCCGTGGGTTCAAGCCCCGCGTCGGGCTCTGTGCTGACAGCTCAGAGCCTGGAGCCTGTTTCAGATACTGTGTCTCCCTCTCTCTGTGACCCTCCCCCGTTCATGCTCTGTCTCTCTCTGTCTCAAAAATAAATAAACGTTAAAAAAAAAAAAAAAGAATTGTGCATTTCAGGGGTGCCTGGGTGGCTCAGTCGGTTAAGTGTCCGACTTCGGCTCAGGTCATGATCTCGCGGCCCGTAAGTTCGAGCCCCGTGTCGGGCTCTGTGCTGGCAGCTCGGAGCCTGGAGCCTGTTTCAGATTCTGTGTCTCCCTCTCTCTCTCTGACCCTCCCCATTCATGCTCTGTCTCTCCCTGTCTCAAAAATAAATAAACGTTAAAAAAAATTTAACAAAAAGAATTGTGCATTTCATTGTGTGAAAATTTTATCTGAATAGATTTAACTGGTGGGGAAAATACTCAACTGAAAAACTAAATGTGGCAAAAAATTAAGACAATATAGAAAAATATCTTTATGAGCTCGGAGTAGAAAACAATTTCTTTAAAGTGTTTTTATTTTTTATTATTTTTTTAATACGAAATTTATTGTCAAATTGGTTTCCATACGACACTCAGTGCTCATCCCCAACAGGTGCCCTCCTCAATGCCCATCACCCACCCTCCCATCCCTCCCACCCCCCATCAACCCTCAGTTTATTCTCAGTTTTTAAGGGTATCTTATGGTTTGGCTCCCTCCTTCTCTAACTTTTTTTTTCCTTCCCCTCCCCCATGGTCTTCTGTTAAGTTTCTCAGGATCCACATAAGAGAGAAAACATATGGTACCTGTCTTTCTCTGTATGACTTATTTCACTTAGCACAACACTCTCCAGTTCTATCAACATTGCTACAAAAGGCCATATTTCATTCTTTCTCTAAAAGTTTTTTTAAATGTTTATTTATTTTTGAGAGAGAGAGAGAGAGAGAGACAGATCATGAGTGGGGGAAGGTCTGAGAAAGACAGAATCTGAAGTAGTCTCGAGGCTCTGAGCTATCAGCACAGAGCCCAACACAGGGCTTGAACTCACAGACTGTGAGATCAGGACCTAAGCTGAAGTCGGACACTTAACTGACTGAGCCACCCAGGTGCCCCAGAGAACAATTTCTTAAACAAGATACACAATGCTCTACATAGAAAGTACTGATGAGTATCTTTATTAAAACTTAAAATTCATGTGAAGAGGAGATGTACAGAAAAGGTCAATTCAGAAAAATGACCAATAAACATCAGAAAGGATGCTGACAGGTGGTAGCTACACTTGCAATGAGCATACCTATAGAGCTGCTGAATCGCTATGTTGTACACCCAGAACTAATGCTCACATAGTGTGTCATCTACGCTTCAAAAAAATAAAACAAAATAAATGAAAGGGTGCTTGACCTCGCGAGGGATCCTGTGAATGCAATTATTTTTTAAAGAAACAATTTCTTATCTGCCAGATTGGCAGCTTCAGAGACTTGTGATTTGGTGGAGCCGTGAGATTGTAAATCATACCGTGCTTTGTGACTGTCGATCAGTTTGGCGAATTCAGTCATTTTAGTATAAACAGAGCACTAGATCTAACACCTAGAAATTGAATTTCTGTTATAGACTCTAGAGAAACTCTTACATGGGCCCAAAGAGCATGTACAAGGAAGTTTATTGTAGCACTGTTTGCACTAGTGAAAAGATGGATTCCACTGCAACATCCATTCATAAAGGTGGTATAGTCGTATGGGGCAATATTACATGGCAGTTAAAAAGAATAAACTATATTTCCATGTATCAAGGTAGCTAGGTCTCAAAAACATGTTAAAGTAAATATAATACCATATTTGTATTAAAACTGTATAAATGTATAAAAACTGACTCATAAAAACCTTAATCTTGGCTATGCCTCAGAAACAAAGAAAGGAAAAACAAGTGATGTAATGATTCGAAGGACTGTATCTGAAATTTGTTATTAAAATAATAGGAAGAATCATCAAAATGCAAATGAATGAATTTTGGATTTATTTCTGATATGTTACACAAAAATTAACTCAAAATTAATCCTAATAGGCATTGATTCTAGACTGTGACCTTGGGTTAGGCAAATAGGTCTTAGATATGATGTCTAAAGCACAAGCCATAAAAGAAAGAAAATTGATAAATTGGACTTCATAAAAATGCAAAATTTTGTTCTGTGAAAGACCCTGCTAAAAGCATGAAAAGACAAGCTATAAAACGGGAGAAAATATTTGCAAATATTCTTATCTGACAAAAAAAAATTGAATCCAGAATATATGAAGAATTATCAAAATTCAACAATAAGAAAATGAACAGCAGATATTTTTTAAAATTTTTTTAATGTTTATTTTTTAGTGAGAGAGACAGAGACAGAGACAGAGTGTGAGTGGAGGAGGGGCAGAGAGACAGAGGGAGACACAGAATCTGAAGCAGGCTCCAGGCTCTGAGCTGTCAGCACAGAGCCTGATGTGGGGCTTGAACCCATAAACCGTGAGATCATGACCTGAGCCTCAGTCAGACGCTTAACCAACTGAGCCACGCAGGTGTCCCTGATTTTTTTTTTTTTTAATGAGCAAAGATTTAAACAGGCACTTCACTAAAGGCGATACACGGAGGGCCAAGAAGCCACATGAAAGCTGCTCAACATCGTTAGTCATTAGGGAAATGCAAATTAAAACCGTGAGGAGACCGTGCTACACCTAACAGAATAGCTTAAAAAAAAAAAAAGAACCAGACAATTCCAAGGGCTGAGAGGGACGAGAGGCAACTGGAATTTCAGATACTGCTGCTGGAAATGCACAGTGGCACAGCCACTTTGGAAAACTTCAGGCAAAGGAATGTGTGTGCTCCAGGTGAAATCAGGCAGCCTACAAGGAAGTGGTGAGGGCAAGAGAAAATGGGTAGGGTACCCTCTGCATCTGTTTCCACCCCCATGTAACTGTACTTCAGTTCCCAGTTTATGGAGGGTTCTGTGAGGTTCTTATAAGGACAATCCAACCGTAAAGATTCATCCTTAACGCTTTATCCTAAATGCTTTATCCGCAATCTTAAGCAACATAAGAAAGAGGAAAAAGGGATGTTTGTCACCAGGGCTGGGTATAATCAAACCAATGCCTGCACACCAATGCCCTATGGATTCTTTTATCTATCTATCTATCTATTTATTTATTTATTTATTTATTTATTTTTTAATATATGAAATTTACTGTCAAATTGGTTTCCATACAACACCCAGTGCTCATCCCAAAAGGTGCCCTCCTCAATACCCATCACGTGGATGGAACTGGAGAGTGTGATGCTAAGTGAAATAAGCCATACAGAGAAAGACAGATACCATATGGTGCCCTATGGATTCTGAGGTGAGCCTGCTCTGTCCCTAGAGGAGAATGGCTAGGGTTGCCAACCCCAGATTCTACTCCTACCACACGGAACGTTGCCCACCAGATATGAAAAATACTTTCGTAGGTTGAGATTCCTGAATGAGTCTAGTGAAGAAGAAGAAAGGGGTAGGAAGAAGGGAAAATCTTCAACTTGGAGGAAAACAGAAGTATAAGTATGATGATAAATGACAGTGGACACTTGGCTTTGATTTGGAGGGTGTTGGGGAGAGAAGGATGGGGATAGTGGCAATTTACAGAGTCCACGCCCATCTGAGGGAAGCAACTTTGCTATGTGGAAATGCAAGAGCAGGTTTCAAATCTTCTTTTTGTCCTAGGGAAGCAGGACACCTGGGTTTGTATGTGAAATCACCTGAGTCGTAAACATTGGAAATGATTTTAAATTTTATTAGAACAACAACAAAAAGGTCTGGGGGCCAGATGAGGACTGGGAGGCACCATACTGTGTCCTCTGATGTGGACAGACTAAAAGCTAGGCCAAGCCACTCACCCCAGGCATGCTTTCTGTTGTACTCCCTTGGTTAGCACCTCCCAGTCTAGAGGAAGTCCCTGGGTTGGTTTACTTCATTAGCTGCCTGGAAGAGAAGGGAAAAAAGAGAAGCCAAAATTACTCTGAGGTCCCAAAAAAAGAAGACGCAAACATTTGCTACAGGCCAGTTGTTATTCTTTTTGTCCTGGAATCGCCTGGGGTGGGAAAATGCAGAGTCTCAGGTCCCCTCTCAATTTACTTAATTAGAATCTCTGGTGGCTGGGTCTGCTGTAGATTTCCATTTTAACAAGCTCCTTGGGTAATTCTTACCCCCACTGAAGTCTGACACCCACTGTTTTGAATTTTTCCACCTTTACTACAGAGGATTCAGTTACCATTGGGTCCATTTGGTCCTGTATCTAAATTTGAGGTCTCCAGTGGGAAGAACAGTAATGGGAAAGAAAGGAAAGCTTTGAGCGCCCCCTAGGGGTTATCTTGTACAGTGAACAGCTTTATCATGATCAGTGATTTTTCAGAGGTGCTAGGAATAGAAATTAAGTAGTATTTTTGAGCCCTTATAGGCATTAAGCATTGTGACTGGCCACTCACATACATTATCTGATTTCAGCCTATGAGGCAGGTACTATTATTACTTGCATTTTGCAAAAGAGGAAATTTACCTGTAAATCCAGTGGCATGGCTGATGACTCCCTCTTCCTCAATATATTTTCTTCACATGGCTTCCAGGACACCATACTCTTTTTCATTTGCCTCCTAGCTCACTGGTTATTCCTTCTCAGTCTTCATGCTAGCACTCTCTCTTCTCCAAGACCTATTAATTTTGGAGCATCCCAAGGATCAGTCCTTGGTTTTCTTCTTTCCCTGTATAATTAATATACAGTGTCAAGTTAGTTTCACATGCACAATGATTCAACAATTCTATACATTGCTCAGGGCTCATCACATGATAAGTATACTCTTAATCCCCTTTATCTATTTCACCTATTTCTCCACCCACCTGCCCTCTGACAACCACCAGTTTGTTCTCTGGATTTAAGAGTCTGGTTTCTTGTTTGCCTCTTTTTTTCTCTGTTCATTTGTTTGTTTCTTAAACTCTACATATTAGTGAAATCATATGATATTTATCCTTCCCTGACTTATTTCACTTAGCATCATACCCTCTAGACCCATCTATGTTGTACATGTCAAGATTTCACTTGTTTTCATAGCTGAGTAATATCCCATTATGCACATACACCACATCTTCTGGGGCACCTAGGTAGCTCAGTTGGTTAAGCATCCCACTTCAGCTTAGGTCATGATCTCACAATTCATGAGTTTGAGCCCCATGTTGGGCTCTGTGCCTGCTTTGGATTCTGTCTCCCTCTCTTTCTGCCCCCCCAACTTGTGTTGTCTCTCTCTTTCTCTCTCAAAAAAAAATAAACATTAAAAAATTTTAAAAAAGCATATTCCAAATCTTCTTTATCCATTCATCTATCAATGTACACTTGAGTTGCTTCCATAATTTGGCTATTATAAAATTGCTTCAATAAAAATTGGGAGTGCATATATCTTTTTGAATTAGTGTTTTTGTTTTCTTTGTGTGAATGCCCGGTAGTGAGAGTACTGGATCATATGGTAATTCTATTTTTAATTTTTTGAGAAACCTCCGTACTGTTTTCCACAGTGGCTGCACCAATCTGCATTCCCACCAACAGTGCATGAGTGTTTCTTTTTTTCCACATCCTTGCCAATTCTTGTTATTTCTTGTGTTGTTGATTTTAGCCATTCTGACAGGTGTGAGGTGATATCTCATTGTGGTTTTGACTTGCATTTCCCTGATGATGAGTGATGTTGAGCATCTTTTCCTGTCCTGGCCATCTGTATGTCTTCCAGACATACAGACATAAGCAGATATAACCAGAACGATCTTCCTAATATGTAATTCAAAATGTATCATTTATCTGCCTAAAATCTTCCCAGGGCTTCCCATTGCACTCAAACAAAATGGCGAAATCCTTAGAATGTCCAACAAGGCCTTCTACAAGTAGGGCCCCATCTCCTCTCTGACCTTACCTCCTGTTACTCCCTCCCTTATCCTGCTCCAGACGCACTGGTCTCCGATGCTATTCCTTACATATTCTTGGCTTGATTTGGCCTGAAGGCCTTCACCCTGGCTCTTTCATCTGCCTCAAACATTCTTCCCTCAGAAGTCTACTTGGGTAACTACGTCACTTCCTACAAATCTTTACTCAAATGTCACCCTCTCAATGTGACCAACCCTGATTCTGCTGTCGGAAATTACGAGCTGTTTTTCTCCCTGCATGCCCAAACCTCTTATCATGCTCCATTTACTCCATAGCGTTATGGCTTGGCAACGTATTACATAATTTAACTCTTTATTATGCTTGTAGTTATTCCCCCCCACCCCCCCCCGACCCCCCGCCCCACACACTAGAACGTAAGCTCCAAGAAGGCAGGGATTTGGGACTGTTTTGTTTACATACAGGTCGCAAACACATAGGTCAGTGCCTGAGATTTAACAGAAATATCTCTTGAGTGAATGAGACATGAAGAGGTTACATACCTAGTCCTAAGTATTCAATACTCCATTTGACAAGTAAAACTGAATAAGAAACAATTCTTTTCTCCTTATAGAGAAACATACAGAAGCTCCATACAGTCTGTTTGGGCATCTTGTATGGAGAGGAGTGCTGAATACCAGCAGCCACAGACCCCTTTAAAGAGGTGACACACAGCAGTGGACTGTGTCTATCACTCACCTCTCTACCACTTGTACCACACGCAGAGCTGGGCACTGTCTTCTTTACCCAATTTATTTAGGGACTGTAATGCTGAGCTACAAGTAGTATTCTTCCCTACCATGAGAAGTAATATACAGTCTGTGGGGTACATTTTTTAATATACTATACAGGTTTATTTTTTAAGTTTATTTATATTTATTTTGAGAGAGTGAGCATGAGTAGGGAAAGGGTGGAGAGAGGGAGAGAGAGAATCCCAAGCAGGCTCCACCCTGTCAGTGCAGAGCCTGATGCAGGGCTCAAACTCATGAACCATGAGATTGTGACCTGAGCCAAAATCAAGAGTTGGACACTTAACTGACCAAGCCACCCAGGCAACCCTACCAAACGGGTTTAAAGATGAATTGCAACTCACAAAAAGAAGCAACGTAAAAAGTCTGTGGAATGAATTTTCACTAAACATGTTACTGAGTCAGGCTGGCTTGCCATCAGCTGTACCTTGATGAGGGATGCAGCAAATGGCTCTTTTCAGGGCGTCCTGAATTGCCAGAACTTCTCTGTAATTCTCACAGAGAAGCAAGCAACAGCTTCCTGTAGTAAGTACCTTAGGCAGCTGTATCAAAAAAAACAGAGACTTCTAAGACTCAGTACCAGAAAATAAAGGGATGGGGGCAAGAAAAACCTCCACACTTCCTGAAACATTTATCCAATTTACTCACACAAATTCCCAGCAATCGGAATCACACCTACAATTCCCGCTCTCACAACTGGACAATTCGCTTCAAAGACAAAAGGCAGCTAGACAGACTGCTTAAAGATGAAAGAAAAGATTCTAGTCTATGTCAACAATTAAATTGTGTCAATGGTGTGTTTTTCGATTGCAGCAGCAAAATCATCTCAAAAGGGTGTGTGTGTGTGTGTGTGTGTGTGTGTGTGTGTGTGTATAATTTCAATCACGGTAACTACCTTTTCCTGTGGGAATAATTTATCCATAAGGAACCACTTCCAAATTTGGCATATTCCATGGTAGCCAGTATCTCCTCCTTCACAGAGGATGCCTGGTGGTCACTGTTATGACAAGGTGGCTTCCTAGCAAATGCACCTGAACTTGTTGACATACTTGCTTCCCTTGACATCCAGGCCACCACACCCTCCAGGTTTTCCTCTCACCTCCCTGCTCACTTTTCAGTCTCATCTCTGCTCCCTCTCATCGCCCTGACTTCTAACCATTGGACTGACTGCCACAGCGTCAAGCGTTGAACTGCTTCTTTACCTTCATTCTCTCTGGTGATGATCTCAGCCAGCCTTCATGATGCCATCTACATGCTGCTGGCTCCTGCCTTTCTACCTCCAGCCCAGAATTCTCTCCTGGATTCTAGACTTTTCTAAGAGAAAGACTTGACTGGCATCTCCACTTGGATACCTAACAGGCATATCAAATCTAACATTCCCCGAACCAAACTCCTGATATCTGACCCCACCCCCACCCAAATCTTTGCTGTCTCAGGAAATGGTAATTCCATTCCTCCAGTTGCTTAATCTAAACTTTGGCCTTCTTTCTTTCTTTCTTTCTTTCTTTCTTTCTTTTTCTTTCTTTCTTTCTTTCTTTTTTCTTTTCTTTTCTTTTCTTTTTTCTTTTCTTTCTTTCATCATGCTCCACATTCAATGTTTCAGCAAATCCCATTGGATCTATATTCAAATTCTATCCAGAATCTAATCTCTTCTCACCACTCTTCTGACACCACCTGGTTGAACTGAAGCCATCAGTATCTGTTTTTTTCTGGATTATTGTGAAGAGTCCCATAGCTGGTTCCCCTGCCTCAACTATTCCCCCTTTTAGAAACTCTTCTGTTTACCAGCCAGTGGTTCTCACAGTGTGGTGCCAGACCAGCAGCACTGGCATCACCTAGGAACTTGCTAGAAATGCAAATTCCCCTGCATCACACCAGACCTACTCAATCAGAAACTCTGGGAATGGACGCAGCAACTGTGTGCTAAGAAGCCATCAGAGGTGGCTGATGCACACTCAGGTTTGAGAAATGATGCTCTACAGAAGTGGTTAGCCAGAATGATCCTTTAAAAATGCAAATCAGGGGGTGCTTGGGTGGCTTGGTCAGTTAAGCATCCAAATTTGGCTCAGGTCATGAAATCGCGGTTCACGGGTTCGAGTTCTGTGTTAGGCCCTGGGCTGAAGCTCAGAGCCTGGAGCCTGCTTCGGCTCCCTCTCTCTCTGCCTCTCCCCACTTGTATGCTCACTCCCTCTCAAAAATAAATAAATAAACTTTAAAAAATGCAAATCAGATCATGGTCCCCTCTCCACTCACAATCCTCCAGTGGCTTTTCTAGCTCCTTTGAGTAGGAGCCTGCCTCCTCCTGATGGCCTGCAGCCACCCTTGTGATCCATTCCCACTCACACCATATGTGTAACCACCTCTCTCTTCTCCCTTTATTCACTGTGTCTCTCTGCTTTGCCTCCAGGCAGAGCCTTTGGACCACTGTTTCCTCTGCCTGGGACACCCTCCCTACTCCATTCTCTCACATAACCATGTGTCCCTCTCCCTCTTTTCCTTCCAGTCTCTGCTCAAATGTCAGCTCATCAGAAGAGTTTTTCCAGCCACCATATTTAAAATTAAAAACCCCACTTCCCATCCCCACTTCTTGTGCTCCTTTCCCCCCTTACTCCACATTATTTCTTCTGCACAGTGCCTGTCACCTTCCAGCATAGAGTATGCTGCACTCGTTTATTTGTTTAATAGTCATTGCACCGAAGAATATACGCTCTATGAGACCGGGATTTGTGTGTATTGTATTCACTGTTGTATCATCAGAGCCTGGAACAATGCTGGCATATGGTAGGGGCTCCATAAGTATTTGTTGACTAAGTGAATAACTAAATGATGGCCAAAGCATTCCTCTGGATAAATGATACATTTCTTGTCATGATACTGCCATTGCTGAAAATATTTTTAGGGCAATAGTCGGGAAGAAGGGAAACCATTTAGGAGGACACTGCTTGCAATAATCCTGAAGAAAGATGACAATGGCTTCAATTTGAACAGGTGGTGCATAGGAGGTGGTCAGAAGTGACTGGCTTCTGGATACAAGTTGAATATAGCACTGATGGACTGAGGTCAATTTATAGGTCACATATGGAA
The DNA here is from genome assembly GCF_028018385.1 of Neofelis nebulosa. Lineage (NCBI taxonomy): Eukaryota > Metazoa > Chordata > Mammalia > Carnivora > Felidae > Neofelis > Neofelis nebulosa. The sequence goes on along the minus strand of NC_080793.1, from coordinate 75,724,650 downwards.
ACTAGTCTCAGAATTTAAGAGAGATCACCCCTTTAAAAAAAAGTGAAAAATACAGTAGCTCAGCTTAATTACACACATTATTTACTAATCCCAGAATCATACGACATTTGGCTTTATTGCAGAAATCAAATTTCCCCTTGAAAAGAGAAATGGAGAACCACTGAAGACATTCACAGGCTATGAATGCAGTTTCCTATATGATGAAAGAATACATTGGATTTTCACAGGATACAATCTTATATTTGTGTGATTTAATCCTCACAGCAATCCTTTGAGATCCTTATTATTAACCCCATTTTTCAGATGAAGGAAATAAGGCTCCGGGCAGAGGATTTCAATCCAGGCCAGGTCACACATTTTCTTGATGAGTAAAAGCAATGTGCTGGGAACAAATGCACATGCTGCCTAGAAGAGAACATTTCGGTACGTCTTATCTCTCTTGACTTCATATTCACATTTCATAAGGACAACTTCTCCAGAGGATCAGAGCCCTATAGCAAATATAAAACAGCCAGGATGATGGGGGTCAATTCTGTTTTTCCTGCTGTTCAGGCTGGGAACGAGTCTCCTTTCAATAGCCAAAGCCCTGGGTCAGGTGCCATGGTTCCTCCAGACACTGTTTCCAGCGTCCCCAGGAGAAACCATTGCCATCTTGCCATCGCCATGGGGATTTGATGCTTTCCAGGGCTATGTAGACAGCATTGTCTCAAGACAAGGAACTATTGTTTGGGTAGAAAGAGAGGGTGTTTCTCACTTCAGTGAGAATGGACTTGAATACGGATTCACATTTCAACAATGCCTCCTTTTGTAAAAATGGGTGGGTTTTTATTTATTTATTTTTTTGGCTTATGTGATTTTTTTTTCAGACTCAGATCACTGTTTCTAATGACTATTTCTCCTACAACGTTTCTTAAGAATGTTAGGTATGTGTTCCTGGGTGTTATGCACGCAGGGAGTAAAACTCATGTTGCATATTAACCTGAAGTCTCCTTGCTATCTTGAGCAGACTCTGGGGCAGAGAGGGAGGCTGGGGGCAGGAAGACGTGGGTTCATGGGTGGGAACTGGCACTTACTGAGAGCAGCATCTAATGAGCAGACACTTCAGATACATTATTCCAATTAATCCTCACAATCACCTGAGCAGATATTATCCCCGTTTTCCAAATGAGAAATGTAATTAGGTAACTGGAGCAAAATCACACAGCTGGTGAGACTGGAATCTGGGATCGGTTCCCAGATCTCACTCTAAACCTGTTCTCTTTCCATTTCCTGTTCCAGGCTTCCTTGCTGACCTTTTTAAGCTTTAGTTTTCTCAGATGAGTCACCTGGTGGGAAGAGTATGTGAGATGGTGCTTCTGAACAAATGTCTCCATCATAGCTGCATGTCACATAATAGGTACTTGAAAATAATCAAATTTTCTCCTGTCTTCCTTGTGCATCATCTCATCTTACCTTTCTAATTTCTCTTTCTCTTCTCTCCTATTCTTTCAGCTCCTGCTTTCTTTTCATTTTCGTATCCTTTTCTTCGTAGAAAATCAAAATCTAAAGAACTCATTCCCAGTGGCAACATAAGCTTTAAAAACAATCCCCTAGGAATAAACCAACAAGAACAATGCAAGGTCCATGTGAAGACAACTATAAAATTTTATAGAAGATATAAAAGAAGACCCAAATAAATGGAAAGCTACAGTTTCTGGATGAAAGACTTGATATTATAAAGATGTCAACTTCCCAAATTAATCCATAAATTCAATGCAATCCTAATAAAAATCCCAACAGGAGATTTATTGAATTTGATAAGCTGATTTTAGAGTTCATGTAAAAGAGAAAATGCACAAGAACAAGCAATAAAATTTGAGGAAAAAAAAGAACACTGAGGACTTTTCAGTTATCAAAATATACTAAGTTTATGTTAAACAACGTTGTATCAGTTCAGAATAAAGACATGAAAAATCGAACAGAAAAAGGCAATTCAAAAACAAAGGAACATGCATTTCAAATCAGAGTAAGAAGGATACACTATTCACAAATTATATTGAGAGTGTTGGAAATCCTGAAAAATATTTAATTTAGATGCCAGTATCATATCATAAACACAAAACCAAAATGGATTAAATTCTAAACACTAATTAAAAAAAACAAATCAGAAAGGAACTACATGATATATCAAGTTTTATAATGTTGGAAGAGGCAGTGATAAAGCCTTTCCTAAGAAAGACAAAAATTCCAGGAGCCATTAATAAAAAAGTCTTACTGTGAACAAACTGAAAGATCTGTATAACAAAAAAACCCACAAAAACAAAAACACAAACAAAATAAAAGGTCCCACTGAAAGTCTCTGTAAAATATATAAAACAAAATATAGTATACAAAAGCCATTAAAATCTCCTAAAGTTATTGCAAATATATAAAATACAAAACTGGTTAAAAGAAATAGAGAGACAATTCACATACACAAAAAGAATGATAAAATCTAAAGTTGTTTAATGCCCAGAGTAATAAAGGAAATGCAAAATAAACCACGAGGCACACTTTATAACCAATCAGGGTCTGACACCAGTATTATCAGGTGGAAATGGGCAGTTTCTGTAGAGGCTGTAATAGTGTACATTGATATAAAATTTTTTGGGGCACCTGGGTGGCTCGGTCGGTTAAGCAACCGACTTCGGCTCAGGTCATGATCTCACGGTCCGTGAGTTCAAGCCCCGCGTCGGGCTCTGTGCTGACAGCTCAGAGCCTGGAGCCTGTTTCAGATTCTGTGTCTCCCTCTCTCTCTGCCCCTCCCCTGTTCATGCTCTGTCTCTCTCTGTCTCAAAAATAAATAAACGTTAAAAAAAATTAAAAAAAAAATAAAATTTTTGGATGGCAAATTAGAAATATCTATTAAAATTTAAAGTAAGTACATCCTTGGAATTCTATTTCTAAAAATCTGTTTTTCTGAAATATTCATTCACGTTCAAAAATAAATAAACATAGGGGGAGCCTGGGTGGCTCAGTCAGTTGAGCGTCTAGCTTCGGTTCAGGTCATGATCTCATGGGTCGTGAGTTCAAGCCTCACATCAGGCTTTGTGCTGACAGCTCTGAGCCTGGAGCCTGCTTCGGATTCTGTTTCTCCCTCTCTCTCTACTCCTTCCCCACTTGCGTGTGCTCTCTCTCTCAAAAATAAACATTAGGGGCGCCTGGGTGGCGCAGTCGGTTAAGCGTCCGATTTCAGCCAGGTCACGATCTCGCGGTCCGTGAGTTCGAGCCCCGCGTCAGGCTCTGGGCTGATGGCTCGGAGCCTGGAGCCTGTTTCCGATTCTGTGTCTCCCTCTCTCTCTGCCCCTCCCCTGTTCATGCTCTGTCTCTGTCTGTCCCAAAAATAAATAAAAAACATTAAAAAAAAAATAAAATAAACATTAAATAAATAAATAAATAAATACAGTCATTGCAGCTTTATTTATAATAAGGAACAACTGAAAAGGGCAGAAATTTCCCTCAAGTAGCGAATGGTTGAATGAATTTTGTGCATTTGTATTGTGGAATACTATACGATGAGTGAAAAAAAATGAGGTAAATTTATATTTACTACGTAAGAGTTCCAAGACATATGATCAAGTAAAAAAAGCAAGATGCCAACTGCTTTGGGTGAGGAGGACTTCTTTTCTATTTACTCTTATAACTGCATATTTGTATGCAGTTAGCACATTTTGCTTACGTAAGTAAGAATAAAAGGGATCTTACTTAATAGGATCCAAAAACCACAGCAGTGCCATTACTGCTGTCACGTACCCATAAACCTCACCGGGGCCCACAGGCTGCAAGAGGTCCTGGGCTACACCCTTCCAGGTCAGGGGTTGATTGGTGATACCAAGGTCAAGAGGTTGGAGGCTCAAAAGAACAAAGCTGAAATAATGCTGAACTAGCTAGCACAAGAGGAGAAAGTTCTTCCTCAACACCGTTTACTGGTCCAGCTATCGGCAAGAATCACTTACTTCCCTCTTCTGTTTTGGACTTCATTGGAAGTCCTTTTGTCAAAGGGAACTGCAGTACCCAGGACACGACAATGCCGTATCCATCTTCTATTTCTTGATGAAATCCCTCCTGTCACGGGGGAAACACAGCACCAAGTCTCTCTCTCCTCCTTTCCCTCTGCAAAACCTTCATTCTTGTTTAGCGGAAACATTTAGGGAAAACAAAACAAAACAAAAAACTACTTAAAAACAGATTTTTTGTAACAAAAACATAGGTGCATCTATAAAGGTTATGTATTAGACTTTGCACCAAGAATCATTTTCTCTGGAAAAATTCATTTAGAAAGTGAAAAAGTATCATCATTCAAAACAAGGCCATTATTCTCCTACAATTTTTTGCGTATGTATTCTAATTATTTTGCACTATGTTGCACTATATAAAAATCTTTCTTTTTCCATGTAGGTTTTTCACCTTCTAATCATTTTGCACTGTTTTCATATATTTTTCAGAAGAGTATATTGTTTAGCCTAAGGTTCACAGGATAGCAAGCTAGAACCAAAACTATAAGTGATCACACAAATAAGAAGCAGGTGGGAAAAATTCTGTGCTTATCACTTGAAGAATAACTAAAACACTTGAGCATTTTGAGCAGAATGAACTTTGGTGTGAAAATTAGGAAACCTCAACTCCACTGTTCTGCACCAGTCATTCCATGAGATGTTGGACAAATGTGTGGCCTCTTCAACATTTCACAGATAGACGAGTTTCCTTATCTGTAAATGAACTGGACTGGATAACAATCCATTGATAAGTTGCCTGAGCTCTTACTGTGTGTTCAGAACTAGGCTATGCGCTTTATATATATTATCTTGTTTGATTCCTATCACTGCCATTTGAGATAGAGATTATTCCCTCAATTTTTTAGATGAAGATGATGAGGCTCAGATAGAGTAAATAACTTTATTTCCCTAGGGAATACAACTAAACGTGGGGAGTCTGGATTTGAATCCAGATCTAATTCTGAAGTTTGTATTCTTAAGCTAAGAGCTAATCATAACTTTCACTATATGTTGTTTTAAGGCTACCTTTGCATTATACTTTTACTCCTGATGGGTTGAGGGAGAAGGAGGAGAGATTTGAAATAAGAGGACTTTTAAGATTCCCTTGCTGTTTCAGACAGCGAGTATAACTTAAAGCTTCTTCCATATCTAGAATGTTCAGATGTGGGGGGCAATACATTTCCACACCAGGCTGGAAATTTATAGTTGTGAGGGCATCCTGAAAATTTCCACTAAGATGACAAATGATTTAAGCGGCTGAAGACAGACAAATCTCTCAGCTAAAAAGACACTTCCAGGTCAGCTTCGCTGGCTAGCTTGGATGCTTATGATTCACTTATTGTGCGATAAAGTGGTGGGCTTATGTTTCCAGAGCTAATGATTCAAAAGCTTTCTGTGGTATTAAACTGAGACGCATACAGAAACAAAAGGCAATTAGAAGCAATCAAGCCATTCAGAAATTAAGATTCAATTCTGCATTTGCTAAACTCTTCATGAAGGAAATCAGTAAATTTTTTAAAGCCATGAATATGATACACAAAGAATTAAAAAAGCAATCAATTTAAAAATGTACACATGCTTCCCAGAATGCTTAGGGTATGTAGGACTGAGCCATTTTTCACTTGTCACATTCACATTTATATAGACATGTGCCTGTGAACACTCTCTTGAGTAATATTTCTATTTCAGTTGACAGATGAACGGGTATGTAACTCTTTGAGCTCCAGAAAAATCCTTATGCCCATCTAAGACTAAAAGCCACACTGAACTATTTTTACAAGTACTTCTGGCAAAATGCAGTGAGCAGGCTTCTCTTACTTGGATTTTGGTATAAAAGATGTTTGAAAATCCCTGAAGTCACCTTCAGCTGGTAGATCTTAAGGTTTGTGAGAGTACCATCATACTCAGCCTCTAGGAAACTCTAAAGTGACAAGAAGACAGGAATAGAAATAATTATTTTTTAGGGTACCTGGGTAGCTGTCAGTTAAGTGTCCGACTTCAGCTCAGGTCATGATCTCACGGTTCGTGAGTTTGAGCCCCACATCGGGCCTCTGGTTGACAGCTCAGAGCCTGGAGCCTGCTTCAGATTCTGCGTCCCCCTCTTTCTCTGCCCCTCCCTCACTCAGGCTGTCTCTCTCTCTCTCTCAAAAATGAATAAACATTAAAAAAAAGTTAAAAGAAAAGAAATAATTATTTTTGCATCCAAGCAACTCTTTGGCTTCTTCAGTTAATACTTGCATTTTTCTCAGTGCCAAATTCAGTACCTTTAGAAGATGGAGTAAAGCATTTACGTTTCAGACATCACCCTTCCATTAGTCACTCACGTTTTTTGATTTTCTTCACATGGTCCAGTTTCTATATTTCATCCAAATTTTTCCTGCCCAGCTCCTTTGTACCTGTTGTTACCTATGTCTGAAATACTCCTATATCTCCTCTCCCTTTTCCAGCTGGCTCACATTTTAGGTTTTAGCTTAAATATCACCCTTTGGGAGAGGTTTTCCATACTAACTGCTAAAGCACGACTCCCTCCTGATGCAAAAGAGGCTCAAAATTCACAAATCAATCAATGTGATACTTCACGTCAACAAGAAAAACCACATGATCATTTCAACAAGTGCAGAAAATTACCTGACAAGGTAACAACATCCATTCATGATAAAAACCCTCAACAAAGTAGGTTTAGAGAAAACACACCTCGAAATAATAAAGGCCATTTATGAAAAACCCACACTTACCATCATACTCAATGGGGAAAAAATGAGAGCTTTACCCCAACATCTGGAACAAAACAAGGATGTCCACTCTTACCACTTTTATTCAACATACTACTGGAAGTCCTAGCTACAGCAATCAGACAACAAAAAGAAATAAAAGGTATCTAAATTGGTAAGGAAGAAATAAAACTTTCACTATTTGCAGATAACAAATCCAAAAGATTCCACCAAAAAACTGCTAGAATTGATAAATGAATTCAGTAAAGTCACAGGATACAAAATCAATGCACAGATATCTGGTGCATTTCTATACACTAATAATGAAGCAGCAGAAAGAGAAATTAAGAAAATAATCTCATTTACAATTGTGCCAAAATCAATAAAATTGCCAAGAATAAACTTAACCAAGGCAGTGAAAGACCTCTACTTGGAAAACCAAAAAACACTGATGAAAGAAAGTGAAGATGACACAAACAAATGGAAGGATGTTCCATGCTCATGGATTAGAAAAACAAATATTATTATAATATCCATAGTGCTCAAAGCAATCTACAGATTTAATGCATCCCTATCAAAATACTCAACAGCTGTTTTCACAGAACTAGAACAAACAATCCTAAAATTTGTATGGAACCACAAAAGACCCCAAATAGCCAAAGCAATCTTGAAAAAGAAAAACAAAACTGGAGGTATTACAATCCCAGATTTCAAGATATACTACAAAGCTATAATAACTAAAATAGTATGGTACTGGCATAAAAACAGACACATAGATCAAAAGAACAGGAAAGAACACATAGAAAAAATCCACAGTTATATGGTCAATTCCTCTTTGACAAAGGAAGCAAAAATACGCAATGGGAAAAAAACCATCTTTTCAACAAATGGTGTTGGAAAAACTTGACACCTACATGCAAAAGAATGAAACTAGACCACTTTCCTACACCATACACAAAAATAAACTCAAAATGGATTAAGGACCTAAATGTGAGACCTGAAACTATAAAAATCTTAGAAGAGAGCACCGGCAGGAATTTCTCTGACATAGGCCATAGCAACATCTTTCTAGATATATCTCCTGAGGCAAGGGAAACAAAAGCAAAAACAAACTATTGGGACTACATCAAAATAAAATCTTCTGCACAGCAAAGGAAATAATCAACAAAACTAAAAGACAATCTACTGAATGGGAGAAAATATTTGCAAATGACATCTCTAATAAGGGATTAGTACCCAAAATATATAAAGAATTTATACAACTCAACATCAAGAAAACAAATAACCCAACTAAAAAATAGAAGATAAATACCATATGATCTCAATCATGTGTGGAACTTAAGAAACAAGTAAACAAAGATAAACAAGACAAACCAAAGAACAGACTCTTAACTATAGAGAACAAACTGGTTGTTGCCAGAAGGGAGGTGGGTGGGAGGATGGGTGGAATAGGTGAAGGGGATTTAGAGTGTGCTTATTATGATGAACACCAAGTAATGTATAGAATTGTTGAATCACTATATTGTACACCTGAAACTAATATAACATACTATGTTAACTATACTGGATTTATTTTAAAAATGGGAAGAAAACATGAATCGACATTTCTCCAAAGACAAACAGATGAGGGGCGCCTGGGTGGCTCTGTCGGTTAAGCATCTGACTTCGGCTCAGGTCATGATGTCACATTTCCTGAGTTCCAGCCCCAAGTCAGGCTCTGTGCTGATGCCTCAGAGCCTGGAGCCTGCTTCGGATTCTGTGTTTGTGTCTCTCTCTCTGCCCCTCTCCCGCTCATGCTCTGTCTCTCAAAAATAAATAAAGATTAAAAATATTTTTTTTAAAAGAAGACAAACAGATGGCCAACAGACACAGGAAAAGATGCTCAACATCACTCATAATTAGGGAAATGCAAATCAAAATTACAATGAGATATCACCTCATACCTGTCAGAATGGCTAGAATCAACAACATAAGAAATAACAAGTATTGGCGAGGACGTGGAGAAAAAGGAACCCTTGTGCACTGTTGGTGGGGATGCAAACTGCTTCAGCCACTGTGGAAAACAGTATGCAGTTTCCTCAAAAAATTAAAAATAGAATTACTATATGATCTGGTACTTCCACTAATGGGTATTTACGCAAAGAAAACAAAAACACTAATTCAGAAATATATACGCACCCCTACGTTTATTGAAGCATTTTTACAATAGCCAAATTATGGAAATAACCCAAGTGTCCATCAATAGATGAATAGATAAATTAGAAGATGTGGTATATGTATACAATGGGATATGATTCAGCCATAAAAAAAAGAATGAAATCTTGCCATTTGTGACAACATGGATGGATCTAGAAGGTATAATGCTAAGTGAAATAAGTCAGACAAAGATAAATACCATATGATTTCACTCAAATGTGGAATTTAAGAAACGAAAATGAAAAAAGTAAAAAACAGAATAAACAGAAAGACAGGCTCTTAACTATAGAGAACAAACTGGTGATTACCAGAGGGGAGGAAGAGGGGGGGACAGGTGAAATGGGTGAAGGGGATCAAGAGTATACTTATCATGATAAGCACTGAGTTATGTATAAAATTGCTGAATCACTATATTGTACACTTAAAATTAATATAATACTGTATGCTAATTATACTGGAATTAAAATGTTTTAAATGTCCACCTACCTCCTTCCATTTGGTTCCATTACTTTAAATAATCATATAAAATTATTTATTTATTTTAAAACAATCATATTTATACTTGTATATCTAAAATAGCATTTATTTTCTTTTAGTATTTCTGACTTTTCCAACAGGACTGTAAACTCCATGAGAGTACAGAATGTAGTGAACATTACTCACTGCTCTATTTGTGACCTTAAGGTGCGTATACATTGCATTGTTTCCAGGTGAAAAAGTGATACTTATACAAACAGTATAAGGCGCACCGCCTCTCTGCCCTTCCTACCCTCTTCCGTGGGCCTCTTGTCTTTGCTTGGCTCCGGAGAGTCCATTCTGCTAGTCTTCTGGCGGTTTTCTGGGTTATTTAAGCAAGTGTGGGTGGAATCTAAGTGATCAGCAGGATGAGGTGAGCCCAGCGTCCTCCTACGCCGCCATCTTCCCCCTATGTTATCCAAACACAGTATAAGAAAACTACAGACCAATACCCCTCAGGAGTATAGAAGGAAAATCCTTAACAAAATGTTATTAAACAGGTCTCAGCACATATAAAAGCAATTACACATCATGACCAAGTGGAGTTTAACCCAGAAATACTAGGTTAGTTTAACAACTGAAAATCAATTTAATGTAATGCACTATATTAATACAGTGATGGACAAAAAAACAAAACAAAACAGATTACTATCTCAATAGATGCAAAAAAAAAAATCACTTGGCCAAATTCAATAGCTATTTATGATTTAAAAAAATATTCTCAACAAACTTCCTCAACCTGATAAAGGGCATCTCTGAAAACCTACAATTAACATCCCATGTAGTAGTGAAAGACTGTATTCTGTCCCCTCCCCCCAAATCAGGAATAAGACTAGGATGTCCACTGCCATCACTTCTATTCAAGATTGTACTGGAGATTCTGTCAATGCAATAAGACAAAGATACTAGAGGCATAAACATTGAAAAGGAGGAAGTAAAACTATATTTGTGATGATAGAGTCACGGATGTAGAAAATCCTAAGATACAAAAAAGAAAAAAGAAAAAAAACCAAAGAACTAGAACAGTTTGGGTTAGCAAGGTCAGAGTATACAAGATCAATATAGAAAAATCAATTTTATTTCTCTAAGCTAACAATGAACAATCCAAAAGTGAAATTGAGGAAATGATTTCATTCACAATACTATCAAAAGATCAAAATACTCAGGAATATATTTAACAAAAGAAATGCAGGACTTGTACAGTGAAAACTATACAGAATTGTTGAAAGCAATTAAATACTTAAATAGAAAATTATTTCATATTCATAGATGGGAAAGACTTAGTGTTGTTAGTTGGCAATTCCTTCTAAGTTAACCTATTGATTTAATGCAATCCTTATCAAAATCCCCACAGGCTTTTGTAGAAATTGACAAGAAGATCCTGAAATTTACATAAAAATAAAAATAGAACAGCCAAAATCTCTTTGAAAAAGGACAAAGTCAGAGGACTTATCTTACCTGATTTAAGACTTACTATAAAACTTCAGTGATTAAGACAATGTGATATTAGCATAAGAATAAGTATAGATCAATGGAACAGAACAGAGTCTGGAAATAAGTTATACATACACGGTCAACATATTTTTGATAAAGTTTCCAGGGTAATCCAAGAGGATAAGAATTATCTTTTGAACAAATGAAATGGTGCTGGAAAAACTGTAAATCTAAATGCAAAAAAATAAACCTAGCCTTCTTCCTTATACGATGTACAAAAACTTACTCAAGACAGATTGTACACCTAAATACAAGAATGAACTACAAATCTTCTAGAGGCAAAGAAAAGATTACGGTCTTTGCAGTCTTGGGTTAGGCAAAAACGTCTTAGGTATGACACCAAAAGAATAAAGGTTGGCCAACTGGAGTTACAAAACTGAAAATGTTTGTTCTTCAAAATACAACACTGAGAACATTATGAACTGACAAAGTCATAAATTGGGAGAAAACATTTGCAAAACATACACCTGATAAAGGACTTGTACCCAAAATACATATAAGAAAAAAACTTCATAACTCAATAGTAAGACCAACAGCCTAATTAAAAACGGGGAAAATATTTTAATAGACATTTCACCAAATAAGATAAATGACTTGAAAACAAGCACATGAAAAGATGTTCAATATTACTAGTCACTTCAGAAATACAAATAAAACCATAAGATACCACTGCACACCCACTAGAAAGGCTAAAATCAAAAGGCTGACAATATCAAAAGGCTGACACAGATGCAGAAAGATGTTGCTTTTGAAGGAATTCATGTGAGAGAAAGATAAATGAGTGCTTTGGGGAACAAACCTCATGGAGGTGATGTGGCTTAGACTTTTTAATTTTTTTATTATTTTTTAATGTTTATTTATTTTGAGAGACAGTGTGAGCAGGGGAGGGGCAGAGAGAAAGGGAGACACAGAATTCAAAGCAGGCTCCAGGCTCTGAGCTGTCAGCACAGAGCCTGATGTGGGACTTGAACTCATGAACCCTGAGATCATGACCTGAGCCAAAGTTGGATACTCAGTGGACTGAGTCGCCCAGTAGCCACAGCTTAAACTTTTTTGATTGGGCAAATCTCAAATGGTTCTGCCAGGCAGCTACAACTTAAAAATGAGAGAATTGTATTAGAGGAGCCATACAACTCCTTCCTCTAAAATGGGAATAAGTTACGGGTGGACCTAGGTGGCTCAGTCAGCTGAACGTCCAACTTCAGCTCAGGTCATGATCTCAGGGTTCATGGGTTCAAGCCCCACATCTGGCTCTATGCTGACAGCTCAGAGTGGAGCCTGCTTTAGATTCTGTGTCTCCCCCTCTCTCTTGTCCTCCCCCACTCGCATTCTGTCTCTCTCTCGAAAATAAAAAATAAACATTAAAAAAAATTTTAATGGGAATAAGTGGAAGGGAGAGGAAATGCAACCTCAGGGCAGGGAGAAGTATACATGGAACACATAAGTGGTTATGCTGAGCGTGTGTGTGATAATGAGACAACAGCCAGACGAGGGATAGGCTGCAGGCAGATGAGCTTCCAGGAGTAGATCAGGAGAGAGCAACATCAGACTTGGGTTGTCCTTGAAACCACAGCTCTGGAAAACTGGGTTTGAAAACAGTATAGAACAAAATAAAACGTAAAAAAAATTTTTTTTCACTCTTACAGTAAACTATTTTCTTCACTCATTTGGGTTAAAATTTCCTAGCGATTTAATTCTCCAGGCAAATTCACTGCAAATCTTTGATACAAAATAGTGAAACCAATTATCAAGGGGAAATTTTTATGTCCCTCCTCCTTCTAGTGTCTTGGTTTTTCCTCTGAACTTTTTATATTGTGTTTAAAACGAAAATAAAATTTCATTTAACACCTGTAGGTAAAAACTGAATCATTAGTACACATTAAAGTTTGAATTTGACATGCCTGAGGATGTTAATTTTTTGGAGTGTTCTTGGTACTTAGTAAATTTTACTCACCTAACCATCGTGCATATTCTTATGAGGCATCACTAGCTTTACAGGAAGGATTCAGAGGAAATCAGTATGAGAAATAGGTTTCACCAAAAAAATATTTTAATAATTTGCTTTTGCTAATACAACCTGATAAAATTCAGAAGACATATTGTCTGATTTAAATTTTGCCAGAACTATTATCTTCTAATTTTTCCTCTGACTTGGCTGTCTGTCACTGGAGAGCACACGTACCATTTAAATTGTCATTTTATGCCACAGAAATTTTATATAATATTAAATTCATGAGACAATAATGGTTATACCATCCCACTTCACAAATGTAACTCTAACATGTGATCATCTAGTGACCATCTGTAAGGATCTTAGAAGAGGAAAACTGCTTCACAAGGCAAGCATTTTCCTTGTTTGATAATAGTTTCATTTTCAGATATACAAATGCTCAATATATAATTTTTAAATTAATAAAGTTGACTATTATTTTTCTACTTATAAACAGTCTCTGATTTCAAAAAAAATCCACAGATATGCAACATTGTGATGCTCAAGAGAAATTAATAATCAATTACCCCTATTACTTGAATGGTCAATCAGTGGCAGCAAGCAAGAAATGGGGAGGGATTTTTTGGCATAGAGTAGACTACTTGATTCTACTGTGATCAAGAGAACTGTATTCCTGGGGCACCTGGGTAGCTCAGTCGGTTAAGCATCCGACTCTTGATTTCAGCTCAGGTCATGTCCCACGGTTTCTGAGATCAAACCCTGAACTGGGCTCTGCACTGACAATATAGAGCCTGCTTGGGATTCTCTCTCTCCCTCTCTACCTGTCCCTTCCCTGCACAGGTGTTCTTTCTCTCTCTCAAAATAAATAAATAAAAACATTAAAAAAAAAGAGAGAGAGAACTGTATTCTCAAGCAGAGTGGTTCAGTGGTTTACTTAGGCTTGTTTTGATTCCCATTGGTACAATGATTTATAATATTGTGGTCTTTAACCTCTCAGAGAAAAAGGAAGAAAATATGTTACATCGAGTTATTAACACTAGAAGGAGAAAAAGCTCTTGCCTACAGTATAAAATGAAGGAGGCCAAAGAAAGTAAGATGTCTGTCTTCCATCCATATGTTTCAACAGGGCAAATGATGTTCAATGCTAAGGAAAAGGTTGTAAAGTCTGCTGAATCTGATATAAGTGCTATCATCCTATGGGATGTCTCTCAACCATTGCTCAAGGCATTGGAAATACTGCATAGAGTCACAATCAAGGACATTTTTGAAACTTCTCGTTTCTTAGAATATTTGCTAAACCTTCAAAGACTTTTTCTAAATTAAAAAAAATTTTTAATGTTTACTTATTTATATTGATAGAGAGTGCAAGCAGGGGAAGGACAGAGAGAGAGGGAGAGAGAGAATTCCAAGCGGGGCTCAAATTCCTGAACCACAGGATCCTGACCTGAGCTGAGATGAAGAGTTAGATGTTTAACTGACTGAACCACTCAGGTGCCCCTAAATCTTCAGAGTTTAAAAGTCATCAAAGAGAAAGCAACTGAAGGGCTGGAGACCAGCATGCAAAGAACGGGAATTCAAGGGAAGTTGCAGAAGATTCAAGAGAGTGAATAAAGAACCATGAAGACAAACCACTTTTGTAGCTTTATTCCACACGAAGAGATGGCATCTGTCCACATCAACCCTGGAGAACTTCAGAGATTCGTCATCACAGGAAACAGTTCTCTTTAGAGAGGAGTCTTGTTTGCCAGGGAATGGCCTCTAGTATTCCAATTACACAGGGGAGAAAAAGAACCTCTTTCAGGACTTACCTAAACTGCAAATACTTAAATACCTCCTGTACATTTTTTTGCCATGTTGGTATATCCCTTGATATGATTTTTTAATGGATTAAAATTTTCAGACTCTAATATATTTACTTAAAGTGGAAAAAATAGGTAACTAAAACAAATGGAACTCCAGGAAGGTTACTTTCAAAAGAAGGCAACCATTAAAATAAATATACATTATTTTTTTATTTGGTCCCTGATTAAGTATTGTAGCTTGCTAGAAGTTCTGGGGAGGTATAGGAGATATAAGACCATAAGACTAAGCCTTTCATCTTGACTACTGAGAAGAGTTAAAAGAAAACTAAAAGGGGATAATCTACACATACAAGTGGAATCATCTCTTACACCACTGTTTGTATGATCTAGTACATGTATAGCACATGTATAGTTAGATAGGTTGCTTTCAGTATTTTGAACAAGCTTTATTCAATAATTAAAAAAAATCTTAACTGTTTTCTTAACTTTTACTCTGTGGGGACATTCCCTTGCCTTGGATTAAAAGATTTTGCTGGTCATCCTGCGGTAGTAAAAATCCAAAGATCATATTAAGTGACAAACACATTGTCACTTTTAAATTTGTCTTCTCTCTGCTACTAGAGTTGGCTGTAGCCAAGGCATAAGAATCTTCCTACAAGATTTTCTTTATGCTAAGCCAAAATCTACTTTCTGGTCTCTCCCATGCCTAAATCCTACCTCTCCTCTATGGAGACATTCTAAATAAGCCCCACCCTTTTCCTCGGAGGTAACGCCTCTATAATTGAACATAGCCATCTTGGCTTTTCTTCCATTCTTCACTTAAGCCCAAATTACTCTCCTCTCAGTGGTTTCTCAAGATAAAATTTCCCCTTTAAAATTCTCACACCTATAGAAAACTGGAAAGATTAATACAGTTGTACCTATATATCCTTCACCTAGATTTTACATATATGTATAACTCTTATTTTTCTGAGCCATTTGAAAGAAAGTTGGCAACAACATGCTGTTTCATGCTTAACGATTTTAGCGTGACAACGTGTATCTCCTAATAACAAGAACTTTGTCTTCAAAACCACATCATCATTATCTCACTTAAGATTAACAGCAATTTGGAGCACCTGGGTGGCTCAGTCAGTTAAGTGTCCAACTCTTGGTTTCAGCTCAGGTCATAATCTCACAGTTCATGAGTACAAGCCCTGCATCAGGCTCTGCACTGACAGCACGGAGCCTGCCTGGAATTCTCTCTCCCCCTCTCTGTCTCTGCCCCTTGTCTGCTCTCTCTCAAAATAAATAAATTAAAAAAAATTTTTTTTAAAAGATTAACAGCAATTTAATACATTTAATAATATGGTATATACGGACCATATAAAATTCCCCCATTATTCAAATAATGTCTTTTTAGTTCGTTTTTTTTTTTTTTAAATCTAGGATCAAATAAAGGAGCTCACATTGCATTTGGTTTACATGATTCTCCAGTCTCTTTTAATCTAGAATTGTCCCTTCAAATTTGTACAAATTTCATGACATTGCTCAAGTTAAAATTTTAATGCAGCCATCCTGACCAACCTCAATCTGACAAATCAGAGCCCAAAACTTTCTTCAGATGTAGACAGGCAAAAATAATTTAGAAGAAGATTAATATCTCCTTTTCTTTCATAGCTTTTTTAGTAGCTGCAATAAACAGTTGGTTCCTGTGGTCAAAAACAGCATACCTTAGGCCTGTTTTTTATGAGTACCTGTCATGCCGAGTCGTCCCTACCTTGGACTCTTATAATTCTGTTTTTTTTTTTAAACATTTTTAGTGTTTATTTATTTTTGAGAGAGAGAGAGACAGACAGAGTGAGACTGGGGGAGGGGCAGAGTGAGAGGGAGACACAGAATCCAAAGCAGGCTCTAGGCTCTGAGCTATCAGCCTAGAGCCTGACGCGGGGCTCGAACTCATGAGCCGTGAGATTATGAACTGAGCCGAAGTCGTATGAGGCACCCAGGGGCCCCTTATAATTCCGTTTTTGACCATACTAATAAAACCTTCTTGGTGGGTTCTTTTCTGTTGGTCTGGATCACTCGTGAAAATCAGTTGAGATCATTTTGAAAGCTGAGTCTCTGTTTCATTCATATAGTTGTCACCCTGATTTGTGACATGCCCACATGTGATGAACATAGCTTTGTAGCAGAGGAGAAGAGCTGAGCACAGCTGAGCATAGGAGTTAGCCACTCAGGCAGGACCAGAATGGGGCAGACTGACAAAGTGTTGATACAAATGCAGAGACTCAGGATGGCCAGCAAAGAAAGATGACCCCAGGGTTCCTAACAATCCCCGTTTTACTGCAGGCAATGGGCCGCCAGGGATGGGAGGGTGAAGATTCCAAGATGGTACTGATGTCTTCAAAGGTGAACAGTGAACCTGGAATGGAGTCTGCTGTGGGGCGCTCTCAATCCAGGAGATAGGCAGATTGCGGGAAGGGAATTTTGTGCCTGGACAAACAGGGTCCTTGCCCTCAGACAGAAGTTCAGGACATATTTTCTGTCCCCAGAAAGATTGCTGCATAAAACAGAGCAAGTGTTCGGAGAATTTATGTACATAGGGGGTTAAACTGGCTTTTAGAATAGAGACAGAAACAGTATGTGAAAAGGGGGTTGTGGTCTGGGGCAACAGTAGACCACCGTATCTTGATTCTGTATTCAAAACACTATACCCCAAATCAGTGGCAGTTCCAGGGAGTATGTGCGCATTTGATATTCCTCAAGTCAGTTTCATCCTTGCTTTACCTTTTGGCTCAGAACCTCGCTGAAAAACAAAACAAAAACTCAAAATCCCCTCAAACCCTTTTCATTAATATAACCTCTGTTTTATCAGGTATCATCAGCCTATTGTATTTTCAGTTGAAGTAAAAATTAATAATACACTTTGTATTCCAGGGGATTTCTTATGTCCTGCTTCCTCCAGACAATTCTCACATGTATCTCAGCCCTGAGTTCCTGGCAGATTGCTCTGGTTCTTCCTCTAATACTCTTTCACTGCCATCCTCTGGAGCCTGCAGATTGTCCCTGGTGACCAGAAACGCTCTATTCTTATCCCCAATGCCCTGGATCTTGCAGGTTTTAAGAGTAAAGAGAAGCCAGGTTGTGCTGTCGTAACAAACGGTCTCCCAAATCACAATGGCTAACGGCAAAGATTTATTTCTCATTGTGCTTCATGCTCATTACAAGTCAGTACAGCTTTGCTCATACTGCTTTAACCCGGACACTGGCTGATGGAACAGCCTCTATCTGGAACATTGCCAGTCTCATCGCTGAGAAAAAGGAGAAATGGCAAACCACACACTGGGTCTACGAGTGACCGCCTGGAAATGACACATGCCACTTCTGCTTACATTTCATTGGCCAGAGGAAATCTCATGAACTGACCTGACATCAGTGCTCTAGGGAAGTATAATATTCAGGAACAATATTTCAGTTTACCATATGTGTTGTTGCTACTAGGATATAGGTTGCTATCGGGGTTCATGTGCCTATCAGGATCCACTTGCCTCTCTATCAGGATGGATGTGCCATTGCAAAAGGACAAGAAGCTTCGGGGTCATTGGCTGTGACTGAGTTTCTAACTGGTGTATTGACTACATAGTTCTCCCTAGGAATACAGGTTTCCAGAATTTCTTCTCCTCTTCCTCACATGCACTGTGGGTTCTGGGCTTGCTTAGGGATCAGGCTTAGGTCGGGACTGATACACAAAGAACAAGCATGGGATGCCTTCTTTTCCTCTCTTACTAGCAGCTGGGTCACAGGCCTCCCCCAAGCTTTCTTTTTGGCCCATACAGCTTCTTCCTGAAAGACTGTTTTTGTTTCATTTTGTTATTATTATATTTTTTTCATCCTGGCCAACCATTTCACGACACACTGACAGCAGATTCAATTTTTCTTATGTTTCTTTATGAAATGATTTTTTTTCTTTAGCACTTTTTAAAACCCCAGTTCATTCTAGGTTTTGGCCTGCCTGGCACTATTGTCACAGGTTTCTATCATTCTTTTTGATTTATTTCTCTGTGACTCAAATTTCTACTCAAGGCTATGAGTACAAATGAGATCACATTTACAGTAATAACTCAAATTTCCTTGATTCATCTTGTCCCCTTGCTCATGTAAGACCTCTTGATCTCACCAAATGTCTCTCCAGTTATTTCTGGGCATGCCAGGAGTGCAAGCTGGGGTCAGGAGTTCCATCACATTCTTCTGTCTAGGCCTCCATCCCACAAATATCTACTGTTGGTGAACCCAGCTTGACACTTGGGTTATTTAGGATTCTGGCTGCAAGTTATAGAAACCAACTGAGCTAACTTAATCAAAATGGGGAGTCTACGATAAGAATACTAGGCCATCTCTCAGAATATATGGAATATACCTGGGTCTCAAGAAAGTTCTATTAGACATGAAAAAGAAAACATTTAAGAATTTCCCCTCTTTCATCTGCTCATTTCTAGGTGTC
This sequence comes from Neofelis nebulosa, assembly GCF_028018385.1. NCBI lineage: Eukaryota > Metazoa > Chordata > Mammalia > Carnivora > Felidae > Neofelis > Neofelis nebulosa. The sequence goes on along the minus strand of NC_080793.1, from coordinate 75,705,484 downwards.
TGTTCTCAGCTTGCCTTTACAGACAGGCCCTTTCTGCTCTCTGGGCCCACATTGGAGACATCCCCACATTCTCCCCAAATCCCAGATTCAATTTCTGCTGAGAGGATGCCCTTCCCTCAGGTTTGATCAGGAGTCCAGGTGTGGACTTTAAGTTAAAAATAAGGTTTACTTACCACAAAAAAAGTAGGGGAGAGGTCTGGAGATTTGGCAGTGTCAGGTGGGAACTGGGGGGGAAAAGATTTTTCTTGAATTTGCCAGACACTGTAAAATAAAGTACCACAGACTGGGTGACCTAATCAATAGAAATTATTCTCTCATAATTCTGCAGGCCAGAAGTCCAAGAACAGGGTATGAGCAGGTCTGATTTCTTTTGAGGTATCTCTTCTTGGCTTATTGATGACCTCTTTCTCGCTGTGTCCTCACATGGTCTTTGCTCTGTACCTGAAAATCCTTGATGTCTCTCTCTGTCCTAATCTCCTCTTATTTATAAGGACACCAATTGGATTAGATTAGGGTCCTTGTTTTAATTCAATAACCTCCAAAAGGCCCATTTTGAAATACAGTCACATTTTGAGGCATAGAAGCTTCAACATATAAATTTGGGGGGAACACAGTTTAACCCATAACATCTGTTGCCTAATAACTCACCCCAAAATTTGGTGATGTAAAACAAACAAAAAAATTTTAAGTAAGCTCTATGCCCAATGTGGGGCTTGAACTCATGACCCCAAGATCAAGAGTCACATGCTCTATTGACTGAGCCAGCCAGGCACCCCTGCAAAACAAAATTTTTTCCTAAACTCATAGATTATGCAGGTCAGAAATTCGGAAAGGGCAGAGTGGGGATGGCTCTTCTCTGTTCCATGATGTCTGGGCCCTCGGTTGGGGGTGACTCAAATGGCTGGGTGCTGACAATCAGCTGAGCTAGGGGATTCACATCTGAGATGGCTTCTTCACTCACAACTTTAGTGCTTGGGCTGAAATGGCTGAAATATATGCTTAGAAGGTATTGTCAACCACAACAAACACATGTCACCTCTCCATGTGACTTAGGCTTCCTTGCCAAATGGCAGCCTTGGGAAATATGGATTTCTTAAACGTCCACTCAGAGCTCCAAGAATGACTGCTCCAGCGATCAAAGAACACAGTGTTGGGGTGCCTGGGTGGCTCAGTCGGTTAAGTGCCCGACTTCGGCTCAGGTCATGATCTCACCACTTGTAAGTTCAAGCCCCACATCAGGCTCTGTGCTGACAGCTCAGAGCCCGGATCTTGCTTCATATTGTGTCTCCGTCTCTCTCTCTGCTCCTCCCCCACTCACACTCTGTCTCTCTCTCTCTCAAAAATAAATAAACATGAAAAAAATAGAAATAAAAAAGAACACAGGATCACTTCTGTTGTATTCTATTGACTGAAGAAGTCACAAGCACAGATAAAACAAGGGCCAAAGAATTGGTGGCCATATTATAAAATTGCTACAACATACATGTCCAAACTAGCTACTACATCACTGTCCCATGTACCCTCTGTGAGAAGACTTGGGATCTAGACTTTATTTAGACTAGTCTTCATTTATTTAATTCCATCCCCAGATTGCTGGTTCTTGATGTACCTTTTAAGGTAAGCTTTTTAAAAACATATTTCTTAAAGTTTATTTCTTTTTGGTAATCTCTATACCCCACATGGAGCTCAAACTCACGACCTTGAGATCAAGAGTCGCATGTTCTACCGGTTGAGCCAGCCAGGTGCCCCTGTAAGCTTTTTAACTGTTTAATTCCTGTCACCACGAATGTGTCAACAGCCACACTCAAGTTCTTTTCTAGTCATGCATCTTAAGTCTGCAATATTTCAAGGTTTTTTCAGTCTCATCCTATCTCACCATTTGCTTGTGGGCACTTAAGTCTTTTAAGCCCTTGTGAGAAATTCACACTTTTAGTATCATTTTTCTAAGCATATTTTGTTCAGTTTAAAGGAATTAAAGAGGTATCAAACTGTTTTTGTTGAGATATAATCGACATATAACATTATATTAGTTTCGGGCATGTAAAAGAATGCTTCAGTATTTTATATATATTGTGAAATGATCATCATGATAAGTCTAGTTAGCATCTGTTACCATACATAGTTACAGTATTTTTCATGTGATGAGAACTTCTAAGATCATTCTCTTAGCAACTTTCAAATACACAATACAGTGCAAGTAGCTATAGTCACCATACTGTACGGCCCATCCCCCAGGGCTTATTTATTTTATAATGAGAAGTCTGTATCTCTTGACCACTTTCACTCATTTCACTCACCTCCAACTCTGGCAAACACAATCTGTTCTCTGCATCTATGAGTTTTTTCTTCTTTTTTTTAATTTCACATATAGGTGAGATTATATGGTATTTGTTTTTCTCTGACTTACTTTACTTAGTGTAATGTCCTTAAGGTCCCTCCATGTTGTTGTGAATGGCAAGAATTCCTTTTCTTATGGCTGAGTAATATTGCATTATATATATAATGGAGATATCTTTTCAGATTAGTGTTGTTGCTTTCTTCAGATAAATACCTCAAAATGGAAGTTCTGGATCATGTGGTAGTTTTATTTTTAATTTTTTGTGGCTCCTCCATAATGGCTGTACCAATTTATATTCACACCAACAGTGCACAAGTATTCCCTTTTCTCCACATCCGCGTCAACATGTTATTTCTTGTGTTTTGATTTTAACCATTCTGAGAGGTGTAAGATGATACCTCATGGTTTTGATTTTCATCTCCTGATGATGAATGATGAGTGATGATGAGCACCTTTTCATGTACAGGTTTGCCATCTATCTGTATGTCTTCTTTGGAAAAATATCTATTCAGATCCTTTGCCCATTTCTTAATCAGATTGACTTTTTTTTTTTTTTTTTTTTTTTGCTATTGAGTTATAGGAGTTCCTTACAGATTTCGGATATCAACCCTTTATCAGATATGCGATTTGCAAACATTTTCTCCCATTTGTTAAGCTGCCTTTTTATTTTGTTGGTTTCCTTTGCTGTGCATAAGCTTTTTAGTTTGATGTAGTCCTACTTGTTCATTTTTGCTTTCGTTGCCTTTGCTTGTAGTAACAAGTCCAAAAAAATCATAAGCGGAACCAATGTCAAGTAGCTTACTGCCTGTTTTCTTCTAGGAGTTTTATGGTTTTGGGGCTTATTTTCAAGTTTTTAATCCATTTGAGTTAATTTTTTATATGCTGTAATGTAGTGGTCCAGTTTTATTCTTTTACATGTGGTTGTCCAGTTTCCCCAACACTACTTATTGAAGAGACTGCCTTTTCCATGTTCTTGGCTCCTTTGTCATGAACTAATGAACCATTTGTGTGTGGATTAATTTCTGGGCTCTCTATTCTGCTCCACTGATCCATGTGCCTGTTTTTATGCCAATACTGTACCGTTTTCATTACTATAGCTTTGTAATATAATTTGAAATCAGGAAGTATTATGCCTCCAGCTTTGTTCTTCTTTCTTGAGATTGTTTTGTCTATCTGGAGTCTTCTGCAGTTCCAAACAAATTTTGGGATTATTTCTTGTATTTCTGTGAAAAATGCCATTGGAATTTTTATAGGGATTGCATTGAATTTGTAGATTGCTCTGGAGAGTATGAACATTTTAACAATATTAATTCTTCTAATTCATTAGCACAGATTATCTTCCCATTTATTTGTGTCTTCAATTACTTTCATCAATGTCTTATAGTTTTCAGTATACAGGTCTTTTACCTCCCTGGTTAAATTTATTCCCAGGTATTTCATTCTTATCACTGCAATTATAAATGGAATTTCTTTCTTAAATTCTCTTTCTGATAATTCACTATCAGTGTATAGAAATGGGACAGGCTTTTGTATTCCGATTTTGTATTCTGCAACTTTGCTGAATTTGTTTATTAGTTCTAACAGCTTTTGGTAAAGTCTTTAGGGTTTTTTACATATAATATCACATATGCAAACAGTGAGTTTTATTTTTTCCTTTCCAAGTTGGATGCCCTTTATTACTTTTTCTGCCTAATTGCTCTGGCTAGAACTTCCAATACTATGTTGAATAAAAGTGGCAAGAGTGGACATCATTGTCTCGTTCCTTAGTAATTTTTTATTGGATACTCGCTCTTGTGAATTTCACATTCTTTGGGCATGAGTATTGTATTCTTTAAAAAATGTTAAATATTTTCTGGCCAGTGGGTCACTAGCAGGTTAGTTTGATCCTTTTAAGGTTATTTAAAAGTCTTTTTTAGAGTGAGTCTAGAAGAGCTTTTTTTCTGGAGCTAATTTAATCCTGTTTCTAAGGCATATCCCTCATGGAGTCTCTACCAAATGTCCTTCGTACTTGGTGAAATCTCTCGTTTGGATGGAAAAACTCTAATAATTAATATGCAGGCCTGGGGCCTATTCATCTTATAGCTCCCCAGTAATTGTTGCTTCCTTTGAAGTTGCTCTTTTCCAGCTACATGGGGTCTAATCATATATATTTGCAGACTGGTATTTTGTAAAAACATGAGGCAACCTATGCAAATTTCTAAAGTTCTTTCTCTGTGTAGCTGTATCCTCTCTGATACTCTGTCCTATAAATTCTAATTGCCTGAAATCTAAGCTCTGCCTTCTTAATTCCAGAAGATTGTCAAACTCTTTTTGTGTCACAGTCTAAGAATGATCCCAGGAGAGAGAAAACCTAGGCAATGGGAGGGGGCTCACCTCTCTTATTTTTCTTTTCTCAGGAATAAAGTTCACTATTGCTTTATATCTAATATCCGAAAATAGGTGTCTCCTATATATTTTCCACTTTTCTAGTTGTTTATGGTGGGAGGGTAATTCCAGATTGTTACTCTCTCCTGGCTGAAAAAAAAAAAAAAAGCCAGGATACTTTAATAACTAATCAAAGCACTCAAGCTAAGGAGCTTAGCTACTTCAGTTGTATGCTAATCTATGTCCAAGCTTCCTGGAATTCAAAGATTATAAGGGCAATAACTTCTGTACCCGTTCTTTAAGGATATAAATTCACAATTGGCTGTGTACATCATCAACTACATTTAAGAACTTTCTTCTGCATCAGAAATATTCCCAATTGAAAAAAAAGAATTTTATTTATAGAATCACCATTCTCCCTGGCCATTTAATTGTCTTCCTTTCTGTGTTTTCTTAAAACTGCTTTCTTATAGTTTAGAGTATATGTATGATTATTTCTCAGATTTCTCTTCCTTTCCCTGACACTTTCCACGTTGATGAAATTCAGAATTCTATCATTTCGACATCATTATAAATTCTTCACTGTTCTTTAGAATTAGGTCCAAGTTAGTAGTTCTCTTTATTCCTTCCACCACCTGCTTTTAGGGAAAGCGATTATAAGGGCAGAATTTACCCGTGCTCTGTTTTTAGAAGATTGAGACTTTGTGCAGACATCTGTCTGTTCAGGAGAAGTTCCCCATCCTTATTATATCTTGTCTCTAGACCAATCTTGTACTCTGTATGAGGAAAGCATTTCTGAGGCAGTCTGTAAAACATATTGTCTTATAACATTCACCCCATCTAGTCTTCTCTTTGTTTAATTTCATCCAAATGGCCTCTGAATCCATTTTACTGATGGGGAGGATGTATATACTTGGTTTTAGTACAGACCATGACTCTTTCTAGACAACAATGTTCATAGTTAAATGAGAACTATCTGTTATTTTTCCCAGGTCTTGCCCTCCTCTATCATTTCACATAGCAAGGATAGGGCAGCAAGACATAGGCAATATTGTCAACAGCCATCAAAACCCCAGGTTGGGGTCAAAGAGTTTCAGGCTCGAGGAAAGATGGTCTGGTGATGTAAAGAGAGAAGTGGAAGAGTGGAAACAGCTGTATCTATTATTTTGGGTGCTTTGGTAAATACAAATAGGGCCTGTGCCTTGATTATTGATTAGAGTCTTCGTAGGTTTAATGATTTTTGAAAACCGCAATATATTTTCCATGACCATGGTTTACTATCATATGCATATTGGCTCCTTCTGGGATTTACAGAAAAGGAATGTACACAACTGAATGAAAAAAAAAAAAGCTGGCTGTGTGTATCTTGAATATCAAATGTGAAAAGACCAGCTACTGAAAGCTGATTAAAGTACTGCTGTATACAAAAGGCAGTCTGAGCAGATAAAAAAGTAATACAGAGTTGTTGTTTTTTTTTAAGTACCCAAGCCCAACAGTATTTACACCGCTCACCAAACATAATTGATAAGAGATAAATTTTTTCCTAATGTTAAATGAAGTAAATTTTGTCCCTCTTCAAGGATTTTGAACATTATTTCCATAAAACCGTAAGACAGGGACACCTGGGTGGCTCAGTCAGTTAAGCATCCGACTTTGGCTCAAGTTATGATCTCATGGTTCATGAGCTTGAGTCCCACGTCGGGTGAGCTCAAGCCAGGCTCCACACTCTCTATCCCTCTCTCTGCATCTCATGGGATTCTCTCTCTCTCTGCCTCTCGATCACTCTTGGTCTCTCTCTCTGCCTCTCGATCACTCTTGGTCTCTCTCTCTGCCTCTCGATCACCCTCGGTCTTTCTCTCAAAAAATAAATAAATAAACAAACAAACAAACAAACAAACAAGATAATTGTAGATGATTGGTTCTGCTTACATTCAAATGGTTCACTAGCATTTCCCAGAACCATCGTGCATATGTTACACACACACACACACACACACACACACACACACACACACACACGGGAGCTGGGGCGGGGGGTGGGGGGAGAGAAGACAGTTGTATATTTGAAATAACAGTGAATTAGGGGCGCCTGGGTGGCTCAGTTGGTTGGGCATTGGACTTTTGCTCAGGTCATGATCTCACCCTTGATGAGTTCGAGCCCTGCATTGGTCTCTGTGCTGACAGCTCAGAGCCTGGAACCTGCTTTGGATTCTGTTTCCCTCTCTCTCTGCCATTCTCCTGCTTGCACGCTATGTCTCTCTCAAAAATAAATAAACATTAAACATTTTTTTTAAAAAGAGTGAATTATATGACTATAATCCCAGTGTTTAAAAAGTACTGACATGTTATCTTGAGAGATGCTTATAAAAATAATACATAAAAGAGTAGGATACTAAATTGTATTCATCAATATGGCTAACTACGTAAAGTAAAAGCATGTAGAATATTAGATATGACTTCTGGTTAAACGTTATAGACTGAAAGTATTTCTCTGTTGCTTCCTGAAACCACAGTTAAATGATGACAAAATAATTGCTAAAAAAAAAAAAAAAAACTAACAAAGAGAATACACCCAAGATGTCAAAGAAAATGCCATTAGAGATGCCCATGGATGAGAGACATCATTTAAATTTAGATCCCTAATAGGTGATACACAAGTGTTAACTGACTTGGAAAACCAGAGAAAACTGAATAAGACCTAAACAAAAAAGGAAGCCAATTCATGCCACCATACCCCCTAAAGCCTCAGGAATTGGTAAAGTTGATTACCTTCAATAGTGGAGGTACAGAATTGCTCAAATGTCTATTTTTAAAACATTTAGACCATACAGGTCTCCTTGCTGCCCACACAACCAGGGGATAATCCCTGGCAAAATACTAAACATTTATTGACCTGAGAGTTAAACCAGAGGAAGTCAAGAGGTTCAGATAAATTACTGGATGGGGGAATAGTAGAAAAAGGATATTAACTAAGTGATCCCATTTCCTCCCACTCACCTCCAAGAAGACAAATTCAGATCATACACTTTTTTATGCTGAAGGCTGGATTGCTCTCTATTCTGGCTTTAAAAAAAGACCTACAGATATTGACAATTGGGTATGTTTTCATAAAATAGCCAGACTGTCTTCTAGGAAAGTCTACCATACCACTTGTACAAAGAGCTTCCAATCAGCCTTTGAGGCCCTCCCTCAATATGTTTAGAAAGCCAAAGATCATGAGGCATTTGGAGACAACCTCTAAGAGTAAGCATAGAAACCAGAACAAATGCGAATAAAAGGAATCTCCAAGGAAAAACATTAAATACCAAAATCAGAAGACTTCAAATCCTTAACATCCCCAGAGATATGGGAGAATTATTACATCCAAAAGAGGGTCAGATTGTTGTACTTAAATTATAAATATCATAGCTGATATAAAAAAATTAATAGAATGGTTGGAGAATAAAGTGGAGATATCTAGAAATGTTCTTCTAGAAATTAGAACAGAAAGACAATGAGATGGAAAATTGGATACAAAAGAGAAGAAAATAAGAGGATCAGATAGGAGATTCTACATTGTACTAACAGACATTCTAGGAAGTGAGAACAGATAAATTAAAGAGGAGAAAATTATTGAAGAATTATACAATAAATATTTCCAGAAATAAAGAATGAAAATTTAGGGTGGAAAGGGCCATTGAGTGTGAAGAATAACGGGTAAAAAAAATATGTTCCACACGAACAAAGAACATCACAAGGGACAGAGCTACAATTCAAAAAGCTTTCAGAGAGAGAAAAACAGGTCTGTACATAGAAATGGCAATTAGAAGACAGTATAAACGTGTCTTTAAAATTCCTAAAGTCGTCCCCAATTTGGATGCCTTGTATTTCTTTTTGTTGTCTGATTGTGTGGCTAGGACGTCCAGTTTTATGTTGAATAAAAACATGGTGCATATAAAGTATATAATATATAATATGAATATAACACATATGAAGTATATAACATATATACCACTCTTTTTTTTTTGAACCACCAAAACAACATAAATATGGAAATAAACTATTTACAACTGGCCAAGCACGCTCCTCTTGCACCTCACCTGAATCACTACAAAAACTTTCAAAAGCATTCTCATTTTTCAAAACACAACTAAAATGAAGTAAACGTAAAGAGAAAATAAATAGCACCTAATCAACTTTCGGATCATCCACTCTTACCTCCATTATCTTTTATCAATGCATAGACTCACAGTGTTACTGAATCCTATTCTGTGTACACCTGTGTAATCTGGCCATGGTTGTTCCCCAGAAGGAGCATTGCTCAGTCTGGGATTGGTGCAAGGTGAAAGGGCTCGGGAAGGAAAGTGGGCAAAAATGGTCTAATTCCTTGAGATTTCTATTTCTTCATCTGCAAAATAAATCCAGTAATTCCCCCCCTTATAGGAGGAAAAGAAATGATATATTTAAATCACCTGCCATTGTGCCTGACAGACATTAAGCATGTAGTAGGCATTTTTCCCTCCTTCATGACACCTTCATATTTTTAAAAGCACTTAGAACAGTGCTTTGTATATGACAGATAGTGAGAATCTATCTGAGGTATAAAAATGTCACACTTTCAAAGTAAGTTATTAACCTGATCATTAGCTCTCTTTTCTTCAGGCTAAGAAATCTTAAATTGTTATGAAGGTTTTTATAAAGGACTTAATAATTTTGAATATATTCTTCTCTGGACTTTCTCCAAGTTCTCCACTGTGGCAGATAATCCTGGTTGCCTAGCCCACAGCCAGGTTCCCATAATGCCTCTTAGTGGAAAGAGACTCCTTCCTTTCCAATACACAGTGAGGAAACCAGATATTCAGTTTCCCAGCATTCCTTGCTGCCAGAAAATGGGCAAGTGAGCCAACTGTGCCAATGGGACCTGAGAGGAATGTGCTGAGAAAACTTCTAGAAAAGATTTTCTTCTTTAGTAAAATAGAAACTCTTTCCTTCCTGCTTCTGTTACTGGAGAGCATGATCTTTGGGGCTACAGCAGCCATATTGTGACCATGAGGAGAGGCGAAAAGAATCACAAAGAAGCTGAACCTAGTACAAAACCTAGTATAAAATTCTAGTTATAAGAAGAAAATAAACCTCTATTACTTAAACAACTTTTAGTCCGATGTTCTATTTTCTAAAGCCATAAGTATCTTTAAAAACATCCATGATAAGCTTAAATTATATAATGAACCCAGCATTTTAATAACCAATGCTGGTAAACAGTCACATAAACAGCTGCTTTTCTGTTTTGTTTTTATTTACAGGCTAATCAAGACATTTTCTTTTTAGGAGGAGGAGGCCAAGATGGTGGAACAGCATGGAAGTTTTTATTGCATTCCTTGTCCCTGAAATGAAGCCAGATCAACACCAAACCATCCTGTACATGAGAAAAGTGATTTGAGGATTAACACCACAACCTGCACAACTTGAACCAAAGAATTTGGCAGATATGCAGCATGGAGAGATGAACTGGGGGAGATAAGCCGCGGAGGGCAGGGAGCTGTTTGTGTTTGCAGACAGAAGACAGAGAAGGGGATAGAGTACAGGAAAAACAATGCCCTGCCCCAAGCAGCTGGAGAGAGAAAGAGTGGAAATAGCTGCAGGTACTGAACAAAAAAGGGAGAAAAGAGAAAGGAGAGGGTTTATTTTTTTTTTTTATTTTTTTATTTTTTAAATTTTTTTCAACGTTTTTTATTTATTTTTGGGACAGAGAGAGACAGAGCATGAACAGGGGAGGGGCAGAGAGAGAGGGAGACACAGAATCGGAAGCAGGCTCCAGGCTCTGAGCCATCAGGAGAGGGTTTAAATTCCATTAAGACTCTATAAACAGGGGAGCACAGAGTCTGAAACCCCACAGCTGGATACCTGGAGGTGCTATGGTGGGAAGGGCAAATCCCCAGGAGCAGAGAGCAAAGTCCAAGGGGTCCTCAGGTCACATGGGGAGAAGTGGTTCCTCTGCAGGGAGGAAATTTGGTAGAGGTTGTGTGGCCTCTCCTTAGGCAAAAGTCCCAGCAGACCCTGGAGAACAACCACATTCGCTGGTGTTGGAACAAGGACCTTAAGGGTGAATCCTGGCACCAGATGTGTGTTTTGATTTACCATAATCCCTGAAACGTTGCTGCTACATGATCATGTGACCTGTTTCTGGGGTGGGCTGGCACCTGGCTGCAGTCTCTGGGCATCAGCAGCAGCATGGTCTTGGTGAACATTCCTGGGGACAGGGTGGCACCCAGCCATTGCTCGGCAAGACCCTCTCCTAGAGGGTATGAGCGGGTCAAAGCCACAGTCCCTCAGAATTGAGGTGTTGGGAAACACAGCCACATCTGAAATAAGATTCAGGAGGGAGGTGCTACCTGACAGCCTGATGGCTTGGTCACAGTCTGTGTAGAAGTTGGGGAGTGAACAGAAGCCTGAGACAAAGGAGGGGTGCTTGATTGCCAGTCTGACACTAAAGACTGGGTAGCTGGGTGATGCCATTTCCACCCCTCCTGCACATGTGCATACATGTCTACCTGTGCCACAACCCACCTCAGTAAGCTAAGCAGTGCCATCTAGTGGAGAACAGAGCCATCACACCAAGCCCCACCAAACTGGGCCAAATGTGCTCTTGAGGAACACAAGTTTCTCCTCCTGCTTAGTTTATGAACTATAAAGTGCTTCATAGTTTGACATCTAGGGGAAACTGATTGTAATTTCAATCATATGTTTGCTGGTCCATCCATTCAATTTTTTTTCTTTTTCTTTTCTTATTCCTTAAAAAAAGTTTTTTTAATGTTTGTTTCTGACATAGAGAGAGAGAGAGAGAGAGAGAGAGAGAGCAGGGTGGCAGGCAGAGAGAGAGAGAGAGGGAGACACAGAATCTGAAGCAGCCTCCAGGCTCTGAGCTGTCAGCACTGAACCCAATGCAGGGCTCAAACTCACAAACAGTGAGATCATGACCTGAGCCAAAGTAGGACACTCAACGGACTGAGCCACCCATACACCCCTCTATTGTATCAAGCTTCCTTCAACAACCAGACAGAAACATACCTAGGATCTGGTATCCTTTGATTTTTTTGTGTTGTTTTTAATTTTTTAATTTTAATTTTTTTGTTTTATTATTTCTTTTTCTTCCTTCAAAATGACAAAATAAAGGAATTCACCCCAAAAGAAAGAACAGGAAGAAATGACAGCCAGGGACTTAATCAATACAAATACAAGCAAGACATCTGAACCAGAATTTAGAATCCTGATAATAAGAATACTAGCTGGGGTTGAAAATAGATTAGAACCCCTTTCTGTGGAGATAAAAGAAGTAAAATCCAGTCAGGATGAAATTAAAAATGCTATAACTGAGATGCAATCTTGAATGGTTACCACAGCGGCAAGGATGGATGAAGCAGAGAAGCAAATCAGCGATACAGAGGTCCTCTTATGGAGAATAATGAAGCACACAAAAAGAGGGACACTAAAGCAAAAGAGCATGAAATAAGAATTAGAGAACTCAGTGACTCATTAAAAAGGAATAACATCAGAATCACAGGAATCCCAGAAGATGAAGAGAGAAAAAAAAATGGGTAGAAGGTTTATGTGAGCAAATTATAGTAGAAAACTTTCCTCACCTAGGGAAAGATACAGATATCAAAATCCAGGAAGCATGGAGGACTCCCATTACATTCAACAAAAACCGCCCATCAGTAAGGAATATCATAATACTCCGGCAAGGAAAGAATCATGAAAGCAGCAAGGGGAAAAAAAGTCCTTAACCTATAAAGGAAGACAGATCAGGTTTGGAGCAGACCTATCCACAGAAACTTGGCAAGTCAGAAAGGTGTGCCAGGATATATTCAATGTGCTGGATTGGAAAAACATGCAGCCAAGCATTCTTTATCCAGCAAGGCTGTCGTTCAAAATAGAAGGAGAGATAAGAATTTTCCCAAACAAAAACTAAAGGAGTTTGTGACCACTAAACCAGCCCTGCAAGAAATTTTGAGGGGGATTCTCTGAGGGGAGAAAAGATGAAACAAACAAACAAACAAGCAGACAAACAAACAAAAAGACCAACAGCAACAAAGACTTGAAAGGACCAGAGAACACCACCAGAAACTCAAACTCCTCAGGCAACATAATGGCAATAAATTCATACCTTTCAGTACTGACTCTAACTGTCAATGGACTAAATGATCCAATAAAAAGACACAGGTAACAGAATGGATAAGAAAACAAGATCCATCTATATGCTGTTTACCAGAGATTCATTTTAGACCTAAAGACACTTTCAGATTGAAGGTAAAGGGATGGAGAACCATCTGTCATGCTAATGGTCAACAAAAGAAAGCTGGAGTAGCCATACTTAGACAATCGAGATTTTAAAATAAAGACTGTAACAGGTGATGAAGAAAGGCATTATCTCATAATTAGGGGGTCTGTCCACCAAGAAGATCTAACAATTGAAAACATTTGTTTGTGTTTGTGTAAACATTTGCCTCCAAACGAGAGGCACACAAATATATAAATCAATTAATCACAAACAGAATATCAACAAGGAAACAATAGCTTTGAATGACACACTGGAGTGAATAGACTTAACAGATATATTCAGAACATTTCATCCTAAAGTAGCAGAATACACATTCTTCTCCAGTGTACATGGAACATTCTCCAGAACAGATCATATACTGGGACACAAATCAGCCCTCAACACGTACAAAAAGATCAAGATCATACCGTGCATATTTTCAGCCACAATGTCATGAAACTCGAAATCAACCCCACAAAATTTTGGAAAGATAACAAATACTTGAAGACTAAAGAACATCCTACTAAGGAATGAATGGGCTAACCAAGAAGTTAAAGAGGAAATTAAAAAGTACACAGAAGCCAATGAAAATGATAACACCACAGCCCAAAACCTCTGGGACACAGCAAAGGTGGTCATAAGACTGAAGTATATAGCAATCCAGGCCTTCCTAAAGAAGGAAGAAAGGTCTCAGATACACAACCTAACCTTAAGGAGGTGGAAAAAGAACAGCAATAAAACCCAAAACCAGCAGAAGACAAGAAATAATAAAGATTAGAGCAGAAATAAATGTTATCAAAACAAACAAAAAAACAAAAACAAAAACAAAAAACAAACAAAAAGTTCAGTAGAACAGATCAGTGAAACCAGGAGCTGGTTCCTTGAAAGAATTAACAAAATTGATCAACCCCTGGCTGATCAAAAAGATAAAGGAAAGGACCCAAGTAAATGAAATCAAGAATGAAAGAGGAGAGATCACAATCAACACAGTAGAAATACAAACAATAATTAGAGAATATTATGAGCAATTATGCGCCAATAAAATGGGCAATCTGGAAGAAATGGATAAATTCCTAGAAACATATAAACTACCAAAACTGAAACAAGAAGAAATAGAAAATTTGAACAGATCCATAACCAGTCAAGAAATTGAATCAGTAATAAAAAATCTCCCAAAAAACAAGAGTCCAGAGCCAGAATGCCATCGCATTCCAGGGGAATTCTACCAAACATTTAAAGAGTTAACATCTATTCTTTTGAAGCTGTTCCAAAAAATAGAAATGGAAGGAAAACTTCCAAAATCATTCTGTGAAACCCGCATTACCTTGATTCCAAAACCAGACAAAGACCCCACTTTGTAATAGGAGAATTACAGACCAATTCCCCTGATGAACATGGATGCAAAAATCCTCAACAAGATACTAGCCAACTAGATCTAATAATACATTAAAAGAATTATTCACCATGACCAAGTGGGATTTATACCTGGGATGCAGGCCTGGTTCAATATCTGCAAAACAATCAATGTGATACATCACATCAATAAGAGAAAGGACAAGAACCACATGATCCTCTCAATAGATGCAGAGAAAGCATTTGACAAAATACAGCACCATTTCTTGATAAAAACCCTCAATAAACAGGTATAGAAGGATCATACCTCAAGATCATAAAAGCCATATATGAAAGACCCACCATTAATATCATCCTCAATGGGGAAAACTGAGAGCTTTCCCCTTAAGGTCAGGAACAAGACAGAGATGTCCACTTTCACCACTGTTATTCAACATGGTATTAGAAGACTTAGTCTTAGCAATCAGAAAACACAAAGGAATAAAAGCATCTAAATTGGCAAGGAGGAAGTGAAACTTTCACTGTTCGCAGATGACATGATACTCTATTTGGAAAACCCAAAAGATTCTACCAAAAAATTGCTAGAATTGATTCATGAATTCAGCAAAGTCACAGGATATATAATCAATGTACAGAAATTGATTGCATTCCTATACACCAATAATGAAGCAATAGAAAGAGAAATCAAGAAATCAATCCCATGTACAATTGCACCAAAACCCATAAAACATTAGGAATAAACCTAACCTAAGAGGTGAAAAATCTATACGTTGAAAACTATAGAAAGTTTATGAGAGAACTTGAAGAAGACACACAAAAAAAATGGGAAAATATTCCATGCTCCTGGATTGGAAGAACAAATATTGTTAAAATGTCGATACTACCCAAAGCAATCTACATATTCAGTGCAATCCTTATCAAAATAACACCAGCAATCCTCACAGAGCTAGAACAAACAATCTTAAAATTTGTATGGAACCAGAAAAGAATAGCCAAACCAATCCCGAAAAAGGAAACCAAAGCTGGAAGCATCACAATCCTGGACTTCAAGATGTATTACAAAGCTATAATCATCAAGACATATGGTACTGGCACAAAAACAGACACTCCAATCCATGGAACAGAATAGAGAACCCAGAAGTGGACTCACAAACATATGGCCAACTAATCTTTGACAAAACAGGAAAGAATATCCAATGGAATAATGACAGTTTCTTCAGCAAACGGTGCTGGGAAAACTGGACAGTGACATGCAGAAAAATGAACCTGTACCACTTTCTTACACCATACACAAAAATAAATTCAAAGTGGATGAAAGACCTAAATGTAAGACAGGAAGCCATCAAAATCTGAGAGGAGAAAGCAGGCAAAAACCTCTTTGATCTCAGCCACACCAACTTCTTACTCAACACGTCTCTGGAGGCAAGGGAAACAAAAGCAAAAATGAACTATTGGGACCTCATCAAAATAAAAAGCTTCTGGGGCGCCTGGGTGGCTCAGTCGGTTAAGCGGCTGACTTCGGCTCAGGTCATGATCTCACGGTCCGGTCCGTGAGTTCAAGCCCCGCGTCGGGCTCTGTGCTTAAAGCTCAGAGCCTGGAGCCTGTTTCGGATTCTGTGTCTCCCTCTCTCTGACCCTCCCCCATTCATGCTCTGTCTCTCTCTGTCTCAAAAATAAATAAACGTTAAAAAAAAAAATTAAAAAAATAAAAAAATAAAAAAAATAAAATAAAAAGCTTCTGCATGGTGAAGGAAACAATCAGCAAAGCGAAAAGGCAACTGACGGAATGGGAGAAGATATTTGCAAATGACATATCAGATAAAGGGTTAGTATCCAAAATCTATAAAGAACTTATCAAAGTCAACACCAAAAAAAAAAAAAAAATCCAGTGAAGAAATGGGCACAAGACATGAATAGACACTTCTCCAAAGAAGACATCCAGATGGTTAACAAAACACATGAAAAAAATGCCCTACATCACTCATCATCAGGGAAATTCAAATCAAAACCACAATGAGATACCACCTCACACCAGTCAGAATGGCTAAAATTAACAACTCAGGCAACAACAGATGTTGGCGAGGATGCAGAGAAAGATCTCTTTTGCACTGCTGGTGGGAATGAAAACTGGTGCAGCCACTCTGGAAGACAGAATGGAGGTTCCTCAAAAAATTAAAAATGAAACTACCCTGCAATACAGCAATTGCACTACTAGGTATCTATCCAAGGGATACAGGCATGCACCCCAATGTTTATATCAGTGCTATTGACAATAGTCAAAGAATGGAAAGAGCCCAAATGCCCATCGATGGATGAATGGATAAAGAAGATATGATATACATATACAATGGAGTATTACTCAGCAATAAAAAAGAATGACATCTTGCCATTGCAACTACATGGATAGAACTAGAGGGTGTTATGCTAAGTGAAATTAGTTAGAGAAAGACAAATATATGATTTCACTCAAAAGAGTAAGTTAAGATACTAAACAGATGAACATAAGGGAAGAGAGCAAAAATGATATAAAAACAGGGAGGGGGACAAAACATGAGACTCTTAGAGAACAAACTGAGGGTTTCTGCAGGGGCTGTGGGAGGGGGGATGGGCTAAATGGGTAAGGGGCATTAAGAAAGACACTTGTTGGAATGAGCACTGGGTGTTATAAATGGGAGATGAATCACTGGAATCTATTCCTAAAATCATTGCTGCACTATACGCTAACTAAAAGACTAAAACAAACAAAAAAAAGAAATTTTCTTTTTAGATAAGCTAAATCAGCATATTACCTACTCTCTGCATTGAGTTGGGTGGTGGTGATTGCCTTCAAACCACATGAGACAGCTTTGTCTGGTTCTAAACTAAAATTTATTACTGTTAAAAAAAAAAAGTCATGCAATTCAGAAAGGTACCAAAAGAGAAGTAAAAAATCACTTTTAGTTCTACTTTTTAGAGAAAACTACAGTTGCCATTTTGCTGTTTCCTTCTAGATTCATTTTATATGCGTCAATTCCAGTTGTTGTTGCTATTTACTCATTTTATGACAGAATCAGATTACTCCAGAGAGCAAACTGGTTGTGCTAGGTAGATGTCAGAATCCTGAAGTCCTTCTAATGACACAGCCAGAGAAGCAGCAGCTTGTTCACATACCTGGAAACCCTAATCTGTGATCTGGCATGGAATGTGTCCACCCTACTTTGGAAAGATAATCTGGCTTTTACTAGATGGACTGTTTGCATTTTTTTTTCTTCACTCCTCCAACTAAATGTATCTCAGCACCCAAAGGAGCAAATGTTCACCAGGGGTGGAAGTTTCTACAGAAAAGGACGTTGGTTCAATGTGGTAGCAGTTTGGAATCAGCTGAGAAAGGAAAGCTACTGTCTAATATACACGGAGCCAAACTGGTAAACCAGGAAGGGTGGCAAGTCAGAACTGCAGAGTTAGGGGGAAATAGTCTCAAATTGTAGGCTAAGAACACGGAGAGTAAGGATGCTTGGGAAGCAACATCAAGAGATAGCCATGGCCTGGGACAAATGACCTTTAACCACTTGGCCCAAATCTATAAGTTGCTTCTCCATCATCTCAAATGGTTGTATTTCCAAATGGTATACTCATGATTGCAGTATCTTTAAAACTCACGTAAATTTTGTTTGAAAACATAGACATCAGTGGCTGTGGCAGTGGACAGTGACAGTGGGGACAGTGAGGGAAGAGGAGAGAGCATGGTAAAGTTAGATGAAGCCCCCTCACCTGTCTTGTCGTCCAAGAAGGGTCTGCTGTGGACCAAGGGGAATGAGGAGGCTGGTGGGGTTGTCCTATTCCCCATCCACCTGCATGGCCATCTCTCTCATCTTGGCCTATAAGTACTTGGAGCCTAAGTACTCCCTCAGTAACTCAAGCCTTGGCTTCCTGGGAATAACTATCATCTCTTGGACCTGGACCTCCAGAATAGTGGCATATTCATTGCCTAGGGTTGCTGTAATGAAGTACCAAAAACTGGTGGCTTAAGGAGTGGCATGATATATTCAAAGTCCTTAGAGGAGAGAATCTGCAGGCAAGAATACTCTATCCAGCAAGGCTGTCATTCAGAACAGAAGGAGAGGTAAAGAGTTTCTTAGACAAACAAAAGCTAAAGGAGTTAGTTTATGACCATTAAACCAGCCCTACAAGAAATGTTAAAGGGGATTCTGAGTGGAAAGCAAAGACCATAACTAAGAATATGAAAAGTAGGAAATATAAAAGCAGTAAAAATAAGTGTATCTGTAACAATCAGTCAAGGGATTCACAAAATAAAAGGGTATAAAATATCACACCATATACCTAAATGGTTCAAACTTAAGTAATCATTGACTTACCCTTGACTGCTATATGCAGAAGATGCTATATACAAACCTAATGGTAACCACAAATAAAAAACCAATATTAGATATGTAAACAATAAAGAGAAAGAAATCCAAATATCTCACTAAAGAAAGGAAGCAAAGCATAAAAAAGAGCAAGAAGAGAAAGGCTCAGAGAAACCCTATAGAAACAATCACAAAACAAGTAATAAAATGTCAATAAATACATACCTATCAATAATTACTTTTAATGTACCTGGACTAAAGAATCCAACCAAGAGTAACACAGTGACAGAATAGATCAAAAAATCTATCTATAGGCTGCCTCCAAGAGATTCATTTCAGACCTAAATACAGGTGTAAATTCAAAGTGACATAATAGAAAAACATTCATCATGCAAATGGATGTGAAAAGAAAGCCAGGATAGCAATACTTATATCAGATAAAATAGAGTTAAAAAACAAAGAGTGTAATAAGAGACAAAGAAGAACAATGTGTAATGAAGGGGATAATCCAACAAGAAGATATAACAATTGTAAATACCTATGCACCCAACATGAGAGCACCCAAATACATAAAACAGTTAATAACAAACATAAAGTAACTAACCAATAGTAATACCATAACAGTAGGAAATTTTAACACCCCCTTTAATCAACAGACAGATCAGCCAAACAGAAAATCAACAAGTGAACAGTGGCGCACTGGACCAGATGGATTTAACAGATATATTCAGAATATTCTATCCTAAAACAGCATAATACACATTCTTTTCAAGTGCACATAGAACATTCTCCAGAGTAGATCACATATTAGGCCACAAAACAAGTCTCAAAAAATTAAAAAAGATCAAAGTTATACTACATATCTTCTCTAACTATATTACTATGGAACTAGAAATCAACCACAAGAAAAAATATGGAAAGAGCACAAATATATGGAAGTTAAATAACATACTACTAAACAATGAGTGAGTCAACCAAGAAATCAAAGAAGAAAAAAAATGACATGGAGACAAAAGTGAAAACACCATGGTCCAAAATCTTCAGGATGCAGCGAAAGCAGGTCTAAGAGGGAAGTTTACAGCAATACAGGCCTACATCAAAAGCAACAAAAATCTCAAATAAACAATGTAACCTTAGACCTAAAGTAGCTAGAAATATAAAAACAAAACTCAAAACCAGCAGAAGGAAAGAAATAATAAATATTACAGCAGAAATAAATGATACAGAAACTAAACAATAGAATGCATCAATGAAACCAGGAGCTGGTTCTCTGAAAAAAAATCAACAAAATTGTTAAACTTCTAGCCAGACGCATCAAAAGAGAGAGAGAGAGAGAGAGAGAGAGAGAGAGAGAGAGAGAAAGGACTTAAAATCACAAATGAAAGAGGAGAAATAACAACCAACACCACACACACAAAAAAACAATTGTAAGAAAATATTATAAAATCCATATGCTGACAAACTGGACAACCTAGAATAAATGTATAAACTCCTACCAACATATAACCTATAAAAACTGAAGCAGGAAGGAGTGCCTGGGTGGCTCAGTTGGTTGAGTGTCCAACTTCAGCTCAGGTCATAATTCACACTCCGTGAGTTCGAGCCCCACGTCAGGCTCTGTGCTGACAGCTCAGAGCCTGTAGCCTGCTTCAGATTTTGTGTCTCCTTCTCTCGCTGCCCCTCCCCTGCTCATGCTCTGTCTCTCTCTGTCTCAAAAATAAATAAAAACATTAAAAAAATGTAAAAAAATTGAAGCAGGAAGAAACAAAATTAGAACAGAGAGTTTACCAGCAATGATACTGAATTAGTAATCAAAAAACTTCCAACAAATATTCAGAACCAGATGGCTTCACAAGCAAATTCTACCAAACATTTAAAGAAGTTAATCCCTATTCTTCTAAAACTATTCCAAAAAATAAAAGAGGAAGGAAACCTTCCAATTTCATTCTATGAGGCCAGCAGGACCCTGATACCAATACCAAATGAAGACACCACAAAAAAAGAAAATGACAGGCCAATATCTCTCATGAACATGGATGCAAAAATCCTCAACAAAAATACTAGCAAACTGAATCCAACAATACATTAAAAAAATCAGTCACTGTGCTCAAGTGAGATTTATTCTCAGTATGCAAGGATGGTTCAATATTAGCATCAATCAACATGATACATCACATCAACAAGAGAAAAAAGCATAAAAACCACATGATCATTTCAACTAACACAAAAAAGCATCTGACAAAGTAACAACACCCATTCATGATAAAAAAAACAAACGTCAACAAAGTAGGTTTAAAGGGAACATACCTCAACATAATAATGGCCATTTATGAACAACCCACACATAACATCATACTCAACGAGGAAAAATTGAAAGCTTTACCCTAAGATCAGGAAGAAGACAAGGATGTCCACTCTCACCACTTTTATTCAATGTAGTACTGGAAGTCATAGCTACAGCAGGTAGACAACAAAAAGATATAAAAGCCATCCAAATTGGTTAAGGAAAAAGTAAAACTCTCACTATTTGCAGATGACATGATGCTATATACAGAAAACTTGAAACACCACACAAAAAAAAGCACTCTAGAACTGATATATAAATTTAATAAAGTCACAGGATACACAATCAGTGCATAGAAATCTTGTGCATTTCTATGCACTAATTAATGAAGCAGCAGAAAGAGAAATTAAGGAAACAATCCCCGGGGCATCTGGGTGGCTCAGTCAGTTAAGCATCCAACTTCAGCTCAGGTCATGATCTCCCTGTTCATGAGTTCGAGCTCCACATCAGGCTCTGTGCTGACAGCTCAGACCTGGAGCCTGCTTCAGATTCTGTGTCTCCCTCTCTCTCTGCCTGTCCTCTGCTCACACTCTGTCTCTCTCTCTCAGGAAATGAATAAACATAAAATTTTTTTTTTAAAAAAAGAAAACAATCCCATTTACGATTGCACCAAAAACAATAAAATGGCTAGGAATAAACTTAACCAAGGCAGTGGAAGACCTGTACTCTGAAAACTATAAAACACTGATGAAAGAA
This sequence comes from Neofelis nebulosa, assembly GCF_028018385.1. Lineage (NCBI taxonomy): Eukaryota > Metazoa > Chordata > Mammalia > Carnivora > Felidae > Neofelis > Neofelis nebulosa. The sequence continues at coordinate 75,683,747 of NC_080793.1, read as the reverse complement.
ACTGAAGATGACACAAACAAGTGGAAAGATGTTCCATACTCATGGATTAGAAGAACAAATAGTATTACAATATCCATACTATACAAAGTAATCTACAGATTTAAGACCAACCCTGTCAAAATCCCAACAGCATTTTTCACAAAACTGGAACAAATATGGAACCACAAAAGACCCCGAACAGCCACAGTAATCTTGAAAAAGAAAAACAAAGCTGGAGGTATCACAATCCCAGATTTCAAGATATACTACAAAGCTGTAGTAATCAAAATAGTATGGTATTTTCACAAAAACAGACACATAGATCAACAGAACAGGAAAGAACACCTAGAAAAAACCCACAATTATATGACCAATTCTTCTTTGACAAAGGAGGAAAGAATATACAACGGGAAAAAGACAGTTTCTTCAATAAATAGTGTTGGAAAAACTGGACAGCTACATGCAAAAGAATGAAACTGGACCACTTTCTTACACCATACACAAAAATGAACTCAAAATGGATTAAGGACCCAATGTGAGACCTGAAACTATAAAAATCCTAGAAGAGAGAACAGGCAGAAATTTCTCTGACATTGGCCATAGCAACATCTTTCCAGATATATCTCCTGAGGCAAGAGAAACAAAGACAAAAATAAACTATTGAGACTACATCAAGAGAAAAAGCTTCTGTATAAGCAAAGGAAACAATCCCTAAAACTAAAAGAAATCTACTGAATGGGAGAAGATACTTGCAAATAACATATCTCATACTGGGTTAGTATTCAAAATATATAAAGAATTTATACAAATAAAAAAAAAGCCAAATAATCCCATTAAAAATAGGCAGAAGACACGAATAGACATTTCTCCAAAGAAAACATACAGATAGCCAAAAGACACATGAAAAGATCAACATCAGTCAGCATCAGAAAAATACAAATCAAAACTACAATGAGGGGGCACCTGGGTGGCTCAGTCAAGTTTGACATAAGCTAAGTTTGATTCTTGGTTTTGACTCAGGTCATGATCTCACAGTTTCATGGGTTCAAGCCCCACATCAGGCTGTGTGCTGGCAGCACAGAGCTTGCTTGGGATTCTCTGTCTCTCTCTCTCTCTCCTTGCCCCTCTCCTCACACTGTCTTTGTCTTTCCCAAAATAAGTAAACTTTAAAAAAATTACAACGAGATATCACCTCACACATATCAGAACGGCTAACATCAACAACACAAGAAACAACAAATGGAGAAAAAGGAACTCTTGTTCACTGTTGGTGGGAATGTATACTGGTGCAGGCACCGTGAAAGACAGTATGGAGGTTTCTCAAAAAGGTAAAAATAGAGCTACAATACAATCCAGCAATTGCACTACTTGGGTACTTACCCAAGGAATACAAAAACTAATTCAAAGGGATACACACACGCCTACGTTTACAGGAGCATTATTTACCACAGCCAAGATATGGAAGCAGCCCAAGTGTCTACCAGTTGGTGAATAGATAAGGAAGATGTGGTATATAGATACAATGGAATATTATTCAGCCATAAAAACGAAACTTTGCCATTTGCAGCAACACAGATGGAGCTAGAATACATAATGCTAAGCATAAGTCAGTCAAAGAGAAAAACCATATGATTCCATTCATATGTGGAATTTAAGAAACAAAACAAACAAGCAAAGGAAAAAAAAGAGAGAGAGAAACCAAGAAACAGATTCTCAACTATAGAGAACAAACTGACGGTTACCAGAGGGGAGGAGTTGGGAGGGTAGGTAAAATAGATCACCTATTTTAAAATTTGAACTTAATGAAACATACTCGTGGCTTAAAACAACAGCAATTTATTGTTTCACAGTTCTGAAGGCTAAACGTCTGAAAATCAAGAAGTCATCAGGGCCATGCTATCCATTTCAAGGCTCTAGGACAGAATCCTTCATTGCTCTTTTAGCTCCTGGTGGTTGCCAGTATCTTTCGCATTCTTTTGCTTCTGGATGCATCTCTCTGATCTTTGCCTCTGTTGTCATATGGCTGTCTTCTCCCTGCATGTCTTCACATCGTCTTTACTGCCATCTTCTTAGAAGGACACCAGTCATATTGGATTAGGGGCCTATCCTACTCCAGTATGACTTCATCTTAACTAATTACATCGCAAAATCCTGTTTCCAAGTTAAGACCACATTCTAAGGTACTGGAGGGGAAAACCTAAGTATATCCTTTTTTTAGGGGAGCATCATGCAACATATACAAGTAGCAAGAAAGAGATGCTGGTTACAAGTTTTGGAGAGCCTTGTTTTTTACGGAATATAATTCTGAAAATTTTTCTTAGGATTCCTTGGACCATACATACACTTGTGATGGGTCCTAGAAATACCGCTGTGTTGGGATTTGAATTCTCATTCTGGAAGATTTTCTGTTATCAATACCAGCACAATGTGAGCACAAGAGAAGTAGAATTAGAGAATGACAGCAAGGAGAAAGAAGATCATCACACACAGAACTGGGGCAGAAACATGGAGGCAAGGAAAGAAATACAGTCAGGGACTGAAATCCAAAACAGGACAGTCACCAGGCACAGAGACAGCTACCTTCCCCCTCTCCACACTGGACAGGAGGCCATTCATTTTTGCTTCACATTGCACCTGCTTTTCCCCCTTCTTTTTCTCTACTGTTTCTCTGTTCCATTGGCTCAAAGCTTCCTTTTCATCACATCACATTCACCTTATTTCCCAACTGTATTTCCTGGGAAAGAGAATCTAAATGAAAGCATAGAAAGCATTATTAAATACATGGGACTGCTCCTTTTGTATGGCTTTAGTTCACAGGGAGAATGAAGATGACGAATGCTCTAGAGAGATCTTGAAAAGGTAAATATAACAGAACTCGGTAATTGTTTGTGTGAAGGGTAATGAAGAAGGGGAAGTCAAAGATAATATCTTGTTATTGTCTTCAACAAGTAGGTAGATGATGAATTAGAAGAGGCTAGCTTATGCTACTTTAACAAATAACCCCTGTATGAATTGAACCGTGTCCCTCCAAAATTCATATGTTGAAGCCCTAACACCCAGTGTGACTGTATTTGAAGTAAATAAATAATTAAGGTTAAATGAGGTCATAAGGGTGGGGACTTGATCCAATAAGGACTAATGTCCTTAAAAGAGGAGACAGCACAGAGCTCATTTGTACTCCCTCTCTCCACCATGTGAGGACACAGTGAGAGGGCAGTCATCTGCAGGCCAGGAAGAGACACCTCACCAGGAACCAAATCAACTAGCATGGGGATCTTGGACTTCCCAGCCTCCAGAACTGTGAGAAACAAATTTTTGTTGTTTAAGCCACCTGGTCTGTGGTCTTTTGTTATGGCAGCCTGAACAGACTAAGACAACCCCCTCACCCCCCGCAAATCCCAGTGGATTGTGATGCTGAGGCTTGCAACAACGAAAGTTTCTATCTTGTTAATGTTATGTGTCCATTGTGGGTTGGCTATGGCTCTATTCCATGATATTCTTACTCTGGGACTCGAACTGACAGAGTAGCATCTATCTGGTATATAACCTATTTTATGAAAAAGAGAAAGAAAAGACATGGTAAAACATGATCTGGCTGCTAAGGCTTCTGTTTGAACAAGATAAACATCACTTCTGCTCCCGTCTCATTGACCAGAACAAGCCATATGGCCAAATCTAACACCAGTGGGGTGCAGTACTGTAATACCCCCAGAGGAGAGTAACAAATGCTTGTGAATAATATAATAGTCTACCACAACAGTGTTGCTATTCACTAAAATCAATGTGGTGTAGACTTGGGGATATGAAATATACAGAATAATAATGCCCCAGATGTGGTACTGGGAAGTTGGGTTAACAGTGGCCCCATTATTTATCCCAAGGTTCTTGGACTAAAAGAGATTGTAGATAAATCAAAAGGTAAAATAGCACTCAACAAAAAGGCAGGGGATGTGGAGGTATTTGCTATATGAAATACAACTCGCTGGGAACACAGTGTAAAAGGTTGGGAAGTAGAGCTCAGTGGGAGTCAGGTCACACGAGATAAAGCACAAAGAAGTATGGAGAAGTGTCACAGCAGCCTGTCTAAAACTCACATTGTGCATAAACACATAAAAGATCCTGAGAAGTCCTGCAGTTAAGATTCTATGAAACGTATTTGTCCAGATAGTAGCCCTCCCCTCATTTTCTATTAACACCAGAGTTCCAGAGAATGCATTTCAGAAACACTCCTGTTGACACAGTGAGAACTGTGAATTCAGTAAAGTCCACTGTAACATCTTCCATCTATCCTTGTAACCAGAGAATTTCAAGAACTAGTCGGGAACAAAGAAACAGGCTGGCAGAGAGGTGTTCAAACTGTGTTATTTCCAACCAAATCTTACATAGAACCTTGGTATACAGAATTGAGAGAGGCAGAGCTGTTGTGGTTTGATCAGGCCTGAGAAGACTAGAGCTCTGCTTTGTTAGCCCTTTATGCCACCTCTCTCACCTCAGCTGCTGAGAAAGCCTCGTGGAACCCTAGGAACTGGAGAAACACTGGCTAAAAAATCCATAATCCAAGACGAGTCCTTCATTCTCGGATGAGGAGACAGCAGCATACTTAACACAGTTAGGGGCACAACTCCATCTATAGTAAAGGTCTCTCGCACCACTAGGCAGAGCATATTTTCTACAGCATTAAAGCTGCCTTGTATCTTTGTCCCTCTACCACTTGTATATCTCCTTGTGATTACTCTGTTCCTCTGGTGATTCCTAATATCGCAGCATCAGTGAACATAATGAACTCTATTCTTCTTAAGAATCTCCCTGGGAATAGGCATTACACTGAGAATCATTTGGCCCATTACTGGTGCACTAAATAATAGCATCCTAATGGAATGAACCAGTTAATGTTACTACTCAAGTGTCAAACATTTTATAGAAAGTGACTTGGCCACATGCCAGATTATGTCTCTAAGATTAATAGCCTTTCTACAAACTTCCTGAATAATGGCTTATCCCAATCTCAGAACAAGATCAAAATGATTTTGTGAACAAAATTCTTAGCAGATTTAAGATTTTGAAGATCTGGATATGAATGTGCTTGAAAGCTTTCAGGAATATTCATATAGGTATTAAAGAAGCACTAAGAACATTCAAGCTTGTGCACATTGCTTTGCTAAGGCCTCATCTACTTAGCACTGTGCCCTTGGGGAATGGTATTATTATAAAAGCCAAAACTTGCATATTAGATTTTATAAATAATAGAAAACAAGTAAATGGGACAGCTGTGCCAATGGCAGAAAGAACATTGTTCACAGCCTCCTGAAAGCTCCTGTGTTGTAATGCAGGAATTATCTTAATAAATGGACCCATTTAATGTCAATGTTTCCATTTTACATGCACTGATAAGGGTTTCCTTGCTAACAAAAGGAAGGATTATCCGTTCTTTTACAAAAATTATATGACACTATGGTTATTGTTCTAAGACAGGCTTTTTTCATTTAAAAATATTCAAGACTTTTTTCCAAATACGTAGAAAGTTACCTCACTCTCTTCATAACTGCATAATATTTTAAAGCACAAATCTACCCGTTTATTCAACAATTTCCCTTTTTATAGTCTTTCCTTTTCTTGTGATAGCATCAGATGTTTACAATCTTTACAATCTTTGTCATTATGAGGAAAAATACCTTGTTTTAACTGGCATTTCCCTGATCAACAGCAAGGCTAAACTGATTTTGTGTGTTCCTTGGCCAATTAGAATTTTCTCTTCTCTACATTGGTTTGCAAGTGTTCATCCATGTTTCTGCTACATTGTGTAGTTTTCTTATCAAAAGAATAGGAATAGTTTGTATATTAGCGTTTAGCCATAAGCCATAAGCCTACCTTGTCTTTGACACATTTATATTTTCCTCTATCCTTAAGTACTTTTAGAGTTTAGTGTTCTCAAATTTTTCAATCTTCTCCTCTATGATTTTCATTTCCATGTCTTATGTTTTTTATTTGAAGTTCTAACTGGCTTTACTCAGTGATTCATAAATCAGCATCCCATCTAGCAATTAGAAAGGAGCTCCGAGGAGCTGTACAAAAAGCTGTACAAAATGCTGATCTGGAGACTATACAATTTTTTCCCTAAAAGTTTTTGAAGTTTTGTTTTTATCACATGTATGTCTTTGATCCATCTGGCATTTATATTTATGGATGGTGTGAGATAGGGATCTAGTATCATTTCTTTCCCTGTGGAAAACCAATTTTCCTTCTATCTAAAGGATTGTCTTCCAATGCATGTTCAAAGCTGGGTTGTTGCAGGTCCACATTACAGCTCACAAGAAGGGGGAAAGGAATAACCAGGGCAAGAGATTTTCTTTTACTCCCGTTCCAAAAGCCAGAATTTAGACATGAGCCCGTATGTAGCAACAAGGGAGGCTAGAAAACCAGCCTTTAGCTAGGTAGCCATGTGCTAAAGGAAGAGAGTGAGACTGGATTTGAGTTAATAGCCAGAAATTTCCACCAATATACATTTCTCCCATCGTCCTTAATACAAGCAAATATTTTTTAGGAGAGCAACAGTTTCAATTAAAAAAAATCTCTTGCTGCTTGCTATGGTCATGTGACTATATGTAGAAATTGATGTGTAAGATTTCTGAGATAGATCCTCCACAGAAGGACAGCTACCCTGGTATACCTTTCTATCCCTCTCACCTCCTTTCTTCCTGTTACCTGGAATGTAGACATTACTGTTGAATTTCAAGGAAGCATCTTGGAAGATGAAGAATGCTGAGACTGAAAATCAAGCACTCAGGATGGCAAAACACAAATCAGAGGATATCTTGGTGGCTGATGACTTTGCAGAACTGCCACACCAGTCCTGGGTGACCCATCTCTAAATTTCTTATATACAAGAAAAAAATAACCTCCTGACTTATTTAAATTATTTTAAAATTTCTGTCACATGCAGCCAAACCTCTTATTAATTTACTTTCAGTTCTTCTATTTTTTTAAGTTTATTTATTTATTTTGAGAAAGAGAGAGACAGCATGAGCAAGGCAGGGGCAGAGAGAGGGAGACAGAAAGAATCCCAAGCAGGCCTGTGCCATCAGCACAGAGTCAAACTCAGCGCTCGAAGTCACAAGCCACAAGATCATGACCTGAGCCAAGATCAAGAGTTGTACATTTCATTGACTAAGCCACCCAGGCTCCCCTATTTTCAGTTCTTATTGCTCTTACCCTATTTATTGCACAGGCACTTTTTGTGTAATTATAACACAGTGATAGAATTTGATATCCTGTCTCATGCCTGATTTTAAACAGGACTCATCTAAACTTTCCCTACTAAAACCGATGTTTGGGGGCACCTGGCTAGCTCAGTTGGTACAGCATGTGACTCTTGGTCTCAGCATTGTAAGTTCAAGCCCCAAATTGGGTGTAGAGATTACTTAAAAATAAAATCTTTTAAAAATTTTTTATTTTTATTTATTTTTTTAATGTTTATTTTTGAGAGACAGAGAGACAGAGCACAAGCAGGGGAATGGCAAAGAGAGAGAGGGAGACAGAATTCAAAGCAGCCTTCAGGATCTGGGCTGTCAGCACCGAGCCCAATGTGGCTGTGGGGCTCAAACCCACAAACTGTGAGATTGTGACTTGAGCCGAAGTCGGACGCTCAACCGAATGAGCCATACAGGTACTCCTTTAATAAAGAGACTGATGTTTGCTGTGATATTTTGGTACTTATCTTTGGTCCATTAAGTGTAAGGAAATCCCCTTCTATGCTTAAATTACAAAGAATTTTTTATTTTTTTTTAAATTTTTATTTATTTTTGAGAGAGCGAGAGACAGAGTGCGAGCAGGGGAGGGGTGAAGAGAGAGAGGACAACACAGAATCCAAAGCTCCCAGGCTCCGAGCTGTCAGCACAGAGCCCAACATGGGGCTTGAACACATGGATCATGACACCATGACCTGAGCCAAAGTCAGAAGCTTAACCAACTGAGCCACCCAGGTACCCCAATTTACAAAGAATTTTTAACCATGAATTCGTGTTGGATTTCAATGAATAAGTTTTTTCTCTGTATCTTAACAAGATGGTCATAAGATTCTTCTTTCTTTAATCTGTTAATATGCTGTTTGCCTTAGAAAGACTTTTCTAAAATTTTCTGAAAACTTCTACAAAACATGCTAAATGTTGTAGTGCCTGTCCCAACCTCTTCCCTGATATCCAGACTTATTTATCCAACTACATCTTTGAGATTCCTCTTGCATATCTAATAGGTATCTCAATATTAAAATGTTCAATACCTAATTCTTAAATAGAATCCATACATTCTTTTCTCCCCAATTATTCTCCCACTTGATAAATAGCATCTTCATTTACTTAATTTCACAGTCTCATATTTGGAATCTACCTTATCTATTCCCCTTCTCTCACATCCTACATCACATCCATCTGGGAATCACACTAGCACTGCTTCAAATATATTTTTATGTTTTCATTCTTGAACACCTCTATTTCCTCTATACTGGCCTTGTGGCTTAAGTTCCTTGGGAACTGATTTCTGAGATGGAAATTTGCATGCAGAAAATTTACTAGGAAATTCTTTTGGAATAAAAATAGCAAAGGATAAAGGAAGTAGAATTTGCAGAGGGAGAACTGAATTGAGATAGAGTTGCAACAAAGGCCTTGGGTGTTCTGGAACTGGGACAGTCCTTTCCTCAAGCCTGGAGGCAAGGGGACTACACTTTAGATCTCAGCATTGATTGTCATTGGAAGCGAGCTGCCCTTGGGGACTGGTATTACATTGAGCACAGCAGGCTTTGACAAAGGGCAATTTCTAGAGGATCCAATTGAGAGTTGTCAGGTACCAACATCTTCAGCATCTGGGGGAATAAATTTCTCAGTCTTAAAGGGAGCATCTTGATGGCAATATTACATCATCCATTCCCAGTCCTCCCCATCAATTCTTCTAGTCCTACTGCAATAGTTTTGTAATGATCTGCTATCCCTGCTCCATCAGATATCAAGACTGATTACAAAATTATGGTAATCAAAAAAAAAGTGTGGTACACAAATAGAAACAAGTAGAGCAGAACAGAAAGTCATGAAACACACTCACACAAATACACTCGCATGATTTACAACAAAGGGTGGACTTTTCCATAGTGAGGAGTCAAAATATATGTGGAAAAAAATATTAGCCACTAATATCATATCCCATAAAAAATCAATTCTAAATGGGCTGATGATCTGGATCTCAAAAGTAAAACTATAATATTTCTAAAAGAAAATTTTCATAACCTTGAGGTTGGGTAAAAATTATAGTTTATAAATAAAAACACTGATTATTGGACCAAACTAAAATTAAGAACTTCTGCTCATCCAAAATACCATTAAGAGGAAAAAAAAAAGGCAAGATATTGTCCCTCCTTACTTTTAGGATTTTCCATTTATCACTGGTCTTCAGCAATTTGACTGTCCTGTGCATTGATACGGTTTACTTCATGCTGATCTTGCTTGGGGTTTATTAAACTTTTTGGATATATGGGTTTATCCTTTCACCAAACTTGAAAAATTATTCAACCATTATTTCTTCAAGGCTTTTTCTGCATCCTCTTTCCTTTAGGACTCTAATTACACATATCTTAGATGTCTGATATTTGCTCACAGGTCACTGAGCCTCTCTTCATTTACTTTTTAGCTTTTTTTCTCTCAATGCTTTATTTTGGATGGTGTATATTGCCAAGTTTTCCATTTTGCTGATCTTTTCATTTGCAGTATGCAAGATATCAGTCAATCAGTAAATTTTTTTATTTCTTATCCTAGTTTTCAGTTCTAGAACTTCCAATTTTTTAAATTTCTTTATTTAAAAAAAAATTAATATTTATTTTTGAAGGAGAAAGAGAGCATGAGCAGGGGAGGGACAGGGAGAGGGAGACACAGAATCCGAAGTACAGAGCCTGATGCAGGGCTTAAACTCACAGACTATGAGATTATGACCTGAGCTGAAGTCGGACACTTAACCAACTGAGCCACCCAGGCACCCTATTTTTAAAATTTTTTTTTAATGTTTTAGAACTTCCAGGTTTTTTAAAGCAGTTTGTTTTCATTTCTCCTGTATTCTGTATTTATCCTCTCATGTTTTCCTTTAAAACCCTAGCTTTATTCTCCAAAGAAGACATCCAGATGGCCAACAGACACATGAGAAGATGCTCAACATCACGTCATCAGGGAAATGCAAATCAAAACTACAATGAGATATCACCTCACACCTGTCAAAATGGCTAAAATCAACAACACAAGAAACAACAGGTGTTGGCAACGATGTGGAAAAAAAGAAACATTCATGCACTGGAATGAACTGCTGTAGCCACTGTGGAAGACAGTATGGAGGTTCCTCAAAAAGTTAAAACTAGGACTACCCTACGATCCAGCAATCACACTACTGGGTATTTACCCAAAGAATACAAAGAGATACATGCACCCCTATGTTTACAGTGGCGTTATTTATGATAATCAGCCCAAGTGTCTATCATTGGATGAATGGATAAAGAAGATGTAGTATATAAATATATAATGGAATATTATTCAGCCATAAAAAGAATGAAATTTTGCCTTTTGCAACAACATGGATGGAGCTAGAGAGTACTATGCTAAGCAAAGTAAGTAAGGGAAAGACAAACACCATATGATTTCACTCATATGTGGAATTCAAGAAAAAAGCCAAATAATCAAAGGAAAAAAGAGAGGGAGGCAAACCAAGAAACAGACTTTTAACTATACAGAACAGATTGATGGTTACCAGAAGGGAGGTGGGGGGGATGGGTGAAATAGGTGATGAGGATAAAGGAGGGCACTTGCTATGATGAGCACTGGGTGTTGTAGGGAAGTGTGAATCACTATATTGTACACCTGAAACTAATACTACACTGTATGTTAACTAATGCTGTTTGTGAACAGGTTAGTATTTGGTCAATATGTACGGGGTCTGCTGTGCAGATTTCTGGATCTTCTTCCATATAAAGTTGCCTTCTTTATAAGCACATATAGGCATTCTTGTCCACATTAGCCTTCTGGACAAATTCCAGCTACCTTAGGGTCCCTGGATTCTGATCTCTGTCAGTTCACCTCATTGAGACTGCTGTGCTCTATTTAAGCTACCTATCCTTGCACCGTTGTGCAGAAGATGTGTCTGCAGAAATCCAGGGTGTCTATGGATTTCATTTGTTTCCATTCTCTCAGGGATCAGTCCTGAGATGTCTACTGAATATTCTCTTAAAATATATACATGTACATATATACAGTCAAACAGTTATATTCAATATATAGTAACAGATATACATATATATATAATAAATATATCACAGAGTAATTACCTCATTATGGCTAGAAATGACTTTGATTTTATTGATTAATCAAGAAATCTCCATCCAATACTTGAACAAAATCAGAGTTCTAATAGAAGTTTTGAAAAAAGGCCAGTGGTTTATGGACTCAGAAAGAGAGACCACTTTGAGAAGGAGGCCACTGTATCCTTCATTATATATATTTTTATATGTTTATTTTGAGAGAGAGAGAGAGAGAGAGAGAGAGAGAGAGAGAGAGAGCAGGGGGAGAGACAGAGAGAGAGGAGAGAGAGATTCCAAGCAGTCTCTGCACTGTCAACACAGAGCCCGATGCAGGGCTTCCTCTCACAAACCATGAGATGATGACCTGAACCAAGCTCAACAGTCAGGCACTGAGCCATCCAGGTGCCCCTGTGTTTTTCAATGTAGATAATCTCATTTTATTCTTTGATCAAGGTTTTCCCCTTTTCTTTTCCCTTTCAATGTGTCCATTGAGGAATTATTTTTATTTATCCTGCACAAGATTCATTGTTTTTTCTCTCATCTGAGAATTGATATGTTTCATCAATTATTGAAAATTATCCATCATTATTAAGTGAATATTGCCATTCATCCATCATGCTCTTTATTCTCTTCCTTTGGAGAACTTAGAGGTGAATTAGATTTTTCATTCTTTGAGGCTTTTCTTCTCTTTCATATTCTTTTGTTTTATGCTTCATTTTGCAAGATTTCTCCAATCTATCCTCTATTTAACTAGTTGTCATTTCAGCTCTGCCTAATCTGCTGTTTAATCTGTTCAATAAATTTGTAATGGTAATAGTTACAATCTACAATTACAACTACAGTCTAATAGTTGACTCATTTTTCATTTCTAGAAAATTATTTGGCTCTGTTCAAACATGCTTGTTCTTGTTCTTTTTTTAATAATAGGATCCTCTTTTTTCCCACTATAATTTATCAGTTGCTTTGATCTGCACTATAAATAACAAAAGACTAAGAAAATCATTCAAATTATAAGAAGTTATTTGACAACATAGAAAATTCAGAGATAGGGTAGCTCCAGAGCAGTCAAATTCAGCGGATCAGGAATATCAAGGACCTAGGGTCTTTACAACTTTCTGCTCTTGATCTTCTTTGGCTTTTATCCTTAACCTTTTCCTCTTATGGTCACAGAATAGCTGCAGTGGCTCCAAGCACCTCATCCGTATGCAGGTTGCCCAGTGGCAGAAAGGATACCTCTTCAAACATCCCTTTATATGATCAAAGAAGACTTCACCAAAATCCTACAGCAATTTTTTCCTCATGCGTTATTGACCAGAATTTTGCCACATCTTTCCTAAATTAGAAGGTGTTGAAATTACCATAACTGACTTATACCAATTATGATTTGTCTTCTAAATCTGGGAAGGAACCCGTTCTCCTCTGAAGTACATGGCGGCTTACAATCTAAACAGAAGTAGCATCCCACTACAAGCAAGATATTGGAAAAAATAACTATTTTGTACACAATTAAGAATATGTTCCATTGTATCTATTCCTTTAGAAAAATCTAACTAGGTAAATGTTAAATAAGTATTTATTTTAAGGAATTGTTCAGATTATTTTATTACTTACATGTTTAGGGTCGTAAGACTCCTGATTGTCTGCTGGCTGCTTCTCAGAGTTGACCACTTCCTCATGCGACTTGTAATTATCTTATAATGAGCAAACCTTCATTAGGAATTTTTTTCCCTGTGGAGAATTCTGTAAATACAGTGTTGTGAAAGTGGTCTATGGTTTTATTATTGGTTTGTTCAAATGTTTGCTGCATCTGGGATTCCCAAGAGTTTTGACTAATCTAAGACCTGTTTTTAATATTAGTATTTCCATGTGGGGAATGCCACACTAAATGTGTAATATAAATTTTTATTCCATCCTATGCAGAGTCCAGATGTGGACCTTTGATGTCTTACCAAAGGCATGTTTGATTTCTATTTTGAGGCTCACAGAGTCAAGCTCTTTTTTGGCTTCCCAGGACCAACGACCATAGTTTTTTCAGTTTTCCTTTTCCAGAAGTGGCAGCTCTTCCAGAGACCTGGTTTTATCCAGACTTTACCCTTCTCAAAGAGAATGTTTTGGTGCACACCTCCAGCGGAACACCATTCACATTAAGAACTGTCATTATAACTGTCATTCACATCGTGCTTTGTTTTCTCTAGCCGGTGGGGGCTCAATTTCAAGCTGTAGCCCTGAGAGAGTATGCTGCATCTGAGCTCTCCCCTCTGGGGAATGTCCTTTTTTGTTTTGAGCCCTGTAAAGTATTTAATATTTTTTATTTGTATTTTCTCCAGAAGTTCAGTGTATTTGTGGTTACAAGTGAGGGGTCTACGTTAGTTCAGATTACCAAGCTGCCAAAACATTTTATTTATAAATGTTTATTATCCACTTAATGTTTTTCTTTTTTTCAGATGATAATTGGGAGAGTGGATGTTTAGAAAAGCTAGTAAGTTCTGTCTGTTGATTGTGTATTCTGCAAATCTTATAGAACAAATATTAGGGTTTTATTTTGCTGTTGTTTATTTTCTTACATTTTCTCTGTATGCAGCTGTACTGCCAGCAAATAATAGCGTTGTCTCTTACTTTCCAATATGTACACCCCTTGCCAGTTTTTTTTCCCCTGTGTATTGCATTGTCCACGATTTGCTATGATGAATAGTAGCAGTATTAGCAATCACCGTGCCTAACTTTACTAGAAAGAATTCTGAGTATTTTTTAAAATCAGGTTGTGGTGGGTATGGGGATGAACCACCCAGATCCCCTTTCAAGGGGGGAATTGTTGCCACAGCTCTTAGGTCCTCAGCTACAGAGAGCTACCTCAGCCAGTGACTGATCAAGGCAGAGGATAAAAGCCCAGCCCTATAGATCTACCGTAAGACTCCATCAATTGGTTTATCTCTTTGCCCAATCCTGCGGTCTCCTTCCTTGCATGTGGATTGATCCTGATCTTGTACACTGAACTCTGTGTTTTTGTCTATATTTTTGGCTACATCCTATTGATAGTATATGCATTTATCATAATCACTTATTTTCAATTAATTTGTAATTTTAGCTTTTTAAAATCTCTAATCCAAATTTCACTTAGAAAACTTTCTTAATTCCGGGTGTATGTGTGACTTAAACACACACACTTATAGCTACCTTTTAATATTAATTTTCAGATGTTTTTGATTGTGGTCAAAAATCATAATCTAATTGGGGCGCCTGGGTGGCGCCGTCGGTTAAGCGTCCGACTTCAGCTCAGGTCACGATCTCGCGGTCTGTGAGTTCGAGCCCCGCGTCAGGCTCTGGGCTGATGGCTCGGAGCCTGGAGCCTGTTTCCGATTCTGTGTCTCCCTCTCTCTCTGCCCCTCCCCCGTTCATGCTCTGTCTCTCTCTGTCCCAAAAATAAATAAAAAACGTTGAAAAAAAAATTAAAAAAAAATCATAATCTAATATATTTCTCTAGAATTTACTGATATTTTATTTGTGGCCTAGTGGTTAATCCAGTGCTGTATATTTTTCATAGCTATTAGAAAAACATGATTCTCTGTTCATTGGGAATACTGTTAACAATATATCCATTAAATCATTCTTACTAACTGGATATTCAGATTTGCAAAGTCGTATATTATTTAAATTTTGACCACTTGATATATTAATCCGATAGAATGCTGTTACAGTTTGACACTATCATCATGCATTTTTCATTTTCTCAGCAATTGTATTACTATTTCCTTTATGAATTTTGGTCATATGTTACTTGGGGCATAAAGATTTATAACTCTCTTATCTCCTTGGAGGATTCTACCTTTTCTCAAAAACCTTTCTCAGTTTAATTCTTTACTTTTTACTTCTGGTATCCTTAACTCTAAATATTGTCATATGCTTTATTTTTGTGAGCCCTCACCTAACATAACTTTGTCCCTCCTTTTATTTTAACCCTTCTGTTTTGTTTCATTTTCAAGGGGTATTTTTAATCTTTCTTGAAAGGCAGTGTCTTTAAAAAAATTTTTTTTAATTTTTATTTATTTTTGAGAGAGAGAGAGAAAGAGAGAGAGAGAGACAGAATGTGAGCAGGGCAGGGTCAGAGAGAGAAGGAGACAGCAGGCTCCAGGCTCTGAGCTGCCGGCATAGAGTCCAATGAGGGGCTCGAACCCACAAAGCGTGAGATCATGACCCAAGCTGAAGTCAGATGCTCCACCAACTGAGCCACCCAGGTGCCCCAAGGCGGTGTCTTTTAATATGGATATTTTACTCCTCCTGTGGGTGAAATGCTACATCCTGTTTAGATCTGTACAACTAGGCCAGGAAAAACTAGAAAATTAGGAAAAGATAAGATAGGAATAATTTGCATAAGTAGGAGTTTGTCTTCTCACAAGACATTAGAAACATTTTCAGTGGCTCATTTGTTTGTGTTTCAAAAGGTGCTAAGAAAATGTGCAGTTTGGACAACTAGCTGGAGACAAAGACATCCTGAAATGAGACCTAATCTAAGAGTTTTCAGAGAGCAGTCCTTAGGAGGTGTGCTCTTGTGGCTGAGGTAAGCAGTCTGAACAGCTATAAAAATTCTCTCCCTTCTGTTTCCAAGGCCAGAAACTAGAAGTGAAAATCAGTGGGTTAAAAAAATATGTGGATGTAGAATGTGGTCAGAAGTCTGCTGTTGGAGGCTCTCATAGAAAACACTGAAGTTAACAAGTTTGTTAGAAATGCTTACTTTCCTTTACACTGTCAAGTTCTCCAGTTTCAGATTGACAAAAGGCTGCTGGGAGTACTCACAAAGCCTATGGGCTTGGCCTGTTTTGTTTTGTTTTGCTTTTACACTGACCAAAAAAAAAAAAAAAAAAAAAAAAAAAAAAAAAAATGGCTGCTGAGTACAGATTCAAATACCTCTGTATGGGTGAGTGCTTTCTTATGTTCATGGGTGCCTAAGGCCTGTTTATTTTGGGAAGCTTATTGGTATTCATTTCCACTAGAACATAGCAGAAGGAAGCTAGATCATTTTATTCCCACAAAAGGGGAGTAATAAATATTCTGTAAAAAATTGTTAGGAAGGAAGATGAGTGATAAGCAGGAACATGTCAAGGAATATTGCATATTCTGTTTTAGGAACTTTTGAAGTGCGCAGTGCCTGAGAAATCAGAAAAGCTGCTTTTGTTGTAAGGAAATGGCAATTTGAAGGTAATCTATTTCTAAATCTCAGGGGTAGTATTGTAAGCCTATCCAAGGGTCTGAGGTCTAAGTACAAAGGAAAGAGGAAATGAAAAATAGGAAACAAGAAGAACTCAACTTAGAAAAGAAATAGCCTATTCCACCGGAAGAAACACTGGACACAGTCCCTGTACTAAGCCACAGACATTTTCATGCAGGGCTATTTGAATTACCAATAGATTCCCAAGCGGAAGATCAGTTGAGTTGAGTCACATTAGATATGAAAAAATATGGTGTGCCCAGTTTGTAGAGGATAGATTGGCCTATTATTTCTTATTGCGTTTTTAATTTTATATAGCTGCTCTTCTAAGGAGAAGAAATCAATAGCTCTAGTATGACTTCATTAACTAAGCATTTCTTCAACATTCTTACCTCCATGGCTATTAAAACAAACTTGCCTAGAAAAGACAGAGTTCTCAGCACTAGGAGCTAGAATCTCAGATCAAAACAAGACATCTGGACCTCAAACCAAAGGTACAGACATATGACTCTCGGCAGTTCATGTGATTTCCAGCTATAGACAATAGCTACACAGTCTCTGGGACAGTGGGACTGTAGTGGTTAATTTCTAAACAGCCTGGGATTGCAGTAGTTAATCTCTGAGACCTAGATGCATGGAGAAGGATGTATGTCCTCCTACGCCAGGTATAGATCTATTTAATTGAGAGAGGGAGACACAGAATATGAAGCAGGCTCCAGGCTCTGAACTGTCAGCACAGAGCTGACACGGGGCTTGAACTCACAAACTGTGACATCATGACCTGAGCCAAGTCGGATGCTTCAACTAAGCCACCCAGATGCCCTCACACAGCAATCCATTTTTGAGTAATCTCTTCCATGAAAATAAAAGTACTAAGATTCATTCCCCAAAATGCTTACTGTAGCAATGTTTTAGTGGTAGCAAGACTGGGTACAACCAATGGCCATCATTAGGAATGGTCAGATGAATTTTGGTATTTCCATTCTATGGAATATAGCTATTTAAAAATGAGTCAGTGGGGCGTCTGGGTGGCTCAGTCGGTTGAGCGTCCGACTTCGCTCGGGTCACGATCTCACGGTCCATGAGTTCGAGCCCCGCATCAGGCTCTGTGCTGACAGCTCAGAGCCTGGAGCCTGCTTCCGATTCTGTGTCTCCCTCTCTCTCTGGCCCTCCCCCCGTTCATGCTCTGTCTCTCTCTGTCTCAAAAATAAATAAAAATGTTTAAAAAAAAAATAAAAATGAGTTAGACCCCTATTTATTGATGGTGGATAGAGTAGATGACATTTATGGAAAGCTTACTATGCAACAGTTCTGTGCTATATATTTTATAATTTTAAAAAATGAGAACAATTATTTCCCCCACATTATTTTATGGACAAGGAAACCGAGCACAAAGATGGTTACCAAAGATACCAGAGCTAATTAACAAGGAGTCGTGACGCAAGCCTAATCAGTTTGACTCTAGAACCTGTGTTTTCTTTATCCATACACTAGTTTACAAATTGCCCAGAGATGGAATGTAAGACAACATCTGAGTAAAAGCTAACAAGCCAAAAAAAGGACATAATGCATTTATGTGTCTGTTTCAATTTGTATGGACATGAAGAAAAGACTGAGGATGCGCAATGGGATTATTAAGATGGATCACCTTGGGGAGTCAGGTGTGGGTGGAGATAAATGGAGTGGGAGAGCTCATTACCTCTTCATTTATAACGTTTGCCCTGTTTCCCAGTTCAGAGACAGCATGTGTCTAATAGTTGTATCTCTAGCCTAAGTGGTAAGGTTCTTTGTGCGTCCACAATACATGCCAGAATTCATCCATCCATCCAAAGAACATTTACTGAGTTTCTGTTATGAGGCAAGCACTAAGCCAGGCTTAAGAGTACATATGTGAAAGCAATCTAGGGGGGGCTCACCCGAGTTCAAGAGGCAGACAAGTAGAGCATGTGGTAAGTGTGAGGACTGCAGCAGCAGCAGCAGGAGCAGCAGCAGTAGCGGTAGTAGTGGTAGTGGTAGTCATAGGGACAGTTAACATGGGCAGGGCCAGGACTGAGGGTGGTGGTGGGGACAATGGTAATCTTGAAACATTTCCCCAAAAAGCAGCCCTAGGCAGCCTCAGTTTAGCAATCTCCTATGCTCCTATGATCTTGACTTTACTATTACTGCCTCCTTTTCTTGCATTTCATTTCAGTTCAACTTTTGGCTCAGAGAGGCAACTAAGGTATATTTAAAAAAGCCTGGGCTTTGGAATCCGGCAGGTTTGGGTTCAAAATCCTACTCTGTAATATACCAATTGTAAAACCCTGGGCAAGGCACGCACACTTTCTCTAAACCTCAGGTCTTAGGTTTTACCTGTTAAAGGCTGATAAAAAAAAATTTAAAAAAAATTCTTTCAATGCAGAGTAAGTGTCCTGGGAATCTATCGCTGCATTAAAAACCTTCCAAAAATCGAACAAGAGGACATAACCATTGTAAATATCTAAGCATTCAACATTAAAGCACCAAAATTCATAAACCAAAGATCAACAGACAAAGAGGGAGAAATTGAAAATAATACAATAATAGTAGGGGACTTCAACACCAACTTACATCAATGGATAGGATCATCCAGGCAGAAAATCAATAAGGAAACAGTGTCTTTGAATGATACATTAGACCAGATGGACTTAACATATAAATATAGAACATTCCACCCAAAAACAACAGAATACACATTTTTTTCAAGTGCACATGGAATATTCTCCAGGATAGATCACATCTGAGGCCATGAAACAAGTCTCAATAAATTTAAGAAGATTAAAATAATATCATGCATCTTTTCCAGCTGCAACACTATGAAACTAGAAATCAATGACAAGAAAAACACTGAAAAAAATGCCACAAACATATGGAGGCTAAACAACACACTACTAAACATCCAATGGGTAAACAAAGAAATCAGAGAGGAAATTAAAAAAATACATGGAAACAAACAAAAAGATACATGGAAACAAAGGGAAAGAAAAGCAGAAAAGTCAAAAATCTTTGGAACACAGTAAAAGTAATTGTCAGAGAGCAATTTATAATGATATAGGACCACCTCAAAAGCAAGAAAAATCTCAAATAAACAACCTAAACTTAAGCCTACAGGAACTAGAGAAAGATGAACAAAGGCTAAGGTTAGTAGAAGGAAGGAAATAATAACGATCAGAGAAAAAATAAATAAAATACAGACCAAAAAAACCCAAAACAAAACAAAACAAAACCTCCCACACAATAGAAAAGATCAGTGAAACCAAGAGCTGGTTCTTTGAAAAGATAAACAAGATTGATAAATCTTCAGTCAGACTCATCAAGGAAAAGAGAGGACCCAAATAAATAAAATCAGAAATAAAACAAAGGAAGCAAAAACCAATCCCAAAGAAATACAAAGGATTATCAGAGACTACTACACAGATTATATGCCACCAAACTGGACAACCTAGAAGAAATAGATGAATTCCTAGAAACATACAATCGTCCAAAACTGAATCAGGAAGAAACAGAAAATCTGAACAGACCAATTACTAGCAACAAAATTGAATCAATAATCAAAAAATTCCCCAAAACAAAAGTCCAGGACCAGATGGAGTCACAGATGAATTCTAGCAAACACTTAAAGAAGATTTATTAACTAACTAGAACTTAAATAAAAATTTGAAGAGAAAAAAATTAAAAATAAATAAAGAAGAGTTAATACCTATTCTCCTCACACTATTCCAAAAAATAGAAAAGAAAGGAAAGCTTCCAAATATATTCTTTGAGCTCAGCATTACTCTGATACCAAAAGCAAACAAAGACATTAAAAACAAAACAAAACAAAACCCTACAGGTTAATATCCCTGATAAACATAAATGCAAAAGTCCTTAACAGGGGCGCCTGGGTGGCGCAGTCGGTTAAGCGTCCGACTTCAGCCAGGTCACGATCTCGCGGCCCGTGAGTTCGAGCCCCGCGTCAGGCTCTGGGCTGATGGCTCGGAGCCTGGAGCCTGTTTCCGATTCTGTGTCTCCCTCTCTCTCTGCCCCTCCCCCGTTCATGCTCTGTCTCTCTCTGTCCCAAAAATAAATAAAAAACGTTGAAAAAAAAAAAAATTAAAAAAAAAAAAAAAAAAAAGTCCTTAACAAAATGCTGGCAAACCAAATTCAAAAATACAGTAAAAGGATCATTCAGCATGATTAAATTGGATACATTCCAAGGACGCAAGGATGGTTCAATACTTGCAAATCAATATGATACACTGACATCATGAAAGATGCGTTAACAAAAGATTAACAACAATGACAAAATGAAGCATAAAAATATGATCATCTCAATAGATGCAGAAAAAGCATTTGACAAGATTCAACATCTGTTCATGATAAATGCTATCAACAAAGTAAGTTTAGAGGGAACATACCTCAATGTAATAAAGACCATATGAAAACCCCACAGCCAAACCCATACACAATAGTGAAAAACAGAGCTTTTCCTGTAAGATCAGCAACAAGACAAGGATGCTCATTCTCACCACATTTATTCAACATAGTACTGAAATTCCTAGCCACAGCAATCAGACAACGAAATGGAAATAAAAGACACCCAAATTGGAATGGAAGACATAAAACTGTCAGTATTTGCACAATGTATTTCTATACATAGAAAATGCTAAATATTCCATCAAAATCAATTAGAATAAATGAATTCAGTAAAGTTGCAGGATACAAAATGAATATACAGAAATCAGTTGCATTTCTGAAGTAGCAGAAAGAGAAATTAAGAAAAAATTCCATTTATAATTGCACCAAAAAGAATAAAATGCCCTAAAAATAAACTTAACTGAAGAGGTGAAAGATCTGTACTCTAAAAACTATAAAACACTGAAGAAAGAAATTGAAGGCAACACAAACAAATGGAAACATATTCCACGCTCATGAATTGGAAGAATTCATATTGTTAAAATGCCCATACTACTCAAAGCAATCTGCAGATTCAATATTACTCACTCATATAAAAATACCAATAGTATTTGTTCACAGAACTAGAACAAATAATATTAAAATTTGCATGGTACCACAAAAGACCCTGAATAGCCAGAGTATTCTTAAGAAAGAACAAAGCTGGAAGTATTCCAGTCCCAGATTTCAATATATACTACAAAGTTGTAATAATAAAAGCAGTATGGTACCAGCACAAAAACTGACACATAGATCAATAGAACAGAATAGAGAGCCCAGAAATAAGCCCACACTTATATGGTCAATTGATCTACAACAAAGGAGGCAAGAATATACATTGGGGGAGAACACAGTCTCTTCAATAAATGGTGCTGGGAAAACTAGAAAGATACATGCAAAAGAATGGAACTGGACCACTTTCTCACACCATACACAAAACAAACTCAAAATAGATTAAAGACCTAAATGTGAGGGGTGTCTGGGTGGCATCTAGCTTCAGCTTAGGTCACGATCTCGTGGTTCCTGGCTTCGAGCCCCATGTAGGACTCTGTGATGATAGCTTGGAGCCTGGAGACTGCTTAGAATTCTGTGTCTCCCTCTCTCTCTCTCTGCCCCCACCACCCCCTGCTTGCACTCTCGCTTGCTCTCTCTCTCTCTCTCTCAAAAATAAATAAATAAACATTAAAAAAATACCTATATATGAGACCTGAAACCATAAAATTCCTAGAGGAAAACATAGAGAGCAATCTCTTTGACGTCAGCCTTAGCAACATTTTTCTAGATATATCCCTGCAGGGAAGGGAAACAAAAACGAAATTAAATTATTGGGACTACACCAAAATCTTTTACACAGCAAAGAAAACCATGAACAAAATAAAAAGGCAACCTATTGAATGGTAAAAAATATTTGCAAATGTTATATCTAATAAGGGATTAATATCTAAAATATATAAAGAACTTATACAAATCAATAATCAGAAACAAATAATTCAATTTAAAAAATGGGCAGAGGAACTAAACAGACTTTTTTCCAAAGAAGACAAGTATAGATAGCCAACAGACACATGAAAAGAGGCTCAACATCACTAATCATTAGGGAAATACAAACCAAAACCACAATGAGACATCACCTAACACCTGTCAGAATGGCTAGAATCAAAAAGACAGAAAATAACAAGTGTTGACAAGGATGTAGAGAAAAACTACCTGATCTGCTGTAGGCTGTAAGCCCCGTGAGTTACAGGAATCTTTGACTATGGAAACAAATATGTGCTCAATAAATGATTACAGAATAAATAAATGACTGAATGACTATAAAAAATTGGCCCTAAATGTAAACAAATTCATATTTTTCATTCTCCCATTTAATTCATTAGAGTGAAATGGAAGTCCTAAAACAAAATCCCTCTCCCTCTAGTGAAATTAAAATCTGAAAGAATTTACAGTTCATTTTTCTCACCATCCTAATTTCTTATTTTGTTCACTCCCAGTTAGAGTTGCTTCACTCACATGGAGTCCTAATTCCTTTGTTTGCAGCTATGGCCTAGGACATCTTCCATTTAGATGGGTGAAGCTCTCTCAAACCCTCTAAAATTAGGTTAATGCAAACGGACTTATCTCACTGCTCTGGTTTTCTCAAGTTCATATTGATCAGCAGAACACATAAAAACATCAATGGGTGCTACACCCAAGAATACAAACGAATACCAAGTCGTGACAGTAGTTTCTATCCAAGCAAAGTTATTTCTCTAGATCCCAGCATATGGTATAATCCAGACCACAGTTGTGTTGGCAGTCAAAGAACATAGCAGAGACTTAATGTTTGCTTGGAAAAGGTGGGTAGGCAAAGAAAATGGCAGAAAGAAAATCAAAGATGTGTTTTATATTCTTCCTCTTCTAAGACCAACACCTAATTTATGAGATTATCACATTCCTTTTTAAGTTTTGAAGCAAACCTGAGTCTTAAAGGCACAGTGTTTGGGCACAAGCTTTTAAATTTCCTTTCTAGTCCTTAGAATTTTAACAATATCATTGAATTTTTTTCTCAACATCAACCTGACTAGTAACGGTTTCCATTTAAACATCTGCTTAAAACAAAAAAAACCCCTCCATGCCAACCCTTACCCTGACCCCACCACAGCTGAACTCACAAGCTTGACTCATATCTATGATGTGAGCTTATGAAATGAACAAGTTGGAACCAGCATGAGGGAATGGGCTGGTAGAGACCCCGATGGTGAGGGGCTCAGGTAGTGAATTCCAGGACCTGAGAATGACCCACATGAATCCAAAGCTGAATTCCACAGTGATTTTCTTTTCCTTGCATCCTCTTTGAAATGAAGAGAAATGAGATTTGGAATTACCATCCTAGTGCCACCTACCCATGCCAAGCACTAAGAATTCAAATCCCAAATGTTTCACACATTAGTGTTCCCAAATCTTCAGGAATTAAATAGCTTTTACAGTTTAAAATACTGGCTACAGTAACGGCTGAATAACACAACAAAGGGAAAAAACAGCTCTTGTGGAAAAAAAAAAATTACTGTACCTACCAGTACCTAAAACCCCTAAAACACCTAAAACAGTATACTGAAGCACTCCCTATCTTGAGATGACCATCTTCTGACCCCACAAAGCACCTCTATTCCTAATAATCTGACATTAACTCAAGTGACAGTGTCAGTTCTCATAGGTACACCAGGAGACTCAGTCTCCCTAAATAGTACTTGGTCCAATTACCAGTTCTTATGTAGATATCCACATGAGCCCACACTGGATGTCAACATGTACCTGTTTGGTGAAAAAGGTCATATGCTATTATGATAATAACAATCCTGCCCTAATTATTTACCACTCACCGCTCCTCCTTGTGAGATTTCAGACCAAATATGTACAAGAAGAAATAACCAAATGGGAAACAAAATATCTCTATATTAATGGCAAAAACCATACACAACCATAAACACACCTGTGTATGGCAAGCCTGAAGGTATGCCATCATAGTTCAATATCCTTTGGTATTTCTAGAAAATACAAAACAGAGGAACTAAACTAATGGCAAAACCCAACAGAGCTGAACTCTCAACTTCATATAAGAAAAAAGGGAATATTACAGGAGAACCCTGAAATATGCCCAGCTCAGAAACTGTTTGAATTAAAAGAAATACTTGCTCACGGAAAAATTAATTAAACTCAGCAAACAGAACTAGTCCTCATAGAAACAGAGTTAATACAAAGAACAGAAGAAGAATATACTTGGTAACCTGAGAGAAATTTGACAGGATATTTTATTAAGGGGGGAAAAGGCTGCTGTGAAAAACAAGCATTCAGGAATTTGGGAAATTAAAAACATAATTCCAGAAACACAAAACTAAGCTCAATGGAAGGCTAAATAGTAGGATGGACCCTACTGAAGACAGAATTAGTGGGGTGCCTGGGAGGCTCAGTCGGTTGAGCATCCAACTTCAGCTCAGGTCATGATCTCCCTGTTCATGAGTTCGAGCCCCACATCGGGCTCTGTGTGGACAGCTCAGAGCCTGGAGTCTGCTTCAGATTGTGTGTCCCTCTCTCTCTCTGCTCCTCCCTCGCTCATGCTCTCTCTCTCTCTCTCTCTCTCTCTCTCAAGAATAAATAGAACATTTAAAAAAATTTTTTTAAAAAGACAGAATTAGTGAGCTGGAATATTAATCACCTTATTCTTGCAGAGAATACATAAAAGAGAAAAAAGAAGAAAAGATAAGAGACATGGGGGCTCTAAGGTCTCAGATTCAGGACAATGGAATGAAGAAAATCGAAAAACGGTAATATCTCCCTGTGTTAAAAAAAAACAAAACAAAACATTGAGCATCCATTTGATTAGAATCTGCCTTACCAAATGGCGATCAAGAAAAACAATTATTAAAATACCTACCATAGTCCTAGTAAAATTTCAAGTATTAGATGAAAATACTAAATTATCCAGACACTAAAAAATTACAATAGGTCAAGAATCAGATTGACTTCAAAATTCTCATTTGAAATGCAGAACACGAGAGGGTGAAGCAATAATGTCTTTCCATTTCTGCAGGAAATTTTGCCCTAAAGTTCCGTATCACTCAAAACCAGTATTTAAGGCTGAGGGCAGAAGAAATATTTTCTATAAAACTTATCACCCATGGGGCGCCTGGGTGGCTCAGTCGGTTAAGCGGCCGACTTTAGCTCAGGTCATGATCTCGCGGTCCGTGAGTTCTAGCCCCGTGTCGGGCTCTGTGCTGACAGCTCAGAGCCTGGAGCCTGCTTCAGATTCTGTGTCTCCCTCTCTCTGACCCTCCCCAGTTCATGCTCTGTCTCTCCCTGTCTCAAAAACAAAAAAAAAACGTTAAAAAAATTTTTTTTTAAAACTTATCACCCATAAAGTCCTTTATTCAGAATTGAGCAAGAATGTATTCCAGAAATAATAAGGTATAACCCAAGGAAGAGGAATATATCAAATAAAAAAAGCAATAGTGAATAAAAATGATACTAAAAAATTGTTGATACTAAGTTTGAGTGGCCTAATACCAATGTTTTGACATCAATGAGAATAGAAACATAATGTAACAATAGAAGTATGATAATAACATTTGATAGAATTTGATAATTTGATAAAACTTGATCTAAAATAAATTGGTAGATTATTTCAGAAAAACATGGAACTTCTCAGAAGCAGTGTGGGGAGATTTTGAGTGCTGAGGGTAGAGTCCCAATGGGAGGAGGAGGGAGAGGTCATGGTTCCTGTAGAGTTTTGATGCTGAATGTAAGCTAACAGTTTTTTTAGAAATGGATTGTTTAGAACCTTTATATGAAAAATTCTGAAGTCTGGAACGCATTTATCCAATACACTTGCAGATAAGAGACTGTGGACCTCGTAGCCATTTAGCAGAAGGTGTGGCACAGAGCTTTTGCTCTCACAGTGAGTAAGCGCTATATTCTGGATAATATTGCAATGTGCTAACGCAGTAGAATACTTAAACTGAACAAGAAGAAGCTATGCAAAAGAAAAGGGAAAGATGTATTGTTTGAAAGACCACTAGATTGGTCTTTCTCAAAATGCAGTCTGGGGACCACCTGCATCAGATGCTCTGAAATGCCTATCACAGATTCGGGGGCCATATGGCAAATGTTCTAAGTTTCTGTGGGTGAGGCCTGGAACCTGATATTCATCTCCCTTAGAACTCCAAAAGTTCTTTAGCTATATCTCCTCTAGCATTTTGCCTCTCTGCTTTGTGCTTTGTGTATGCACTTATCTCCTCCCCATTATAAGATTCGAAGGTTATGTAGGCAGAGACTGTCCTTGAAAACCCTGCAGTACACAGCACACTGCCTTTCATAGAGATATGCACTGACATATTCAATTGTGTTTATGCTTCTCCACAATATTATTATCTGTTAGAGTGTAAGATGAGTTGATTTGCTCAAACAGAACCCTGTGCAAAAAGTTGTTTTAATAAATGTTTGAGAACAAAACTGTTTTGTGCCCTTTTTGTTAAAAAAAAGAGAGAAAGAGACAGATTATGGAAAATACTCCCTCACCATGATCCTTCTCCATTAGAAGGATTTTAATATGTATGCATACATAAACCTAATGCATCATTACAACAAAAATAAATAGCATCACATCTATAAAAGTAGGTGCAAAATATATACAGAAGACTTATCATTTTTTAAAAAATAAGCAGGAAAGTGTTCTCTACAAGAAATCTCCTACCCTGGCCTTGCTATCATCCTCCTCTCTTATAGCTAATGCCAACAGCTGAAAGGATACAGCTGGAGCTTCCTCTAAGGTCCCTAACCCAAGAAAAGATGAAGGGAATAGAGAGGTAAATAACTACCTACACAGCATTTCATACTAATCCACCCCTGCACCCTTTCTTTTGTCTCTAAGATATTTCATCAAGGTGTTAAATATGAAAAGGGCTAACCTTGTATCATACCAGGATAAATAGTAGAGAATTACATAAGACACACAAAAGCATACGATAAAAATACAATTTTCTTCATTATATTGGGAGATGTTAACATGCACATAAACAAATACATTTCATTATTTGTTTTGAACGTTAACTTTCACTAGTATTTAATGTAAGTTTCCTTTACTGTTATGTCTGATAAAACAAAGGCTCTGAGGTGCCAATCTGGCTTGTGTCCTTCTGAGAAAAGAGTTCAGGAACAGTGTTACAGCACATTCTCCCATAAAAATAGCCCTGAGAATGTTTACGATTAGGCCTCCTGGAATAGATAATTTCCATTTCTACTCTTGACATTTATTCCTAAAATATCAGTGGCGAGGAGGTGGGGGGGGGGGCAGTGCTGGTACATAAACCATCTCTGGGCTTATGCTATTGATTTTGGAACTTTGAATATGAGATGGTTTGGAAAGTCCCATCTCCACCTGTGATCTGAAGACATACAGAATAAGCTAATAAGTATCATGCGTGAATTTCCAATACTGTGAAAAGGAGAGGCCACATCAACGGGATAGAGCACAGAGAGGAAAACAGTCTCGTGGGAGTGATTCTGAGACTCATTAATGTACCTTATCATTGATTCGGCAATAGAACCAGCAGGAGTCATCCTAGCCTCCCATTGGGAAGCAAATCATTATTCATTGGGAAAGGTAATTCAAATGTAGCTCTTATAGAAAGCAAATTAGCATATGTAAATCATACTATCCAATAAAAAAAAAAATACCCTGGGAACAAAGGAAATAAAGTGTAGAATAAAAGAATGTAAGCTATAGCAAGGTACATTTCTCTATTTCCCTAGTTTTCACCTTTCACTTTACCTCTGAAGTAAAGAACAGAAGTGACAAGAATCACAAGTCAAAATAATACAAAATGAAGCCCTGTTCATGTTTGCAAATACATAAAATACATCGTATTACAAAGAATTCCAATAACATTGAAATACAGTTGTCAAAATACAAAATAATATGTTTTGGTAATTAATGTGCTGCTTTATTAATAAATAACAATATCCGGCAGCTGGTCTGCTAACTACCATAATTTTATAGTAAACTGTATTACATGATGTCTGCAACAACTGCGATGGGATGTGCATGGATGGTTCACCATCCCATCAAAACCACAATGAGATATCACCTTTTAGAATGGCTATTATCAAAAAAGACAACAAATAAAAAGTGTGGGCAAGAATGTGGAGAAAAGGGAACCCTCGTTTACTGTTGGTAGGAATGCAAAATGGTGCAGATGCTATGGAAAACAGTACAGAGGTTCCTCAAAAAATTAAAAATAGAACTACCATAAAATTTAGCAATGACACTTCTGGATATCTATCCAAAGGAAAAAAAAAACACTAATTTGAAAAGGATATATGCAGCCCCATATTAATTGCAGCATTATTTACAATAGCCAAGATAGGGAAACATTCTAAGTGTCCATTGATAGATGAATGGAAAAAGAAGATATGGTATGTATATATATATATATATATATATATATATATATATATATATATATATATAATGGAATGCTTTATGTCAGCCATAAACAGAATAAGATCTTGCCATTTGCAACAACATGGATGGGCCTAGAGGGTATTATGCTAAGTGAAATAATTCAGGCAGAGAAAGACATATACCATATGATTTCACTTATATGTGGAATTCAAAAAAAAAAAAAACAAGACAAACAAATAAGTAAAACAAAACAGAAAGACACTCATATATAGAGAAAAGTCTGGTGGTTGCCAGAGGGGAGGAGGGGAGGAAGATGGGTGAAATAGGGGAAGGGGATTAAAAAGTACAAACTTCCAATTATAAGGGCACCTGGGTCACTTAGTTAAGCATACAACTCTTGATTTCAGGTCAGGTCATGATCTCACAGTTTGCGAGTTCAAGCCCTGTGTCGGGCTCCTTGCTGATAGCACAGCACAGAGCCTGCTTGGGATTCTCTCACTTTCTGCCCCTCCTCCACTTGCTCCTCTCTCTCTCTCTCTCTTAAAATAAATAAATAAATAAATAAATAAATAAATAAATAAATAAATTTTTTTTTTTAAACTTCCAGTTATAAAATAAATAAGGGGCTCCTGGCTGGCTCAGTTGGAAGAGCATGTGACTCTTGAACTCGGGGTTGTGGGTTTGAGCTCCACGTTGGGTGTAGAGACTAGTAAAAATAAATAAACATTTTAAAAATTAAAAAAATTAAAAAATATTTAAAATAAAATAAACAAGACACAGGGGTACAATGTACAGCACAGAAAATATAGTTAATAATATTGTAACAACTTTGAATAGAGAGGATAGTTTACCATGGTGATTGCATCACAGTCTACATAAATCTTGAATTTATGTGTTGTACACTTGAATCTAATACAATATTGTACGTCCACTACACTTCAATAATTTAAAAAATCTTTATCCTGAGCCCCCTGACCCATTTCTTCCACCATCAGTATAAGAACTAGCATGTTTGTTTTGATGCATGAGAAGCATTGAGAAGGCCCCTGATCTTTCCAGTGTTTCCCTCCAGGGTGTCTAAGGATGGGGACAAGTCCTTGTGATTATGGAGCTCTCGAGGGTTACAATCTTGAGACCTCTCATAAAATAAACCTCAAGACTCTTTCAATTCCCTTCCCATTGTTCAGGGCCAACCTAAAGGTTGCTACTGAATTTAAACACCCTTGCAACTTGGATTAGAGAACACTAGGGGAGTGGTGTTTGGACTTACACAGCGGTTTCACTTGCAATAACTCTTAACACCTGGAAAGCAAACTGGAGTCTCCTATGCCAGCCTTGGGAAAGTGTGGGACTAGGGGAGCGGTGAGGCTCTCCTTGTAAGGATACCCCTATCTGACATATTTGCTTGTTGGAGATAGGATTGCAAGTCACTGGGGCGTGCCTATACCACTTCCAGGGACTTGGGTCTGTCTTGTGCCTGGAGTCTTAACTGTATTATTACATCTTCCTCTTGGAGCGTTGCAGTCATTGTCTGCTTTTCTTCTTCAGCCCTGATTACCTCTCACTAATCACAGGAATTCAGTCCACTCCAGGGGTTTCTGGTGAAATCTAATAATTCCAGCATATAATTTTCTCCCATTCAGGTCTAATCTTATTTCTTCAAGCTGGGCTCCCTTATTCTTCATCATGAATGGCCAGTTGTAGACATCCCTCCAGCATGAACTAGTAATTAGATTTCTCCCTTTTGTGTGGATGCACAGTTGTGATAATAACTGATTCCCAGTGGGTTCTACGACCCATTCTGCAAGGCCAACCAACCGAGAACATAGAAAGAATCTGGAGAGCAAATCCATGACAAATGCCTGGAGCCGTGGCTCTCAAACTCAGCTGCATGTTCCAATCAATGAAGAAGCCTTTGAAAAACGCGGAGTACAGAACACACCCCACACCAAGTAAATCAGAATATTTGGAGTAGGACCCAGGCATCATTACATTATTATCACAGCTATGAAAAAAAATGTAGACAATTCAATAAAATTATTACCTTGCTACCTCTTTGGGCGGGAAGACCATGCATTACTATTTTGCATTTTCTAATTTTCTTTGCAATTTTAGCTTTTTGTTTCACTATGTATGGCTTTTGTGATAGGTAAATGTGGATAGGTAATCCACTTTTGCTTTAATAAAACCAACATTTAAATAGTAATGGAAAGGCCGTATAGCTTATGGAAAGACAAAAAAGAAAAATCCCCTTGCTCTGAGAAGCACTGGGACAGATGATGAGTAGAAACAGCAGGAGAAACGAAAACAAGCTTGTGTTCCTCTCACTTCTGGGGAAGACTTGAGCTTTCCAGTAAAGTACATGACATGATAACTCTCCAGTTCTCACTCTGGAGTTCATGAAGTTGATGAGCTTTGGTCAATCCTGCAACCTCCTGAATTGTGTGAGAAGTACTGAGTTTCCATGAATATTTTTCTGGTAAAAGACTTGACTGAATTAAGCATAATCTCAAGGAGATTCATGACCCGACTGCCTCAGATCCTCACTGTTTGAAAGTGTGAGTATCACCTGCATGGGAAACAGTAGGGATTTTTGTTAAGATGCAGGTTCCAAGTTCCACTCCCGGCCCAATGATTGAGAAATTTTCAAATAAAAAACAGGTACTCTTTTATTATAAGTGAGACCCAATTATTCCATGGGTCATACTAAAATAAAATAAAATAAAATAAAATAATTCCATCAGTGTTACCTACAACCAGATGGATGAATCTGAAAAGCATTGGGCTACATGAAAGAAGCCAGACACAAAAAGCTCCATATTGTATGATTCCACTTACACTGTGTTGTTTCTAGAGGTAAGCTTACAAAGACTGAAATCTGATCAGTGGTTGTCAGGGGTGGAGGGTAAGTGAGGGATTGACTAAAAGGGAGCACAGTGGAACTTTGGGGGGTGATGAAACTATTCTGTACCTTGAGTGTGGTAGTAGTTACACGATGTATATGTGTAAAAATTTATAGAACTGTATACCTAAAATGGGTGAATTTTATTATATGTAAATTACACTTCAATAAACCTGACTTTTAAAAAAATTCATTGTTCATCTGAATTTCACATATAACTGGTCTTCCTGTATTTTTATTTTCTAGATCTGGCAACCCTATCTTGTATTGTGAAATTGACTCCTTTTTTTAAAATGAACCTTCAGTGATTCTTAGGCACACCATCCACAGATGTTTCATAACCAATGCTAGAGCTCTTTTGTAAACTTAATACTATACCTACTACCAGTCATTGGACAAGTGAGATTATATCACTTGTTCACTAGGGCCTGGGACAGCTCTGATCCCTGCCTACAGTGGATTTTTACAGTTACTGGAAACAACCATGTGCTTTATACCATAGGCTGCCCAGTTTTGCAAGGTACAGTGGGTAGCAGGAAGAAATTTTGTTTTGATCATTCCAGCCTGGCAATTTCTTACAGCCCCGGTGCCTCTTTGTGGGCTAAAACCAGGAAACCTGGTTGAAAAATTGCTAATGAAAAAGGAATAAGACCGTGTTTTCCTTTCTGTTTCAGAAAGGGATCTGACTGCAGACTCATTAACCGCCGTTTTGTTAAGGGAACATTGCCACCTAGCAACAGAATCAAGACTCCAGACAAAGAACTGACTCTGGCTACACATTTTCAAGTGCACAGATTTGCAAGTTCAGGTTTTGATTACTTTCCACTTATCATTCAGGGTCTGTAAGCCTTCCATGGAATGCAGGGACAAAAAGTCATTTACCAGTAAAGCCCAAGTTTGTGAAAAGTAGAAAGGATCTCTAAAAAAGGAGAGTAATATAAATAAGAATGGATTATTCCCTTTAGTATGCACTGGTAAGTATGAGAATAAAACAAACAAAACTAAATAGACTTTGTTGAAAGAAACTTTTCTGCCAGGAGCTATGTAGATGAAATTCATATTTATTTTGCAATTCATAAAATGTCCAAGTCCCTGGCATATACAAAAGGATGAATAAAAATTACCAAACTAGAATCTCACATATAAAAACAGCATGGCTTGGAAGCATTAAGCTTTGGCTCCCACTTGAGATTCCAGGACCAATTAAGTGCTCCCCCAAAACCTAGCTAATCCTATAGCTTTCAAACTCAAAATTCACAGCAAAATTCACAAAGTCTCATGTCACGTGTGTTTCAAATAGAAAGGATAAGTCTTTCCATCAGAAAACAGAGATTGACTAAAAAGGAGCACAGAGTGTTAGAATTTCCCAAGCATTTGATGTAGGCCTTCCCCCCACCCCACCCCCACCTCTTTTTTACAAGGGGACTGAAGCTAGTGAAAAAAAGAAAACTCTTTTCAACTTGTCAATTTAATAGTTACTCATGGCTTAGTGCCACCAATCTTAATAAATATATCCTTGTGAGTTGTAGCAACAAAAACTATATTGCTGTAATAAATATTTACTGTCCCTTATTTGATCCTAAACAATTGTGATTTCAAAGTAGTATAGTCTTACAGTTGGTTACTGACTATGGATATGTCCTACAAATTTGTACAACATCCAACAAGATTATTTTGCATAGAAAAAAACTTTAAACATTTCATCTTTCAATCAAAATAATCACTTTTTTCTTATTGAATACTTACAATGGGCCAGATATTGAGCTACAAGCTTATATAAAAGAGGTGGATATCATTATGCCCATTTTACAGATGAGGACACTAAAGCTTGAAGAGTTTAAAGTAATTTGGCTCAAATCACACAACCAGTTAAGTGTCAGAGCTACGCTTCTATGCCACGGATTATAACTCCAGAGAGTGGGGCAGATGCCTCACTAGCAAAGTCAGTAATGAAAACTTTAAACACATGGCTGCATTTTATTTAAGCCAGGCTGAAACAGATAATGTCTATGTACCTAGTCAACCTGCTTCACCTGTGTCCTGAGAGAAGGTTGTTAAACCCAAAATAAACCCACAGCCAGATCCCAAGGCCACATTCTCATTACAGAGTTTCATCTTAGCACAGAAGACTCAGATGCTTCAGGTAGGGCCGTGGACATTGGATGATGTTCCAGTAATCCACCTAAAACTTAATGGATTAACAACAACAACAACAAAAACTTAACGTATTAAAAGACCAACAACATCTATTTTGCTCATGAATCTGCAGTTTGGACAGGGATCAGCACAGACAGTTCATCTCAGTAAGAGCTAGCACAGCTCAAAGCCTGGAATTAGAGTCATCTGAAGGCCTTTTCAGTTTACATGACTGGTGATTCTATAATTGGAATCGTAGCCAGGGCTGTTGGCCAGAACACCCAAATGTGGCCTCTTCTTGTGTCTGGGGCTTCCCTCACAAAATGGTAGTTGGTGAGTAGTTACAAAGGTGAGTATCCTTAGAGAGAAAAATCCAGACAGAGGTTGGATTGCCTCTCATAACTTAAACTTGGAAATGACTTAACCTCACTCTTGTGGGTTGAACTGTGTCCCCTCAAAAGACATGTTTAAGTTCTAACCCCCCAGTACCTATGAATGTGTACCATTTTCTTTAAAAATTGGGTCTTACTCAAATTAAGATGGGGCCATATTGGATTAGGGTAAGCCCTCATCCAATGACTGGTGTCTTAGAAAAAGAAGAAAATTTGGACATGGACACACACAAGGAAGAATGCCATGTGACAATGGAAGCAGAGATTGGAATGATGCATCCGCAAATCAAGAATGCCAAGGTTTTCTGGCAATTACCAGAAGCTAGGAAAGGGACTTGGAACAGACTTTCCCTCAGAGCTCTCCAAAAGGAATGAATCTCAATGATGTCTTGATTTCAGAATTCTATGCTTGAGAACTGTAAGAGGATACATTTCTGTTGTTTAATTCACCCAGATACTTTGCTGTGGCAGCCCTAAGAAAGGGATTCACTGGTGTCTGCTGCATTCTACTCACTGAGACAGCTAGGAAGGCCCACCCAGCTTTAAGGGAAAGGTGAAGAGACTCCAACTTTCGGTAGAGGCTAGCATATGTGTATATGTTATGTATATATATGTATGTTATATTATATACATATGCACATATATTTGTGTATATATGTACATGTATGTATATGTGCATGTGTGTATGTGTACACACACACACACACACATACACTCACACACACCTGAATATAAATATATGTATATTCTTAAAGGCAACAAGAGCAGAAAACATTTTCCATTTTCATTTATTCCCACAACATTTATTTATTATTATTGTTTTTTAATATAATTTATTGTCAAGTTAGCTAAATACAGTGTATACAGTGTGCTCTTGGCTTTGGGAGTAGATTCCCATGATTCATCACTTAGTTACAACCCCCAGTGCTCATCCCAACAAGTGCCCTCCTCAATGCCCATCACCTGCTTTCCCCTCTCCCCTGCCTTACCCCCATCAACCCTCAGTTTGTTCTCTGTATTTAAGAGTCTCTTATTATTTGCCTTCCCTCTCTGTTTGAAATTATTTTTCCCCCTCCTTTCCCCCATGGTCTTCTGCTAAGTTTCTCAAATTCCACATATGAGCAAAAACATATGATATCTGTCTTTCTCTGACTGACTTATTTCATTTAGCATATTACCCTCCAGTTCTATCCATGTTGCTGCAAATGACATGATTTCATTCTTTCTCAGTGCTAAGTGGTATTCCATTGTATATATAAACCACATCTTTTTTATCCATTCATCAGTTGATGGACATTTGGACTCTTTCCATAATTTGGCTATTGTTGATAAAGAGAGCTGTGAATGGACTTCACTACATGGTTTGAAATAAAACGAGTGACAATCTAGGGCATTCATCCACATGCCCATGCTAATTTAAAGAACTTTGTGGTCCAAGAAGCTGGGCTCTTAGAATGTTGTGTGCTCTTCACTCCGAAGGGGCAGCCAATTCATGCATTTTGGCTGCCCTGACATAAGATGTGGGGTGTGAGATATGGTGATATATAACCCCAGGGAGCCCATTCCCTTTGTGTCTAATGTCAGTGACAACTGCTAAGGAACAACTCTTTGTGCTTTCAGTCCAACTCTGAACTGAAAACTGCTAAGGAACTCTTTGTGCTCTCAGTCCAACTCTGAACAAACTGAATGATGGCCTTTAGGTTATACCAGCTATGAGCCCTGGAAGAGGGCACAAAGAAGTTGAAAATGTTTCCTAGTGCGAGTGTCCTCATCTCCCTATCGATGAGCTTTAATACTTTTATGTTTTTCCACACGGGCAAGAGTGGGGGAAGGGGAGGGAGGGAAACAGAATTGCCGAAGCAGAGCAAGACTGAGACATTTCCCCACAAACATTTCCCGCTGTCCATTTGGGACTCTCTGATACTAGCCTTCTGGTATAGAAATCTTGTCTGATTGTTTTTATCAGAGATAAAAAGCATGTACAGAGATACTCAAAGAAACAGGATCCAGGGATTACTTTCTATGTAACAAAAGGCCAGTCTCTGAAAACTTTAAAACTATGAACTCTCCTTTGATGAGAAGTTCTTGAGTCCCAAATACATGAAAGAGATCACTGGCATGGGAGACTCATGTCCTGAGTCTTTTAGTTCTGCCTTTTCCACCTAATGGGTCGCTGAAAATCTTAGAACTTCAAGTTGGAAAACTCAAACACAATGAAAGGTATGCAGTATTGTTCAAAAAATTATTAAAATAATGAATTAATTTCTCAAATTCTAGGCTGTACATGCTCTCTAAGACTGCCCCACTTGATAGGAGTTAAAGGTTGCTAGGGCAGGTGGAGAGCTTGGAGGAGCCAGGTGAGCCCTACCGCCCCTAAATTTTCAACTCTTCTGGGAGTAAAAGACAATACTGGTACAAAGGGTGGCTCTGGCGGCTTCTTTCATCACATATTCATGAAGAACCCCCATACCTCCTTTGCCTTTTTCTTTGTGGTCTTGCCCTCTTTGGAGTCTTTGAGAGCAGTTGTTCCACTCAGTCCTTGAATAAGGCTGTGTCCCATATGACATAGATGAGGAAACAGTGCCTTCAGACACTCTGACTTAAGGCCGAATAGGGATCCAGGGTTATCCCAGCACCACTGGACACTGAGCACAAGAAACAAGGACCACATCAGCAAAGGGACCCTGGAGAACACCTATTTTGGCAACTTCAAGTTCATAAAGACTCACAAGGTGGAAACCAACCCTGATGAGCTAACCGTTCACATCAAGGACAAGATCTGGTGAACTGTCATCCTGCATGGCTGGAAAAAAAAAATAACATTCCCAAGAAAGGGCAATGCCTGCCATGACAACATCCATGCTTGAAGACATTTTCTTGTGCTCACATATAAAGCCATTCAAATCCCTGCTGGGATGGCACCCAAGTGCTGCACACTCACCTGATCAGGCACAAAGTCTTGTGGCCTGGATCAGGCTGGGGGGTGGGTGGAGAAGAGGGCAGGAGAAGGCAGATGAGAGCCAGGGATAAGTAGGAAGGAGGAATTCCAATTCCATCCCACCCGCTTCTTCATACTTTCACCTTTTCATTCTTTATGACTCAAACATCCATCAAGCTTACCCTCACCCTCTGTCTCATTTTCCCCCAAGTTCCTTCATGGGTGGCTGTACCATGAACACTCCCATCACAAATGAACAGGCGATGCCTTTGTCCTGCATGAAGTCACCAAGCCAGGCATGACGGAGAGATTGTGTGAGGAAGTCCTCATCTTTGAGAAGATACCCAGACAGCAGGGGACCTAGGTTGAGTTCAGATGGGTTTCCAGACAGCTCAACACTCTAGACACAACAGAACCTCATTCTAGGCCTTGCCCCAGCTTTCCCAGCCACAGTCAGAGCAACATTCACACTACAACACACACCCTCACCCAAGGCCCACTCTGTTCACTGGACAGTGGCTACATTTGCTAGAACACAGAAACAGGGACAAGTTTTCAACAAAATGTCCTTGTACCTGAGCCCCTTCAGTGCTGTTCTTGCATGGTTATCAAGGGCGGGCAGTCAGGTGAGCTGGACCCGGCCGGGAGGCAGTATTCATCATGTTCATGGCTTTGAATCTGGTTTTTGTCTGGAACAGGAAAGTGACCTGAGTGTTAGTTGTAGACACAAATATTTCTTGCCCAACCCTGGAATGTCCCCTTCCTCTCCCTGCTCTGCCAAGACTTTCCTCTGCCCTCATCCTCCGGCATCCTCCTGTTGAGGAAGGCAAGAGAGGAGACAGGAGACTACCCCTCATCTCACCTGGGCTACAGTTCCCAACTACAGACGACTGAGGTAACTACACATATTTCACCTACCTATGTCATCACTAGATGCTGGAGACTCACAAGCAGGTCACTGACAAACCCTTTTCAGGGGGGCAGGGGTTGGGCAGGAGGTAAACGAGGCTCAGTGATGTCTCATTGACAGCCTGACCTACAGGGGCTGTGAGGCCTACAGCTTCCTTCAGATATTACACTGCGGAAATCTAGCACCATACTGTTCCTTGGCTTTGATTTCCTCAATCCTCTTGCTAGTTTTAACAGATCATCCACAATTAGGACACCCAAACCTTTCCTTTCCACGTAAGTTGAAACCTCTTTTGCATGCCTGTCTTCTCCCACAAAATCAGCCATCCTCCAAAGAACTCACCCTTCCAAACACACCTTCTCTCCTCTCTCTTCAGTATAAAATGATTCTTAGCAAATTCCCCCACACATGCCAATATCTCTGGCTTTGGCATTTATGGCCTCATTGTGGCCCTAAAAAATCCAAAGGCTCCAGGACCCCATATATCACATGTTCTTCACAGGTTAAACACAGCTAAGCTTTAGAAAGAACATTTTCACTTGAGAATAAAGGACTATAGGAATGGTCCATCACCTGTATGTCTCAAATATGTCAATATCCTGAAACACAGAAAAAGGCTGGGGATTTTTAAACCTGGAGAAACCACAGAGACATTATATTTAAATAACTGTGTAATCTTTGCTGGATCCAGAACCTGAGGAAAAACAATGCTATAAAGGACATTACTAGAATGAATTGAAAGAAACAACATTAGTAGAAAGAATTGAAATATACATAGTAGATTAAATAAAATTTGTATTAATGTTAGATTTCCTAAAGTTGATAAGCTGATAAGTCAGCCACTCAACCGACTGAGCCACCGAGGAGCCCCAAGCGTCCAATTCTTGATTTCTGCTCAGGTCACGATCTTGGGGTCATGGGATTGAGCCCCAAATTGGGCTCAGCACTGAGTGTGAAGCCCGAATCAGATTCTCTTTCTCTCCCTCTCTCTCTGCCCCTCCCCATCTTGGGGAGGAAAAAAAAATTAAACAGAAAGGAAGGAAGGAAAGAAGGAAGGAGGGAAGGAAGAGAAGGAGGGAGAAGTCTATCTTGGAAACACATTCTGAAAGACTCAGGGAAAGGGACCATGACATATGCAACTTATTGTCAAATATTCAGGAAAGAGATTAATATAGGGACAGAGTAATGGGATAACATTTTTTAAAATACAGAAATTCATGCAACTTTTTTGTTTTATTTCTTTTAACGTTTATTTGTTTTTGAGAGAGAGAGAGAGAGACAGAGAGAGAGAGAGAAAGAGAGGCAGAGAGAGAGGGAGACACACAATCTGAAGCAGGCTCCAGGCTCTGAGCTGTCAGCACAGAGCCCGACGCGGGGCTCGAACTCACGAACCACGAGATCATGACCTGAGCTGAAGCTGGATGCTTAACCTACTGAGCGACCCAGGTGCCCCTCCAAATAAAATGTTTTAAAATACTGCCCACAAAGCACCAGATGACTCAGGCCTTAGAGATGCCAAATAAGAAATAAGTGGGAATGAAGGAGGCTATAAATAAGGGACTAGTTACAGATCTGGGTAATTAGATGCACCCTCCCCCACTTCCTTAACTGAAGGGCTTCTACCCATCACTGAACAGCAAAATTGGTTTCCTTCTACCTCCTCCCCATCCTTGCACCCTGCCTCAAGCAGAGTGGATGGTTGATAATTTATCACTGGAAGAGTGGAACTCAACAGGCTTTGAGCTCAGGGATCCAAGTAAAGCAGAGTATGCGGTGAGGTGCAGGGATTACCTGAAAGTGCCTTCAGAATGGGAGTTCCCCTCTTAGCACATACCTCAAGCACCCAATATTGCTTTAAAAACTCCAGCAACCAAGACAGTTACAGAAACCAAGACAGGAGATCAGTGGGCCTTACCCATGAAAATTTTAAATTCCAGAGAAAAGCCCTCCAGATACAGGTATCTGAGCGTCTAGTCCCAAAAAGAAGCTTTCTACCCAACTCCTCTGGAGTAAATTACACATTGGTGCACAGAGTCTCCATATACCTAAGGTCTTATTCTAAGGATGGGAAGAAATCCAAAGTTCACTGTACACTTGAGAAAAGCCTAAAACATGGAAGACACAGACTTGAAAATTGGAAAATTGTTCATAGGTAGGACAGAAGACAATGTTTAAAGAAATGCCCCAAAGAAGTGAACTAAAAGACAGAAAGAAAAAAGATTAGAAGCTAGAGGCTTAGACCAAAAAGATAAGAATCCAACTGAATAAGTCCTCCAGAAGACAAAAGGGAGAAAAATTATTTTTTTTAAGTCTATTTATTTATTTTGAGAGAGAGAGAGAGAGAGAGAGAGATCGCGAGAGCAGGGAGGGGCAGTGAGAAAGAAGAGGGAGAATCCCAAGCAGGCTCCATGCTCGGCACAGAGCCTGATACAGGGCTCAGTCCCACAACTGGGAGATCATGACCCCAGCCAATATCAAAAGCAGGATGCTTAACTGACTGAGCCTCCCAGGAACCCAAAAAAAGAAGTATTTTATAAACATATCATATGGTGTGGTCAGAAACCATATGAGCTTATCAACATAAAAAGGCCACTGAGTACTATGAACAAAAATGAAAGATCCACAATCAGGCAGTTCCACAGGAAATTTCAAAGAACCCAGCTGGAATAAAAAGAGAATTACTTACAGTATCGGAAGAAAAGCCACATAGGGAAACCAGAATTGCATGGGATTTCTCAGTAGCAGCTATGAAAGCCAAGTCATGAAGAATGCTGTCAAAATCCTAACAGAAAATTCTTTCCAAACTCGTATTCTCTACTTTGACAAACGATCATGAGAAAAAGAGAATGAAAACATTTTCAGGGGGTGCTCAGTCTGTTAAGTGTCCGACTTTGGCTCAGGTCATGCTCTCATGGTTGTCTGAGCCCCACGTCAGGCTCTGTATTGACAGCTCAGAGCCTGGAGCCTGCTTCAGATTCTGTATCTCCCTCTCTGCCCTCCCGCGCTTGTGTTCTCTCTGAAAAATAAATAAATATTAAAAAAAAAACATTTTCAGACATTTGAGGTCTCCAAAAATTGACCTCCCTTGCCCTTAGTGTTAGGAAACTCCTGGAGGATGTGTCACCACTAAAGTGAGAGAGAAAAACAAGAAAAAGGATAACTTAGCATATAGGAAATGGGGTCCTGGAATATGAGTGCATGGAATGGGAGCCCCTGGGGGGCAACTTTGCAGCAGATTCAGAAAACAAGTAGTCCATATTGAATAAGAGGATGGAGGGCTGTCTTCAGGGGAATAAAGGCAATGATTGCTTGATGGTCTTGAGCACATAGCAAATGGGCATGAAATTTAGGATACAAAGGAAATCTGATCAATTAAAAATAATATGTGTAAATTTAAAATATATTTCCTGCATAAAGAACAAAACATTTTCCTGGAAATTTAACACAATTATAGTATCCTACTGGATACAGCAGCTAACAATATTTATCTGGTCACATGTAATCGTGTAAAGAATACAATTTACTGAATATTATGTTTGCAATGTACAATGATGTGCCATGTGTCATAATGTATAATAATAATGTAAAAACTGAATACTGGGGCGCCTGGGTGGCGCAGTCGGTTGGGCGTCCGACTTCAGCCAGGTCACGATCTCGCGGTCCGTGAGTTTGAGCCCCGCGTCAGGCTCTGGGCTGATGGCTCGGAGCCTGGAGCCTGTTTCCGATTCTGTGTCTCCCTCTCTCTCTGCCCCTCCCCCGTTCATGCTCTGTCTCTCTCTGTCAAAAAAAAAAAAAAGTTGAAAAGAAAAAAAAAACTGAATACTGATTTAACCATATATTATAAAGTAACTGTATTATGAGGATATGGGAAAACAGGGCTGGTGGTGAAAGCAGTATTCTCAGTTTCCCTTGTAAGAGGACGATGTTGTAAGGTCTAAAACTGATGATTCAATAAAATAATGATTAAAAGCATACTATTTAAAAATATGGAGATTAACACTGCAAGAAATGACTGCAGGAATTTAAAGCCACTACCTTTGCAAAGGAGGACTTGAGATAGATGGAGGTGGGGGAGAAGGGACTTATATTTTTGGTTATAAGATTTCTAGCAAAATCTGACATTTCAAAGTGCATGAATTACTCTGATAATTAAAATTCATTTAAGAAACATCCAAGACAAAAACAAGCATTCTTCAGAGGTTTGTGAAACCTGAAGAAGACTTGGATTGTTGTGAAATAAGTAGACAAAAAGAAAAAAAAATGTACTCTGATTTCCATTTCCATGAATTTAACAAGGTTTCTCCCATCACAAAATACCAAAATACCAAATCCTGGGTAAACCAGAGCAAATCTACTTTTATATGTCCTACTCAGCTCAAAAGAAAATAAACATGGTCTCAAATAAATTTATTAAGTGCTGAAACAAGAGTGGTGTGCCAACACAGGAGCCCTAGCTGCCCTAAAGTACGCCAAAACCAGAAACCAAGAGATGCGTGGGTTAACCGTCCACAGGACTGAGCAGGGCCTGGGCCTTGGAGAGCCAGGGCTACCTTCATGAGCAGTCAGCCAGAGTCCCACACTCAGAAC
Source organism: Neofelis nebulosa (assembly GCF_028018385.1). Lineage (NCBI taxonomy): Eukaryota > Metazoa > Chordata > Mammalia > Carnivora > Felidae > Neofelis > Neofelis nebulosa. The sequence continues at coordinate 75,640,992 of NC_080793.1, read as the reverse complement.
GCCCTACTTTGGTTTAATATTCTATTGTCATCTTTCTTGAAATTCTTAATTTTATTTCTCAGCTTGTGTTTTCTAAGTAAAGTTTATGGGACAGTGGAACAGGCATGTAAGAGTAGCCCGTGCAATCGCATGCCCATTGTTCTTGCTGCCCCATTCATGCACAGCAGTCACAATGCCCCATGTGCACAGCACTCAGGTGGGCCTGCAGTGGTGGCAGCTGAGCAAGAGCCGGTACCCAGTACCTGAACATCCGAGTACGCAGAAGTGCTGACGGCCCCCAAAGGCTGTGCTTTACACGCTCACCAAAGTCCTTCGGACACAGGGAAGGCAATGGGGTTCTAAGAAACATGAACGACCAAGGAACCTATCTATCCTAGCCTTCCTTATTCAATTACTTCCCTGTATTAGTCAGTTGCTTAGTGGCAATGATAACACAGAAGGAAAGATAGGGCAGTTCTTTCTCCTTTCGGCTCTTTTCATACAACGATGAGCTGAAGGTAGGAATCAGGGGAGAAAATGTACATGTCAAAAAGTGAAATTAAAACTGTTGACTTAGTGGGGCCCCTGGGTGGCTCAGTTGGTTAAGTGTCCGACTCTTGATTTTGGCTCAGGTCATGACATCACGGTTCATTGGATTCAGATCGAGCCCTGAGTTGGGCTCTGCACTGATAGCATGGAGCCTGCTTGGGAGTCTCTCTCTCTCTCACACGATCTCTCTCTCTCTCTCTCAAAATAAATAAATAAATAAACTTAAAGCAACTGCTCAGTTAGGTTTGTGCAGCATTTCCACAGCATAGGTAAGAAAGAACTACATATGCACATATCGTCTATGAAGGCTAAATTGTGTAATTTGGTAATTTTGCATTTCAGTGAAAAGCTCTTACATTTGCAATTAAAACTCACCTTGTACAATATAAAAGTGAACAATAAAATTCATGATAATCGTGCAAAATTTTAATTTTTCTTTACTTAGAACAACGGTCAAAAGCAAATTAAAAAATACCCTGACAAGTTGAAAGACAGAGACTTTGAGGAAAAAAAAAAAGGAAAAGGTTTTATATTTGAGTACTGTTAACACCACTTTTCTCTTGCTTTTCAAACAAAGGACTCCCCTCCTTTGGGGCGCCTGGGTGGCGCAGTCGGTTAAGCGTCCGACTTCAGCCAGGTCACGATCTCGCAGTCCGTGAGTTCGAGCCCCGCGTCAGGCTCTGGGCTGATGGCTCGGAGCCTGGAGCCTGTTTCCGATTCTGTGTCTCCCTCTCTCTCTGCCCCTCCCCCGTTCATGCTCTGTCTCTCTCTGTCCCAAAAATAAATAAAAAACGTTGAAAAAAAAATTAAAAAAAAAACAAAAAAACAAAACAAAGGACTCCCCATTCTCACTTTGCCCTGGGCCCTGTAAGTTATGAAGCTGTGCCTGGACATTTTTCCTGATTAACTTAAAGCTATGCTGTGTGAAAAGTTTGAGGTGAGAAGGTCATCTGCCTCATCCTCTAATAGGCACCAATGTTTTTATTGTTTTTAATTAACAAGTGACTTAGACTGGGTCCCCAGAAGCAGACTCTGAGAGGGAAGCTGTTTTAAGACAATCTGGGGGAGCTGGAACTGGAAGGAGGCCAGAAGGAAAGTGCAATTTCAAGGAAAGTCCCCTGAAGTCAATGAAGTCACTTAAGGGTGAATCACAGGGGAGCTGTATAGAATCAAAATGCATGCCTTTGCGTTGCTCAAGCAAGGCTAGACTGTGGGAGTTCTGTACACTCCATCTGTCAGTTACTTAAAAGCTGGGTGGGGACAGGAACAGGAACCACCAGTCACGTCTGGCTCCCCAGGCCACAAGCAAAGCTGTCTCTGGTAGCCTGAAGTCACCCTAGTAACAAAGAGACACAGGTGCTGACCGCTGCAGGGCCAAGCACCCTAGGTGCCAGAAAGCATAAAACATAAACACATTCTAATAAAACTACCTGAAGCATCAGAAATGTAGCAAACAAAAAGTGTTCCTCCAGAGAAGGGTAACCCTGATACCAATTCGATTTGATGTGTGTTCTTCCAGGTCATTTTCTGTGCTCTCACAGTCCACAAATATTTACGAGTGCCCACTGTGTGTCCACTAGAGGCTGAAGATATGTCAGATGGACTTGGTCTCTGCTCTCACACATCTTTTTTTTTTAATGTTTATTTAGAGAGAGCACACGTGCACAAGTGGGGAAGGGGCAGAGAGAGAGGTGGAGAGAGAATCCCAAGCAGGTTCTGCACTGTCAGCATGGGAGCCCAGCTCGGGGCTTGAACTCATGAACCGGTAAAAGCATGACCTGAGCTGAGATCAAGAGTCTGTTGCTTACCCAACTGAGCCACCCGGAACCCCTGCTCTCACACATCTTACATTTCTGTGGGCATAGTGTTTTCTGACCATTTTACATCTCACCTGTTTCACTTTCAAATATATTTTGGATAGCTTGCTACATCAACATATGCAGATTTGCTGCATATTTTATTGGCCACATAACATTCCATAAAGTGATATGGGGTAATTCATTTAACCACGTGCCTTTTGATTAATCAGTGATTCCTAAAAGAAAATACCTGAGAAGAAAATAAAGCAAGTATCTTCTTCAGATCTGTGTGTGAGTATATTCTCTGAGGCTGACCAACAGAGGATCACCGTTTTAGGATGAAGACATGTAGGGAAAGGTAGAGCAATCTACCTAAAGTTACACCTAAGATTATTCTGTCTGGGTGAGGATGAGCAGAGATCTGGAGTCAGGCCAAACTGAGCACAAAGGCCATAGTAATGTGATTAAATTGAACAGGTGTTGCAATTAGAAACTATTATGAATCTTTGGAGGAAGTTTAAGTCATATACGTTTAGAGGAACTTAAAGGTGTATATTGTATGATTTCCAGTTATTAGTTTGCCATGCAATCCTCTGATGCATAATAATAATACAGATGAGGAAAATAAAGACCAAGGGTGCATACCCAGAAACCTGGATTTGAACTTTAGTCTGACTCCTCATTCTTTAGCTTTTCCAAACACAATGCTGCCTGCACTTTTGCTAAATTGTCAGCTTTTAAGTGGCAGAGTATAAATTGGTTTGCGTTTTACTGCCTGGCCCAGGAGAGGGGGAGAGACCATGATTATGGAAAATGAAAACTGTTTATCAACAGGATGAGTCTGTAGGGGAGAAAGTTAATTCTGTATTTTTCAGTACATTTTAAAATAGAAATGTAACATGCATTTGGGAACAGGTGCACAAATTAGAAATATCAGTGAGTTTTGGGGCGCCTGAGTAGCTCACTCGGTTAAGTGTCCGACTCGTCATTTCAGCTCAGGTCACGATCTCACGATTAGTGAGTTCAAGCCCTGTATCAGGCCCTGCACGAAGAGCACTGATCCTGCTTGGGATTCTCTCTCTCTCTCTCTCTCTCTCTCTCTCTCTCTCTCTCTCTCTCTCCTCTCCCTCTCCCTCTCCCTCTTTCTCTGCCCCTCCCCTACTCTCTCTCTCTCAAAAATAAATAAACATAAAAAAAGAAGTATCAATGAGTTTTTATAAAGAACACCTGTGTAACCAGATCTTTGCACTATTACTAGCAACCCAAAGCTCCATCAAGATCCACCACAATCCTGAGCCTATCATCATGGATTTATTTCACCTGATTCAGAACTTTAAACATGGAATCACATCGGGTGGTAGGCAGCTTCTAAATGAGTTCCATTGACCTCTACTTCCTGGTATTGGTGTCCTTGTGTAATTCCCTCCCCTTGAGTATGGCCTGGAACTAGTGACTTATAACAATAGAACGCGCCCAAAGTGATGGGACGGCACTTTCAAGGCTAGGTTACAAAGATCCTACCTTGTCCTCCCTCTTACTCCCTCTGATAGAAGACAGCTGCCATGTCATGAGCTGTGCTATCAGAGACTCTGCGGCAAGAAGGTCACAGACCCAGCCAGGGAACGACTGAGGCTCTCAGCCTAGTCGCCTGCGAAGAAGGAATCCTGTCCAGGACAAAACAAGCACACCTGGAAGCAGATCCTCCCTCGTTCAGTTTTCAAACAAGATGACAGCCCCAGCTGACACTCTGAATGGCAGCACTGAGGCAGAGGCACCCGCCTAAGCCACACCTGGGCTCCTGAGCCACAGAATCTGAGATAAATAAATGCATGTTTTAAGCTGCTAAATGTTGTGGTAATCTGTGATGGAGCAACAGATAATATGTGGTATGCACGCATTTGCATCAGGCTCCTTTCACTCAGCATTAAATTTGTGATTCAGCCGTGTTTTTGCATGCAGCAAGAGTTAATTCACTTTCATTGTCTTCTAGTGCATACAGTTACAATTTATTTATTCTGCTCTTGATAGATACCTGAGCTATTTCTAGTTTGGGGCTATTTAAATAGTGCTTCTTTGAACACTCTTCCGCATGTCTCTTGGGACATACACACACACACATGTCCTGAGTGTATACTAGGAGTGCAATGGCCTGGTCAATGACCTGCAATGGCCAGGTCACCGGCAGCACACGGGACTTCCAGACGCTCCCCATCTTCATCAGCTCCATTTTCAACGTGACCATTATGGTGCACATATAGTGGCATCCCGTTATGGTTTTAATATCCCTTATTAATTCGTGTTTTAAATGTTTAATTAAATTACTTAATTTTCACTCCCCTCATTAGGATGGGCACTTTGTCATGGTGTTTTATTTTGTTTTGTTTTATTTTGGTGATTTTGCATATTCTATTCTGTGAAGTGCTTATTCAAGCTTTGCCTATTTTTTTGTTGGGTTGTCTTTTTCTGGAATCAATCACTGTTTCTGGAACCAAGTTCTTGCCAGAAGTCGATATCGAAAGAATCTTCTCTCATTCTTTGATTTGCCTTTCCACTCTTTAGTGATCATTTTGTTGACCATTTAGTTCAACAATCCATCTAGAATTGACTTTGGGGTTTTTTTGTTTTTAATATTTATTTTGAGAGAGAGAGTGTATGAGCAGCAGGAGAGACAGAGAGAGAGGGAGAGAGAGAATCCCAAGCAGGCTCCAGGTTGTCAGTGCAGAGCCCAACATGGGGTTCCATCTCATGAACCATGAGATCATGACCTGAGCTGAAACCAAGAGTTGGATGCTTAACCAACTGAGCCACCCAGGTGCCCCTGGAATGGGCTTTTGTATATGGAGTGAGAGAAGGATCAATATTTTTTTCCACAAATGACACATAAGCATTTATTGAAAAAAAAAAATCCTTTATCCATTATATTGTCATCTTTGTCATAAATGAAGTGACCTTATCTCTCTGGGTAGGGACCAAACCTTCTGTTTTCTTCCATTGCTCTATTTCTATTCTTGTATCATACCACATTGTTTTAATTATCATACCTTTAATGAGTCATGTTGTCTGGTAGTTTAAGTACTCCAACTTTGTTCTTCTTTTTCATGCCTTACTATGACTGACCTTAAGAATCTGCAAATAGGGGTGCCTGGGTGGCTCAGTCAGTTGAACATCTGAAACTTGATTTTGGCTCAGGTCATGATCACAGAATCATGGAATCGAGCCCCGCGACCATGTTCAGCATGAAGCCTGTTTAAGATTTTCTCTCTCTCCCCCTGCCTCTCTCTCTCTCTCTCCCCCTCTTCTCCTTTCCCCCATTCATCCATTCATTCATTCTCTCTCTCTCTTTCTCAAAATAATTTTAAAATCCTCTGTTCTGAGAGGAACAGCTAAAATTAACAATTCAGGAAACAACAGATATTGGCAAGGATGCAGAGAAAGCGGAATCCTTTTTGCACTGCTGGTGGGAATGCAAACCGATACAGCTGCTCTAGAAAACAGTATGGAGTTTGCTCAAAAAATTACAAATAGAACTACCCTATGAGCCAGCAATTGCACTACTAGATATTTAACCAAAAGCTATAGAAATGCTGATTCGAAGGGGCACATGCACCCCAATGTTTATAGCAGCATTATCAACAATAGTCAAATTATGGTAAAAGCTCAAATGTCCATCAACTGATGAATGGATAAAGATGGGGTATGTATAAAATGCAATATTACTCAGCAATCAAAAAGAATGAGATTTTGGAGCACCTGGGTGGCTCAGTCAGTTGAGCGACCAACTTCAGCTCAGGTTATGATCTCAGGGTCATGAGTTTGAGCCCCACATCGGGCTCTGTGCTCACAGCTCAGGGCCTGGAGCCTGCTTTGGATTCTGTGTCTCCCTCTCTTTCTGCTCCTCCCCCGCTCACACTCTGTCTCTCTCTCTCAAAAATAAATAAACTTCAAAGAAAAAAAAGAATGAAATCTTGCCATTTGTGACAACATGGATGGAAACTCTTAAATACAGAAAATAAACTGAAGGTTGCTGGAGGGGAGGTTGGTGGGGGGGGCGGTGAGATAAATGGGTGATTAGCATTAAGGAGGGCACTTATTGGGATGAGCACTAGGTATTATATGTGAGTGATAAATCACTAAATTCTACTCCTGAAACCATTATTACACTATATGTTAACTAACTTGGATTTAAATAAAATTAAAAAATTTTTTAAGTATTTAAAAATTTAAAAAATAATTAAAAAGAGTCTCCATGTAAATTTTAGATTCAGCTTGTCAATTTACACATGCACATACAGAAGGAATTCTGATTCCTACTGCACTGAATCTGTAGAAAGTTTGAAGATTACCGATTTACAATGTTGAATCATGCAATCAATGACCCATGATATACCAGTCCATTTATTTATGTCTGATTTATCTCAGTAAAGTTTTTCAGTTTTCTGTGTAGAGTTTTCATAAACTTTTTGTTATATTTATTCCTAGGTGCTTGATTTTTTTAAACATTTTTGTTATAAGTTACAGACTCAGGCAACCACAAAAGGTAAATAGATAGCTTAATGATCTTATAAGACAAGTACCCTTGTAATCACACCCAATGCAAGAAATAGCACTTTGCCTGAAGCCCCTCCTTGTGTCCTGATATAATTATAATTTCTTTCTTCCAAAAAGTAATCATTTTCCTGACTTTTATAATTGACTCATCCTTCAATTTCTTTATAAATGTATCATCCAAGTTTGCCTCCCTAGACAGCATGGTTTAGTTTTCTTGTTTTAAATAATGACTTTTTCTCTTGTAATCTGTAAGTCACCTTTCCATCCTTTTACTGCCCTTCAATCTATCTGTTGAAGAATGCAGGCCACTTGACCTGTAGAGTTCCCCACAATATGGATCTTGCTGAGTACATGTTCATGGTGCAGCTACACATGTTCCTCTGTCCTCTATATTTCCTACAAAATAAGAAACTGATCAGTCCTTTTGGGAAGACTATAGACTGTGGCGTATTATTTCATCAGATAATATCTGGTTATCTCTCTTTATGTGATATTGGCAGCCGCTGATACTCACTGAATACACAACTTTTTCATTCAATCACCAGAACCCCCATTTCTTCTAGTTAATCTTGCATTTCTGAATTCTGCCAGATCCCAACATGAACTTATCAGAGACTGCAAAATTGTGATATTCCAACTTGATCGCTTCTTTTCCATTTATTGGCAGAAATACTTTTATGAAGAGATCCATCCCCTCATCTACAATTTGGTTACACAATGATATAGTTCACAATGGAAAGGCAGGATAAAAACTTGGTTATTCTCCCACCCCACCCAATCCCACCCCTACTATTTAAAAAATCCATTTTCATTATAATGAATGTTTCCCAATTACCCTCATACGTTGACTTTTTTTTTTTTTTGGTATCCATAGAAACCTGTGGATTTAAACATAGTTGATGGGTTTCAATTCATTGTAATTTTATCCTACTGAAGTTCAAAATGTTCTATTGTCCACAGAGAGCCTCTGCACATTTAGCTCCTGAATCCTTTTGAAATGACCTTAGTACTCTTTGATAACTTGTCATTTGGTATCACAAAATTTGCCAAGTTCATCTCACACAGATGCACCACAGACCTGAAATAAGCCATACCGAGACCATAATCTGGGCCCTATGGATGTCTTTTGCTATTGGGTTGGTCACTGGTTCTAGGCCTATTCACAGACAGAGATAGGGTGTGTGTGTGTGTGTGTGTGTGTGTGTGTGTGTGTGTGAGACAAATATATATGACATATATTTGTTATATTTAATCATATACATAGATAGTATATAGTTTTATATAAATTTATAGTTATACAGAAATTGACCTAAATTTCTATATAAATATGGTTAAAATACTTTATGAATTACAGATAATTCTAATTCAGCATTCGTTTTAAGTAAACCTCCTCTGTATTATCTCTGTATTCTTTTTCTTACATCCTGAGAACCCTATTGCCCTAGCTCATAGTAGATGTTATAACTATAATAATCAATTTCTCATTCGTCCTATTCCATATGACTCATAGGACAGACTCAGAATTGCAATTTCAATGTTATGTTTAATAAACAATGCTTGAAAACACTTTTAACTTCATTTGGTGTTTGTTCAGTCCTTCTGTCATTTATAGGACTGATACCTGCATTGTCAGAGCACACAGCCATTAGAAGTGATACTCTTTCCTGTGTAACCCTCATTTACTTCTCATTCTAGAAGCAGCAGTTATGCTTAATGCTCAATAGCAGTACTTATATTGATTGTCTCCTGCCATTTTGGCAAGTGGAGCGTGAGGGGATATGATGCCAGCAGAGGTCTTAAGTGGGCTTAAGTGGGCTCTCCTCTTGTGTTTCAGTGGCCAAGGTGAGAAGAGTGTGCTGTAGGAGCTGCTGCCCCACGGTTGGGCCCTCGAGTCAGATATGTGGGACAGACCTCAAATGGACCCAACCATGGAGCAAAACCAGACATCTGGAGGTCTAAAACAGAGTCACTACAGCTAATCCTCAAATCAAAAAATCCCAAATTCTTGTTGATGTCACTGAGCTTTAGGATGATTTTCTTCCACATTATTACAGTATGAGTGGACTAACAGAATATCTTCCAAATTACTGTTACCTAGATGGCTACCACTGTGCCTATATATGAGGCAACTGCGTACTCAGAAATTTTGAGAATTCTTGAACTCTTGGTGCCTCTCCAGAATATTTCACATGGTTAAAGTTTCCCCCAAACAAGTCTGGTAATGTGCCATAAAGACATCTCCCTAAACTTTTATTAAATATAAAGTAGAGTTCTATTTATTTTCTGCTTGTATGTGGTTAAGATGCTTTTTATGAATATAAAAGGATGAAAAATTGTACAGGAACATCTTTTTTGGCTATCTGTTATTCACAGGGGAAAATTACAATCAAAATGGGCATTTCGCTGAATGTAGAGCACTGATGCCCCCAGTGTCTCTCAATGCCAAGTAAACAAAGGCACTTAATAAGTATGGAAACCTACTCTCTCCATTAGAGAGGGAGAACAAATTGTTCTTAAGTGGTGGAGGGATGCTCTTAGCAACTATTTGCAACGCTCTGTGAGCTTAGTTATTATGTTGCTATGAAGCAGCCTATTGTCCAAGTGTAACTACAGAACCTTGAAAAGTAGACAAGGAGAGAAAGGGCTAGGGAACTCATTTCATTCATCCATTCATTCACCAAATATTTACTGACCAGGTTGACCATGTGTATAGCACCATGGTAAGAAGTGCACAGAGCACAGAGTTGTATCTGCACTCTATGAGAGCTTAGATACCAGCGGTGAAGATAAAATGTAGATGCCTTACGGCAGCTCCAGATGTATCCTACTAAACTGTTCGCAAGTTCGGAGAAGAGAAGGGATCCATATCTTGCTTGGATTCTCAGTGAGGTTTTCCCAGAGAAGGAGACATAAGAGTGTTGACTATAAGAATTTTTTTTTTTTTAATTTTTTTTTTCAACGTTTTTAATTTATTTTTGGGACAGAGAGAGACAGAGCATGAACGGGGGAGGGGCAGAGAGAGAGGGAGACACAGAATCGGAAACAGGCTCCAGGCTCCGAGCCATCAGCCCAGAGCCTGATGCGGGGCTCGAACTCACAGACCGCGAGATCGTGACCTGGCTGAAGTCGGACGCTTAACCGACTGCGCCACCCAGGCGCCCCAAGAGTTTTTAATATTATAACACACGAGCTGGAAGGGAGCAAAGATGTAGAGATAATTAGACTCATCGATTAAAAACAAGTCTGGAGGGGCGCCTGAGTGGCTCAGTTGGTTAAGGATCTGACTCTTGATTTCAGCTCAGGTCATGATCTCACAGTTTGTGAACAGAGCCCCGCACCAGGCTCTGTGCAGACAGTGCAAAAACTGCTTGGGATTCTCTGTCCCTCTCTCTTTGCCTCTCCCTCCTTCTCTCTTTCTCTCAATAAATAAATAAAAACTTTTTTAAAAGTCCAGAAAGTGAAACTCAAGCCAGGTTATGGAAAGTTTTAAATGTCATTCTTAAACATTTGGGCTTTACTGTGTTGGCAAGATGTGTCAATGGAAGGTTTGGAACAGGGCAACAGCATGATCTATGAACCTTGGGAGGTGTAATAAATGATGTTTAGTTGAGCCTGAATGTGGTATTCTCTGAAGCAAGCATGATAATCCACAGGTAAAATAATGAATAGTGGAATTGGAGTAATGGCAAGGCAGATAGAAGGAAGGAGTATCAGGCATGCTGTAAGGGAAAAAGTGCCAGGGCTTGCTCATTGATTAGGTCCACTCACTTGTTCATTCAACAAGTGTTATAACTAGTGCTGCAGTTACACGTAGCATGTAGTAACTGTGCTAGTCCCCGGAGATGCAAGAGGAAGTAAAACAATGTGATCTCTTCCTCATGGACCGTATAGTCAATATCTATCTTTTTTTTTTTTAATTTTTTTTTTTAATGTTTATTTATTTTTGAGACAGAGAGAGACAGAGCATGAACGGGGGAGGGTCACAGAGAGAAGGAGACACAGAATCTGAAACAGGCTCCAGGCTCTGAGCTGTCAGCACAGAGCCCGACGCGGGGCTCGAACCCACGAACCGTGAGATCATGACCTGAGCCGAAGTCGGACGCTTAACCGACTGAGCCACCCAGGCGCCCCGTCAATATCTATCTTAAAACGACTGTGAAATGTGATGAAGGCCTGAATGGAGAAGAGGTACATGGTGTTTGGAGAGCTCAGGCCAGGGGGCCTGATGAGTTGAGTAGGTAAGGGAATGCTTCCTCGGCAATGTGATACATGAGCCGAGAAGGATGAAGAGACATTAAGCACATACAGACCAGAGGGAAGGATATTTCATGTAGAGGGAAGAGCATGGACAATGAGCCATGAAGCATGTAGGCCTGAAAGGAGTCCACTGTGGGCCAGATTCTTGAATACAAAAGGGTGCAAGATGAGGGGCGCCTGGGTGGCTCAGTCGGTTGAGCGGCCGACTTCGGCTCAGGTCATGATCTCGCGGTCCGTGAGTTCGAGCCCCGCGTCGGGCTCTGTGCTGACAGCTCAGAGCCTGGAGACTGTTTCAGATTCTGTGTCTCCCTCTCTCTGACCCTCCCCCGTTCATGCTCTGTCTCTCTCTGTCTCAAAAATAAATAAATGTTAAAAAAAAATTAAAAAAAAAAAAAAAGGGTGCAGGATGAGACTGCAGGGATCATGCCCCCATCATGCTCAGGGGATGCAGTGCCCTGTAGACCAGGGCACTCAAAGTGCCAGTGTGCAATGAGATAAGGAGCCTGTTCTCGAATGTAACTCGCACACTGCCACTTTCATCAAGAAAGTCTTGCCTGCTGAACGAACGAGTATGTTTGGTGCAGGCTTGATTTACATTCTGAAGCAAGCTCTTTATCTTATAAAACAGTAGCAGTTCTCACCCAGCAGCTAGTCTGTGACTTCACACTGAGGAGCAATATTTTAGACCATTGTGAGGAGGGCTGCCTTTATGCTAAGGGCAATGGGAGGTCATGGAAGGATTTGAACAGGAAGTGGGGTGGCTGCACTACAGAGCATGGACTGGAAGGCACCCAGAGTTCGTGGAGAGAAGATGAAGAGGGGCGCCTGGGTGGCTCAGGCGTTTAAGCCGCTGACTTTTGATGTCAGCTCAGGTCATGATCTCCTCGGTGGTGAGTTTGACCTCTGAGTCAGGCCCTGTTCTGACAGCGGGGAGCCGGCTTTGATTCTTTCTCTCCCTCTCCTGCTCGTTCTCTCTAAATAAACAAACAAACAAACAAACAAACAAACTTAAAAAGATGAGGAAGTCTGTGTCTGAAAACCTATTTTCCCACTGAGATAAGAGGTATCATACCTCCTCATACCTCTTCAGGTCAGAGAGCAGGGACACAGAGTCTAGTGGTGACACGAGAAGAGTGGAGGAGATTTGGAAGAGCCATTGCGAACAACTTATGGAAGTGGAAAAAAAGAAAGAAAAGAAAAAAAAAGTGAATAAGAGGTAAAACAATCCCACTCGACCAGCGGATGCTGTCAAAAACCAAACTCCGCCCACTGAATAAAAGGAAACAGAAAGATGAGTTTGTTGCAAGGCTTTCAACCTCCAACCTGGGAAACTCAAAGCGAGGAGAGCAATCAATTCTGAGTCGCTCACAGGTTAAGGGATTTTTATAGGGTGATGCATAAGTTATTTGGATTTTTCAGCGGATTGGTTGCCTACTGGTCTTCTATTCTATTTGGATCAGGGTAGCTGAGTCAAGGGAACAAGGAAGTCCTGAGAAGGGATGATCAGACTTGGCATTTGGGGATTGGCTGGCGTCCTCTGCTGATCTCTGAGAAGAGCTACACATTCCTGTAACTTAGATTAAGTTTCCCGTATGTGTGGCAATTGAATATCTCCATTCCGTCCCTAACAAAAATGATTTCCACTTTAGCTTGGTTCTACAGTGGAAGAGGAATGCTGTAAACATAATGCCTAAGGCCTGACCAAAGGACTATCACTGTTCTAGAAAACGGATACAAACACAGGTTCTGAGGCCAATTATCTGAGTTCTACTTACTTAGCTGTAAGGTACCTAACTTCCTCTGCCTTGGTTTCCCCTTTTGTAAAGTAGATATACAACCGTTACGTTCCTTGGCGAGTTGTTAAGAAAATTAAATTATTTCATACTTAAACAATGCTTAAAATGATGCCTAGGAGACAGAAAGCACTAATTATGAGAGAGTTAACCGTCGCTGTCAATACAAAACAAAGTGACTATTAGTAATCACAACAATGTCCTGAATTCATGGAAGTCCTTACAACATGCCTACAACCGCGTGAGGTAAGTAGAAACAACACAAGTGAAGAGTTACTTGTAGAAATTGATACAGACAGCAAAGATTTAATGCACATGCACGGCAGCGGATATTCACTCGGTCGTTTGCACATCCCTCACCAGGGGTCCCTCTCTCCTGGGCGGTGCAAGCATAGACACTTGTCGGAAGTTTAGACTACTTTGTAAATGTGATGCTACGTCCGTCTCTCCCTTTAATTCGATCAACCAGTTAAATCCTTTTCTGCAAACCCCAAATTCCGAAAACAGCCTACCTTTCGCACCTTCCTCGCCTCGAACCTCCCGCCTCGAACGTCCCGCCTCTCGTCCTCAGGCCCCGTCCCCAGGAGAGGCGGGGCCTGCGTGCGGACGCACAGCGAGCGCGCTGACGTCCCCGCGCCCCGCCCCCCACAGGCCCCGCCCGTCGGCTTGAACTGCAGCCCCGCGCCGCGGAGGGCGGTGAGGCGGGAGCCAACGGCCGGCGCCGCGGGGCGGGGGGCGGCGCGCGAGCGCGGCGTCGGTGGGCCTAGCTGGGGCCGGGGGCTGTGAGTCTTCTGGCCGAGCCGCCCCTCCTGCGCAGCCGTGGGATCGCAGCAGTCGGGCCTTCGACGACCCGGCGTTCTGGGGCGCCAGCGGGCATTGTCTCCGCCGCCGGCGTCCCCCGAGGCCGTCCCCGGGCCATGATCGACTCGGTGAAGCTGCGCCGCGACAGCGCGGCCGACTTCTTCTCGCACTACGAGTACCTATGCGCGCTGCAGGACTCAGTGCCGCTGCCCTCGGTGCGCGCCTGCCTGCGGGAGGGCGTGCTGGACTTCAATGCCGACCGCCTGCGCGTCGTGGACTGGGCGCCGCTCCTGAGCACCCTCAAGATTAACAAAGATCTGCCCCTAATCTCCATCAAGAGCTTCTTCCAGCCGTGGCTTGGCGAAACAGGTTTGTAGTTCCCGCCAACAGTGGTCCTCGTGTCGGTGCCGCGGCGCGAGATTTTAGACGGCGCCAGGTGGAGGCTGGGCGCAGGCACGGGTGTGCCCTGCCTGGTTATGTGTGCAGCACACGGGGCGTGCGGCCTAGGACTCTTACCAGCTCAGGGGGGCCCGGGGTGAGTCACTTAAGGCCTGCGGGTCTCAGCGGTCTCTTTCGTAGTATAGACTAACAGGACGTGCTGTGCCTGGCGATTACAAAGATGCACCAAGTTAATGCTTGTAGAGCACGTAAGGCAGTTTGGGACATAATTAAGCATTCGACGTATGTTACCTATTGGGTTACCTTGGTTTTTCCCATGCCTTCATACACTCGCCCACAGAGCCCAGATCTGCACCTAGGGCCCAGAGCTGTCTAGCACGCACGATTGGATACCCCACTTCACCCTTAATCCAGACTAAACCCTATGATTTAGTCTGATACAGAACAAAGCATTAGGAAAACTGATACATCCCAGTCTTTTGCACCATTTCCTTTTGAATAAGACATGGCTGTTAATCAAAAAAACGTTTTTGTTTTGTTTGTTTGTTTGTTTGTTTGTTTAATCACACATAGTGGAAAGAGCACAGATGGGAAGGCAGCCTAGGGTTTGAATTCCAGGGTTTACACTCTGTGTGGTGGGAGCAAGTTACTTTTAAACTACAATCCCCACACTTGTAAATTAACATTTCCATGGGTTGTTAGAGTTAAGAGTACACTTAACTGTGGTGAGCACCGAGTAATGTATAGAATTCTCAAATGACTATAATGTACACCTGAAACTAATATAACACTGTATGTTAACTATACTGGAACTTTAATAAATCAATAAATACTTTTTACTCCTAAAAATTAAGCAGGTTGTTGGTATACAAGTGTCCTGGCACTGGAATGAGTTCAGCCAGCACCCAGCACTGCAGGAGACAAGGTTCCTGCCCTGGAGGATCTCCTCTTCTGCTGGGAGAGGCAGCAAGTAAACACTAGCACCGAAGTTAGGGCTCTGGAAGAAGAGAGCCAAAGCATAAGAGACTCTTAAAAACTGAGAACAAACTGAGGGTTGATGGCGGGTGGGAGGGAGGGGAGGGTGGGTGATGGGTATTGAGGAGGGCACCTTTTGGGATGAGCACTGGGTGTTGTATGGAAACCAATTTGACAATAAATTTCATATATTGAAAAAATAAATAAATAAATAAATGAAAAGAAGTGAGCTCTGGTGCTGTAAAGCTGAGAATGTTAGAAGGGAAAGTTAGGGAGGGTTTCTTGGAGGAGCTGCCTCCTTTGTAAGGTTGTGTGGGAGCTGCTCAAATGGCAGGAGGGAGCTGCTTGTGCCCAGGTTTGAGAAATGTAAGAAAATATGGCAAAACTAAGGTAGAGGACTGCAATTTAGGGTTTAAAGAAGGGAGGGCTGAGACAGGAAACCTGGTGGGGGCCACACAGGGAGGGGCCTTGTTTGTCCTATCCAGTGGTTGGACGTTTATCCTAACGGCTGTGAGAGGCACTCAAGGATGCTGAGGTGGACTTTTGATTTAGAAGCTTGCTCTGACTTCCATCTGGAGGGCAAGTTGATTGGGAGGAGGGCGAATTGTAATCTGAGATATCAGAGAGACAAATGGATGGGGCCTGGGGACCAGTTAGAAGGATGGGGGGACAGCAAGCTTGGGTGACAATTTATAGGAGCACCCTTCTGTGAGACACAACACAGCAGGAGCGGATTGGGGTCTGGTGTCAGGGAGAAGATCTCGCTTCATCCTTAATGCTTTAAGAGGGCCCTGTGGGGCATCCAAACGTGTGTCTAGATAACTCTGGGCTCCAGGTGCAGATCTGGGCTCCATGGGGGAGTGTTTGAAGGCATGGGAGAAACTAAGGTAACCCACAAAGAAGATCTAGAAAATCCTACCCCTAAAAGATGTTTTTTAAACGGACACCTTTGAGTATGTTTATAAGCTGACGCAAAGTAGCCAGCACACAGGGAAGGTGTGAAGATACAGGAGAGTAAATAAACTACTGGTTTATTTTTTTTAAAAAATCTGGACACTCTGGGGCGCCTGGGTGGCTCAGTCGGTTAAGCTTCCGACTTCGACTCAGGACATGACCTCACAGTTCGTGAGTTCGAGCCCCGCATCGGGCTCTGTGCTGACAGCTCGGGGCCTGGATCCTGCTTCAGATTCCGTGTCTCCCTCTCTCTCTGGCCCTTCCCCTCTCAAGCTCGCTTGCTCGCTCTCAAAATAAATACACATTAATTTTTTTTTTTTTTTTTTTTTTAAATCTGAACACTCGTCATGTGCCTGGTCCTTTTCTAGCTTCTGGGTTTCATGTCATCTGTTATCTCTTCTGCAGGGACATCTCAATTTGTCCTCTGGTGAAGAGAAGTGAGATTATTGTCTACATCTCATTCAGGTTTAGGAACTGTTCTGTTCCTCTGGAGCGACTTGACTTAACCAAAGTAATAACTTAGAAATCAGAAGAAATTACAGTTGGAAGGGATCTCAAAGTCAAGGCCATTGTACTTAATCTTGCCTCATACTTCACAGTGAGTGTATGAAAAATGTATCACACAGACCATTCTCTTCAGAATTCCTTCACTGAACCTTTGTTTTCTCTTGCATCCCGTGGGTCCAGACTATACGTTTTGTCCTCCTGGGTCTGTTTCTTTATTCTCACCAGCTTGTAACCAGTTGTTGCTGCCACTGAGCTCAGTTTCTCTCTCCATTCATCTGCCTACTGGGCTTCCGTGATCTTCTAAAATGAAAACGTGTCCTTAAAATAATGCTCATAATGGCTCACCGGCACAGGATCAGCGTGCGTTGGCTGCACAGCTTGTGTCCTACACAGAAGCATGGAATCTGAGCCGTGCTCTGCTAAAGCCCAAGGGGCTGGTTGACCCTGGGGAAGGGATGCTTTTTCTAATCTATCTGATTTAGATACGGTTTTCTAACCTGTAGAGGCACCCTTACTGTGCCCCTGGTAGCCCTGGTCCTCTTTACCTATGAGATAAAAGCCATCGGCTTTTTATCCCAGGCTGATTTGGGCCAACCTCTCCATTTTAATTTCTTTCTCCTCCCCCTTGCACCCTGGCCTTTAGTTGTCCCCACCTGCAATATTTTCTGTGGCCGGCAGGTGCCAGTCTCGGACGTCTTTGCACTTCCCAGGCAGACTTTATGTGGTCATTCTCTTTCTAGATTCACCTTCAGCGTTGCCTTGAAGCCATCACTTAGATAAAACTTTTTGTTTTCACAGGAACCTCTTTGCATGTAATTTATGTTTCTGTAAGTCATGTGATTGACTTTTTGAGTTTACATGTGTCCCTCAAGGAGGACTTTAAGAGCACGATTCATTTTTGTACCTTAGCGCTGAGTAGATATTTTCTAATGATGACAATACATACTTTACAATAATTTTTGTTTTAGGTTCTGACAGAAATAAAGTTTGCAGAAGTCGTGTTCCTGCAATAAGAAGCAAAGATGTGACCTTCCAGTTATGTAAAGCTCTCAAATGCTGTTTAAATATATCAAACGCTCTGAAGAACCTAGAGTTAAATGGACTAGTTCTGAGAGAGAGAGATTTAACAGTTTTGACAAAGGTAAGCCTTCTCCAGTGTGTCCTGCAAACACTGGATATTTGCTTTAGAGGGTAAACTGAGCCTGTAAAATTTTTAACTTTTTCTCCCCCTTAAAGGGATTGAATAAATCGGCTACTTTGGTGCACCTGTCTCTTGCAAATTGTCCAATTGGAGATGGAGGTTTAGAGAGTAAGTTTCAATCTTGTTTAAGTCTCCTCCCGTCAGACTGATCTCATGTTTCCCTGCACGCATGTTAACTGCTGTCTGTACCTTTTCTTGGTGCTGCTCTACCTGGATTGTCTCTTGTGCCTGTTAAAACCTTGGCCTCATCTCACTTGTACGCCAAAAGTCTGTCATGCTGTATACTCTGAACCAGTTCGACTTAAGATTGTGTTAAGCCACAAGCCACACACATATATACTATTCTGTTTTTTTGTGTTTGTTCACCTTTTTCTTTTCAAGAAATGTTATGGGAAAGGAAATAGTAAGATGTAAAGACAAAAAAAATCATTATCTTTAAATAGTTAAAACTATTCATATGCAATCATAATTATGTAATGCATATGTTATGTACTAAAATAGGGAACATATGCAAAGATCAGCAAACTCAGTGGTGTTGGTAGGAGCGTATCATGGAAATAATCACGGAGAAGGTGATTGTTGATTGCGGTCCTGAAGAATTAGTGTGTGTTCACTGTGTCCAGTAGAGTCTGGGGTGGTACGGAAGGCTGCATTTTAATTTGAAGGAACTAAGAGTTTGACATCTTCCATCTTCTATTGCTCTAGTATATTTCATAGCACCTAATAAAACTCTGGGTTTATAGTTGACATTTAAACTGATTGATAACCGAGTTTGGGTTGTATCACTGAAAATGAAACTAGGAAGGGTCTCAGGCTTTTTAGGTTTCTCTTTCTTATGTCCCAAAAGGTATATAGTACTTTACTGACTAGTTGGGAATAAAGTTTTCAGTGTTTGGAGTATTCATTTTTAGCATCTAAATAGAATTAAACTATTGCTGTAAACTGGAATAACACTTTGTTGCTGACATATTTAAATTTTTTTTTTTTTAACATTTGTTTATTTTTGAGAGATAGAGACAGATCATGAACAGGGGAGGGGCAGAGAGAGAGGGAGACACAGAATCCAAAGCAGGCTCCGGGCTCTAGGCCCAGAGCCCACATGGGACTCAAATCCACAAACCGTGAGATCACGACCTGAGCTGAAGTCGGATGCTTAACTGACTGAGCCACCCAGGAGCCTCTATTGCTGACATATTTTAGAATGCACCAATCCATCAGTTGTCTGGGAAGACTGTAGATAGTGAATTTAAGAATACAGCTGTAAACCTCCAATAGGCTCAGGAAAAGCAAAGATGTCAGGATTGACCAGACTGTATAGGCTCTTCATCTTATTGTATGTGTGTTTTTTTGTTTTTTTTGTTTTCCCTTTTAGTTATTTGTCAAGGTATAAAGAACTCTATCACTCTTAAGACAGTAAACTTCACGGGCTGTAATCTGACGTGGCAGGGAGCAGATCACATGGCCAAGATCTTAAAGGTGACTTTATGTTTAAACTTTCATGAAAACATTATGTGATTGAAACATTATTATTTTGATTCAAGATGGCAGGGGTTTTTGTTTTGTTTTGTTTTTGTCCTTTGATACATGTGCTTGCAGTTTTAGTTTTATTGAAAGAATATGACCAGTTTTCAGTTTGGGATTTGCCATTTAGTGAAAGTAGTTCACTTATTCCTAGAAATAAGAAATTTCATGTATAATACATCATAAATACTGTCATGTATTTTGAGTTACTGAAAATAGCCCATCACCTGTGATAAATAGTTTTTTTAGAATATAGCCACACCCATTTGCTTATATAGTGACTGTGGCTGTTTTCATCCTATCCCAGTGGAGCTGAGTAGTTGCAACAGAAACTGTATGGCCCCCAAAGCTGAAAATTTTACCTTTGGGCCTATACAGAGCAAGTCCATTGACCCAGGATACAGAAAACAGTGAAGAGCATGGATTCTGAAACCAAATAGCCTAGGTTCAAATTCCAACTCTCCAATTTCATAGCTTATGACCATGGACGTATTACTTAGCCTCTGTGCTTTGTATTAAACGAACTAATTTGTATAAAATAGTGCCTGGCACATAATAAGCACCATGTAAGTGTTTTGCTGTGATTCCCACTTGTTGCTTTTATAGGTTATTGTTAACAGAAAAACACCAACGATTTTCCATTTTAGAGTGTCACAGGAACTTTGAGTCTTTTGTTGTTCGAGCATGTAGTAAGATTGCTTTCTTTGAAAGTCAGTGTTCCCTGTAACCAAAATTTATCTTATGAATGTAGAGAAATAAATATATCTTTCTGACTATATCTCTGGTTAAAACTTAAACCATCAATTTCCTACAGCATGTCAAACTGCCTTTGCATGTTGCAGGCCACTGAAGTTAGTGTACATACCTTAAAGTAGTAAGCAAGATCCCCTGGGTTAGGGAAAGAAAATATTAGACCCCCTATATTTGTTTTTGTATCATTTAAAAAATACCTTGAGAGTTTATAATGTACACGGAATATATGTACAGAACTTCCTGTGTATAATTTTTCAATCAATAAGATACGTGTTGCAGAAAGTGCACTTGCAGGATGCCCAGTCAGGTGTTGGAGACCACCGGAGGACAGAATGATACAGCCTCAGCAATAACAGAATTTAGAACTAATTCCCTGGGTTGGAGATAAGGAAAATAAAATTTGTAGAATGTAATTGATTGCCAGAGTTTCTATAACTGATCAGCGGTCATCCAGTGGCTAGAATCTAACCAGTCGCTGGCAAACTAGAATCTGGGTCACTGGACTCCTAAACTCGAATCGACTGTTAAATCTCTTGGGTTGACCGTGACATGCTAAGCCATCTTCAGTAGGCCTCCCCTGTTTCCTTATTCAAACGTCTTCATTTCATCCTCTTAAATCTTTGAAGTATCAGACCATGAGAAGGCACGAAGAAACCTGGGCTGAGAGTCTTCGTTATAGGAGACCTGACCTGGACTGTATGGCTGGTTTGAGGCGTATCACTTTGAATTGCAACACGCTCATTGGTGACCTTGGCGCAGGTGCTTTTGCAGAATCTCTCAGTGATGATTTATGGCTTAGAGGTAAATTCTAAAATGGAAAATAGTGAATTTTTAAATGCTAAATATGCTTAGCTTTTGGCATGATATTGTCATAGGATTTTTTTCAAAGCCTTATTTTTCCAATACCTTTTACTGTGCTTTACAGCTTTCCTAAGAATTACGTATATTTATTCTTCACAGAAAATACAGAGTAACAAGAAAACACAATTACCCATAATCTTAATACCTAGACGCAATCACTGTTCATTTTTGGTATACTTTCAGTGTTTTATTTTTCTACAAATATCCTCGTATACTTCAGAGACTAAAAAAGTGGACTCATAGCACACTTACTAATTCATGCTCTTTTAATTAATGATGTATCCTGTGGTACTCCATTTATATTGACATGCAATAGTGTTGCAAATAGATGTAGACAGTTGTGCTTTTCCCTGTAGGAAACAATGTGTGGTGAACACTTTGTTCATACATTTCTGCATCCACTGGTATTACTTACGTAGATTAAGTTACTAAAAGTGGAATGACCTCATAAGATGACATTTTTAAGACATTTACTGCATGTTGCCAAATCACCATTCAGAAATTCCGTGCCGATTTATAATCCACCTTAACAGTGTCCGTGAGGCCTCTACCCTCACAAGCACTGGCTTGTGTCACTTTTAAAAACTATAAGACAAACAAAAGTTAGTAGCCCGCCCTCTTTTATGCAAGTAGGGTTACTCCAGATTTTATAACTTTTCTCATTTCATATAGTATGAGCTACTTAATGAGTCACTAAATTTCTATCTACCACATCATTTTTAGTGACTGTTCAGAGTTCCATTGCATGAATATGCCATAGTACACTCAGCTTACTCATTCTTGCTAGATATAGGAGCTCTTTGCAGTTTTTCACGTAAAAACAGTACTCTGATACATACCCTTGCCTACATCTATTATTGGTTAAATTCTTAGGGAGTTGTTGGGTCAAAAGGGCATGCACATCCTAAAGGTTTTGTTTATATGGTCTTGACCTAATCTGGTCGAACAATCATATTATATTGTTTTAATTTGTATTCAGTGTATATAGTAGTGACAATTAACTATTGTTAGTAATTTAGCTAGTTGATTAATTGTATCCTCTGTCCATTCTATAGTAAGAGTTTGTAAGGGTTGCTGCATATCATTTCCATAGATCTGGCTCACTTCTTTGTACCCTGGGGTTTTAAAAGCCTCCAGTTACTTTAATGTAATGGTTTACACAACACTTTTAGAAAAGGGCTGATAGTTTCCTCCTATGTAATGTTTTGTATGCCTGTGCTTTTGTGATGATCCCTTTGGTTTAAATGAACTACTAGTGTTTCTGATCACTTGTTCTGTTCTTTGACCTTTTAAAGAGGGAGTTCTTGACTATCATTCTTTGTTGATAAGTTCTTAGCGTATGTTCCCTATTCACACATTGTTTGGATTTGTTATTGTTCACATCCTCTTGAGACATCTTTGTCTTTTTTGTTCTAAAACTAACACTTATTACAAATCTTCTATTTGGCTTTTTTCTTTCAACTCATTTCAAGAGTGATTTGGAGCTCAAGATCATATCAAAAGAATGCAGTGCAGTTTCTGAGCTCCACCGACTTTTTGTATATGAGGTTCCCACTGCCACCAGCATTCTTGCTGATTATGAACTGGGATTCCTTTTGTGATGTTTTTCACTCATAGACTGTATCCAGTCATTCTTCAACTATGTAATCGTAAAATATGTTGGGTGATATGTTGGTACTATGGGCAGAGTAATTGAGGCACATCCAAGAATTTTTTATTGGATTTTGTATTATGTGTGTGTATACTTTTCTGTTTTTCTTTTTTCCACATCCAAGATTAAAACCCTGCCATGATTAGGCTTGTACCAAAATCTTACACGCAGGAATACATGACAGTTGACTGTGTGTTAAATCTGTGTAGAGTTGGCAAGTGACCTTTTGTCTTTCATCAAAAGCACTTGACCTGCAGCAATGTGGCCTCACCAATGAAGGAGCAAAGGCTTTACTAAAGGCCCTGGAAACCAATAGAACTCTGGTCATTCTGGATATAAGAAAAAATCCGCTTGTTGGTATGTCGCATCTTCTTTAATCGATTAACGAATGGCAAAACAAAGAATTTGTTCATGTATTGACAGTTTTTAAAATTTAATGTGTTTACTTTCCTAATCTTATACTTTTTTGAATCTTGTACTTCCCTTGTGTTTTTAGCAGATAATTTACTAATTAAAGTGAATTGATACTTGTAAATTGCTCTTGGCCGCCACTCTGTATAGACTTGAATCTAGATAATGAACCTGCTTCCACCAAGAGAGCTATTTCCTTCTTGTGGAACCTTTGCATTCTTGGAAAGAGCATTTCATTCATTTCTAAGTTACCGAGTAATTTTTGAATCCTTTCTGTGTTCCAGACACAGGTTTTAGGCACTAGGAATGTGGCAGTGAATCAGATATTCAAAAGTCTTGTCCTCCTTCCAGTGGAAGGGTTCAGGTAGAAATGAGTAAACAGATAAGTAGTGTACTCTTAGATAGCAGGAAGTACAAAAACACCTTAAGGTGAAGACATTGAATGGGGCAGTAGGGCTGTATTAGATTTGTCAGGGGACAGCTTCACTGGAGAAATGACATTTGAGGGGACACCCAAGTGAAAAGTGGTAAGCCATGGGAGACCTGGAGAAAGCACGTTCCAGAACCAGGAGGCTATGTGTGCGGGTACATAGGTGGCAGGGTGGGTAAAGTACTAAGGAAAAGTGCAGAGGCCGCCATAGCCAGAACACTGAGTGAAGGAGAGCATGGTATGCAGTGAGGTCATGTTGGTGGCCAGGGGCATGATCTTGTAAGGTCTGGAAAGCCACAGTAAGGACATGAATTACTCTGTGCGAGCAGAGGGTTTTGAGGTGGGAAAGGCTTGATCTGAATAGCGTTTCAGTAAGATGACCCTGGTGTAGAGAATAGACTTGGGAATGGGCGTGGGGGATAAAGAAGGGAAATGGGGAGACCAGTCAGGAGACTGTCACTCCAGTCAGGAGTCCAAATCAGGGCTGTTTCTGGCTTAGCTTAGGGTGGAAGGTTGGAGCTGGTGAGTGGTTGAATTCAGGTTGTGTTTTGAGGGTGTAGCTAATAAGACTTATGGATAGATCAGATATGGGGTATGAAAGAGATAGTAATAAGCAAGTCCTAGATGATTATGTGTGCAACTGGTTGGTACCACTCACTGAGAAAAGGGGGGCTGAGGAGAGGGGCAGCTTTGAGAGACTCAGGACTTTGGTTTGATGGATTAGGCACCTGTTAGGTATCTAAGCATCTGGACAGTGCCCCCAGACTCTTTGCTTTATAGCCAAAGCTATCAAAGCCACTTTAGACACAAAGTGTCTAGATTTTATCTCGGCTGCTGCCAAAATAGAAGTAATCGGAGACCATATGGGAGGAGGCATACTTTCATCTTAGGTTTTTGAGGAAGAAATTAGAATACTCAAAGGGGGAGATAGGTAAGTAACTGCATAATGTGGGTCTTATACTTAATTTTATGTGAAGAGCAGTAATTAGTTGGCTTTTGTTTTTAAATGGGCATAACCACTCATTGGGAGGCAGTACTATAATTTCAATTTTATTTCACTTTAGATCATTCTGTGATGAAAGCAGTTATTAAAAAAGTTCTCCAGAATGGGAGGAGTGCCAAGTCAGAGGTAACACGTAATCCTCTAGGAAGAACTTTTCGTTAATTGCATGTTTTTCTTTTTTTTTTTCCTAATAAAACTATCAAGGCATTTTTCTGCCATCTTAAACCAAATAAATCAAATCAAATGGCCTTCTGTTTTTGAAAAAATTGTGTGATTCTTTAATATATGGTCTCAGAAATGCAGATAGCAAACCTTTTATTAACTTAAAATATCTGAATTTCCAGTTGAGATCAAACCTCATAAATTACCTGTAACTGAAATGCGTATGTATTATTTCTCTTCCAGTACCAGTGGATCACTTCTCCATCAGTGAAGGAACCATTCAAAACTGCTAGACAGAAAAAGAGAACTATAGTTCTGGGAAGTGGTCGAAAAGGGAAAGCTACTATTAGAATCGGTAACTCTTTCTAGCCTGGCTTTTTAGCACCTACTAGAGCTTACACCCCTTATGTGTTCCAGGGTGCTAAAACTGAAATCTCTTCTCATTATACGACATCAGTGGTAACAACCAATATTGACGACGTGCAGATTAGAAAGACTGTAAATGTTCTATACAGATTATGCGAATTTATAGAATGTAGAAATAATTTTTAAAAAGAGATACTAATATTTCCATTTTTTTAGTTAAGCAACTTTATGTTTCATAGAAAATTCATTATTTTGAATATATTTCTTTGTTAAGATTTTCGTTTTCTCCTTCTGTTGTCTATTAACATAATTCCATGTGGCTTAAGTATAATTTGCCACTTTTCTATTTTCACTTCATTTTAATTTTATTTTAAGTGTTCATTTATTTTTGAGAGCGCATGCATGTGATCTGGGGAGGGGCAGAGAGAGGGGGACAGAGGATCTGAAGTAGGTTCTGCACTGTCAGCACAGAGCCACTGGGCTCAAATTCACGAACCCTGAGACCATGACCTGAGCCGAAGTCGAACACGTAATCCACTGAGCCACCTATGCACCCGCTTTCACTTCATTTTAAACTAAATTTAAATTCTGTATGGTTCATAGTTATACTTTTTAATGTATTCACAAGGTTTCACTGAGTTGATTTGTCCATTTTTTTAATTACTGAAAAATTTGGGGTGCGTAGCTGGCTCAGTCAGTAGAGCATACGACTCTTGATATCAGGGTCATGAATTCAAGCTTCACATTGGGTATGGAACCTACTTAAAAAATAAATAAATTAGTGAAAAATATTGTAAACATTTTCATAAGTGTAACTGCTTTTTTTACCACTAAAAGATACATGTTTTTGATTCTCCATTAATCAGCTTATTTGATCAACAAAATATTAAATAGGAGTTAAGAGTGTTTATTAAATCAAAAGAAAGCTTACAGTTATCTACCAATTTTTATTTTAAAACAGTGATATTTTAGTAGTTAATATATACAAAAAAGTTGAGATTTGTGGTATCACACTATGTATTATTATGAAAAGTTTACGTCGTGTGTAAAACATTTATAAAAGTGTCTAAGTTGGGGGATGCCTGGGTGGCTCACTTGGTTAAGTGTCCGACTCTTGGTTTTGGCTCAGGTCATGATCTCATGGTTGTGGGATCCAACCCTGCGTCTCACTCTGCTGAGCATGGAGCCTGCTTAAGATTCTTTTTCTTTCTCTCCATCTGCCCCTTCTCTGCTGGTGCACGCTGTCTCTCACTCACTCTCTCTCTCTCTCTCTCTCTCAAAAGAAAAAAGCGTCTAAGTCGGTATTTTGATATAATATTAGAAGTAGAGCTATCTATAGGAAAAAGAAATATATCTATATGTTATATTCAGATTCCTGTAATTTTAGTACCTGGAGGTATATAACAGGACTTTGTGGAATGAGAGTAAAAATTTTAAAAATTTTTCTTAGCATGATTAAACAAAGTGGAAATGTGACTGAAGTTTACAAGCTCACTGAGCTGTTTCAAGAGTAATTTTATTTCTTGGGCTTTTTTCTGTATTTGCCTCAGTTATATGGAGACATAGAGGTAAGCCAAATCAGCGTCTGGCTATATAGTTAGATCCAGGTGAGTATAGGGGTTAAATAATTGTGTGAGTTGTGTCATATTCATATTATAATTGTGTGTGCAGAAAGAAGATAGGAACTTTTATGGGATTTTTTTTTTAATCTCCTAACAAGATAAGCGTAGATTCTTTTGGTTTTACTTAAAAATGACATTTGCATTAGTTTCTGAAAGTAAGGGGAAAGTTGTATACATATAAACCATATACATGATGAACACTATTTGCTTGAGAAATAAGCTATACTCTATGAAATATTTGCTCTGTATTACCCCTTACACTTTATTTCACATACTTTCCTGATGCTGCTAAAGTAGTATAGTGAAACAGACTTGAAGAACGAATAGAACCAACCTATATTACTTGTTTTCAGTAACATAGAAAAAAACAAATCTTTAAATGTAGGTCAATTGTAATATATGGTTTATTCTAAATAAAGTATATTAGCATGTAGGTCTAGTTTTGTTACCAGATATTTCATAAGGATACTTGACTCTTCAGTATTGAAATATAGGCTAAGTCTCCATATCTTGCTCTTCTATCCAGTGGTTTCTTTTGTTTTCTATTTGAAAATAAATGAGTAATGAGGGTCAGCAGACTTAAAGAGGGTAACATTGACTCATCTGCCTATTACAAGCTTCAGTCCTGTTACTTTTATCATTTTCACATAGAAAAATGAATCTTAAATTGAAATTTTGTTCTAATTCAGATCCTGTTTGGCAGGAGTCATGGATCTATCAGTGTTTCTCTACCTTGGAGACTCAGATATACCAAAGCTATTCTGAGATTCAGCAAACTGAATGTTTCTGCATGATACAAGAAATGTATCATGCATGTTTCATTCTTTGGGATATATTTTTTATTTACTTTTGCATGTTTTGTACATTTCACATACTTATATTTTAGTTAAAATGGTAACTTGTTACTGGAGAGGACTTGTATTTTTAAACGTTACCAGTCTTTTTACAAAATCTTGTTCTTAATGGCTTTTGCATCATTGTCAGTTGCCTGTTTTATTCTTTTAAAAGTGTGAACATATGATGATTGCTCTGTTGCCCTTCAGTGCATCTTGATTTTTTCTTTTAATGCTTTTGCAAACATAGGATTGGGTACAAAGAAACCTGTAAGTAACGGAAGAAAACACTCCCTTGGTAAAGACTATTATGCTCCTGAACCTCTGCCTCCTGGTGTGTCTGGTTTCCTGCCGTGGCGCACAGCAGAACGTGCAAAAAGGAGCAGGTAGGGCATCTTTAGTCCCTGTCTGTAGTCATTCACCATTCTTCATTTTGGAGCTTCTATTACGTGGGAGGTCTCTGGTGGTTTCTGTAGAGGAAGAACGATAAATCACACTTCTGCCTAATGAGTCCTTTAAGGAAGAAAAACAAAAACAAAAAAATTATAATTGGGAGTTTCAAGTTATTTCTTAAGTGTCACAACAAAGGTAACCCTGTGGGAATCCAGTGGAGATAAAATTATCTTCACTTGGGCAGATGATAAAGGTTTCATTAAAGGCAGTTGTGACTGAGCCAGTCCCTACAGTGCAAGAGTAGGAGCTTGGATTTATAGGAATAGGGAAAAAAGACATTTTAGGCATGGAGAATAGTTTAGTGCAGAATGGATGGGGAGTATGAATTAGACTTAATCTAACTCGGTCAACCGGCTTAACTCACTTCAGTGAATCAGATTTAGCAAAACAAACTAGATATAACTAGTTTTAGCTGATTACTTACCTGGGGATAACTGTGCAGAATAATTTTTTGTCCTAGAAGTGTAAAAGTCTCTTTACACGGGGGCACCTGGGTGGCTCAGTCAGTTGAGTGTCCGACTTCGGCTCAAGTCATGATCTCGCCGTCTGTGACTTTGAGCCCCACGTCGGGCTCTGTGCTGACAGCTCGGAGCCTGTTTCAGATTCTGTGTCTCCCTCTCTCTCTGCCCCTCCCCCGCTCATGCTCTGTCTCTCTCTCTCTGTCAAAAATAAATAAACATTAAAAAAAATTTTTTTATACAGTCTCTTTACACGATTAAACTATAATTTTAGGCTTGCTGAGTAAATAGAGTAAATAGTAAATCTATAGGCCTTGCTATAGATTATTTTCAAGTAACTTAACCTGGTAGTAGTCAAGAAATTGAGGATGAGCAATTGCTTAAGAAAACGAAGAGTTGATTTTCAATAAGGCTTGAAGAAGGTGCTGTGTAAATTAACCGTGCAGTAGCTCATGTTAAGTTGATGAATATAATCTCCGCTGGGCAAGTGACTGCTGTACCTTTTCACAAATGGTGATGTGAATTATTGTCGTGTAAACTATAGTTCTGAGTCCCCAGTCTTGCACTTTAGTTTTATAGCTTTGTGGTTTCATATCTTCTTCTCATGACACTTAGTCATCTCGAGTCCATTCTGATCACAAGGAGTTGTCAACTGGAGAATGATTATCAGTTAAAGAAGTTAGATTGGAAATCTCAACCATCCTGAACATAGGAAGTGGAGACACCTCTCAGTGGTTCAGAGAGTTACCACAAGGCAGTCTGCTAAATTCTGTTCAATTTTCTCCATAGCAGAGCCTCCCAGGTCCTTATTTTGAACTTACTCATGTTTATACACAATTCGTATGTATTCTTAATAGTATTATTGTACATAATACAAGTTTTGTTAACTGAGGTTAACTGGTGATGTATTCACATCAAAGTATAACTGAACTTGTTGGTATCTCTTCAGGGGTTTTCCGTTAATCAAAACTCGTGACGTGTATAATCATTTGCAGGTATGTAGTTCTCATATTTACAGTAGGTAGAAGGTTGAAGTGGGAAAGGTGGGAGGACGTTCTCTTTGCTTTTCAAACTAAACAGGAACGCCTGGGTGACTCAGTCGGTTGAGGGTCCAGCTCTTGATTTCGGGTCAGGTCACGATCCCAGGGGTCGTGGGATCCGAGCTGAGCGTGGAGCCTACTTGAGATTCTCTCTCTCTCTCCCTCTCCCTCCCGCCCTCCCTCCCTCGGCCTCTCTCCCCTGTCTCTCTCTCTCTCTCTCTCTCTCTCTCTCTCTCTCTCAAAAAATAAAAAAATAAACTGAACACAACTTTACAGGGAACATCTCCCTCCCTGAAGTAAATCCATTTGAAACTTGTTAGGGTGCTCTCCCAGTGACACTGTGTAGTTGTGTGGACGTGGCACATGCTGGGGCCCTTGTGGTTTCATCTGTAAACAGGGAAGCCATTCTCCAGTTCACGAGTCACCTGTTACCCAGTGAAACAGATTTGACATTCCTGACCCCGCATGTGGAGTTATCATTTTCAGGAATGTCCTTCTGTTTTCAAGAAATGTTGTTTGGGGGCTGTATGTAGAAGTTCCAGATCCTGAAGGCAAAATAAAGAGGCCAGTCCCAAAGCTTCCACTCTCTCAGAGCACTTCTCCCTCTCCCACCCACACCACACACATCCCCTATCCTACTGTCTCCTGGTCTTAAAACCAGCCGATCCCCTCAGAGTGTCAGGTTCTCCTTCCCCTTGTCCTGGGAGACTGCATAGTTGCTCTGAATAAGGTAACACTGTTGTGACTGAGAGAAGAGCGCCCTGGGTGTGAGCCCTGCCCCCCCCGCATGCCCAGAAGAAGGGGCACACACCTCTTCCTACTGTTGGGATTTTCCTGCCCTGTGGGCTTTGCTACCTGTGGTCGTAATGGGACCCTAGTGTTGTGTCTTCTGTGCAGTTACGGAATCCCAGTGCACCTCTTTTTAATCTGTAGACTTTTTATGGGGTGTGACCAGGTCATTTTTCTAATGTTTGGAAACATCATATTCAACTGCATTCCAGTGGCAGTGAAATTTTACAGGAAAACTACATTACTCTTACCCTAGTTTTGGCTTGAGGTGGCTTAAGGATGATAAAATGAAGTTTTTGATGGGTCAGTTTTAGTTGTGTATGTGTAAGTGATTTATTTTTTAAAATTCTCATGTTTAGCATTCACGAGATATGTTGACTTTCAAATTATTCTTCTAATTCTTTATCAGTCCCCCTACTGATGGATTTTCCTCCAAAACTACATTTTGTTTTAGACCTTTTGTGCCTAATGGTGGAAAATAAATTTCTTGTCTGCAGTATAAAGTTGATCTGAGAAAAATATTTGCCCTGGCTCCTCACTTGGCTTATGTGAAAGAAATTTTATAAAATAATATGGGTGATTTCAAATATTAATCTTAACAATAGAATTCTGTACAGTAACAGCAAAAATAAGTTACTGTTATTTTGTCATTGCTTGTTTTTGACTAAGGAGCAGTGGAAGACATTTATAAATAATGATACCTCACATCACTTTTGTTAAATGTGCTGTAATATCACTCTCTGGCTTTTGTTATCTCTTCTACAACCCTGTCTCCTTTCTCTAAGCAATCGAATTTTCCTGTGACTGTGACAGTAGAGAGTCCTTCTTCCTCAGAAATTGAAGAGGTCGAAGATTCTTCTGAAAGTGTTCAAGAAGAGCCTGAGAAAACCAGTTTAAAACAAGAAGCATTACAGGTACAATGTTATCACTTTAGAGATACACAGATTATTGTTTAAACTGTGGTGGTTATCTGGCAGAAGCCTGATTACAGCACTGGCTAAGCTCACACATGGATTCTGTCTTCCCTCAGTGGTTCCTTAGCTTAGACCAGGGCGAAAGGTAGACGTTTGAATTCTAAGAAATGAAAATCAAAACATGTCATCAGTAATATACATTTTCCTTTCCTTAGAACCATAGACTATTAGATGTAGAGAGAACCTTAATGATCGTCAGATAAACTCAAGGAAACAGACTTCTGAATGAATGTAGTCAGCTGATTTGCTATTCTTATTTTACAGATCAGGAAATTGGAGGTCCTCACTGAACTCTTCTTTTTCTAAGAGGAAAATATGACCTCGTTTTTAATAAAAAAAAAAAAGTTGAAAAAACGATTTGGATGTTGACAGTCTCCCTTCCCAAATTAAAAATACTCAAGAAGCTATATTGTACTGCCTAATAAACCTGACCTCTAACGTCATTTGATATTTCTGTTTGGACAGAAAAGAAAAATTGATTTTTATAACAAATTTTATAACAAAATACCATAGTTATTTTATTTCAACTTTAATGCAGAGCTGACATTGGTAATAAATAAGGGAAACACCGTTTGGGAGGGACCTTGTCTTTTTTTGTGCTATCGAGTCCACATTTAATTTTTAAAAATGATTTAGGATGGTTTTCTTTTACTGTCAAACTTGACAGATTTAAAACTAGTTATCTCAGGGGTGCCTGGGTGGCTCGGTCGGTTAAGCGTCCGACTTCGGCTCAGGTCATGATCTCACGGTCCGTGAGTTCAAGCCCCGCATCGGGCTCTGTGCTGACAACTCAGAGCCTGGAGCCTGTTTCGGATTCTGTGTCTCCCTCTCTCTCTGCCCCTCCCCTGTTCATGCTCTGTCTCTCTCTGTCTCAAAAATAAATAAACGTTAAAAAAAAAATTAAAAAAAAAAAAAACTAGTTATCTCATTATTGTAGGACTGTGGAAATTACTATTTGATTTTTTTAAAAAAGAAAGCCAGATTTTTATTTTCTTAATTAAAATTAATGACAATAGTGGAGAGAAATTAAGATAAGTACTTGGAAAATGATGAAGTGTTAGAGTGGGAGGAATGTGTAGTTGATGTAGAATTATCCACTTCAGGGTGCCTGGGTGGCTCAGTCGGTTAAGCGTCTGTCCAACTCTTGATTTTGGCTCAGGTCATGTTCTTGTGGTTTGTGAGATCAGGTTCCCCATCAGGATCTGTGCTGACAGGGCGGAGCCTGCTTGAGATCCTCCCTTCCCATCCCTGCTCCACTCACTTGCACACTCGTACATGCGTGCACACATTCTCTCTCTAAATAAACTTAAAACAATTACCCCTTTCATCTTATAAATGAGCAATTTGTAGCGATTAAGTACTTTGTTACTAAGTTGCAGAGTGGCAACAAGGCCCTGGACTATCTAATTTGCATTCATGGTCATGTTAGATAGGGGTTCCTTTCCTGCATGGAGAGACTAGGGAGATTGTACTTGCAAAAGGGACTCTAGGCATTGGGGAAGACCAAGAGAGTTAGGAACTATAACTAGGGAACAGCTGATTCAAGATGTGTTGAGGATCCTTTTGGCTCTTCTCCATTTTGACAAGACACAAAAATGATGGGGGCACCTGGGTGGCTCAGTCCGTTAAGCATCCGACTTCGGCTCAGGTCATAATCTCACAGCTTGTGGGTTCGAGCCCCGCATCGGGCTGTGTGCTGACAGCTCAGAGCCTGGAGCCTGCTTCGGATTGCGTGTCTCCCTCTCTCTCTGACCCTCCCCCGTTCATGCTCTCTCTCTGTCTCAAAAATAAATAAACACTAAAAAGTTAGAAAAAATGATGGTATTAAAATTTTTTAGACCGTATCTGCAACAATTAAGAGATTTCAACATTTTTTGCAAAGACAGAAGACAAGTAGAAGAGTGTGAAGCCAGAAACTAGAGAAAAACCACAACCTAGAATATGCACAGAGATGTGCTGCAGCTGAGGGGGAACCTGTCCCCCAGGCAGAGATAGCTCCAAGCCCCAGGTGTGCATGTGGGAGAGAGGGTGACGTTAGTTAGAAATGTGACTGAAACGAGGAGAGCATGTGGAAAGTTCATAATTGGCACCGTGAACTCTCGATCCCACCTTCATTCTCCTAAAATGAGACAATTTTACTTTAAAAAGAACTGGGAGAACTGGGGCTCCTAGTATGTAGTTTTGCCTCTTCACACCTAAGAGAAGCCTGTCCATCATGAGCTTCCAGGGAGCCTTCTTCTCCCTTAAGAGTTAAAAGTTAAATTATGTGTGGGGCGCCTGGGTGGCTCGGTCGGTTAATTGTCCAACTATTGATTTCGACTCAGGTCGAGATCCCACAGTTCAGGAAATTGAGCCCCACAGCAGGCTCTGCTGGCAGCGTGGAGCCTGCTTGGGATTCTCTCTCTCCCTCTTCTCAGCCCCTCCTGTATTTGCGTGCTCACACACCAGTTCACACTCTCTCAAAATAAATAAATAAACATTAAAAAAATAAATTCTGTGTATTTATAAAGCAATAAAATTTAACGAGCCAGAGCCCCTGGCAACAGTGTGGATGCATTTTTAAGAACAGTGTTGACTGGAGGACCGTATATATTGTGAATTCAGGAGGTGGCACCACCAGAGCGTATTTTTAGTGATGCGTGCATGTAAGGGATGCGGGTGGTCTTTAACTCTGGGAGGAGGGAAGGAGCTTGTTATGGCAAAAGGATATGGGGATTTTTGAGATGCTGACAAGCTGTATATACAGGCTTGAGTGCTAGTTATGTAAGTAAGTGTTCTCTTTATTTGTGACACTGACAGTTTTATTCTTTGCACTTTTTAGTATGATATCACATTTTACAATTAAAACCTGCTTAAAGGGGCGCCTGACTGGCTCAGTCGGTGGAGCATGTGACCCTTCACTTCAGGGTTGTGAATTCGAGCCCCACATTGGGTGTAGAGATTACTTAAAAAAAAAAAAATTAAAACCTGCTTAAAGAAGGGTTGCCTCGGGGCGCCTAGGTGGCTCAGTCAGTTAAGCATCCAACACTTGATTTTGGCTCAGGTCATGATCTCAAGGTTTATGAATCCAAGCTCCACACCGGGTTCTGTGCTGACAGCACAGAGCCTGCTTGGCATTCTCTTTCTCCCTCTCTCTGCCCCTCTCCCATTCCTGTCCTTGGTTTATCTCTCTCAAAATAAATAAATAAACTTTAAAAAAAAGCAAGCAAGCAAGCAAGCAAGCTTGCCTCTAGGGGGCAGGATGTGTGAGTGAGAGGAGACTGTTTGATTTTAAGTCCACTGCTGTTTGTATTCACATATATTCATTAGCATTATGTGTGTGTTAACTCATGTAATCCTCATTAAGAACTCTGTGGCATGGCAACCTGTCTTCATTTTATAGATAAGGAAATTGAGACTTAGAGTTACTAGCTTGTCAAAGGTTATAGAGCTTGTCAAAGGTAGGGTCAGGTTTTAGCCACAGAGATTCTGAATGGTTTTGGGTTTTTTTGTTTGTTCGTTTGTTGTTGTTGTTTTTTGTTTGTTTTTGTTTTTAGAGAGAGCACATGTGGACTTGAGCAGGGGAGGGACAGAGAGAGAGAAAGAGAATCCCAAGCAGGCTCCATGCCAGATTGAAGCCCAATTTGGGGCTCAATCTCATGACCGTGTGATCATGACCTGAGCCAAAATCGAGAGTCAGACGCCTAACCAGCTGAGCCACCTAGCAATCTAAAAGAGAAATTTGATTACTAATTATAAGCAAAGCAGTACATACTGAGGGAGATGGCAAGTTTTCACCTATCCAATTAGAGAAAAACCTTCTGCCTTTCGCACACATATATCTTGGAGTGACACGGGTTTTCCTTATTCAGCAATTACTAATTGTGTGCTTTGTGCTAGACACGTGTGCTGGGATAAAACACCACTGCCCCTAAATTTCTTGCACTTTAAAGTGAAGAAGCAAGCCACCAGTTACAGTAGAAGTTAGTATACCAGGTGACACATTGCTGAAAGTAGTCTAAAATGTTAGGAATCTTTTGGAAAGCAGTTTGGAAATCAGTATAGCAGAACCTTAAAAATGTTCATTTGCTTTGATCTCAAACTCATTCTTATTGATTTATTGCAAGAAAATTATTCTTACATGTGAGGAAAAGGCTTCATGCCTAAAAATAGGTATTTTGTTTTATAATATTGAAAAGTTGGAAAGAATTTAAATGTAAAGGAATGATTACATGAACCGAGAAACCTGCTCAGTGGAATATTTTGTAGACCATTAAAAAAATCAAGGTTATGAATCCCCTGATTATATAAAAATGATTGATTCAATGTTAAATGGAAAAAAAAGTTGAACATAAAATTATTAATACAGTATGATGGGAGCTTTGTTCCAGAAAAAATCAGACGAGCCAATGAATAGAAGGGGAAGGAGAGCAGATGAAGGAAAATTTCTCCAAAACCTGATTATTAGTCTTATTTAAGTAACAGAATGTCAAGCAATTTTACTTTCTAATTTTTTGGTTCCATATTTTTTTTAAGGAGCATGAATTCCTTTGTGAGAGGAAGGTACACTTTTTCATGAAAATTTAACATTATGTCCTAATTCCCTCCACTAGGGGGAGAAACTATTTCATGTAATTACATGATATACTCTATATTTAGAGCTAGCTGAGAAGGGAGTATTTCAGTCTACTTTCTCTAACTGTGGCGCTAGTTTCTTGTTTGCTTATTTGTGTAGAATTTCTGTGAAATAAGTTTTAAATATTAAAACCATTATATAAGTAAGTGGCGGAATTCTGCAATGTTTTTCCTTCATCCCTATTAAAGAATTTGAAGTTCGGCTATTTTTTATTTTTTAAACCTATGTTCTGAATATAAAAATATATGTTCATTGAGCAAATTTTTTTAAATGATGAAAAATTTTTTGAAGAAAATAAAAGCCATCTCTGCAAGTACACCCATCTAATCTACCCTTTTGTCTTAAAAAGGTATCAAAAGTAGGGGTGCCTGGGTGGCTCAGCCGGTTGAGCATCCAACTCTTGATTTTGGCTCAGGTCATGATCTCACGGTCCGTCGGTTGGAGCCCCGCATTGGGCTGTGTGCTGTTAGCACAAAGCCCACTTCAGATCCTCTGTCTCCCTCGCTCTCTGCCCCTCTCCCCCAAAAAATAAATAAACATTTAAAATAAATAAAGCTGGGGCGCCT
This sequence comes from Neofelis nebulosa, assembly GCF_028018385.1. Classification (NCBI taxonomy): domain Eukaryota; kingdom Metazoa; phylum Chordata; class Mammalia; order Carnivora; family Felidae; genus Neofelis; species Neofelis nebulosa. The sequence goes on along the minus strand of NC_080793.1, from coordinate 75,604,722 downwards.
GGGTGGCGCAGTCGGTTAAGCGTCCGACTTCAGCCAGGTCACGATCTCGCGGTCCGTGAGTTCGAGCCCCGCGTCAGGCTCTGGGCTGATGGCTCGGAGCCTGGAGCCTGTTTCCGATTCTGTGTCTCCCTCTCTCTCTGAGCCTCCCCCGTTCATGCTCTGTCTCTCTCTGTCCCAAAAATAAATTAAAAACGTTGAAAAAAATTTTTTTAAATAAATAAAGCTGAAATCAAGATGTCAGTCATACATCAGATAGACCCCAGTCACTTTTAATTAGCCACCTGATTAGGTCACGTCCACCAAAAGTAATCTCTTAATATCAATTAAAAATCAGCCGATTTGAGGAGCCTTAATTACATTTGCAAAATCACTTTGCTGCAGCACCTAGGTTAGCATTTGATTGACTAACAGAGGATTGTGTAGTTCAGCAGGTAGGAATCTGAGGAGCATAGAATTCTGCCAAACACAAGTAGTGTCCCTCAACGCAAGGACCTCACTGTTTTGTTCCTGGAAACCAAAAGGGAGTTTACCAAGTGCATTCTATCTTATTGACACTAGCGAATGGGAAGATCACCACCACCTCTCTGAACAGGCATGGCACCCAGCCTCCTCAATTCATAACGTGGCTCTATAGCATAATTAGTGACGTGATCTTAGGTGTCCTACTCTACTTGTCTCTGTCTCAGTGTTTTCAAAGTGTTTACTTTTTTTTTTTAATTTTTTAAATGTTTATTTATTTTTGAGAGGGAGACAGAGGACGAGTGGGGGAGGAGCAGAGTGAGAGGGAGACAGGAATCTGAAGCAGGCTTCAGGCTCCATGCTGTCAGCAGAGAGCCCAACGTGGGGTTCGAACTCACAAACCGTGAGATCATGACCTGTGCTAAAGTCAGACGCTCAACTGACTGAGCCACCCAGGTGTCCCCACAGTGTTTACTTTTTTAAAAATGCATTTGAATCTGCCATTATGTAATTCAGGTGGGTTAGCCATGTTACTGAGATTTTCTCTTATAAAGGAACCCATAAATAAAAGTAGAATTTTCCTTTCTTCACCTTAGTTTTTTATATATGACTTACTATAGTATACACATATGCCTTTTATGGTGAACTGCCACAAATTTATTTTGGAAAGCGTGGGACTCAAAGTCTTTTTTAATGATTATTATTTTGAGAGAGAGAGAGCGAGTCGAGTAGAGGCAGAGAGAGAGAGAGGGAGAGAGAATCCCAAGCAGGCACCACACTGTCAGCACAGCCCAGCATGGGGCTCCATCTCATGAACCGTGAGATCATGACCTGAGCCGAAATCAAGAGTTGGACACTTAACCGACTGAGCCACCCAGGTGCCCCTCAAGTAAATTTTTAATAGCTAATTTGATATATTTTGGTAATTAATTTCACTAGCATGGGATGATATCATAAGTAATAGACTATAATCCTAAAGTCTTGAGTTCACTTCTGGCCCTGTGCCTAAATCCTTGTTGAAATGTATAACTGGAAAGGCTTTTGGATCTCATACTCTGAATCGTTTATAATATTTACTCTATTTCTTCTCACTAGGAAAAACTGGAGGGGTGCCTAAAGCAGTTAAAGGAGGAAAGAGTAATAAGACTGAAGGCCGATAAACGAGTTAGTGAGGTAAACAAGTTTTTTCTCATACTTTTGAGAGTGTTTTTGTTTTATTTTGATTTGATTTTAAGCCATGCACATGCAGTTTTTAAACTTTAAAACTGTAATATGTTGCAAACTGTTGTACCGTATGAATCTTTGTATTATATTTAGTGGTTATATGATCTCTATTCCAGAAAACATGTTTTTAAAATGGAAAAATCTTAGGGTTTGTTTGTTTTTCTTTTTTTTTTTGGTGTGTGTGTACTTTTATGTGACCTTAGCTTATTTTCTGCTCCTGATGCTTCAATTAAAGCACTTATGCTTATATTGTATTTACAGTAACATAGAAGGCATGATGAGACTTTACTATCAGTGAATTAGAAAAGTGAATAATTTAAATAAGTATAACATATTGGAAAACTGCTAAGAATGCAATGAAAGATAAAAATATATATTCTGAGAATTACATTACATTAGCCTAATGTTTATGGAAGCAGGGCATAAGCTAAAAAGTTGAATGTAAATATATTTTATTATCATAAGGTGAGTTTAGGGAGGAATTTTTGCAAGTGCATACATTGGATTGAAAGACATTTACTCATTCAGTAAGTGTTGAGCACCTGTTAAGGTAAAAGGTGAATCATGAACAAAGGGGCCTTTCTGAGAAATACTAGAGTTAGGCTCATACATGGTTTTAGATGAATAGATATTGAGGGGGTGGGGATGTCCAAAGGAGGAAACATCGTCAAGAAGCCAAGGAGAATATTGGTCATTGTACAGTTAATAAGTTGGGTATGATTTAGGACTTTTAAACCTAGGCATTTAATACCTTTCCCAGTAAAGTTAATCCTTAACGTCCAGCAAAGTTGGAATATGCTTTGCTCAAGTCAGACTATATTTCACTTTCTAATTTAAAGGGAACCACTAAGCAGCTAATTTTCTAATGTAAAATGAGGGTCTGTTATGAATGTAACCAGTTATAAAAGTGATCTTTTCAAAGATCATTAATAAAACAGAACTTTGGTTTATTTATATACCATCTAAGTGTTATATAGGAAACTTCGTTGGATGTCTCTGGACTTTATTATCTGATGTGGTCTCTATCTTTACTGGTGGAAAGTTAGGTTAATTACAAATTAATTATGTTTGAAATGTTTAACTCTTTTCTTTTGATGACAGTGAGAGAAAATCATGTCAGACATTTTCATTCTTCTTTTATAGCTGGAACATGAAAATGCCCAGTTAAGAAATATAAATTGCTCTTTGTCTGAAGCCCTTCATGCACAGTCATTGACAAACATGATCCTGGATGACGAAGGTGTTTTGCGCAGCATTGAGAATTCTTTTCAGAAGTTCCATGCTTTCTTGGATCTCCTTAAAGATGCTGGGTTAGTTCATTTCTTTCGCATCATTCTCTTTGCAGCTGTAACAGTGGTTTGCTGAAGAACATGAGCCATTTTCATTGCTTCTATAGTTTTACTTAGGGTGTAACTATAATATAGAGGGTTGTTGTTGTTGTTGTTGTTGTTTTAATGAGGAATTACATGTTAAAAGAAATGCAAAATAGTAAAGTTGCTTCGGTAGAGGAGAAAGCCCAGTATGAAGGAGTAACCTATAAATAATTTGTAAGTATTGTCTTGCGTAGAGACTAAATTGAAGGTAATTTAACTTGAAAATATTCCAGAATGCATTGAAATTTCCCTCCATGTTATTCATTTTCCTTGTAAAATACGTTTGAATTAAAGCAATTTTTGTCCTACATATAATAATTATCATTAATCCGCAGGACAGATATAGATCAGTCGTTTTCAACCAGGAACAATTTTGCTAAAAGAAGTTGTTAAAAGAGAGAATTGGAGATTGAAATTGATGGAGTGATGTTTTGTAGGTGAAGGGGTTGGTGTTGGGAAGGAAGGAAAAAAACACGTGTTTGGAGGAGAGGTGGCAAAGAAGTGGGGGAGAGGTGAGGGGCGATGCACTAGGTGCATGCTAGAAGCTGAAGCGTTGCAGTGGAGCAGTAAATCAGGTGGTGGGCCAGACGTTGGGGGAAGAAGGAGTGCTTCAAGGATTGCATGATCTATTGTGGTCCCAGAGCATGAGTCCGGAAGGGCTGAGAATTTGGGAGAGAATAGGGGCTTGTAGATGGAGTAGGATATTGGCTTTTAAGATTTTAGAAGTATTTCATGAGTGGGGCGCCTGGGTGGCTCAGTTGGTTAAGCATCCGCCTTTGGCTCAGGTCATGATCTCACAGTTCATGAGCTCGAGCCTCCCATCAGAGCCTGCTTGAGATCCTCTACCTCTCTTCTCTCTCACTGCTCCTCCCCAGCTTGCACCTCTCTCTCTTTCAAAAATAAATTGAAGGAGAGAGATACACAGCATGAGCAGGGGAGGGGCAGAGAGAGAGTGGAAGACACAGAATCCAAAGCAGGCTCCAGGCTCTGAGCTGTCAGCACAGACCTTGACATGGGGCTCGAAGTCACAAACTGGGAGATCATGACCTGAGCTGAAGTTGGATGCTCTACTGACTGAGCCACCCAGGCACCCTGAAAAAAAATTTTTAAGAAATATTTCATGATTCTAGGTATGGGGAAATCTAAGCTGCTCATACACAGTTATAACAATCTTTGTTTTTTTCTCCTTTCCTCCTTTTGTCCAGGCTTGGTCAGCTTGCCACAATGGCTGGTATAGATCAGTCAGATTTTCATTTGCTGGGTCGTCCCCAGATGAATTCTACTATTAGTAGCCTGCCTAGAGAAGAAAAGAAGGCACTTGAAGATGAAAAACCAGAATCAAAGCAGAACTCCATAGGACAGATGCAGAACATCCAAGTGAGTGGACGGAACAGAATTTAATGATCCTAAGAGTGATGAGCAGAAGGGAATTACAGAGTCAGAGAGAAAATGATGACAATCTGTCTGTAATAATTCACACGCTTGGGAGCCTCTTTGGGGTCCTTTCCCAATCTGAAATTAGTAAGTTTGTGCCCATTTCATAATATCATATAGTTGTAAATGAGAAAATTGGGAGGCCTTTTGAAAATTTATGATGTAAAGCAAACTATTCTCAGTGAAGAAGGAAATGAAACATTAGAGAAAATATTCCAAATTGTAAATTGTGTAAATGTCTATTCTATTCATATTTCATCTAGGTTTCTATTTGTATGCAGTCAGCTTACAATGAAGGAACTCTAATGAAGGTACAAGTACTGATACAGATAATTTTCTTAAATAAGTAATCCAGACATAACTAATAGACTAGGTATTAGAGTTAACCTCCCAGTTATGGGAACGAGAGAGGGGAACCCGTCTGCTTTCCCTCTGGCCTTCCCTTCCCTTTATCTTCCATATCGGCCAACCTCAGACAGTCTTGGGACCTGATAACTTGAGAACATAGTCTTCTCACAGATTGGATACTGCTTACATGTTCCTGGAGGATAGAGAAGAAATTAATTTTCTTAGGGAGTAAGGCTTTATTATTTTTTTTAATGTTTGTTTATTTTTGAGACAGAGAGAGACAGACAGACAGTACGAGCCGGGGAGGAGCAGAGAGAGAGGGAGATACAGAATCCGAAGCAGACTCCAGGCTCAGCTGTCAGCACAGAGCCCGACGCCAGGCTTGAACCCACGAACCGTGAGATCATGACCTGAGCTGAAGTCGGACACTTAACCAGCTGAGCCACCCAGGCTCCCCTATTATTTTTAATGAGGGAAAGGGAAGTGGGCAATAATTACCCCAAACCACAAAGTCTGAAAATGTAGTAGATGTTGCCTTGGATATAGCTAAGTTAAGTTAGGAATCACCTGGCAAGATACAATTAGAAAAAAAACGGATCTAAAATCTTCTAATTAATCAATTGACTGTCTTAATAATAAGATCACAGAGTAACATTAAAGTCATGGACTCTACTTTTTAATGGTTGGCTTTTTCATCACTGAATTTTTGTTTTGTCTTCTTTTGTTTTCCCTCCAGTTTCAGAAAATTACAAGTGATGCCAGAATTCCTTTGCCTCTCGACTCCTTCCATGTCCCTGTCTCCACGCAGGAGCCCTTAGAAACTTCGAGAGACAACCTGGGAGCCCCAGTCAGTGAGCAGTGGCAGGAGTCTTTCAAAGAATTCATTGCTAGAACATGTTCTCCATCAGCAGATGCGATATCTGGCACTGGAAGCCAAAGAAAAGACGACGAATTATGTAGAAATAGCAGATCTTCTTCAGAGAAATTGACCAAAACAGGTGAATATACCAAAAAACACTCTGCTAAAAAACAGTCCAGAAACGACCTGCATTCCTGCTCTGACTCACCTGCAAATCAGAAAAGTCACAGAATTGGGCAGAATGGTTCTTTGGTTAACGAACCAATTAAAAGTGAGTCTTTGAAAAACCCCATTTCTGTCAAGAAAGAAAGTAAAATCGTGACTCTTTCATCGAAGAGAGCTAAAAGTAAACTCAATCTGTTAGAACACTCTGAAAGTGATACTCTTGGATCTGATTTTGAAATTCAAGAAAGCATCCATACTGTATCACACCTGACATAGGTCTAAATCTTTTGAAATTATGTTTTGCGTCCTAATTTTAATAAATTTCTTATATTTTCATTGTGGCATATGGTGTCTTAAAATACAGTACTGGAAGCCATTGGAGAAAGATTCATCTGGTCTTTTTATTGTAATGAAACTTTCGGTGTATGTTTTTGACATTCTAATGAGTGACCATTCACTCACCAGGTGTGTCCTGAGGGCCTAACATGTGCTATACCATCCTGGGCGCTGTTGCTTTCAGCAGTGAACAAAACAAAACCTGTACCTTCATGGAACTAATATTCTGCGGAGGGAGGAGAAAATAAATGAAGCAGGGCAAAGCGCTAGAAAGGGATGAGGTAATAAGTGAGATGGTTTTAACATTTGGTTAAATGCGGAAATACCAGCAATCCCTTGGCCAGAAGTCAGTGGTGTGTCCTAAATCATAATAACCAAAATGGCAAATATTGACCAAGGTTCTTAGCCGTATTTATAGATTACAGCAACCATATAAATAGAAGGTAGGGCACCATTTTATGGGTGAGGAGTCGGATTAAGGTGAGTTGCCCAAACTTACAGAGCTTTAAGTAAGTGGTTGAGCTGGGATTTGAAGCAGAACCTGTGCTCTTAATCTCTTTGTTGTCCTGTCACCTTGTTAAGGGAGGAAGGGCTTGAAGAGGCCATGGAGAGAAAAGCCAGCAAGCACCGGAAGTGCAGAGTGGGACTGTCAGAAAGTATAGCCGCCCCTCCACCATCTGGGTTGGGATTTTAAAGGCAGAATATGCGGGGCACCCGGGTGGCTCAGTAGGTTAAGCGTACCACTTGGGCTCAGGTCATGATCTCGCAGTCTGTGAGTTCGAGCCCCGCGTCGGGCTCTGCACTGACAGCTCAGAGCCTGGAGCCCGCTTGGGATTCTGTGTCTCCCTCTCTCTGTGCCCTTCCCCCACGCATGCTCTGTCTCTCTTGCTTTCAAAAATAAATAAGACAAAAAAAGAATTTTTTTTTAATAAAGAAATAAAGGCAGAGTATGTAAGGGTAAATAAGCACACGCCTCTGGACTAAATTCTGCCTCCCTGGTAGAACATGCATAGGTAAGTCTTGAGTTCAACCAGACTGTGACTTGAGAGGTAAGATCAGAGAAAAGCTGGGGTTTCGGGTGTCTTCTAGAAGGTCCTGCCTGATTGATACCCAGAGGACTACTACAGTCCTACTGAGTTCATGAATCATGGAGTGAGTGCTATTGGAAGAAAACAATAAAGAGTTGTGGTCTTGGCGCTTAACTAACAGGAGAATGAAAGTGGTCGTAGACACATAAGAAGAGGACCTGTGACGGGAACGTAGCCCATGTTTGGGGAAGAAGAGAACTGGAAGGGTCATCTAAAGAGGTGATAACTAAGCTAAGTCTTGAAGGATTGGCTGGAAAGTGGTGAATAAGGTGAGGAAGGGAAAGGATGCTCAAGGTGGAGGGAACAGCATAAGCAGAAGTGCGGAACCAGGAGCGTGACAGTGGTATGTTAGGGGGACGCCAGATACAGATTTCAGAGTTAGTCAGAGTTGGTGGAATGTCATCAGGCAGTGGCAGCAAGGACATCGCCTGCAGCCTTGCAAGCCGTGTTGCTTGGAGCTGGTTCTTTTTTCTCAGGAAATAGTGAGATAGTAAAAGGGTTGAAGAATGGGGATGCCTGGGTGGCTCAGTCAGTTACGCATCTGACTTTGGCTCAAGTCATGATCTCACAGTTCATGAATTCGAGCCCTACGTCAGGCTCACTGCTTTCAGCACAGAGCCCACTTCAGATCCTCTGTCCTCCTCTGTCTGTGCCCCTCTCCCATTTACTCTCTCTGTCTCAAAAATGAATAAAATGTTTTTTAAACACTTAAAAGGGTTGAAAAATGGAAATGACATACTGAGGGTTGCATGTTAGAACATGGATGTTCATTATGGAACCATCAGTTTGAAGAAGCATGGAGATCAGAGATGATGCCACACTCTTCTGAGGAGCATTATGTTTTTATTTTTAAATAAAAATTAAAGGGGCCCCTGGGTGGCTCCGTCAGTTGAGTGTCCAACTTCAGCTCAGGTCACGATTTTGCGGTTGGTGGTTTCGAGTCCTGCGTCAGGCTCTGAGCTGTCAGCACAGAAGCCTACTTTGGATTGTGTGTCTCCCTCTCTCTCTGCCCCTCCCCCACTCATGTACTGTCTCACTCTGTCTCTCAAAAATAAATAAATGGGGGCGCCTGGGTGGCGCAGTCGGTTAAGCGTCCGACTTCAGCCAGGTCACGATCTCGCGGTCCGTGAGTTCGAGCCCCGCGTCAGGCTCTGGGCTGATGGCTCGGAGCCTGGAGCCTGTTTCCGATTCTGTGTCTCCCTCTTTCTCTGCCCCTCCCCCGTTCATGCTCTGTCTCTCTCTGTCCCAAAAATAAATAAAAAACGTTGAAAAAAAAAATTTAAAAAAAAAAATAAAATAAAATAAATAAATAAATAAATGTAAAAATTTTTTTAATAAAAATTAAAAACTTCCTTGTCTTTACTAAAAGGGTTCCATGAACAAAAGTAAGGTCAATTCTAGCTTTAAATAAAGTTAAGCAGGTTTCTTTACTATATGATTTCTTGGGACTTGTGCAGGCTAATGGTCATTCTGGATTTCCAAGACAGGCATAGGGTACACATCCCTTTTCAAATATATTTGGTTATAGAATCCATTTTTAAAAGGAGTGTCTAATGGGGCGCCTGGGTGGCCCAGTCGGTTAAGCGTCTGACTTGATTTTGGCTCAGGTCATGATCTCATGGTTCGCGAGATTGAGGTCTGCACTGACAGCACAGAGCCTACTTGGGATTCTCTCTTTCTCTCCCTGTTGCTGCCCCTCCCCTCCACCCACCCCCCCAAAATAAGTAAGCTTTAAAAAAAAAGAAAAAAGGAGCGTCTAACAACCAATTCTACCAAACACCAGTTTGGGAACTTCTGAATTAGGCGATAGCAAATGGAAAAATGGTCTGAAATAAGATAATCTATGAAGGGAGGAAATAAATTGGAATTTTACTTAGGAAATAAAACAAGCAAGACTCGGTTGTGGGAGGTAACGAAGAAATAGGAGGCAGAGGCCAGACTCCCATTTGTGTGACTGAGGTTGGAAATAGGGGGTGAAGAACTGTACTGGGGAGAAGACTTTAGATTTGGATGTGTTCGGATTTGAAGCGCCTGCAGAATTCAGGGGATGACCGGTAGATAACTGGACGTGCGTGTGAAGACACGGGAAGAGACACATTTGGGTGTTGTCAGCACGTATGAGCAATGGTTAAAATCACGAGAATGGTTGAGGTCACAGAACTGTGAAGACTGTCAGAAGCGTAAGTCCTAAGCAAAGACAGGATTTGGAGGACAGCGATCATCCTGTTTCAAGAAGGAGGAAGTAGGTAACAGTGTCATGCTGCAGGCAGTGTTAAGTGTCCACTGGATTTGGTGGTTAGGGCCCTGGTGACTTTATCGAGAGCAATTCAGTGAAGTGGTAGGTGAAGCCAGATTAGACACGTTGAGGGGACAGTGAAGAGTGGGTATGGGCTCCTCCTCGAAGGAGTTTGGGTGAGAAGAGGAGGCAATGAGCTGAAAAAGAATTTTTTTAGAATGAGAGTGACTTAATTGTTTATAGGTTGAAAGGAAGGAACCGAAGAAAGGAGCTACTGAAGATGCCCAGTGAGCGGCTCACCTGTACCTCGGGACCCCAGGAGGCGGGAGTGTGAGATGCGTTCATGCTCGTAGGACTGGAAGAAAGAGATGTGAGCAGGTGGGGCTGTAGATCGCTTGAATGCTCGGTAAATTTGCGGTGTCTCGCCTATATGCATACAGTGAAAATGATAATGTAGAGAGTTGGGAACACATGGACATACAGTGAGAAAACGGATACAATTCATACTGCAAAATACAGAAGAATAACTTGTACGCCTCAAGTGAGATAAATTCTGGCAGTTTTGGGGAATAGAGCATTGGGAGGAGGTAGAAGTTAAATGAGTTTATACTGATAGCCTCAGTTTTCTTTTACCACACATTTTTAAAAGACATACGTGCCGGGGCACCTGGGTGGCTCAGTCGGTTGAGTGTCCAACTCTTGACTTTGGCTCAGGCCATGATCTCACGTTTTGTGAGATCAAGCCCCTCATCCAGCTCCTTGTTGACAGTGCAGAGCCTGCTTGGGATTCTCTCTCTCTCTCTCTCTCTCTCTCTCTCTCTCTCTCTCTCTCCCCTGCTCGTGCTGTCTCTCTCAAAAAAACAAAACAAAAAAACCACATGCATGCATACACATTGCAGTTTTTAAATTCTTGCTTATTTTATGTGTTTTTTTAATAATTTGAAATGATTTCATTAAGAATCATCAATATGGGGGCACCTGGGTGGTTCCATTGGTTGGGCATCTGACTTTGGCTCAGGTCATGGCCTCATGGTTTGTGGGTTTGAGCCCCATGTAAGGTTCTGTACTGACCGCTGAGATTCTTCAGATGCTTCCGATTCTGTGTCTCCCTCTCTTTCTGCCCCTACCCTGCTCTGTCTCTCAAGAATTAATAAACATTTTTTTAATTAAAAATTTAAAAAAAATTTTAAAATCATCAATATGGATGTTTTGTTGTTTAATACTTTTTAGCACTTTGATGTTAGACTTCCAACACTGCACCTGAAGCAATGTCACTTCCTTGAAAAACAGTATTTTCATTTGGGTTAGAGAAAGTTACAAGCATGTTCCTTTACTGAGAAGCTACTGTGTACCTTTGCTGAGTGATTATCAGAGCATATGAAGTCTATGCAAAGAGGACTTTCTGAGGTTTTTTAAAACAGTGTCAGATGTGATACTGTAGCAAAGAGTTTGTCATCCTGCCCTAAGTCCACATAATTACTCTTGGTCAAAAATTACTATTGCATGCCTATCTGGTATGCAATACCAGATCTTAATTTTTTTTTTAAGATTCTGATTATAAACTACATGCTGGAGCTTATCATTTAACAGAGCTGACTGAACACATTCTTTGACTCTTCAGAATCTCACCAAGATGATTGGAGAAGTATTAAAACAAAAATAGATTAATAGCAGAGTTGGAAAACCAGAAAATGACCAATGTGGGATTTCTGGAAGATAAAAAACATATTATCGAAGGATCAGTTAGTTATTAGGAGCAGAACAGCTAAGCTTCCATTCCGTGCATCTTTGAAGCACCTCATTAGGGAGGTGACCACCAGGCTGAGGCTAAGAAAGCAGCTCTCTGCAGTGGCAGTTCTGGCCCAGGACACACTGAGATTGGAGAGGGTGTCGCCCAAGTGACTACGAGGAGGAACTGAAGATAAGCCGCCCACGCACTCTCTCTGGCTGTGGTGACCAGCCACTCCCTTTACGTCACCAGAGGCGCCTGTGATCAGAATCTGTGCTCACTGAAAGTGGCACAATTATTTGGTCTAGGAAAAGCACTTCAAGCTGTAAACCTTAGGTCCACACCTATAAATAACGCCAAGAATCATCAGACTTGAAGAACACCAGTAACATAAGAGGAGACTCCAAATTAAAACAATTTGACCTGTTAAAGTAGTTACTAGGAAAAACAGAAGAAACTTTAAAATATGATTATGATCTTCAGAGAGTCCCAAGGATGTGGTATCCATACAGAGTAAGATGCTAGGAAAAAGAAGGCTTTCATTTCCGGAAATTAAAAATACGATTATGAAAATGCACTCAGAAGATGGACTAGATCACAGAATGGGTTCAGCTGAAGCTTAAATTCGTGAACTAGAAGCTTTGAGAGATCCCACTCATGCCCTGCAAAGGGATAAAAGATAAAAATTATGAAAGAAAAGTGAGAGCCCACCACAAACAGGCATAGAGTAATTGCACAAGCACACAGATACTTGTGGGATGAATGAGACACAGATTTTGGTATTAGGGTTCTCAGCAACAAAAAGACATTTTTCTCTAAGAATTACCAAGCAAACGGAACAGTGAGTCCATGAAAAGTTTTAAATTAAAGAAACTGATGCTGCCATGTCACCTGCCAATTCCCCTTTATAATCATGAGATGCCGATAATCAGAAGTCTAAATGAATATTAATGCATATGGGAAAACAAAGTGAACTCCACCTCACCCTCGACCTGGGAGCCAGCTGATGAAGCATCACTATTTAGAATATTGCTGATTGCAACCTAAGGAACCAGACTGATGCAGTCATGCACACTGACTTAAAGCTTCTGCACACGGACCGTTTCGTTAGCCAGAGAGTGTCACATGACCATGCCCAAGTTCAACAGGGCAGGACAGGGTGGACTTCCTGTGTGCCAAGACAAGGAGAGAGAGGCAAATACATGTCACTAATAGCTCTCAAGCTACCAGGAATGGGGGATGGAATTTAAAAATCCACAAAAGTCAGGGAAGAGAAACAAGTTACATAGAAAACAAAAGGTAGTAAGTAAGACTAGATGCTTTTCTCACAGTAAATGTCGAGTAGGTTAAATTCTCAAATTCCTTAGGCTTGAGTAAAAACATAAAATCCAACTACGCACTATTTACAAAAAGCAAACCTAAAAAAACCATCACGGATTATAAAGAAATAGATAAAAGTATACCAGGTGCTAACAAAAGTATATGTGGCTCTGTTGATTTCTGGCTAATTAGAATCCAAGATGGAAACCATTAAACGGGACACAGAAAGAAATTCTTTTTGACTAATAGAAGGTATAGTTTTGCAGAAAGATTTTTTTTCAAATACCGTTTCAGGGGCACCTGGTTGGTTCAGTCGGTTAAGCGTCTGACTTCGGCTCAGGTTATGATCTCCCAGTTCGTGAGTTCCAGCCCTGCATCGGGCTCTGTGCTGACAGCTCAGAGCCTGGAACCTGCTTCAGATTCTGTGTCTCCCTCTCTCTTTGCCCCTCCCCAGTCACACTTTGTCTCTGTCTTTCTCTTTCTCTCAAAAGTAAATAACATTAAAAAAAAAAAAAAAAAAACAGGGGCTCCTGGGTGGCTCAGTCGGTTGAGTGGCTGACTTTGGTTCAGGTCATGATCTCGTGGTCCATGAGTTCAAGTGCATCGGGCTCTGTGCTGACAGCTCGGAGCCTGGAGCCTGCTTCAAGTTCTGTCTCCCTTTCTCTTTGCCCCTCCCCTGCTCACACTCTGTCTCTCTAAAATAAATAACCATTAAAAAATTAAAAAAACAAAAACTTTCTTATACACCAGCAATAACCAATTAGGAAATGTATGGAGGAAAAGATCCCGTTCATGTAGAAATAAGTTTCAGAGAGAAGTGTTAAGGCCCATATGAATAAAAAAAAAATCTATGCTGAAAGAGATAAAAAACAAAGACTGCCAAAATGAAGAGGCATGCCACATTTCAAAGAAGATCCAAACACAGTAAATAAGTTCGTTCTACCAAATAAACTTACAAATTCGAACCATTTTCATGTAATCAAAGGAAGGTTTTAAAAATGGATAGAACAGCGTGATTACAAAGCTCATCTGGAAGAATATACATAAAACAATTCTGAAATCAAAACAATCCAGGAAGCCAGAGTAAATGAAATAGTTTAGTACTGGCAACAATAAAACAGGTTAAAGGCACAGAACAGAGAATGCAAGACAATGTGTATATACGGGAATTTAATATGTGAAAAATGGCATTACAAACAGGTAAGGAAGAGTTGAACTATTCAGTAAATGATGCTGGGATTGCTGATTACTTGGAAAACACTTCCTTCTTTCATATCATGGGAAAGAAATAAAATCCAGATGAATTAAACATTAAAATATAAGAATAAGTAGAAGAAAATATTGGAAAACAATTTTGAATAAATATGGCGTGAGGAAGGACCTCCTAAGCAAGACTCAAAATCCAGTATCCATAAAAGAAAAAAAAACTGATTTGACTACATTAAAAATATCAAACTTCTATATACAAAGTAAACATAAATAGGAGACAAAGTACGTGAAACATAACAGAAGGTTAAATATCCCTAATATAAAGCACCTACAAACCAGACAAAAAAAATGGACAAAGGATATAAAAATATTTTTGTAAAGAAAAAGAAACCTAAACATTCAACTTCATAAGAAATCAAAAATTGAAATGAGAGGTTGTTTATATGAAAAGACCAGTAATAGCTATTGCTGGAGATAATGTGGGTAAAGAGCACTCTTATTGTTGAAGGAAGTGTAAGTTGATGCAGCTTTTTGAGTGGACAATTCAGTGTTGTATATCAGTAATTAAAATGTGTCCAGTCATGACTTAACAGCCATGGTTCTAAGCAGCCAGCCTAAAGATATATTCATACAAGTGTCCTAAGTGTTAGGTGTAAGAATGTGTACTCAAGTGCTTTCTAAAATAATGAGAAATTAGAAACAACATGATCGTACACAAATGTGGAAATTATTGAATTAGTACCTACCGATTCTTACCATGCAATACTCTGTAGTATGGGCATGTATGTATTTTTAAGACCTACTGATGTGGGGCATCTGGATGGCTTAGTCAGTAGAGCATGCAATTCCTAATTTTTTTTTTTAACCCACTTTCCCCTCCCTCCCACCCCCCCCCCATCAACCCTCAGTTTATTCTCAGTTTTTAAAAGTCTCTTATGGTTTGCCTCCCTCCCTCTCTTTTTTTTTTCCTTCCCTTCCCCCATGGTCTTCTGTTAAGTTTCTCAGGATCCACATAAGAGTGAAAACATACGGTATCTGTCTTTCTCTGTATGACTTATTTCACTTTGCATATCACTCTCCAGTTCCATCGAGAAAAAAAAATTTTTTTAAGGTTTATTCATTTTCAGAGACAGAGGCAGAGCGTGGGGCGTGGGGACAGAGAGAGAGGGAGACACAGAATCTGAAGCAGGCTCCGGGCTCTGAGCCGTCAGCACAGATCCTGACATGGGGATCGAACTCACAGACCCTGAGATCATGACCTGAGCTGAAGCTGAACGCTTAATCTTAATCGACTGAGCCACCCAGGTGCTCCAGTAGAGAGTGCAATTCTTGATCACAGGGTTGAATTTGAGCCCCACGTTGGGTGTAGAGGTTACTTAAAAAAATAAAATCTTTAAAAAAAAGGTATACTGATGTGAAAAACGAGTTCCAACCTAATACTTATCGCACACCGTTAACATGTATATGGTTAAAAACCTGCTTACAGGTATATAGCGTTTGCGTGTGTCCGTGTTTGCCTAGAAAATATTCAGTCATAATACATATCAAGCTGTTGACGGTGACTCTGCAGAGGGCAGATAGAGAGGAGGGATGGAAGGGGGCTTTTTGTATTTGACTCCATTTACTTTAGGTAATTTGATTTTGTTTTCTAATAAGTATATTTTTGTGCTCGACAAATAATTTTCTAAATTCTCTTCATCACAGAAAACTTAGAAAATACAAATATATGTATGATCTGTCATCCTGTATATCCTGTGTCCATTGATTTTTCAAAATCTGTCCTAGTATCTGTGTGGAAAATGAGCTTTACCAGGTAACCTCGCAGATCTTTGTACCACTGGATGGCTCCCTACATATTCAAACTATTGTTTTTTCCTTTTAATCGCAACCCACGGTAAAAATTGTATTTTGTGCAAAGCACAAGGTAATTGTCCTGGCCCACACCTGCCTTGCGTGCATACGTAATGAATGGAAAATTTCATCAAACTGCTCTCACAGTACTTCTAGTGAGACTCTGGTGTGTCCTGTTCTGTTTCATTCCTTTGAAGATTCTGTTTGCAACGCACTAAGTAGGTTTCACAATCCGCTACTGGGTGATGACTTATGGTTTGAAAACGCTGGGTAGAATGTCTCAAACATTTGCTTGCTACTCCTGACCGAATTGCTGTGCATGTAGAATGCAAAGCTTTCCTGCGTTCACTTTGTTACGAGATGGGTCAAAGTCCTTCTCCGTTTGTACATTGCTTCCAAAGCCCAGCTTTCTTCATCTCTTTCCCTCTCAGTAGGCTTAAGGTATCTTAGGTTCGATTCCCCTTTTAAAAGTCCTTTTGTTACCCTGAAAGCCCGAGTTTTCAAATTGACGCATCTACGGCAGAATCCTGAAATATAACTTTGTCAGTTAAAAAAGCAAGGCAAATGCCCCCTGACTTAAGGCAATCCCTTGTTATGCGTGGTTGCTCACAAAGCACAAAACGTACTGTAAGGGTTGAAAGGGCTCCATACCCGAGTCCTCTTAGTTGAGTTCAGAAATTGTAAACCAGTGTGAATTTCAAATACAAAAACCAAAACAACAACCAGGCAGTTTAGAATTAGCTAAGTACGCCTCCTATAGATTATATAAGCGTTAACTTTGTTCCTTAGTGACCGGTGAGGGTTAGTTGGTTTACTTACTGTCTTAGAAAGATAGTCCTCAGAGTCCTTGACCTGTGGAGGAGGCTTTTATCTCTAAACCAGAAAAACCAAACAAAACTTTACAAAATCTTAAAACTATAGATAATCCCAGGTCAGTATCTTAAATGGTAAAATTTGACTGTGGTGTGAAAACACTAAAATTTTGGGAAAGAGGATAGGAGAGGTGTTGTATAAAGCTACGAATTTGCAACAAGTACGAAGGCCTACACACATAATGTACAGTGTAGTAAATATAGGCAACAATAGTGTATTAAAATCATCAAACTTGCTAAGAGACTAGATCTGAGTTATTCTAACCACTAAAAAGAAATGATACTTGTGCGATGTGGTAGCGGGTGCTAAATTATCGCCACAATGGCAATCATAATACACAAATGTGTCAAATCAACGTGTTGTATGCCTTAAATTTACAACACGTTGTATGTCAAATATATTTCAATAAAACACACACACACACACACACACACACACACACACACACACACACTAAAATCAATTTACTAAATAGTCGCTCTCCTATCTTTACACCAAAGTCCAACTTCACCTAAATCTTTCCTAAGAATCGAGGTACCTTGCTGTATACCAGAGAGCAGATGCTTTCACACATCATTCCAAGACTTGAAAACCTGTAAGGGGTCAGAAGTATTATCTTTATACCCTTTCTATCAGTCATACCCTGGTACACGCTACTTACAGTCAAGTGAACCGCAGCCTGTTTTTGTGATGAGAGGTGAGAACAGGAAATTTGAAGCTGTGGAACATGGTGTTTTTTTTGTTTGTTTGTTTGTTTCATTTTATTATTTATTTATTTATTTATTTATTTATTTATTTTAACATTTATTTACTTCTGAGAGAGACAGAGCATGAGCAAGGAAGGGGCGGAGACAGACGGAGACACAGAATTCGAAGCAGGCTCCAGGCTCCGAGCCGTCAGCACAAAGCCCGACACAGGGCCCGAACCCAGGAGCCACGATATCATGACCCGAGCCGAAGTCAGACACCCAACCAACTGAGCCACCCAGGCACCCCTGTTTCCTTTCCTTTATGGACAGTTAAGCTTCTATCATTTCCTACAGTTGCTTTCTGCTCCAATGTAGTTCATGTAATAACCTCATAGCTATATAATAAGTTTAAATTGGCTAATGCCTCAAAAAGTTTTGGTATAGTTTTCCATTCATTTTTGTTTTTTTAAATATTAAATACTAGAACTTTTTTAACAAAATAATTTTTTGCAGAAATCAATCATCTGTTTTTAAAATTTTTATTTATTTTTGAGAGAGAGAATGCACACAAGTGAGAGAGGAGCAGAGAGAAAGGGGGGCAGGGAATCTGAAGCAGGCTCTATGCTGATAGCAGCAAGCTGACGTGGGGCTCAGACTCACAAACCATGAGACCACAACCTGAGCTGAAGTCAGACACTCAACCCACTGAGCCATCCAGGCACCTCAGAAATCAGTCATCTTAAACAGAGTGAAGTCCGTAGTCTTCAAGGCCTCGCTTTTGAATACAACTGATAAGATAAAGTTTGGCGTTTTCTGCACTAATAGGAGCAGATTTACCCTGAACCTTTTACAGGGGGTTAACATTTTAGACCTTTAGGTTAACATAAAGCTTCAGGCCTACAACCCGATTTTGCTTTATCTTTAAAGTGTTTCCTTCTTGGGGTGCCTGGGTGCCTCAGTCGGTTAAGTGTCCAACTCCTGATTTCAGCTCAGGTCATGATCTTGCAGTTTGTTGGGCTGGGGCCCTGCATCAGGCTATCCGCTGGCAATGTAGAACCTGCTTGGGGTTCTCTCCCTCCCTCTCTGTCTGTCCCCACCCCTGCTCTTATGTGCGGGCGCTCTCGCTCTCTCTCTCTGTCTCAAAAATAAACTTAAAAAAAAAAAAAGTATTTCATTTTTGTCCCAATTTTAGTATACGTGCTGCCAAAGCAAGCAGTGGAGTATTTCCTTTTATAAAGAAGACCGGAATTGAACTTTCCGTTAACCTGAGTTAACTCTGTTCTACAATATGTACAGAGAAATTTCTAATCATTTAGGGTTCCTTCCTGCCTGGTCAATTTGAAACCCATAATTCTTCTCTGTAACAAAAAGATATCTCTCCACCTGACTTCTTCTCCATCTCCCCCATTCTTCCTTGAAGGAGGGTCAAATGCCTCAGGCCTTGGGTTAGAAATCAGCCTTGCAGGGGCGCCTGGGTGGCTCAGTCTGTTGAGCACCAGACTCTTGATCTCTCGGTTCATGGGTTCAAGCCCCAAGTCGGGCTCCTCACTGACAGTACAAAGCCTGCTTGGGATTCTCTCTCTCCCTCTCCATCGGCCCCTCCCTCACCTCAAAAATAAATAAGTAAACTTTAAAAAAAAGATCGGCCTTGAAGGCTGTTGGTCTTGTGTGTCTGTAATAGCTTACATTGCTGCTTCAGTCCTTGCCAGTGACTTCAGCACCACACGCCTTTCTTCAGGACAGACTCTGAGAGAAATTAGAAACAGCTTCATTTCATCAGGGACTTCAAAGTCCCATGGGGAAGAGACAAGGTGCTTGCTAGAACGAGAAACCTCTTACCGGCCAGCAGGCAGAGATACTTCTTTGAGGTGGGTTTCCTTTTAAAGGTTTTGAGGAGGGGCGCCTGGGTGGCTCAGTCAGTTAAAAGTCCCACTTCAACTCAGGTCACCATCTTGCGGTTCATGAGTTTGAGCCCCTCGTTGGGCCCTGTGCTGACAGCTCAGAGCCTGGGGCCTGCTTCGGATTCTGTGTCTCCCTCTCTCTTTCTGCTCCTCCCCCACTCACACTGTCTGTCTCTCTCTCAAAAATAAATATTTTTAAAAACTAAAAAAATAAATAAATAAATATTTTAAAAATACATAAAGGTCTTGAGGAGAAGCCACTTTGGAGAGCTACTGCCACTGCACTTGGGCCTCAGCCAGCCCTGGACATCCGCCAGCCGTGGGGAGGGTTCTGTGGCAGCAGGACTGATGCCACGAGGGTGGTTTTCTCCTGGTGGAGTTGTAGTTCACGAGTCATGGACCCCAGACAACCGGCCAAGGGAGTGACATCCTGGAGAACCTGAAGCCAAGATTGTTGTGTAGTGGAGGCAGCTGTGGAAAGAGCCAGACTCTACCCCCATCGCTGAACGAGGCCCCTCTGACCGACCCTGAACCGAGAAGAAACTGGGCGGGAAATAATTGTGGATTTTTAATTTCTTTAGAGCTCAACCTTCAAGAGAAAGGATATTAATTTTTTTTAGACTTTAATTCCTCCCTGAGAATTTAATAATGTGAGGCATTTCATATAGTTCAAATCAGGGCATTTTAATATTGCTGGCATTTATTATTTGGAATAGATTTATGCCTTCATTTGAATTCATCGCATAATCTCCAGTGAGCTCTACTGAATGTCCTACCTGGGAAAATCTAAGATGGAAAATAGATTGCAGAGGGAATTTTTCGGCTAGAGCGTTGGGATAGCCTAGAGGGAAATTAAAAAAAAAATTTTTTTTTACATTTATTTATTTTTGAGAAACAGAGTGAGGCAAAGCGTGAGTAGGGGAGGGGCAGAGAGAGAAGGAGACACAGGATCTGAAGCAGGCTCCAGGCTCTGAGCAAGCGGTCAGCACAGAGCTTGATGCGGGGCTCGAACCCACAAACTGTGAGATCATGACCTGAGCCAAAGTAGGAGGCTCAACCGACTGAGCCACCCAGGTGCCCCGAGCCCTGAGAGAATTTAATCAATGCTTCATTGAGACCCATTTCACAGCCTTCAGGGTGCCCTGGCTGACCTCAGGAGGGATCGCAAGGGGATGGTGATAATTCCCGGGGAGCAGCCTCATCACGGCTGAGGACACTTAGCATCCTTTCTCAGGAGGTATAGATGCACTCAGGCGGTGCTGAGCCCTGCATTTAAGAAACCTAAATGTTAGAAATATTGGGGACACAGGGAGAGAGACATTTTCCCCTCCCTTCAAGCGTCAGCGTAAGTCACCAACCGTAAAGGTGAGTCGGCTTTCTCAGAGCTTCTGGACACTCAGCTTTCCTTCTCCCTGTCAGGTCCCTTTCTTTCTCCCAGGATGAGGGAATGGCTTCTTCTCGCTGTTGAGGTTGGCATTGGGGTTATTCCTTACACAGGCATGGCCTCCTCCTTCTGGGGACAGGCAGGATGTGGTCTTCTCTGTCATCCTGTCCACTCTCTGCAGTAAATCCATCAGAGCCTTCTCTGCCACTGTTGTGGGACAGGGGAGGGAGGGGTAAGGAGGGGTGGCACAGCAGGCCTGCCATTGCATTGCCTGGTAAATAAATTCCACTTGGTGAGGGAAGAGGAATAGAAAGACTAGCCTGGACATGACTTCCAGGCGGAGTCCGCGGTCCACCTTGAAAAGTACTGACGTGGCTACTTCAGTCCCCATTGGAGCCTCTTGGGCTTCTGTGAAGAGGGCTCAGTTGGGTTCAGAACTTTGAAGGGGAGAATGGTAGGATTAACTAGCACCCTAGAAACAACACAGACTGTGTTCCTCCACATGTCAAGAAAATATGACAATTAACTCAGGAGTCCCACCTCCATGGCGTCTGTCATAGGAGAGAATGATCAGTTAGAAATCCTGGCAAAACCACCTCACACCCATTAGGATGGCTAGTCTAAAAAACAAACAAACCCCAGAAGATAGCAAGTGCTGGTGAGGCTGTGTATAAATTGGAACCCTTGTGCACTCTTGGCGGGAATATGAAATGATGCAGGCACTATGGAGAACAGTATGGAGGTTCCTCAAAAAATTAAAAATAGAACCACCCTATGATCCAGCAATTCCACTTCTGAGCATATACCCCAAAGAACGGAAAGCTGGGTCTCAAATATGTATTTGTGCTCCTGTGTTCACAGAAGCATTATTCACAGTAGCCAAAAGGCGGATGCAACCCAAGTATCCATTGATAAATGAATGGATAAACAGAATGTGGTATGTGCATATGCGAGATAATAGAAACTAGATATGTTGGTCTCTGTCAAAAGAAAGTGCATATATTTTATGCATATGTAACTATATATATATATATAGAGGCTCCTGATTCTTTGCACAGAGCTCCTAAAACCCTTGTAATTTCCTAAGTCGTCAGGGCACTATAGGAGCATCTCTTGTTCTAATGAGGTGACTCTGGGTGGACTTCTGGATGACTCCCAGATAAGGGCTGGTCACCACAAGGACCAAGACATAAAGAAGAGCTTGGAGTTTTCAGCACCCCCCACCCCCGCCCCCGCTTCTCTAGGGAGAGGAGAGAGGCTGGAAATGGAGTTAATAATTGATCGTGCCTATGTGAGGAGGCCTCATTAGAGTTCCAGTAGTATGGGGTTCTGAAAGCTTCCAGGTCGGCAAACACCTCCAGGTACCAGGTGAGTGATGTATGCCACACCAGGGGCAGAATCTCCTGAACTCAGGACCCTCCCAGACCTCGCCCTATGTATTTTTCAAATTTAGTTGTTCATCCATATCCTTTACCATATCCCTTAATAAACTGATAAATATAAGTAAGTGCCCCTGAGTTCTGTGAGCTATTCTAGCAAATAATCAAATCCAAGGGGGAGGTCATGGGAACCTCTGGTTTGTGGCCAAGTCAGACAGAAGATGTGGGTAACCTAGGGACCTACTACTTGCTCTTGGCATTGAAGTCCAACGAAGTCTTAAGGGACTGAGCCCTTACCCTGTTGGATCTGATGCTAATTCCAGGCAGAGAGCGTCAAAAGCGAGTTAACTTGTGGGACAGTCAGCTGGTGTTGCAGAATTGCTTGGTGGGGGAAATGCCCACAACTCCAATGTCAGAAATGCTGTAAGTGTGGAAGTCGTGTGAGAGTAAAGGAGACACACAGGGGGACGACTGTTTGTTTTTTTTTTTCCTAATACAACGTACAACAGTCATATTCACAGTGACAGAAAGTTGAATGATGGTTTCCAAGGCTCAGAGGAGGGGGAGAAGGGAATGGAGAGTTAACGGGTTAAGAGTTTGAGTTTTCCAAGCTGGAAGAGTTCTGGTGGTTGCTGGCACAACAATGTGAACGTACGTAACGCTACTGGACTGTACATAGAAAAATGATTAAGATCGTAGATTTTTTAGTTATGTGGATTTGACCACAATTTTTTTAAATCCTGGGGAAGATTTGTGACGAATGCGTCTTGGATCAGGGCTTTGTTCTTGAAGCCATCAGTTGTGGCCAATGGGCAAGGTCAGCTCAGAACATCTGAGCGTCCGCTCCTTTACAGAGAGGAGCACTAAGTGCCTGCTGCCGCTGGCATTCATATAACTTGAAACTAGTGAGCCACTGGAAGGCTTTGGAATCCTGTGGCTGAAAGATATCTGTGGCAAAGAAAATCATAAATAGAACGAAGGAGTCATTGAAATTTTTGCAGAAGAAACAACTCTGTAGTTTTGTGCTTTTTTACCAGGCAAAAGGAAAGGGTGAAATATTTCTTCTTTCTGAAGCTGTCCAAGCTCAGAAGAATAAAGCTAATACATCTCAGAAGTTCAATCTGAGATGCCAGGACAGGGAGGGCAGGAAAGACTGATTTTTTGCTGAAGCCCTAGGATAAAATGTTCTTGCTTGAGAAGTATTTCCCCAACGATGTATGATCTTCGGAGTTCAGGCACTTAAGGTCGTGTGCAATTTGCAGCAGTAAGGATTTAGTGATTTTAAAATAAAAAAAAAAAAAAGTCTTTCTTTTGTAATGTCACCTAGCACTTTGGTTCAGGGTAAAATGTTAATCATTGATTTTTATTTTTTTTTTTGGAAACTTGGTTTTCTGCTGGGCTAGTCCCTCAGACTGAGGGGTCTACCCACATGGGTGATGAAGTGGAATGTCTGAGAGACAGCGCACATCAGCAAAACAGCTCAGAATTCTGGGTATTGAGAATTTGAGATGAGGTCGTCAGGCCAAGCTGTGCAAAGGAGGGGAAGGAGAGGGGCCATCCAGTGTTTGTCTTCCCAGCCCTCTGCCTTTCTTCTGTGGAGACCATCCCATTGTGGGATGAATTAATCCCACCTCTCTTCAGTATTGGGGTGCTACCAATCCTACCCCTTTGCACCCCTGAGTGCAGGAGTAAGTATGTGACCCAAAGGTCCCGGAGCCCTTCAGGGTTGTTTTCAAACTAGAAACAAAGGAAGAGAGTCCCTTCTCTTGTCTTCTCTTGTGGCAAAGATGGGACAATCCCTGGCTGTGGTTTCAGGCCTGAGGAGAAATCCAGTTTGACAGAATGAAATGATGTGAAGAGAGAAGCAAAGATGGGGGACAAAGACATATGCAAATATACACCTTACAGCACATGAGGGTTCTGTCCAGGTTGTCCCTGAAGCAAAGATTCACCCATGTCCACCACCTTGAGGTTTGGTTCCAGGCTCCAGAAATGGATTCGTTTCCCCTCTGCCTAAGCTGGTCAAGGTTGAGTTTCTGTCATTCGCAATTGAGTGAGTCCCAGGATACAGCCCAGCACGTCAGCATAGGCCACTCAGCACTCACAGGGTGTGGAGGTGTCCCTCAGAGATAAACTAAGGCAGGATTCGACTACTGCCTTCCCTTTCTGAGAAAACCAGCAGTGACAGGAAGTGGACTTGAACACTGGACTCAGAAGAGCAATCTGCCTTCTGCTCCCACTATTAACTGCCATCTTGGATGAGTTACCTTCTAGAACTTGTAAAACGAGGGGGCTAGATAGTGCCATCCAAACAGCATTTCTGCTTATATTCTTTCATTCATTCATTCATTCATTTATTTAACTTCAGAGAGAGAGAGAAAGAGTTCCTAAAGCAGGAGAGAGGGGCAGAGGGAGAGAGAGAGAGAGAGAGAGAAAGAGAGAGAGAGAGAGAGAGAGAATATCTTAAGCCCAGTGTGGAGCCTGATTTGGGGCTTGATCCCATGTCCCTGGGATCGTGGCCTGAGCCGAGATCAACATTTGGATGCTCAACCCACTGAGCCACCCAGGCGCCCCTTCTTTCAAATATTTAAATGTCAATTTATGCTACCAGTCTTCTCTTCATTTTAACTCCAACCCTGCCTTCAGTTCTTTGCTGACTTGCTCAGTTTTTAACAGGATTTAAAAATGAATCCTTGGGGCGCCTGAGTGGCTCAGTCGGTTAAGCATCAGACTTCCACTCAGGTCATGATCTCGTGGTTCTTGAGTTCGAGCCCCATGTCGGGCTCTGTGCTGACAGCTCAGAGCCTGGAGACTGCTTAGAATTCTGTGACTCCCTGTCTCTCTGACCTTCCCCTTCTCACATTCTGTCTCTCTCTCTCTCTCTCTCAAAAATAAATAAACATTTAAAAAAATCATTTTAAAAAAATGAATCCTTCCTGTGCTGCCTAGAAGGACTAAGAGAGGGAAAAATAGCACACCCTGTATCTCCCCAGTTGAGTACTCAGATATTTAATAAAGACAAGACCTCTGGACTTGGCAGCACAGGGCAGAAGAAAGAGGAGTCCTCAGCATTTTCTGTTCCCGAGGCTGAATGCTGTCACAAGCTGATGATTTGCGGTGGGACAGAAGTGGCCAAAGAGGCAGAAGGTATGTACCCAGGGTTGAGTTCTGCTGTCTGAGCAGTGATTCCAATTGCTATTTTGGAAGACTTGGAAAAATTCCCTGTGTAGGTGTGAGTTCCCCTGACATCCTCATGTAAGATCCTTTTAACAGCCTGGGACTGTAGTTCCTAAGCAAAATACATTAAGGTTTCTGTGTTCCTTTCAGGAAATATCTTGTCTGCGTTGTGAGGAAGGGGAATAATGCAGCGTCCCTTGAATAGGCTAAGTCCCTCCGAAACACATGCTTGCTTGTTTGTTCCTTTGAAGTGTGTGTGTGTGCGCGCGCGTGCGTGCTCCTACAAGCACAAGAGCAGTTAAAGAAGAAGATTATGATTGGTTGATACCAGGAACTTTTAGTTTTTCTTTGTGCTGAGAGAAATTAAAAAAAAAAAAATAGGTCAGAGGATTTCTTGGAATAATTCTACTTTCAGAGGCTTGGCTGAACTTTTCAGCAAAAGTCCTTGGTTGGCCACCCGCTAAGGAATGAACTTCACCAGTTCTGGACCCTGGGGCAGTCTGCACTGTTGGAAAGTCTTACTCTCAGACCGATGGTGAGTTTTGTATTTACATTGACATCGTACTTAATAAAGAATAAAGAAGATGAAGCCCATTCTTTAGTTACTGTCTCTTGGGATGCTCTAATATTTGTTTCTGGTGATAAAAACAAAGTGTAGAAAGCCTCCAAGAGGAGAGGCATCCCCAGTTTTGGTTGTCCCTAAAATAGCTGGATCTCACGGTGTCTTCTGAACAAGCAAGACAGGAACCTGAGCAGTTCTGGCTCCTACGACTTACCTCCTCCCACCTTCCGCTACTACCTGTCAAACAGAACCTTCTCATCAGACGTTATCCCTGGTTTATTTCTTCCTAAGGCCCATGGAGAGGAGCAGGCTGAACAATTATTGGCTCAATTAATTTATCCTGCTTACTTAGGCCAAAAAAAGAAAGGAAGAAAAGCGTGTGTGTGCGTGCACACATATGCCATGGCTTTGTATTTCTGGGTTCTTTACGTTCTGAATCAAAAATTGCTTAATATCTCTTATGTAGAATAAAAAAGCAAGATGCAAAGCAGTGCTCACAGTATGTTACCTTACATGTAAAGGGGAGGGAAGGAATAACTATAGATATGTTTTTGCCTGGATTTGCTAAAGAAACTTGGAAAGATGCAAAAGAAACTGACAAAAGTGTCTGCTAGTGGAGGTGAGATGGAAGCTAGCTGGGGGGAGGATAAGGAAATTTTCATTGTACATCTTTTACGTGTGTGGTTTTTGAACCAGGTGAATGTATTGCCAATTCAAAAAAAAAAAAAAAGACCTGGTCCCTAAGCTAAACTTGTCTCCATGGTTGGATATTCCCTGTCTACCCTCTGAATGTCCATAACGTTTGAACATTTCAACAATGATCATGTTACATTGGCCTCCGGAAAACTGAAAAAGGGAGAAAACTGTTAGGGATCAACACATGGTGTTAACATCTTTCCTGTGTAAGGAGCTCTAGGAAAACAAAGGCAAAGAACCAGAGATTTCTCCAGGTCCCAAGACTGTATGTAAATGCGCCAAGTTCAAAAAGTAGGGAAGAAGAGGGACTTCCCCAACCACTGGGTCTTCTAATATGAACATTTCTAAATGTGCATCACAAATCGGTCAGAAAGCTTCTCCTCTGTGCCAGACCTCTAAGGATAGTTAATAATGTCCCTCTGGCACTCAGCAACTGCAGAAAGATTGAAAACCAGCATGATGGCAACGGCTAACTTAGTGATAAATGGATGAAAGCAGGTGATAGTTAGCTTAGGATGGAAAGGGACTTCCCACCTACAGAGAAAAACGGAAAAGTGTAACCAAGGCTACTTGGGATACAATGGATCAACCCTGGGGCCGGCGGAACAAGGGAGCAGTGCCTGTAAAGGGGCACAGGAACGTTACGTGAAGCCCTTGCCTGCAGTTTGGAGAGGACACAGGCTTTTACTGAGGGAGTGGCGGCGAGGCGGGGCTGTGGGGCCAGGTGGGGCCAGGCTTCTGCATCTGTCTACACGCACACGCCCTTCGCTTTCTAGATCTCAGATTGCTCAGGTTCAGGTTGTATTTCTTGAAGCTTGCTCTCTTCTGGGAGAGTTCCAGTAACCTTGCAGACACCTTGAAATCATTTTTAAAAGCAGGGAAGTGTGCATGAGACCAAAGGGTTATATTTTCTGGGCTGGAAATGCAATAGTTTGGTGTCCTCTCCTTGGTTTGATTGACCAGATTCTTGGTGACCTTAGCCAAATCCTTCATCTGGATTTCAGCCTTCCTTCCACCAAATGGGAACAAATATTGGTTACCAGCAGGAGGTAAGAGCTGTTGGAGACACAGAGGGCGGGACTAGCCCTACAGTATCACTTTTCTCATCAGAAACTGGAAAAGCGGCACTAAATCCTGAGATCTATGATTTAAATTCTGTCAACGTCCCCGGAATAGACATAAGACACACTGGAAACGCTTCATATGTAATGCCTGAGAATGCTCCCATGTTGTTTGGAAGAGGGCAGATACTTTTCGTTTTATTCTTCAGAAACACACTTGGTCATTTTTCTTTCTTTCTTTTTTTTTTGATGTTTATTTATTTATTTTTGAGAGAGACAGAGTGTGAGTGGGGGGAGGGGCAGAGAGAGAGGGAGACACAGAATCTGAAGCAGGCTCCAGGCTCTGAGCTGCCAGCACAGGGCCTGATACAGGGCTTGAACTCATGAACTGCAGGATCATGACCTGAGGTGAAGTCAGATGCTTAACCGACTGAGCCACCAGGCACCCCTTGGTCATTTTCTTCCATCTGTAACCTTAGAGTTTAGAATGCAATTTCTTTTGACCCCTGAGTTCCATATCGTCAGTCTACTGGTTCGTTGCCCAAGCAAGTTTGGTCACGTTTAGAGATTTGAGACTCATGGGGCCAGCCTGGCACCACGTCATTCTATGTTACCTGAGAAGATTTTTGGTGCTGTAAGTTACCAGGACGTTGGGACAGACATCATCAATATGGAGATTATTATTAATTAAAAAATGTTTATTCTTTTATCCCATTCCCGGGTTCTGCCAGCCTCCACCCCAATCCTTGTGCAGGCCATCTGGGACTGACTTTGTGCGATTTATAGGTGAAGTAATTTTCCTCTCTGCTGCCCCAGGACAATGCTTGGGAGAGGCTGGCTCTCAGAATGTGTGGGTGGATAATTCTAGATGACGTTCCAAGATTCCTTCCAGCTCTGTGGGTACTCTGTCTCCACCCTCTGCCACCCTGCTCCCCTATCCCCTCTTTTTCCCCCACAACACGCATCCCTTCCACAACTTGCAACTCACCAAGGGCTGCTGTGAACTTTGGCTACTTGTGTCCAGGTAGAGAAGTGCAGTCAGATCCAGTGCCTGTTGGACAGGAGCGAGGGATTTGCTAATCTCCCACTTGCAGCTTTGCTCACCAGTGAAAACCCTAACCTAGAATTCTAATTGCACAGTGACATGTCAATACTCGATGCAGAGAAGGAGCCTTCCAGTCTCTGCACACGCCTTGGGCAGGATGGGCCTCAGCAGTCACCACGTTGCAAAGTGGTGTGCCAGGCTCACCAGACCTTCTCGTGGTCTAATGCCTCTCCTCACCCACTCTTTAAAAATAACCAACTTTGGCACGCCTGGGTGGGTCAGTCAGTTGAATGTCAGACCCTTGATTTCAGCTCAGGTCATGATCCCAGGGTTGTGGTATCGAGCCCCACACTGGGCTCCACATTCAGATTCTTAAGCCCCACATTGGGCTCCATGCTTAAGAGTCTCTCTCTCCCTCTACCCTTCTCCCTGGCTTGCACACACTCTCTCTCTAAAATATAATAAATAAATAATTAAAAAATAAAGATAACTCACTTAAAAATGATTAAGTGTTTAATATTCACTATAGAAAATTCTAGAGCTATAATAGATATCCTTTCTTTCTCCCAGTGACAAAGACTATCAGCATCATTGTTAATTATTCTTCCTGCCCCAGACATTCACTCAGAAAATACCTACCATGCATGTACTAATGCTAATGCTGGGGCTACAGCGTGAACACAGTGGGTGTGATCTCAGCTCTCAGAGGATATGTGTTCCAGTGGGGGCGGCGGCAGGGGTGGGGGTACAATGAGTAAGTATGCGAGTATTTCAGAGCCTGGCAAGTTATGAGAGAGACAGCCTGGGAAATAAAGTGATTTATAAAGGAACTGGAGGGTATGCTGATAAGGTGGCCAGGCAAGACTTGAGGAGGTGGGGTCTGAACTGTAGACCGAGGGACAGGCAGAGCCAGCCTGGGGGAGGCCAGAGAATGCCAGGGAGGGAAGGAGCTCCAGGGGGTCCTGGGACTGACGGAGAAAGGGAGGTTGAAGCAAGTCAAATGCTGAGTCAAGAGGTGACCAAGGACCAGGCCAGGTAGAACCTTGTGGGCCTGTTAGGAGTTTGGTCTTTGTTCTAAAGGTAATGGCCAGCTGTTAAAGGGCTTTAAGCAGGGAAGTTACATGATCTACTTCATATATGTTTTTCAAAGATGACTGTTGCTCTGTCTGAGGAATGAACTGTAAGGGGGCAAAGTGAATGCAAGGGGCCCAGGTCTAGAGGTCTGGAAAAGAGCATGGGAGCTTGGGTAGGCAAGTGAAGACAGAAAGAAGTGGATGGAATAGATAAGTTTGGAGGTCCAATAGACTTGCTAAGAAACTGAAGATAACAGTGAGGGAAGATATAACCTTCTCTGAAACCTTGAAGAATGGGGTGAGGAATAATTCATTACTAAAGGCAAGCTGCTTTCTGTCTCTAGAGGTAGAGACCTCAACAGACCTTTTTGTTTTAGGAAAATTATCATAGTATATACAGTATTTATTTTTTTAATGCTTATTTATTTTTGAGAGAGAGAGAGAGAGAGAGGGAGAGAGAGTGTGTGAGCAGGGGAAGGGACGGAGAAAGACAGAGACACAGAACTCAAAGCAGGCTCCAGGCTCTGAACTGTCAGCACAGAGCCCGACGCGGGGCTTGAACTCATGAACTGCAAGATCATGACCTGAGCCAAAGTCGGATGCTCAGCCGACTGAGCCACACAGGAGTCCCAGTATATGCAGGAGTACTTACAAATTCAGTTTCTCAGTGCACAAATCCTTGTAGCTTACCCTAGACTAGGCACTGATCTAGGTGTATTAGCAAATTCACAGACTTTGGATTCTACCACACAGACTAGACATGTAGGGGCCACGGGTAGGCCTGCCCCAAAATGTGCCACTGTGGAATATTGATTATTAGAAGTGAAAGTTTCTTTGAAAAAAATGCTTATTTACTTGGAAAGAGAGAGAGAGAGAGAGTGCGCACAAGCAGGGGGGAAGGGCAGAGAGAGGGAGACAGAGAATCCCAAGCAGGCTCCAGGCTCATCTTGGAGCCCCACACGGGGCTCGAACTCATGAACCATAAGATCATGACCTGAGTCGAAACCGAGAGTTGGATGCTCAACTGACTGAACCATCCAGGCGCCCCTATAAATAAAAGTTTCTTAAGTGCCAGAAGACACTCAGACCCCCCCTCTGTCCCCTTGAAAGCAGGAAGTAACTCTCCCTATGAAAGGTACCCTCCCTGTACCATGAAGGAAAGAGACATCCTTTTCACCAGAGATGGGCAATTCAGAGCAGAGGAGGCTGAATAAACAACCTTGTTACTCTACTAATTTACTCCCCCAGCCCAAATTCTGTTTAGAATTCCCTACTAACCGAAGCTCCCAAAGTTAACTTTTCTTTGTCCTGTCAATTCCTCACAGATGTATTGTCTTTTTGTCTAGAAAATGTAAAAACTGCATGCCTCAGTCATTTCCTTAGATCTCAATTTCATTATTGGTCCTCCATGAGCATGTAGTAAAACAAATAAAAAATAAAATCTCTGGGTTTTTTTCTGTTAATTGGTCTCACATCCATTCAATTCTTAGTCCAGCTGGAAGATCCTGAAGGACAGAGACTTTTTCCTTCCCTTCGTCCATGTAAATAAATAATAAATGAATGAATTCTATTGCATGTTAGAGGTGATTCTTGTTTTGGAAACAAGAGAAATGTTAACAAGGTAAGAGGAAGCAGGAGCCCCAGGTGTGGATGGGGCGGTTTCGATGTTATCAGGGTGATCATGGAAGGCCTTGTTGAGCTGATGACTTTTGCCAAATATAAATAGATTCTCTATAAATTTATCAAACACCAGAAGCTGCAGGAGGCAGGGAATATGCCTCATTGTTTGTGGTACATGGTAGGAACACAGTATTTGTGGAATGAATAAATGAACCTGAATGCATTTATTAACGTTCTGGTTTGGGACTATAAATTGTTGTATAAATTTGAGTAGGAATTGTGACCCCCTCAAGGAGGCAGGTTTGTTGTTGTTGTTGTTTTTTTTTTTAATGGGGGAATCATTGTTATGTTTGAAGAATGGAGATGGTTAATGGTTGAAGTAATATCAAGTGGCTTTTGTTTTCATTTGATTTTTCCTACTGAGCGTATTCCTGTGTTATTAAAAAGTCCTTGCGGGGCGCCTGGGTGGCTCAGTCAGTTGAGCCTCTGACTTTGGCTCAAGTCATGATCTTGTGAGCCCTGCGTTGGGCTGCTTCAGATTCTGTTTCAGATTCCGTGTCTTCCTCTCTCTCTGCCTCTCCCCAGCTCGCGCTCTGTCTCTCTCTTTCTCTCTCTCTCAAAAATAAAAAGTCTTCAGGACATCTGGATGGCTCAGTTGGTTAAGCATCTAATTTCGCTCAGGTCATGATCTCACGGTTCATGGGTTCGAGCCCCGCGTTGGGCTCTGTGATGACAGCTCAGAGCCTGGAGCCGGCTTCAGATTCTGTCTCTCCCTCTCTCTCTGCCCCTTTCCTGTTCTAGCTCTACCTCTCTCTCTCTCTCTCTCTCTCTCTCTCTCTCTCTCTCTGTCCCTCCCCCGCGCATGCTCTGTCTCTCTCTCTCTCTCTCAAAAATAAGTAAACATTAAAAAAATTTTTTTAATAAATAAAATAAAAAGTCTTCGTGTGCATTCCATGTAATAGTGGTATAGCAGTTCACCACATGCATAAACCACGATCTATTAAACTGGCCTTCCCATGTTTTCCAGTTGTTTCCCTCCAGCCACATTGCCCACCTGTCCTTTCCTCCGTTTCATCTCTAGGATTACAGAAATGGTTCACCTATGCAGCTTTCAATTCTTGTTATTTTTTTTTAATCTTTTTTTTATTTTATTTTTTTTTCAACGTTTTTATTTATTTTTGGGACAGAGAGAGACAGAGCATGAACGGGGAGGGGCAGAGAGAGAGAGGGAGACACAGAATCGGAAACAGGCTCCAGGCTCCGAGCCATCGGCCCAGAGCCTGACGCGGGGCTCGAACTCACGGACCGCGAGATCGTGACCTGGCTGAAGTCGGACGCTTAACCCACTGCGCCACCCAGGCGCCCCATATTTTTTATTAATCTTTGCTGTCTTTCTATACCAAACATAAGCCAGTAAATAAATTAGATGATGGTCATCATTTATTTCTGAGGCAGTGTATGTTGGAGTTGGGATTTAGTTGAGGTATAAGAAAAAGCAGGGTCAGAAGCAGGAAGTCCCAAGTCCTGCACTGACTCTGCCCCCATTATCCCTGGCTTTGCTCTAGCTCCTTCCTTTATCTTTGTATTTGCTCTGGCCCCCGAAGAGGAAAACAAATTTAAAATGAGGGGCGCCTGGCCGGCTCAGTGGGTAGAGTGTGTGGCTTATGATCGGGGGGGTTGTGAGTCTGTGCCCCATGTTGGGTGTAGAGATTGCTTAAAAATAAAATATTAAAAAATAAAAAAAATAAAAGGAAAAAATAAAACCACCACCAGATTATTAACACTACAAAAGTCATTCTACATTTTTAAAAAATTTATTGTTTAATGGTTATTCATTTTTGAGAGACAGCATGGAGGGGGAAGGGCAGAGAGAGAGAGACAACGGATCCAAAGCAGACACAGAGCCCAATATGGGGCTTGAACTCACAAACCGTGAGATCATGACCTGAGCCAAAGTCAGGTGCTTAACAACTGAGCCACCCAGGGGCCCCTGCAAAAGCCATTCTAAAAGACACTTGATGGTTTCTATAATAGGCACATGAAGACTCTGGACAGCTGATTGAACAAGTGCTCCGTGGCCCATTTTCATGCTTCCACGTGGAACTCAGGTGAGGCAGCCCAGGTGAAGAGTGTTAATCCAAAACTGCACAGGTACATGACCAGGGGCAGCCCGGCTGGGTGTGGTGAATACTGTGTCTACACATCAGACAGATGGTGTCAAGGGGTTGCTCTCTTCCTTAAAAACAAAACAAAACAAAACACACACAAAAAAGTAGTGACATAAGTACATTTTCAGGTTTAAAAAAAATCCTGATGTCTTTTCCATACCAGAATCCTTTTAGGATGTCAGGAGTTTTAAGCAGTGTGCAGTCCCCTGTGGGGGATGCCCAGTGGTCCATACAGAGCGTTTCTCTTAAAATGACTCCCTTAGAGATTTTACTGGTGCAAACTTTGCTGTAGAATGCTCTCTATACTGATCATTCAAAAAGGGAGACAAAGGGGGCGCCTGGCTGGCTTAGTGAGTAGAGCATGTGACTCTTGATCTTGGGGTTGTAAGTGAGCTCCCACACGTAGAGATTACTTTAAAAAAATGAAAAAAAAAAAAAAGAGAGAGAGACAGAGGGATGAATAGAGCACTACTCTGTATGATACTAATCAGGGTGGATATGCAACATTATACATTTGTCTAAACCCACAGTATTTTACAACATCAACAGTGAGCCCTAATGTAAACTCTGGTCTTTGGGTGACAGTGATGTGTCAACAGAGGTTCATTGATTTGTAACAAACTTACCACTCAGGTGGGGAATATTGATAATAGAGGAAGCCATCTATGCATACGTAGGGGATGGGGTAGAGGAAAAATAACTTCCTCTCAATTTTCCCGTGAACCTAAAACTGCTCTAAAGATAAAGTCTACTTTAAAAAAGATATATAAAAAAAATAAATAAAGCAAAATGGATGAACCTTGAATACATTGTGTTAAGTGACATAAGCTGGTCACAAAAGACAAATTCTGTATGTTCAGATGTGGAAATATTGGGGTTTGGCAGAAACGGTCAAGAAAGAATTCTTGAGATGTCTTCGGTTTATTAAAAGCACAGGGATAGGACTCATGGGCAGAAAGAGCTGCACTGGGGTTGTGAGGAACGACTGATTATATACTTACAAGTTGGGAGAGGGTTAGGGATAGCGTAAGTCTCTAAGGAATATTGGAAGAAATGTTTCCAGGACCTTGAGGGGGCTAGAGCTGTTAGGAAAAGGTCATTTGTTACTGTCTAATGAAACCTCAGTCATGAGACCATTCATATGTATATCAGTGGTCCAGATGCTTGGAGAATGGTTGCTAACATATATCTTGGAGGGATTTGAGATAAAGGAAGTTTCCAAAGGAATTTGTATATGTTAAAAGAAACTTACAAGAATCTGGAGGTCAGGATAATGTTAAGCTAAGATTGCCTTTTGCCCTTAACAAAGTGTCAACATCCAGACTGCTGAGTTCCTAGAGCAAGGTCATTCTGCCTGTCTCAAGGACTTGTAAAGTTGTAAGGAAATTTAATTTTTTTCTTTTGCCTTTGTTTCCCACACCGTGTTCCCCTTATGAGAGGTACTCAGAGCAGCCACATGGATAGAAACAGAAAGAACAGTGATTTATGGGGGCTAGGGGAAAGGGGAGTGGGGACTTATTGATGGATAATCAGAGTTTCAGTTGGGAAGACGAAAAAGTCTGGAAATGGACAGTGGTGACGGTTGTGCAACACTTAATGTACTAATGCCACTGAGCTGTACCCTTAAAAATGGTTAAAATGGTAACTTTTCTGTTATGTATGTTTTATCACAAATTTTTAAAATGCAGTGAAGTAGGGAGAGGGAATAAACTGAGGTCGTAAAGTAAGCAGGGTGAGTAACTTTTCCCACCTTTTGGGGTCAGAATGAAGAGTGTTATAGGATTTTGACTTTTTGTTTGAGTCCCTTGTCCTGTCCCTCATTTCCTCCAGGAGTAATAACAGAAAAGGATCTTCAGCTCCAACTACAGAAAAGGGCAACAGAAATACTCTTCCCTCATTCCCAACAGGTTTCTTTTCTGTTCAGTTCTCTTCTCCTTGCCCTCTTTTTTTTAAAGTGTGTTTATTTATTCTGAGAGAGAGAGAGAGAACGCCTGAGTGGGGGAGAGAGAGAGGAAGAGAGAGAGAGAATCCCAAGCAGGCTCTGTCAGCGTGTAGCTTGACTCGGGGGTTCGAACTCATGAGCTGTGAAATCATGACCTGAGCTGAAATCAAGAGTCAGATGCTCAACTGCCTGAGTCACCCAGGCGCCCCTTTTCTCCTTCCCCTCTAAATGGGATGGCCAACCCGACTGGAAATAGCGGCACATTCACATATGTACAGTAAGGGCTCAAGAAATAACACCTGTGAAACTGACATTTGCAAAATACATCTTTCATAAAGAAGCTGCTTTTAACCTCAGTGAGAGCCTACTAAGAAGGGAGGGGCCCTCCTGAAATGCAGGAATCCCCTGGGCTGTCTTTATACGTCTGCACTGCAAGATAGGCAAGGGTGACAGAGGGATATTTTGAGATTAAATTACATTTCCCAGTGGTTTTTTTTCTTTTCTCGTTCTCTCATTCAAGCAGGGAGCAGAGTGTATTCCTCGCTGAAGGAGGGAATTATGTGGCAGAATACTGTAAAGCAGTCGTTAGAAGGAGAGCTGGTGGCCAGCAAGCTGAATCAGGCCTGGAGGGAATCTAGGCGGGACCCCTTAACAATATTGACCTGTACAGTGCGTTCTGAAGTTTAAATTCGGAGACGTTTAAAAATTGGAAAACATCACGTCAACATCTGGGTTTCTGGTTTTTCCTTATAAATGGGAAGACAGCTCCATCAACTTTGCCCGTTTGGCAACAACAGCTGGACCTGAGCTGCAGCTGTCGTGTGGAGAGTGGGGTATTAATTAGGATAACATGAGCCACCGGAACAAAAAGCCCCTCGGATTTCAGTGGCACGACACAAAAGAAGAGATACTTTCTCGATTGTGAATAACAAGCCCGGAGTCGGTGATACAGAGACTGGATGGAGATCCTTCCTTTCTGTGTCTCCACCATCTCCGGGGACCACAGAGTCTCTGATTTCAGCCTATGGAGTGGGGAAAAGAAGTGCAGAAACACACCATTTCCCCACCCCGGAAAGGGGGACATCCTCGGTTCCATTCCACTGATGGGACCCAGGCACGCCATCTGCCTGGACGCTGGGAAATGAGGAGACTGGCTGGGCCACCACTTCCTGGCGACGACTCTGTTCCATGGAAGGAAAGCAGGAACGTGTGGTGGGCCTGTGCAACTCCTGCACAAACGGGTGCACGTTCCAACTCACCACAATTTCACCACCACCTTTCTATTCCCAAGTGGCCCAGGATACACTGGAATTTGTGGTGCAGAATTAAGGTATTTGTGCCCAGCGTGTGAGGAAGAAACAGAAAGAAGTGGATTCTCTCTAGAATGAAAAAGAGATTCCCTTGGGCTGGGAGGAAGAGAGACAGAGAGAGAGAGCCAGAGGTCAGCAGTACCTGCTTGGGCAGAGGGTCTGTGTGCCTCAGTTCCCTGTAATATCATCTCAGAAACTGGAAAGCCCTAGAAAGAATGACCTCGTGGCCTGTCTCGGGCGATAGGATGATTGCCACCTCCAGCCCACCCGAATTTCCTGTGTTCCTTGTGGGACATAGACGTGGTTTAATTGACTGAAGCAGCCATATAAACCTGAATAGTGGAGACAACTCAGCCAAATTTGGGGGGATGGAGACCAAATGGCTGGGTGCTCCCCTCTCCATCCCACACCGTAGGGCCATGTAAATCCCTGTGGTTAGGGACTCCAGGAAGGAGGAAGGCCAGCTCCCCCACTCCTTCAGTGGATTGGCTGCTCAGGGTCTATAGATAAGTCTTTATATAAAATAATGGATGCGTGACTATTCTTGCACATCTTAGTTTATGGACTGAGATTCACACCTTTTTACTCAGTTTTTCAATTTCTTAAATGAGGGTGCTGTGGAAGGCAGTGACCTTGTTCATTTGAGCTTTTTCTAGAAATTTTGCCCTCCAACTCACAAATCCAAAGCAGGACCTCCACCCCCAGCCCCATCCCACCCACATACCACAAAAAACAAACAAAAGCCAAAAAAACCCAGTCATCTTACAAGCCTTTTCAAGTGGGGCGGTAGGTCCCCCTGTGGGTGGTGTTACAGGAAGCCCCAGTGTGTATTCCTGGAGCACTAGTTTTGCTCAAAGATTTGGTAACATTTTTTATATTCAAAGAAACTAGGTTAAATTATGGAGTAGAAAGCAGACTTCGCAGTTCAAAAAATAATGAAATTCCAGAATCCAAAGAAATGTCTTTCTTGTGGGGGAACGGGGGCCTCCCTGTTTCAGAGCACCATGCGGGTCTCCACGGGAGTTCTCTTGAGAAGGATGCGTCTGTGGAAAAGTTTGAGCAGCGCTGGCCTGGCGCCCGGCTTGGCTTGGGCTGCAGACTGACTCTGGGCCTCTCCCTAGGCTTGCACTGACTCCCTAGTGGTTTCGCATTGCCGTTAATATCTCCTCACGTTTCTAAACCGACAGCTTGTCAGCACCGGTGCAACCTGAGAGCTAATGCCAGGTTCGTACTCGCTCTTTTCACAAAAGGAAATGGAGAATCAGCAACTTGAAAGGACTTGCCTGGGGGGGTGGGGGGTGGGGGGTGGGGAGATCCAGGTTTCCCAGGCCAGTGCTCCTCCTCGAGTGCTTGGCCGCTCCATCCTTTCATTCTGCAGGAACTCCTGGTCCATCTATCCATGCAGGGAATCTCATTGCCCCTCCCCCCGCACTCCCCCTCCCGTCCGTCCACCCTTCACCCTGTAGTTCCATTCTTGAGAGCCCTGCCTCTCCAATGCGGCATCCGGGGCTGGTGGGGGGCGCTTAGAAAAGTTTCGTGAATTAGTAACCGCTGGTTCCGAAGCATGCATCAGAGCCCAGACCAGGGGCGGGTGAAGTGGTTGGATTGGGGAAGGATTTGCTCCACGTCTCCCAGTGCGACCAAGAGAGAGGGGCTGCGGTTGGAGGCGGAAACGGTCCGGATCCAGGCCGCAGAAGCACGAACCCACGTTGGCAGGGGCAGCCCTTTCCCGCCGCCCACGACCCTAGGGCGGGCACTCTGCCGAGCTGGGCGGCTGGTGCAATCTCCCGCGCGCCTTGCACTGATCAGAAAGAGAGGAGCTGAGGCAGTAGACGAGAGGAGGAGCAACTGCTCCTGGGCCTTGGCTGAGGCGCATGACCAATGGGGATGCGAGCCCCGTAGCGCGAACCAATTAGCGCAGGGCCTGCGACAGCGCGGGCCAATGGGGGCGCCGACTGGGCGCTGGGAGGAGGCAGAAGGTCTGAGCCAGCAGTAGACTTGCGCTGCCCACGCGGTCAGTTCTCTCGTTTTCCCTCGCCTCCTGCGCGGCCGCATCATGAGCGCCCGGAGGCAGGTGGTCAACTTCGGGCCCGGGCCTGCCAAGCTGCCGCGCTCGGTAAGTCCCCACGAGCGCTAGCCGAGAGTGCGGTGCGGGCGGGAGCGCGCGCGGTTCGCAGTGTATCTCCGAGGCGGGGCGCTCGGATCCCCTCTCCCGGCTCGGAGTCTTCCGAGCGTTCTGCAACAGAGTGCATGCCCAGTTCAGGATCCCTCGCAAGTGGGCTTCTGGAAGAATGCATCTGGGGGAAAGGAAACTCGGCGACTTGCTTCTACAGCTGCCCCTGGCGCCGACTGCCCTGGGCGCGGCGTGCACGACTCGGCTCGCCCGTGCGGCGCACCTGCAGACTCCGGTGCTGTGCCTTCTCCTGGGCTGGGCCCGGGGCGCGGCGGGAAGGCAAGAGCTCTCATCTCTGCGTTCGCCTTGCCCGGCCGGCATTGAGAGCCAGGCAGTGCCGAGTGGATCTGTGAATGGATACTTTGAATGAATGGTGAATGAGGATCGCGTTAACTGGAGGGGATGGCAAACTGGAGTCCCGCGCATGACCCCTCCTTGTAGGGAGTGTTTGGTTTAGCCGGCACTTGGGAACGTTGCTTTTCAGAAATGTAAATCTGAAAGCCTTCAGTCCACCCTTTCCTTGTTCCCCTAGAGAAGCTGCCCCCCCCGCCCCCCCGCCACCTTTATTTCAGCTCTGTTCCACGCGTAGGTTTTTTTTTTTTTTTTTTAAACTGGCTTGTTTCCTAAAAGCATTCGAGTATTCAAATTCTGTTAGGCTTTGGGCTGCTTGCCCAGTTAGCTTCACTTTGTTTTGGAGGAAATGGGATGATTGAATTCTCCCTGGGGCCACAACCAGACTTTTCAAGTCCTAGTGGAACTGACTCCCTGCCTTCCTAGGCACCATGCCAGCTTCCACCTCCTCCCCCAACACCCATTCCTCCTTTCCCCATCACCCCCCCCTCCACTCCCCAGTTGTGAAGAAGGCAGTTTGTGATTTGCCTTGAATGACAAACTGCTATCGCTGCTGTTATATTTTTATTTTTCTAACCAGAATGACTGATAATATGTTGTTGCAACATGAGGCATAGCCAAGTGCTTTACAATTATCTATTGTTGAACAGAGTAGAAATCTCCCCGGGATAGAGCCTCCTCTGTGTTGTACGAACAGAGAATCTTACAATTTTAGAAGGGAAAGGATTTCTTGCATTTCTAGGGGCAGGGCTCGCGGTAGCTGAGAGAACAGGGCTTGTTTTTTCTCACCTATTACAGTCGGTTTTAGGCGAGATTCCTTCCCTGTCAGAGCTGTGCAAACGTTTCTTGTACCTGCCTCACCTTTGTCCCTTCTCTGTTTTGGAATCTTCTATTTGTTCCTTGTGCAGTTTCTTTCTTTCTTTCTTTTTTTTTTTTTAAGTAATCTCTCCCCACCCCCATGGGGCTCGAACTCAGGCCCCCTGAGATCAAGAGTCCCGTGCTCTACCCATTGAGCCAGCCAGGCACCCCTCCTTGTGCAGTTTCTTTATGCATTTTTTAAAATGGCAGTTGTGATCATCAGTAACGTAATTATTGTTTCCCTGGGAAGATTTTTGCCCTCAGATGCCCTCTCTGGGTGGGGAGGGGGTGGGCGGAAGGAAGTGGGCAGATGTTGCTTTTTATGAGTTTTGATTTCATTGAATTGTTAGGATTAGAGAAGGTTTTCAAACTTTACTGTTGACTGTGACCACAATGAAAAATATATTTTACAAAATGACAAAATATATGCATATAATTATAATGAAAGCCTTATATTAAGGTCTTATGAAATATTTGGCCTAAATAACTACAACATACATAGTTTTGTATTCTATTCCACTCTAGTCTATTTCATTTAAAAAATTAGTTGTGAGGAGCACCTGGGTGGCTCAGTCCGTTAAGTGTCTGACTCTTGATAGCCGCTTAGGTCATGATCTCCCGGTTCGTGGGTTCAAGCCCCGTGTTGGGCTCTGTGCTGACAGCACAGAGTCTGCTTGGGATTCTCTCTCTCCCTTTCTCTTTGGCCTTTCTCTGCTCACTGTCTCTCTCTCAAAATAAATAAATAAACTTTAAAAAAGTTAGTTGTGACCCACAAAAGCAATTGTACTCTGCAGCTAAAGAAACTCCACTGGAGTAGAGGGGCATGATTTTTGGGGTAGAAGTCTTTTAAAACTCTTTGTAATGATTTGGGTTATAACCTCATTTTAGGGGATACTGTCTGTAAGAGAAATCCAGTCTTTTTTGTTGTTGTTTGTCCAAGATTTTATTTAAATTCAAGTTAGTTAACATTTAGTGTAGTATTGGTTTCAGGAGTAGAATTTAGTCATTCATCATTTACATATAACACCCAGTGCTCATCGCAAGTGCCCTCCTTAATGCCCCTCACCCATTTAGCCCATCCCCCACGTAGCTCCCTTCCAGCAACCCTCAGTTTGTTCTCCATATTTAAGAGTCTCTTATGGTTTGCCTCCCTCTCTGTTTTTATCTTGTTTTATTTTTATTTCTCTTCTCCGGTGTTCATCTATTTTGTGAGAAATCCAGTCTTAAACAGGAGTTCAAAGATGGATTCACTAAAGTTTATTTGTTCAGCCAGTGCTAATAAGCATCCGGTAGTTTACAGAATAATGACAAATCCTTTTTTCTAATGCTAGGTTTTATGATTTCTTTCTTTTCTTTTTTGAAAGTAATCTCTATACCCAAAGTGGGGCTTGAACTCACGACCTAAAAATCAAGAGTGTCATGCTCTCTGACCAAGCTGCCAGGTGTCCCAACAATGACAAATTCTTGACATCCCCCCCTCCCCGCCCTTGCCAAAGGAACCTTTTGTTTAATTCTTTATTGTTAAAATGTTGTTTTTTTTCAGGGGCATCAGGGTGGCTCAGTCCTTGAGCATCGGACTCGTGATTTCAGCTCAGGCCATCATTTCACGTTGGTGGGATGGAGCCCGGCATCAGACTCTGCTCTGAATGTGGAGATTGCTTAAGATTCTGTCTCCTGCTGCCCCTCACTCTTGCTTGTGCGTGTGCGCACTCTCTCTCTCAAAAAGTTTTTTTTTTTTTTTTTTAGACAAATTACACTGCAGTTTAGATTGTTTTATGACCGTCCTGTTTTAGCCTCTGTCTTTCGAGGAAACCTCTGATGGCAGGATGCCTCTACAGAGGGCTTATCTCACCTGTTTAATGTATGTTTTCAGGGCATTTTTTCCCTTTCTTTGTACTTCATGACAGTTTGCACATACACAAAGGTAGAGAGGGAATAATACAGTGAAATCCATGGACCCATCTCTGAGGATTTTGAATTCTGTGGACGTTTTGCCAGTCTTGCTTGTTTCAGTACTCCCTCCTCCAGCACGCTCTTACTCCCCACCGGCTCTGGGATGATTTTAAAGCCAATTCTAGGGGCGCCTGCGTGGTTCAGTCAGTAGAGCGTCTGACTTCAGCTCAGGTCGTGATCTCATGGTTCTTGGTTGGATCCGAGCCCCACGTCGGGCTCTGTGCTGACAGCTCAGAGCCTGGAGCCTGCTTTGGATTCTGTGTCTCCCTGTCTCTCTGCCCCTACCCTTTGCTTGTGCTCTGTATCTCTCTCTCTCTCAAAAATAAATAAACATTAAACAAAATTTAATAAAAAAAAATAATAACGCCAATTCCAGGAACGCCTGGGTGGCTCAGTCAGTAGAATGTCTGACTTCGGCTCAGGTCATGATTTCATGGTTCTAGGCTCCGAGCCCCATATCGGGCTCTGTGCTGACAGCTCAGAGCCTGGAGCCTGCTTCGGATTCTGTGTCTCCTTGTCTCTCTGCCCCCACCATTCGCTTGCTCTCTGTATCTCTCTCTCTCTCTCTCAAAAATAATTAAACATTAAAAAAAATTAATAAACAATAAAGCCAATTCCAGATATCATGTCATTTCACACTTTAACATTCATCTCTGATAGGATTTTATCTTCCTTCTTTAAGAAAAATAAATAAAGGATTGGTGTTTTTTTGTTTTTTTTCAGTGTGTAGTTACTTGCATTTTACTTACTTTGGAGGAACAAAACATCAATGGGGCTCCCCCCCAAGCCAGCTGTGTTTTGTAAGGTTTGGTGAGCCGTGCCCCATTTCCTGACTCTTTGGGATTGGTGGTAAATTGGGTCTCCCCTGCCCAGTTGTCCCTGTAAGGTAGAATGTGGTTAAGGGACTGCAGTAATCTTAGTAGAGGGGTCAAAGGGCTGGCCAGTTGCATAGCCCTCAGAGCCTTGGCTGATATTACTCATCTGCACATTGGGGATAGGAATATCCCCCTCATGGCTCTGTCGGTATGTCATTACCTCCCCTGCCCATTGATCTTTCACAACAGGTGTTTCTTTTTTGTTTTTTTTAAATGTTCATTTATTTTGAGAGAGAGCACGTGCTCCTAAGCAGGCTTCCCGGAGCCCAACAGGGGACTGGATCTCAGGAACCGGTGAGATTAGGACCTGAGCCCAAATCAAGAGTCCAGCGCTTAACCAACAGCCACCCAGGAGCCCCTTCATTCACAGCAGGCTCTTCCTAATTCCCGCACACCCACCCTGTTCCATTTGAGCACCTTAGACTAAAAAGATGGAAAATTGAGTTATCAGTTTAATTTCAGCCTCACCGACTTTTTTTGTTTTTCCTTGAACCCAGAACTTTATGCATTTTGTTGTGTTTCTGCATTCAGAGTGAGAAATGTGATAGTGGAGGGGATATTTTCTAGCGCGTCCGTTTTTTCCCAAAGGTCTTATCTTGACAGCTGAGGGTTGTCATCAGAAAAATTCTTTATTTGAACTTTATTTTTTGAATCCAGGTGAATTTTTATACCTAAATAAATTCATGCTTTTGGAAAAGCTGTTTTTTTTTTTGAGTTTATTTTTATTTATTTTGAGAGAGAGAGTATAGAGAGCAAGTTGGGAGAGGGGCAGAGAGGAA
Source organism: Neofelis nebulosa (assembly GCF_028018385.1). NCBI lineage: Eukaryota > Metazoa > Chordata > Mammalia > Carnivora > Felidae > Neofelis > Neofelis nebulosa. The sequence goes on along the minus strand of NC_080793.1, from coordinate 75,561,222 downwards.
GAGAGAATCCCAAGCAGGCTCCGTGCCATTAGTGTGGAACCCGACGCAGGTCTCGATCTCATGAACCATGAGATCTTGACCTGAGCTGAAAACAAGAGTCTGATGCACAACTGATTGAGCCACCCAGGTGCCCCAGAAAAGCTGTATTTTAACATCAATCGCATCACATAATTTCACACTTAACTTGTGTGTAAATTGCATTAGCAGGGCTCTGTGGGCTGGGTGGGAGGAAGGGGATTGGCCGTGGGCACGACAGAAGCTTCTGGACCTCACAGGCCCTGTGGGTGGACTCCCTCTCTTTGATGTCCAGAGGGAGTGCTCTGCACAGAATATCCAAATCATTTTATTTTCTCTTGTTTTTTCCTAGGTATTGTTAGAGATACAAAAGGAATTATTAGACTACAAAGGAATTGGGATTAGTGTTCTTGGTAAGATTTACTTTTTGATTCTGAATATCCAGGTTCCAAAGGAAACTGATTAAAATGCATCAAGCCTCGAATTTTTTCCCCTCGGTCTTCCTTTAGGCCTTTGTAGATCTATTTTTAAGTTTTAGTAATTTTGGTCGCATGATTGATGGAAGCAGTTTTGAAATTAGTACCCATGCTGGTGAGGGGTTCTTGCCTCTCCGCTTACCCTTTCATGGTTGGTTTTTGCTGTTGATAGCATCGGAGATCCCATGCCTCACCATGCTCTGAACCTTTATAGTATTGCCTCACATTCATTGTACAGCCTGGGCTATACTTACAAATGAACTCAGTAAATGTTTAAAGGTCTACAAGCCTTTGCTCAAGATCTTGCGCGTTAATAATTTCATTAAGTTTCCCTTACATTATTGAGGAAGAGAACCTTGGAATTTAAAAATTTCCTCTTGAAAATTTAATGTCCTTTTTCTTGTTAGGTAATTCCAAAGGCCACATAGTATTAAGAGATCATAGGGTTAACTGCATGCTTGTTGCTATTAAATTTTGTTCCTGTGGGTTTGGGACGAATACTTGGGTTTCTGTGAAATGAGAGCCGCAGTGCGGAAATTTGTGCTGCTGTTCTCGGGGGTAGCCTTTGTGCATGGGTTCGTGTTTGTGAGAAATCACAGGGACGGAAGGATGAATTAGTAAATGGCTCATTCAATGAGTATGTGACTTGAAAAATCATTCTGCTGTGGCTGTAAGGCTCAAATGTTTGCAATTGGAAAATCAGTTTGGATTTTTCCCCTAAACTAAGTGAGCCTTGGCCCACAATTTGCAAAATCACTGCAATTTCCTGTTATTATTTTATTTGCAAATTGTGCACTTGCTTCTAAAGTTTCTTCTTTTCATTTGGTTTTGAACTGGAACTGCGTTTTCTTGTTTTTCTTTCCTTCCACAGAAATGAGCCACAGGTCATCAGATTTTGCCAAGATTATTAACAACACAGAGAATCTTGTGCGGGAATTGTTGTAAGTTCAAAATTTTAAAGACCAAATTCGTTACTTTTGTTTGATAATCCACATACCTGGGTGTCTGTTATAGTATTTACTCTGCTGTGTGTTAAGAATATTTCATAATTAAAAATAATCTTTTAAAGATTCTCCCAAAGTCACTAAATTAGTACATCATGCTTTTTTTTGTTTGTTTGCTGTCCTGTGTTTGTGTGTTTTTATTTTATGTGGTGTTTCCAAAGATTTGGAATCATTATATCTAAGAAAGATTTTTCAGGCTTAATAGGAATTTAGATAACAAAGAAATGGTCATCTTGGTTAGTTTACTGGCTCTTAAAAATGTGGGTCTCAGACCACCTGTCAGAATCACCTGGCTGCGGGGAGGTATTAAAAAATTTAAGTGCAGGGCCCCCTCTCTAGCCCAGCTGAATCAGAATCTCTGTAGAAACTTCATCTTTTGCAAACTTTTTGGGTAATTTTAAGAGTTCTTCACTCCAGGAACTTCTCGGGTGGTCCCTCTTAGCTTATCTGTACCATTCTCCTTACCCAGAGGAAACCTTACTTGTAAATAGATTGCTGTTTAAATGAGAGATATATTATCTACACATATTCACATAAATGTTATGAATATGGTAATCTTGGGTGGGGGGGGAATCCACATTTTCGTTCTGCTCATAGAACTGGTGCATGTTCATGGTAGAAAGTTTAGGGGAAAACCTGAATATCACAAATTAAACTAGAATTTAAACTACTGGATAGTTAAACTATGGATAGAATTAAACTATCCATAACCCTATCAGTCAGAGGTAATTATTATTAATATTTTAGGGTTCATGTTTGCATTATTTCATTAACAAGATTGGAATTATATGGACTACTTCCTTTTAAATTGCCTTGATGAAACGCTTCAAGATGGGGCAGGCTTGGGGACACTTTTGTGAGGAGCCCCTAGAAGCCCAGTGCAATGTGAGTGGTCAGAACCAGTAATCGTTCGCGTGACTTCACTCACCGGGTCTGCCTGCTGGGTCCCGTGTCCTGTCCACAGCATAATCCTGTGCTTCATGGAACCTTGGCCCCAGAAGATGTGGGCTGTGAGCCTCCTGGGACTGGACTCTCAGTTCAGTTTATGGGCCTGTCCTTTATTCTCCTAACCAAGTGCCTACCTTGTACCCCTGTCTGCTCTGTCTCTATCTGCTGTCCTTCCATCCAGGTGTTGGCCTTCTTATCTGTCTGGCATCTGAATAACATAGACCTGGAACCCTCTCAGCTGCTGAGAACCTCATGTTTAGAACCTCTCAATGAGACCTGGCAGTAGGCACTGGATGATCACAGGCAGACATAGTTCAGGACCAGATATTTGCACAGCACCCATTCCCCAGGACCCTCTCGGGTTGCCCTGCCCTTTGGTTCTTACCTTGGTGCTGGGCCTGTCTGTAGCCATCTGCCTTCCATATACCTGTTTCCAAGCTCTGACCTTACTCAAAGGTTTGGGTCCAGTTTCCATGGCCTAGTCCCTCTGGAGCTGGCCTTCTCTTAGTGCCTAGAGCCATTCCAACCATCATCTTCATTTTCTATGCTGGAGTCCAGAAATTTCCCTGTTAGTCTTTTTTTTTTTAATGTTTATTTATTTTTGAGTGAGAGACAGAGTGTGAGCTGGGCTGAGGAAGGGGCAGAGAGAGAGGGGAAAACACAGAACTCAGAGTGGGCTCCAGGCTCTCCACGGTCAGTACAGAGCCCAACGCAGGGCTTGAACTCACAAACTTTGAGATCATGCCCTGAGCTGAAGTTGCACGCTTAACCAAATGAGCCACCCAGGTGCCCCCCTGTTAGTCTTGATGTATGTCCGTATGTGATTACATGCTTAGGCCTAAAACGTTATCTACGATCCTTATCACCGTCCGCTTGGTTTGTAGCGAGGACCAGCACATATCTATTTTTAGGACTTCTGGTTGTAAGTGACAGATGCCCAGCTCTTAGCTTAAGTGAAAGAGGGGGTGTGTTACCGTGTGTAACTGTAAAGTGAAGGAGTGATTTAGGTGATGTTCAGGAAGGTCTTTATCTTCATCTTTTGGCTCTGCTTTTTTAGGTGTTGGCTTCACCAGGTGGCCACCAGGGGTTGTAGGATTAGCCGGTTTATCCTTTCCCTCAGTAGAAAGCGTTCCCCTTTTCCTGAAGTTTGAGCAAAGGTCTCAGAACCAAACCCCACTGGCCAGCTCGGGTCATGTGCCCTTCTGCTGGAGCGAGGGTTGGCCTCCCTTGAACCACGTAGTCTGAGAGTAGTAGCAAGATGACCAGCAGGGTGTTACTGACTTCCCTCCAAATATTCCCCATAGGCTTCCACACAGAGTCCGATAATGGTTGTCCAAGGAGGGAATAGATAAGTGACTGGATTGGGGAAGGCAAAGCCGCAGGAGGATTTTACCATATTTCTTGTAGTATATCCACCCAGGGTAAAGTGCTGGTAGAGAGCATCACTCATTCTTGCGCCCTTTGTGTCTCTGTTTACCGTCACATGTGCTTCTGCCCAGAGCCGTTCCAGACAACTACAAGGTGATTTTTGTGCAAGGAGGTGGGTCTGGCCAGTTCAGTGCTGTCCCCTTAAACCTGATTGGCCTGAAAGCAGGAAGGTGTGCCGACTATGTGGTGACAGGATCTTGGTCAGCTAAGGCCGCCGAAGAAGCCAAGAAGTTTGGGACCGTGAATATTGTCCACCCCAAACTTGGGAGTTACACGAGTAAGTGCTGGGATCTGAGTTCAACAGTGATAATGAGATGCTGACAAATGCTGATGGGTGGGTAGTCCCTCCTTAGATATCAGGTTACCCCCGCCAAGGGCAACCAGCAGTTTTTAATTCCTTCTTCTGGTCAATAGTTGGTTTGGTACCATTCAGACTGGATGGTTGACTTGTTAAGATTGTTCACTGGCTGCTACAGAAAGAGTATTCATAGGTTCTCTCACCTGAAAACCTAGAGACTGATTGGCTTCAGGAATGGCTTGATCAAGGGCCCCAACAAGTGCCCGCAGGTCCTGGTGTCTCCCCTCGTCTCTGTGGTGGCTCCACAGTCGGAAAAGCTGTACTCCCTTTTAGAAGATGCTCCCGACCTTCTGTTCTCCCAAGTTTCAGTGCCTTTGCTCAAGCATTTCCAGTTAGAGTCTGACATCTCCTGTGTTCCATTCCCAATCAGTCATGTGACTGCAAGTGGAATTGGCCACACTGGAGCTACGTGGGCTGAGCTGGGGAGGCTGGGGCCCCAAGAAGAAACTCAGTGGACATAGGATAGATGGATGCTGGGTAATGAGAAAAAACTCGACAAATACCCACCACACCATTCTTGAAGATGAGTTACCCCCAATAACTGTCAAAGGGGTGGGATTCATAATCTTTTTAGGTTGTTGATGGGGATTATAATGCAAGATGGATAGGGTGGTTTCACTTGGGAGGGCTTTGGGATGAGCCTTTCGCTGCTAGGGGAAGTGTGTCAGTCCCATCTACACAAGGAAGGCAGAATGAAAGTCCAGAGTCTCCACCTTTTCTTCTGTGGTAGAAATTCCAGATCCAAGTACCTGGAAGCTGAGCCCCGATGCCTCCTATGTATATTACTGTGCCAACGAGACTGTGCACGGAGTGGAGTTTGACTTTATCCCAGACGTCGAGGGAGCAGTGCTGGTTTGTGACATGTCCTCAAACTTCCTATCCAAGCCAGTGGATGTTTCCAAGGTAGAGTGTGAAAGGGCCTGGAGGGGGCACCCCAGTGTCTCGGATTCCGTGAGAGCATTTTAACATACGTACCAGGACACGGAAAGGCCCAGAGCATCTTGGGCCAGCAGAGACCTCGAAGCCAGGGCAGCTCACAGCGATGGGCCGACAGTTGCTTATTTCCTGTGGGTTGTCAGAATGCTTACATCTTGATGTTACCCCGTGTTAATGATTGCTTCACAGGGTCACACTGGAGTCCTTGGGGAGTTTATCTGCCTTCGAGGGTCCCTCTTAGAAGTGTTTGGGCCAACACAGTGGGAGTAGCTTGCTGTCTTCCAGGGAAAATGCAGATTATCCAAGCTCAGGGGATGTGTGAAGGAGCTGCACCTGGCCGTGAGCCCATCTCAACTCCCAGAGCATCAACAGGGCATATAGCCTTTCCTAGTGGCACACCAGGGTGGATGGGGGAGCACAGCACTCAGCTGAATGCAACCAGGGGGTGCAAAAAGTAAAGCATTTACTTTTTTTTATTTTTGAGAGAAAGAGAGAGATAGAGCGCTAACCAGGGAGGTGCAGAGAGAGAGATACATACAGAATCCGAACCAGGCTCACTAGGCTCTGAACTGTCAGTACAGAGCTCAGCGCGGATCTTGAACTCAAAAACCACGAGATCATGACCTGAGCTGAAGTCAGATGCTCAATTGACTGAGCCACCTAGGCGCCCTGAATTTCCTTTTTTTTTTTTTTTTTAAATGCTTATTTTATTTTTGAGAGGGAGAGAGACAGAACGTGAACGGGAGAGGGCAGAGAGAGAGACGGAGACACAGAATCTGAAGCAGGCTCCAGGCTTTGAGCCGTTAGCACAGAGCCCAATGGGGGGCTCGAACCCACGAACCATGAAATCATGACCTGAGCCAAAGTTGGAAGCTCAGCCGACTGAGCCACCCGGGCGCCCCCTTTAAAGCATTTAAAAACAAACTCACTAAATGGTAGCCTGCCTTTAAAAAAAAAAATTATGGTAAAATATACATAACATAAAATTTACCACCTTAACCATTTCTGAGTGTATAGTTCAGGAGCATTAAGTACATTCACACTGTTGTGCAAACAGCATCACCATCTGTCTCTAGAACTTTTTATCTTCCCAAGCCAAAACTCTGCTCAGTCGTCCCCCAGGCCCTGGTAGCCACCACCCTCTGTGAATTGGACTCTTCCGGGTCCTTCATAGAAGGGGATTCAGGCAATATTTGTCATTTTGTGTCAAGTTCATTTCACTTAAAATGTCCTCGGGGGTCATGCACGCGGTAGCAGGGGTCGCACCTTCATTCCTTTTTAAGGCTGAATAATCTTCCGTTGTGCGGTTATACCACATTCTGTGAATAATCCACTTTTTATGACCAGTTGCCGCGCATTGGCAATTCTAAACAGTGTCACCTATAAAGTACTCCCTATCAGGCCCGGCTGTCTTCCCTCCTTATCCTTGGGATGCCGTTTGATATTTATAAAGCATTCAAAGCGTTCATGGGAGGATGTGGGAGAGGGTTCTGGATCTTACATGACAAAATTTTCTGAAGTTCCTTTAAACATCTGTTGCCTAAACTTTCTTCTCTTTCAGGCAGCTTGTCTATTATTTCTCAACATCTTCCGATTGTCCTTTTATACAAACACGAATGCATTCAAAACTGTGTTTCTTTTGGTTACCAAGAACAGTTAGCCCCATTTTTTTATACTTTTTAAAGAAAGGTTTATTTATTTATTTATTTGAGAGAGACAGAGGCAGTGTGAGTGGGGAAGGAAAGGGAGAGACTCCTAAGCGAGAGCCTGACGGGGAGGTTGAACTCATGGGACTGTGAGATCATGTCCTGAGCTGAAACCAAGAGTTGGGACACTCAACCGACTGAGCCACCCAGGCCCATTTTAAATATTGGTTTGGGTGTAGAAAGGACGTATATACAGTGATAGGAATATGTATAAGGTCTTTGTAGTGATTGGTTCGGGCTGGCCCCTTGCTGGTGAGTGGGACCAGGGACATGTATAACCTGCAGGCCTCTGAACTCTCCCAGGCAGAGATGCCTTTAGAGAATAGAATGCACTTTGAGCAAGATGAGGATAGAATCACTTCCTCATACTTTAGAAAGACATTGGGAAATTTGAATACAGTTATGAAAAATGACCAAGTGTATCTAAAACACCATGCCTTCTCTTTTTCAGTTTGGTGTCATTTTTGCGGGTGCCCAGAAGAACGTAGGCTCTGCCGGGGTCACGGTGGTGATCGTCCGTGATGACCTGCTGGGGTTCGCCCTCAGGGAGTGCCCGTCAGTCCTGGACTACAAAGTGCAGGCTGGAAACGGCTCCCTGTACAACACACCTCCGTGCTTCAGGTTAGCTCCGGGGCATGGCTCGGGGGCCTCGGGGACTGACGGAGGAGGTCTCACTCTTTCCCATCAAAGCGGAGGGAGGTAGCTTTCTGAAGTAAGTAGAGCATGTTTTCATTAGCCAGTGTCCTAACGGCTCAGACATCCTAACAGGATTCTTTGCCCAGCTCACCTGTCTCTGTTATCCCCTGTGCACTGTTAGATCAGTTTTCCTTGCCCTTTTTAGGTCTTGATAGCCTTAGGAGTTTACCATTAACCCAAAAGCTCTCTGCAAATGAGTGGCAGGTGTGCATCTCAAACATGAAGCTTTGGAAGCTTCCACGAAACTTTGGAAAAGGACTTTCAAAGGCCAGACCTCCCCGGCTTTCTTTTCTTTCCCTGCTGGGCCTGCACAAAGCTGGCCACCAGGCAGCGAACATACTGGCTTGGGCTTTTCACCCAGTCTGTGCTTGTCCGGTACGCCTGGCTTCCTATTAGCCAAGTGAGAAAAGTGTATTAAAGCACATTCAGGGACAGCGAGGCTCCCCTGCCCCATGGTCTTTTAACGCCAAGCCTCAGATATTTTGTGAAAATCTTGTGACACTTAGGATTTAACAGTTGCCTGGGAGATTTTTACTACTTACTAGCTGTGTGATCTTGGGCAAGTCACTTAACCTGTCTGTGTAGCAGGTTCCTCCAGGAGTAATAATAGTACCCTGCTGATAGTGCTGTGAGGATTGATTGATTGATTGATTGATTTACTTACATCTAAAACGCATTTGGCGGTTGGCACATGGTAATTTATAAATGTTAGCTGTATTATTACTGTTTCCCTTGTTGCTAGTTCCCAGAGCTTTAGCAGGGGAGGGAAAAGCCAGAATTTATGGATTACCTTTCAGGCCATGTATGATATAGAATGGTGATACTTTATTTGTATGACCCTTTTAGTGCTCCCGAGCACCCGAGGAGGTAAATACTCTTTTTATTCCCATTTTGCAAGTAAAGAAGCAAAGGCCATACTTGTAGGTCGTGGCACAGCTGGGATTGGAACCTGGACAGCCTGGTTCCAGAGCTTGGGTGGGTTCACCCTGTACCTTAAGTGTTCTCCACAGGTGAAATTACCAGTGTGTGTTTCTTTGTGTCTGAAGGATTCGTCTTAGGAGATCACTGTTGGAGTCCAGCTCTTCCGCTCATGGAATTTTCTGGGGGGAAAGTGCTTTCAGAAGAGCATGTGGAAAGGCAGGCTCAGGCTGGCGCAGAGAGTATTTCCCTCTGAGTTGGGACTTTGTCTGAGTTCTTCCTGATAGAGGCTGCTTCTAGAAAATCTTCTACATAATTGGCTCTAGGAAGGAAAAGTGTTTTTTTCTCAAAGTTAGAATTCTTTTTTTTTTTTAATTTAAAATTTTTTAACACTTATTCCTTTTTGAGAGACAGGGAGACATAGCATGAGCGGGGGAAGGGCAGAGAGAGAAGGAGACACAGAATCCAAAGCAGGCTTCAGGCTCTGAGCTGTCAGCGCAGAGGCCGATTGCGGGTCTGGAACCCAGGAACCATGAGATCATGACTTGAGCTGAAGTCAGATGCTCAACCAACTGAGCCATCCAGGTGCCCCAGAATTCTTTTTTTTTTTAGGTTAATTTATTTATTTTGAGAGAGAGAGAGAGAGAGAATGAGCAGGGGGAGAGGCAGAGAGCGGGGGTGGGGGCAGAGGAGCCAAAGCAGGCTCTGTGTTGACAGCAAACAGCCGGATGCGGGGCTGGAACTCACGAACTGTGAGATTGTGACCTGAGCCAAAGTCAGATGCTTAACCGACTGAGCCACCCAGGTGCCCCTCAAAGTTAAAATTCTGATGGAAATTTCCACTGGATTTCTGCACCGCTGACGGGGGCACAGCAGCTAATTTGTGTCTCCTGTTTTCCTTGGGGAATGGGGTGTTCTAGTGGTTACTGTCCTGGTCACTTCTAAACTCCACTCTGTTTCACCCTGGTTGAAAATGTTTCTGAAATGCCTGTTAAGGGTGGGGACAGTGGGGCTGAACCTCTTGTCAATCGGTCCTATTTCTGGGGTTCCAGGCAGTTCCAGGCGCCAGTGATCACTGGCCAAGTTGGAAACAAGTTGGAAGTGCCGAGTGGTGAGGATGCAGGTGCAGGGGGGCCTGGGGAAGGGGCTTAGGTGCCAGGCTGCACGGTGACAGGTGGTGTTTGTCCTCCCTGTTATAGAAGGTGGGGCCAAGGCCTGGCTCACCATCAGGTGGGTCTTTCAGGGTGAGACAGAGACCACCGTGGGCTCCAGGAGGAGGTGGGGGGAACACTGTCCTGAAATGTGGTCTGAAAGCTGGCAAGTTCAGATCACAGCACAGCCTGGAGGGGCGGGGGGGGGGGGGGAGGGCACACTCTCTGGCACCTTCTCTGGTAACTGTTACCGGAAGCAAATTCTAAAACATACAATGAATATGTTAAAATGCTGTTTGTTTGTTAATATTAGGGTGAAAAGTCAGTGGGAACAGTGAGAAAGCAGGTCAGTCTGTCTAATAAATATGACAAAATGATAGGAGACAACAGTGTGTGGAGTCAGACCCAGAGACACAGAGAGGGACTCTTCAGTGACTCTCATGTAGGGTCCCTCCCCTACCAGCTCCTGTGCAGGCCTCAGCCTGGGCCTTGACCAGTCAGCTCAGCTGGTCACCTCAGCTGGTCACCTGGAGGAGGGTTACATTGGGTGGAGGAGGGCCGTCACTGCCTCCCCAGAGCTTTCCTGCCTCAGGAGAGGAGGCTGAACCAGAAACAAGGGCAGAAAAGGGGCAAAACTTTTCCCCCCGGGCAGATCAGAACAGTGCTGAGACCATCGAGGGGCAGAATCATTAATATTCGATTAGAATAGTGTAAACGTAGCAGAGAAAGACCAGTTTCAAATGTGTTCTGACCAAGACCCCCTGGAAGTTGCCGTCCTTTCTCTTACCCCGAAAGAAGAGAACAGGAGAGAAATAAAAGTCCGTTCAATTGACCAATTACCGTAAATCTATGGCTTGGAAAACCAACTTAGTCCATTTGTTGGTACTTAAGCCTTCAAGGTTAGAAAATTTTAGCTTGCGCAGTGAGAACAAACCCCAAGTTAGAGATAAGATTTGTGCCAGATGCCCTCCCCGATCCTTGAATGTGAGCCGATAATACAGGCAGAAGACTCCTGAGCTTTGAATCACACAGAAGTCCTTGAAAAGGCTCCAAGTTGTTTGAAAAGAAGACTTTTTTTTTTTTTTTCCTTTTAAAATCAGAGCTGAATGACCATTGGCTCTGGGCATTTTGTGTGAACTGGGCTGGGTAATGCTTCACATAGTTGCCTGTAGCCCTGAGCTGTGAATTAGGGTGGAATAAAGGATCGCGTGGGCCTTCTGTTTTAACCCTTTAGTACATCACGCTAAGCCCAATGAATGCACAGGCAAGAAGGTACACACACTTCCCTCTGTACCCACAAATAGTTCTCTGACCCTGTAAGTATATATTTGTTTTTTCTCTGTAGTACGAGATAAAGTAACTAATAAGAAAATAACCCCGTTAATCAAGGCCGCCTCTCTTACCAGAGTAGGAGTGAGGGCCTGCTCAGGGCCTTAGCCTTGCTCCTCATGAGCCCTAGAAGCAGATGAGTTTCTGCAGTTAGAATCTTCAGAACAAACAGCCAGGGAGAGTTTTTCTGAGGATTTCTGGTGTGCTTTTCTAAGCCTTAGTGCACAGAGAGTATTTGTATTGCTTTAAAAAGTTAACATGTATTCTTTTTTTTTAATAATTTTATTTTTTTTTTAGTTAATTTATTTTCAGGTCGGGTAAAGGGCGTCGGGGGCGGGGGGTGGCAGGCAAAGAGAGAGAGGAAGGGAGAGACGGAGAGAATCCCAAGCAGGCTCCATGCTGTAAGTGCAGAGCCCAGTGCGAAGCTTGAACCCACAAACTGAGATCATGACCTGAGCTGAAATCAAGAGTTGGCCACTTGACCAACTGAGCCGCCTAATGTGTTCCTAGCAAAGATTTCTGAAGTGAGCAGAACCGGCCGGGGTAACCACTATTCACTGCTCGTTGTGGGTCCCGACAGACCCTTAACTGGGCGTATGCAGATATACAGAGCTGTATTTAGTTATGTGAGTGGGACTTTACCCTGTAGACTATTCTGTAAATTTCTTTTTTCTACCCCACAATCTGCCGCGAACACTATGCTATGCGATATAAGCTCAAATACCTGCCTTCCCCACCCCCCCCCCCCCCGCTTTGAATTGCTGTATGGTGTTCCAGTGGTATTCCACAGAATGGATCTACTGTGATTTATTTAGTAACTTAATAGACAAGCTTCGATGGTAAACCTATGCTGTGTGATTTAGGTGGCATTTTAGAAGTGAAGGCATGAATCAGGCATGTTAAATTGGTTAATGGGGAGAATTGAGACCGAACATTTAGGGTCCCTATAGTTTGAAGAGTTTGGATTGTGTGGGGCTAGAAGCTTGAGTTGATAATGAATCGGAAGCCACAGGGAGAACCCGCTTCCTTCCGAGCGGTCTGCCTCATGCTGAGGCTTCATAGGCGAGGCTCCAGGTGCCGGCTCTGGGACAGCATGGAAGACGGGAGGGCTTTCTGCCGAGCGCCTGCTCAGATCCCATTAAGATTAGCACTGAGTCTGAGCATGACAGCTACGGAGAGGGCAGTGTGTTGGTGCGGAGAACTGGCTGGGACTGTGGACCTTGCTGCAGCCTTGGATTTGAGTAGCGAGAAAGCAGCTAGGGAACGCTAGGATAACAAAGCTATAGGTGAAAGCGAAATGCGGCCTTGGAAGGGTACGGTCAGTGAATAGGCACCAGTGGCTTTGCCTGGGTCATGGGGCGGGGTGTGCTTCTGTGGTTCATGGGAGAGTGAGTTTGGGGTTAGAAGGGAGTTCTAGAGCGGGTCACCGAACAGAGGAGTGGGTGGGCAGTGTCATATCTGTGTTTTTTTTTAATGTTTATATTATTATTTTTGAGAGGGAGAGAGCCGGGGCAGTGGGGGGGGGGGGGGGGTGGGGAGGCAGAGAGAGAAAGGGGCAGAGGATCCGAAGCGGGCTTCGTGCTATCAGCAGTGAGCCCGATGTGGGGCTCGAACTCACAAACCATGAGACCATGACCTGAGCCGAAGTCGGCCGCTCAACTGGCTGAGCCACCCAGGCTCCCCCCCCTTTTTTTTTTCGGAGAGAGAGAGAGGCGGGCACCGTCCTATCTGGAACACACACACATCCACACAGGTGTGCTGTGAAGCTGCTCTAGCAGCCGCACGGGCAGCTGTGTCTGAGCTTTGGTGCCAGCCTGGCTGCCCCACTAGCCGGTGAGGTAGTGGCTGAGGGTCCTGGAGCCCCTACGAAACCAGATGCCTTGGTTACTGCGAAAAAAGCCCAGGCTTTGGAGTCCGACCAGGCGGGGTTGCCATCCTGGCTCTATCAGCCACTACATGGGTGACATTAGCCAAATTAAATTCCCCAAACGTCAGTTTCCTCATCTGTGAAATGGGATGATGGTAGCTCTGACCTCAGGATTATTGTGATCAAGAAAAGAAGGAACAACTAGCAGGCTGCCTGGCCCCATACTAGATGTTGGAATACACTCCTCTGCCTTTCTTCTTTCCACTTTGTCCCTCTGCTTTCTCAGTCGTTATCCACAGAGCTGCAGCTGAGGCTCTAAATTACTCAGGGGCTGTTCTCCACTCTATTCTCTCTTCCCTTTTTGCCACTAGCTACTGTTTCTCACTCCTCAAGCTGGGGAAGCTTCTGGAGAGGCTATTACACGTCTGTGGGTGCAGGCTGCTGTCTGCCCACTGCCTACTGAGCAGCCCAGCATTGGCTTCTGCTAACTTCTGGGGATGGAAACACCGGGGTCCTCTACCTACCAGGTTGACACAGTGAATGAGCCACTTGGTGCCTTGGGCTTCCTCTGGGACAAGCTTCTGGCCATTAGAGTGCTTTCCAGATCCAGTGATCTCCTTCTTCAACCTGTCACGGTGGTAACAGACCCGTGGTGTTAATGAACGAGGCAGCTCTTGTCCAGGGGTTAGCACCCCAGATCTTTGCTGGGCATTGACTCCTGGCCACTTGGTTTGCACAGATCCCTGGTGGGGACCTCTTTTCCACTCCTGGAGAGTGCACAGCCGAGAGCTGATCTGCATATTCCCAGCTCAAGTGGATGGTATCTCTTCCCTTGGAGACCTGTGCTCCTGCCCCCACAAACTTTCAGTGAGGGGCACACGGAGCTGTTTGCTCCTTTAAGAGATGGGCTTTCAGGGCCTGGGTGGCTCAGGCACAGAGCCTGCTTGAGATTCTCTCTCTCTCTCTCTCTCTCTCTCTCTCTCTCTCTCTCTCTTTCTCTCTCTCTGCACCTCCTCTGGTGCACACACACGCTCTCTCTCTCAAAATAAATAAACTTAAAAAAAAGAGAGAGATGGGCTTTCAGAAGGCCACTGGGAAACCATCCACTGCTCTTCAACATGTGTGTTCAGTGCAGTTATGAGCACTTCGTAATGAAGATGCTGTTGACTACACTTGTGTCACCTACCTGCCACGTGCCAGACCCTGCACTAAGCACTTCACCCGATCTGTCTCCTAAGGTCCCCTCGAGCCCCGATGTCTCACAGGTGGCCGAGCTGACATTTTGGCTCAGAGAGGAACACTGCCAAGCTCCAGGAGGGGCTGGGGTGCAGTGGCTCCTCCTGGAACCAGGGACACAAATCCCACCCCACGTGCTCTCCGTTTCTGATCCTTGCTTCTTTCTGCTGGAAAGCAGATGAGTCTCTGTCACATGTTCTTACTCAAGTCTCACACTTTGACCAGCGCTAGGTCTGCCTCTTTGTCCTCACTCCCAGGTCAGAGAATCCCAGGGAGGGCTCTGATCGGCCCCGTTAGGTCCCCTGCCCAGCTCTGAGACCAGAGGACAAGGGACCCTGCTGGGTCTGCCCGTCGGGTGGGCGTGGGGTTAGGAAGATTGGGACAGCTGAAATGCCAGGTGGCCAGCATAGGGTGGTAGGTGTCCGTCTTTCCAGATGGGAAAGCCGGGGTTTGGATTTCCAAGGTGACTAATCCTGGGTAGTCTTAGTGGCAGCAGTGGGACCAGAGTCAAGACTGACTTGGAGCCCCTGCTCCTAGTGCCATACCACACTTCTCCCTCCAGGTGGGGGCCCTGGGCCCCCTGTGAGGGCTCTGCTGTAGAGAAGGTGAACACTGTGCTTCAGGTGTTCCACAACCATAGAGTCCAGATCGTGGGCCCAGAGAAATACAAAATAAAGGAGTGAATGGTACAAACTATGGGAAGTATGGGCTCTGTGAGTGTAGGAAGTGAAGGGTTAACTGGGTGGGGGTGGGGAGGATGCTTGCTGCAAAACAACAGTCGGCTTGAATGTCTTTCCACCTTTGCCAAGCTGAACTAGATGGATTTTCTTTTTTTTTTAATCTTTACTTCAGCATCTATGTCATGGGCTTGGTCCTGGAGTGGATCAAGAACAACGGCGGTGCAGCAGCCATGGAGAACCTCAGCTCCGTCAAATCGCAGATGATTTATGACATCATTGATAATTCGCAAGGATTCTACGTGTAAGTTGATGGACTTTCTCTCACATCTTGCCTCTTGTGAATTTATTTTCTTTAATTAATTAATTAAAAGGTTTCATTTATTTTTGAGAGCACGCAAGCGGGGGAGGGGCAGAGAGAGAGGGGAACAGAGGATCCAGAGTGGGCTCTGTGCTGATGACAGTGAGCCTGATGTGGAGCTCAAACTCATGGAGTCGTGAGACTGTGACCTGAGCTGGAGTCGGACACCAAACTGACTGAGCCACCCGGGTGCTCCTTGCCTCTTGTGAATTTTCACGCGTGTATATGACGTGTGCCTTTGAGAAATGGACACGTTTCCCTTTCTTGATGTTGAAGTGCCAGTGAGCTGGGTGGTCATGGGCCCCAGCGGTTGGAGGCAGGTGGGTTCTCCCCTTGTACGGCCCCACCTGCGGAATCGCCGGCCTAGGGACCTGTTTCCTGGGGGGTGGTGATGTTTCTCACACCAAAGATCTCTCCTGGGGAAGAGTCTCAGTTCTTCCTGGGGCAGACCCCTTCTCCCTCTGTCTGCATCCTTGGTACATCCCTCGGGAAAAATCACGCAGATTTGCTGGAAGCGCTCCCCTTTATGTACGGACTTCACTGGAGGCTCTTGGTATAAACACCTACTCCTGATCCCCTCAGCCAGGTCGCCTACCTTTTTAGAAGTTCACTGCTTCCGTTATTACAGGACAAATATTCCCATCCCAGGCCTGCAGTCTGTGAATGAGGAGACTTCTAGTTAAACATTTTTGTGACTGGGGAGCCTGGGTGGCTTAGTCGGTTGAGCACCGACTTCAGCTCAGGTCATGATCTCATGGTTTGTGGGTTCGAGCCCCGCGTCGGGCTCTGTGCTGACAGCTCAGAGCCTGGAGCCTGCTTCAGATTCTGTCTCCCTCTTTCTCTGCCCCTCCCTCACTTGCACTCTGTCTCTCTCTCTCTCTCAAAAAAAAAAACCAAAACAAAACAAACAACAAATTTAAAAAACCAAAAAAACATTTTGGTGACCAGAAGATTCATGAATGTGTGTTGACTACTGGACCCGCTCCTGTGAGGGACAGAGAAAACGTATGGGCCTTGTATTCGTCTCCTAGAAGTGCTGGAACAAAGATTCACTAACTCGATGGCTTCATGCAACAGAAATCCATTCTCCATGTTCTGGAGGCCTGAGGTGCAAGGTGTCAGGAAGGCTTTGCTCCCCCCAGAGACTCCAGGGAAGAACCATTCTTTGTGGCTCCAGGCATTCCGTGGCCTATGGTGCATCACCCCAGTCTCTGACCTCACCTTTGCTGTGTGTCCTCGCTTCTGGTTGCTGGATTTGGGGCCTACCCAGATAATCCCAGATGGTTTCTGTCAACTAGAGACCGTTAACTTAATTACATCCTCAA